>NC_139385.1:51637500-52262500 GCF_054392235.1 Sus scrofa | reverse complement strand
CCCTGTGCACTGATCAATGGCTGCGGGTGTCCTGAGATTGAAACCCACTCCAAACATGGTCTCCTTCATGGACAAATCCAATTTGGCAGGAACACGCCTTGTTTTCACAGGCCCCAGCAATCCACCCTCAGCCAGCTAGAGAGCTCAGCATGTTGAGTCTATCTCAGAAAAGGCACAAAACAAACTTCTGGGAGCGGCCTTCTGCAAAGTTAAACCCTACTTGGGGAAGAAACCACAGCCCCAATGCGTCTTGCCTCAGGAAAGCAACGCTTGCCTTTTTCTCACCTAGCCCTATGCTATCCATAGGGTCAAGCAGGGTCTGGGCTGCTTCTGGCTCCGTGGGCACTGTTGCTTTCCTGGTGGTCTCCTGAGCTTGAAACCCCCTCCAAAAGTGACTTCACTCATGTTCAAGTCTAATTTCTCAGGAAAATGCCTTGTTTTCACATGCCCCAGCAATCCACTCTCAGCCAGATAAAGAGCTCAGCATGTTGAGCCTATCTCCGAAAAGGTACAAAACAAACTACGGGGAGCGGCCTTCTGCAAAGTTAAACCCTACTCGGAGAACAAACCCCAGACCCAATGCGTCTTTGCTCAGGAAAGCAACGCTTACCTTTTTCTCACCTAGCCCTATGCTATCCATAGCGCCAGCAAGTTTTGGGTTGCCTCTGGCTCCCTGTGCCCTGCTGCTTTGCTGGTGGTCTCCTGAGCTTGAAACTCACCCCAAATGTGATCTCCATCCTATTCAAGTCTAATTTGTCAGGAAAATGTCTTGTTTTCACATGCCCCAGAAATCCACCCTCGGCCAGCTAGAGAGCTCAGCATGTTGAGCCTATCTCAGAAAAGGCACAAAGCAAACTTCTGGGAGCGGCCTTCTGCAAAGATAAACACTACTTGGGGTAAAAACCACAGCCCCAATGCATCTTTGCTCAGGAAAGCAACGCTTGCCTATTACTCACCTAGCACTCTGCCCCCCATAGGGCCAAGGTGGGTCTGGGCTGCCTCCGGCTCCGTGGGCACTGCTGCTTGGCTGCTGGTCTCCAGGACATGAAACCAACTCCAAATGTGTTCTCTCTCATGGAGAAGGCTGATTTGGCATGAAAAGGACCTCTTTGCCCACGACCTAGAATACCACCCTTAGCCAGCTAGGGAGGGACCCTCCTAGGGCCTATCTCAGAAATGGCACAAAACCCGCTTCTGGAGGCTGCATTCTGCAAAGGAAAACTGTGCTCAAGGAACAAACCTCAGCTCCAATGCGTCTTTGCTCAGGAAAGCAACGCTTGCCTATTGCTCACCTAGCCTTATGCTCCCCATAGGGCCAAGGTGGGTCCGGGCTGCCTCTGGCTCCGTGGGCACTGCTGCTTGGCTGCTGGTCTCCAGGACATGAAACCAACTCCAAATGTGTTCTCTCTCATGGAGAAGGCTGATTTGGCATGAAAAGGCCTTGTTTGCCCAGGCCCCATCAACCCACCCTTGGCCAGCTAGGGAGGGACCCTCCTAGGGCCTATCTCAGAAATGGCACAAAACCCGCTTCTGCAAGCTGCATTCTGCAAAGGAAAACTGTGCTCAAGGAACAAACCTCAGCCCCAATGCGTCTTTGCACAGGAAAGCAACGCTTGCCGAATTCTCACCAAGCCCTATGCTACCCCTTGGGGCAAGGAGTCTCTGGGCTGCCTCTGCTCCGTGGGCACTGTTGCTTGGCTGCTGGTCTCCAGAGTTTGAGCTCAACTCCTAACATTTTCTCCTTCAGCGAGAAGGCTGATTGGGCATGAAAAGGCCTGTTTGCACAGGCCCTAGCAACCCACCCTTAGCCAGCTAGGGAGGGACCCTCCCAGGGCCTATCTCAGAAAAGGTGCAAAACTCGCTTCTGCAAGCTATATTCTGCAAAAGAAAACTGTGCTCAAGGAACAAACCTCAGGCCCAAGGCGTCTTTGCTCAGGAAAGCAACGCTTGCCTAATTCTCTCCTAGCCCTCTGCTCCCCCTAGGGCCAAGGAGGGTCGGGGCTGCCTCTGGCTCTGTGGGCACTACTGCTTGGCTCCTGGTATCTGCAACTTTAAACCAACTCCAAACGTGTTCTCCTTCAGGGAGAAGGCTGATTTGGCAAGAAAAGCCCTTGTTTGCAGAGGCCCCAGCCACTCACCATTTGCCAGCTAGAGAGGGACCCACCTAAGGCCTATCTCAGAAACTACACAAAAGTCAAAATGGAAGCTCCATTCTGCTAAGGAAAACTGTGCTTGCGGAACAAACCTCAGCCCCAATGCGTCTTTGTTCAGGAAAGCAACACTTGCCTATTGCTCACCTAGCCCTCTGCTCCCCATAGGGCCAAGGAGGGTCTGGGCTGCCTCTGGCTCCATGGGGACTGCTGTTTGGCTGCAGGCCTCCGAAGATTGAATCCAACTCCAAACGTGATCTCCTTCAGGGAGAAGGCTGATTTGGCATGAAAAGGCCCTCTTTGCCCAGGCCCTAGCAACCCACACTTAGCCAACTAGGTATGGTCCGTCTTGGGCCTATCTCAGAAACGGCACAAAACTCGCTTCTGCAAGCTGCATTCTGCAAAGGAAAACTGTGCTCAAGGAACAAACCTCAGCCCCAATGCGTCTTTGCTCAGGAAAGCAATGCTTGCCTATTGCTCACCTAGCCCTATGCTCCCCATAGGATCAAGGAGGGTCTGGCTCCGTGGGCACTGCTGCTTGGCTGCTGGTCTCCGCAGCTAGAAACCAACTCCAAACATGTTCTCCTTGGGGGAGAAGACAGATTGGGCATGAAAAGGCCTTGTTTGCACAGGCCCCAGCAACCCACCCTTAGCCAGCTAGGGAGGGACCCTCCTAGGGCCTATCTCAGAAATGGCACAAAACCCGCTTCTGGAGGCTGCATTCTGCAAAGGAAAACTGTGCTCAGGAACAAACCTCAGCCCCAATGCATCTTTGCTCAGGAAAGCAACGCTTGCCGAATTCTCACCAAGCCCTGTGCTACCCCTTGGGGCAAGGAGTCTCTGGGCTGCCTCTGCTCCGTGGGCACTGTTGCTTGGCTGCTGGTCTCCAGAGTTTGAGCTCAACTCCTAACATTTTCTCCTTCAGAGAGAAGGCGGATTGGGCATGAAAAGGCCGTGTTTGCCCAGGCCCTAGCAGCCAACCCTTAGCCAGCTAGGTAGGGACCCTCCTAGGGCCTATCTAAGAAAAGGCACAAAACAAACTTCTGGGAGTTACCTTCTGCAAAACTAAAACATACTCGGGGAAAAAACCACAGCCAAAATGCGTCTTGGCTCAGGAAAGCAACGCTTGCCTATTGCTCACCTAACCTTATGCTCCCCCTAGGGCCAAGGAGGGTCTGGGCTGCCTCTGGCTCCGAGGGCACTCCTGCTTGACTGCTGGTCTCCAGGACATGAAGCCAACTCCAAAAGTGTTCTCTGTCAGGGAGAAGGCTGATTTGGCAAGAAAAGGCCTTGTTTGCCCAGGCCCCAACAACCCACACTTAGCCAGCTAGGGAGGGACCCTCCTAGGGCCTAGCTCCAAAACGGCACAAAACTCGCTTCTGCAAGCTGCATTTTGCAAAGGAAAACTGTGCTCAAGGAACAAACCTCAGCCCCAATGCGTCTTTGCTCAGGAAAGCAACGCTTGCCTATTGCTCACCTAGCCTTATGCTCCCCATAGGGCCAAGGTGGGTCCGGGCTGCCTCTGGCTCCGTGGGCACTGCTGTTTGGCTGCTGGTCTCCCCAGCTTGAAAGCAACCCAAATGTGTTCTCCTTCAGGGAGAAGGCTGATTTGGCATGAAAAGGCCTTGTTTGCCCAGGCCCCAGCAACCAACCCTTAGACAGCTAGGGATGGTCCGTCCTAGGGCCTATCTCAGAAATGGCACAAAACTCACTTCTGGAAGCTGCATTCTGCAATGGAAAACTATGCTCAAGGTGAAATTGAGTTTTAACTAAAGAACAACCTCCCTTTTCCTAGAAGGCAGCTGTAAGCCTTTCCAGCTGTGCTCATCACTATGCCACCCTTCTTGTAATAATGTAACAACTGTGTGCTCTCTGTCCAAGCTAGCAGCCCTGCTAATCAGGTACCCAGCATTGCTTATCAGTTCTGCTTCCTTAACCTTGCTTGCTCAGTTTCTTAGGGACGAACACTGTCTGCTTGGGAATGGGGGAGGTCCGGGATGCTTACATGGGAAAATCAAGACTTGTAGTGTATAAAAGTTACTGAGAACAAAGACCTGGTGCTCAGACATTGGAGGTGACTCCTCTGAGCCTGCACCGGTGCTGAATAAACCTTGCTTTTCCATATCTCCGAGTGCTGTTTGTCTCCTTCCGTTGCCACAGTTTTTGCGGTTTCCGCAACATTTTGGTGCGTTGGCCGGGAAGCTGAAAACCGAGCTGGCCTCTTGTGCCACCGTTGTCGAGGAACTGGGGGAGGCCACGGTCGCCGGCCTGGTGACAGGTGGATAGCACGCACTGGCCATTTTTGCCGGATCCAGACCCTCACTCGGGCCGTGCTGGCCTTGGCCCACACCGCTTCCCAAACGGACTCGGAAGGAGAGTGGAAACAGGTTCCTGGACAGGACGTCAGACTGGTGAGTGCCCCGGAGACATCTGCCCAAGTCTGGACCTGCTATATGGCGGAAGGCGAGACTGATCACCTCTTAGTGACCAAAGGGTCACTCAGGTCAGGGTTTTCTCTCTTGGGATCGGGAGGCTTGTCAATTCTGGTGTGTGTGTGTGAGTGACTGGAGAGAATGAGAGCCCGTGCTCCACCGTCCTTGGACTATGGAGCCAGAGTGAGTCCTAACCTGCAGTTCCGTGTCGACCTCATACGGCTTATGGTGGCCCTCTTCAGGGGGATCCTGACGTTGGGGTTTATACAGTCCCACCTATGCTAAGAGGCGCCTGAAATATCTTCTCTGGGGGAGCCGTCAGGCAGACAAAGCGATTGTTACCTGAGGCCTTGTCCTGTTTGTCCCATCACAGGGTGGGACTTTACACAATGGGTAAATCGGCTTCCAAGCCCACTGTCTTAGAGTGTATGGTTAAGAATTTTAAGAAAGTATTTTCTAGAGATTATGGTGTCAAGCTGAGTCCTGGAAAACTGTGTACCCTCTGTACCCTAGAGTGGCCCTCTTTTGGTGTTGGCTGGCCTCCAGAAGGGACCTTAGATGTGTTCACAGTTACAGCAGTATATAATGTTATAACAGGAGACCCTGGACACCCAGACCAATTTCCATATATTGATCAATGGTTGGAAATTGCCTATTTGAGGCCCCCATGGGTTCGGTTCTGCACCACAGACCAGGGAGAGTGTAGGGTGCTAGTAGCGCAGTCCAAGAAGAAAACCTTGTCTCAAAGGAAGGTGCCACCTATTTATCAAGGGGAACCTGAGGACTCGCCCCCTATGCCACCACCTTATGTGCTGCCAGCCCCACCTCCAGGAGCCAAAGTTCCCCAGATGCCAGATAGCCCACCGCCTTCTGTTTCTCCTCCTCCTTCTGCTTCTGAAGTTCCCGAGGCAATATCGCCCTCACAGCCAGATTCTCCAGAACCTATGAGCAGGCGTCTCCGGTCAGCTCAGGGAACAGCCACTCCAGCATTACAAATGCCCTTACAGGAAACACGGAGACCACAGCAAGTCGCCCCCGATGGGACCATACAAGAGGGGGGACGTTTTTATTATTACCAGCCCTTTTCCACTGCCGATCTCCTCAACTGGAAACACCATACTCCCTCATATTCTGAAAAGCCTCAGGCGCTGATTGATCTCTTAGAATTCATTTTCCAGACACACTGTCCTACCTGGATAGACTGCCGGCAACTCCTTTTTACTCTATTTGACACTGAAGAGCACTGGCGAATTGTAACAGAAGCCCAAAAATGGCTTCAGGCCAATGCGGGGGGTTGAGCAGACTTGGCAAACTGGGTGAGGGAAGCCTTCCCAGAAGAAAACCCCCACTGGGGACTATGACACTGAGGAAGGAAAACATAACCTAGAGAGGTACCCACAGGCCTTCCTACAGGGGACAAAATCTGGGGCTAAAAAGCCCACTAATATAGCTAAGATCAGTGAGATACTACAAGAGCCGAATGAAAGCCCAGCCAAATTCTATGAGAGACTATGTGAGGCTTTCCAAACCTACACCCCTTTTAATCCCGAGGCCCCTGAGGACCAATGGATGATAAATGCTGCCTTTGTGGGACAAGCCCAATCAGATATCCATAAAAAGCTACAGAAATTAGAAGGCTTTGCAGGAGAGAATGCCACTAAACTGTTGGAAATAGCCAACAAGGTTTTTATTAACCGAGACCAGGTGGCCCGCCATGATGCAGAAAAGAGAATGAAACAAAAAGTGACTCTTCTGGCAGCCGCCCTGTCAAAACCGGTGCCCCCAGTGGGACCACCCCGTAGGGGACAAGACACAAGGCCAGGGAAAAGGAGTCCCCTGGAACATGACCAATGTGCTTACTGCAAAAAAAAGGGACATTGAAAAAATGAATGCCCCAACCGTCCTGAGAAAAAGACCAAGGCCCCACCTAGCCAGTACCAATCTGAGCCATTCAGCACCAACCTGATCGGCCTAGCTGAGTCTGATTAGGGGGGACCAGGCTCTCTCCAACTGGGCCCCCGAGAGCCTATGGTCAGAATTCAAGTAGGGGGCCACTCCATAGACTTTATGGTTGACACAGGTGCCGAACTTTCTGTGGTTACACAGCCTGTGGCTCCCCTCTCGGGGAAAGAAACCACCATTGTTGGGGCCACAGGTAACCAAACACACAGGCCCTTTGCGGTCCTCGACGATGTCGGTTAGGAGGCCATGAAGTAATACATGAATTTCTTTACCTGCCTGACTGCCCAGTCCCCTGATGGGAAGAGACCTGCTGGCTAAAATGGGGGCACAAATTTCCTTTTCTACTGATGGATTGGCCCAACTTAAATTGACAGAACCCCCCTCTCCTTTAATCATGGCTCTTGCTGTAAAAAGGGAAGAGGAATGGCGCTTGTACTCTTCCCCTTCAGAAATGGGGACCATTCCCCCAGAACTAGAGACTAAATACCCATTGGTTTGGGCTGAAGGAAACCCACCAGGACTGACAAAATGCCATGCTCCTGTCTTAATTGATCTAAAACCCGGAGCTCAACCGGTAAAGCTATGGCAATACTCAATTCCCAGAGAAGCTCGACTGGGAATCCAGGTTCACCTGGATCAGCTGCTTCAGCATGGACTGTTAATAAAATGTCAGTCCCCTTGGAACACCTCTTTACTGCCAGTGAAAAAACCAGGAACACAGGACTACCACCCAGTACAGGACTTGAGAGACATAAATAAAGCAACAGTCACATTACACCCTTCCATCCCTAACCCATATACCCTGCTAGGGCTGATCCCCTCCACTGCTAAGTGGTTTACTTGCCTGGACTTAAAAGACGCTTTATTCTGCCTCCGGGTGGCACCTGCCAGTCAGCCCTTGTTTGCTTTTGAATGGGAAAATCCACACACAGGGACAAAGGAACAGCTCACCTGGACTAGACTCCCACAAGGATTCAAAAACTCTCCCACTCTTTTTAGCGGTGCCTTAGCTGCTGACCTGGCTGAATTTCCTGGACAAAAACTGGGCTGTGTTTTGCTACAGTATGTTGACGACCTCTTACTAGCTGGCACCACAGAGGCTCAGTGCCTAGAGGGAACAAGAGCTCTCCTTTCCCTACTGAGGGAGGCAGGTTATCAGGTATCAAAGAAAAAGGCACAAATCTGCAAAAAACAAGTCAAGTATCTGGGCTTCAACATCATGCAGGACCAAAGAATGCTGGGGACTGAAAGAAAGCAGGCAGTTTGTGCCATTCCTGTCCCTACAACCTGCCGGAAGGTTCGTGAGTTCCTAGGGGCAGCAGGATTCTGCCGGATATGGATCCCCGGGTTTTCAGACCTGGCCAGGCCTCTGTATGAGGCTCTAAAAGGAAAAAAAAAAGGCTCCCCTTAAATGGGGACCAAGCCAGGAGACAGCGTTTCAGACAATCAAAACTAAACTCACTGAGGCTCCAGCCTTGGAACTTCCTGATATAACCAGAGAATTTAACCTTTTTGTTCATGAAAAAAATGGGATGGCTTTGGGAGTCTTAACTCAAGAATTTGGGCCTTGGCAGAGGCCAGTGGCATATCTGTCTAAACAAATTGACTCAGTTGCTGCCGGATGGCCTCCCTGCCTCCGAGAGCTGGCAGCTACCACCTTGTTGGTAAGAGAGGCTGACAAGTTGACCCTGGGACAAAACCTCAATGTTAAAGTCCCACACTCAGTTGTAACCCTAATGGATACCAGGGGCCACCATTGGCTCACACATGCACGAATGACTCAATATCAAGGGTTACTATGTAAAAATCCACGGGTAAAACTGGAGGTTGTATGAACTCTGAACCCAGCCACTTTTCTGCCAGATGAAGCGGGGCCCCCAGACCATAACTGCCTGGAGGTACTAGATGAGATATTTTCCAGCAGGCCTGACTTGACTGATAAACCAGTCCAAAATCCTGACTTGGTTTTATATACTGATGGCAGCAGCTTTATGGAGGATGGAAAAAGGATGGCAGGATATGCTGTGGTATCTGACTTAAAAGTGATAGAAGCAGAGGTGCTTCCTCAAGGCTGGTCAGCACAGAGAACAGAATTATGGGCCTTAATCAGAACACTGGAACTCAGCCAAGACCAGCGAGTTAATATCTATACCGACTCACGATATGCCTTTGCAACTTTACATGTCCCTGGAGCCTTATATAAAAAAAGAGGGCACCTCACTGCTAAAGGAAAAGGAATTAAAAACCAGGCTAAAATCTTAAAGCTCCTAGAGACAGTATGGGAACCTAAAGAAGTTGTAAAGGCCACTGTAAAGGCCACCAAAAGAGGGATGACCCAGTGACAAAAGAAAACCATAGTGCTGATGCAGCTGCCAGACAGGCAGCCCGGGAACAACAGCCAGACAAACCTAAGGTCTTGCTGGCCCCAGAAGTGCCAGCTGTCCCCAAATATTCTCCGGAAGAAAAAAAATGGATAAAGGAAAAAGGAAAAACTAAAACTAAAGCGGGGTGGTGGGTCACACGGGACCACCGAGTTTACATTCCAGAACAGCTGGCCTACAAACTAGTCTGCCAAGAACATGAACTAACCCACATGGGCAAAACTGCCTTAGAGAACTTACTGGGCCGGTATTATCTCATTGCTCTTCTTCCTGCACTCTGCTCCTCTGTCTCCCAAAGATACATAACCTGTTTACAGAATAATGCCCACCAGGGGCCCCACAGACCAGCTGGGGCACAGCACTGTGGACTGTCCCCATTTGAAGATATGAAAGTGGACTTTACTGAGGTCACCCCTAGTAAGGGGTACAAATATTTACTAGTTTTTATCTATACTTTTTCAGGATGGGTAGATGCCTTCCCTACCTGAACTGAAAAGACAAGGGAAGTAACCAAGACACTCCTGAGAGACATTATTCCCAGATATGGAAGGCCTCTGACCATCGGGTCAGATAATGGACCAACATTTGTGGCCAAAACAGTACAACAGGTGGCAAAAGCTTTACAGATCCGATGAAAACTACACTCTGCTTATCACCCTCAAAGTTCAGGGAAAGTAGAACACATGAACTGAACCCTTAAACAGACCCTGGCAAAGTTATGTCAGGAAACTGGCTTGCCCTGGATAGACATGTTGCTGGTGGCCCTCTTAAAAGTGAGATGCTCACCCCGAGCGGAAATAGGATTCTCGCCATTTGAAATCTTATATAAAAGGACACCTCCACTAATCAGTTTAAAAGAAAACACCAGGGAGTTGGGAGACTTGAAATTACATAAACAATTACAAGGACTGGGGCTCACTATTTCTCAGACACATAGATGGGTCACAGACAGAATACCTGTGTCCTTAGGTATAACAGTACACCCCCACAAGCTGAGGGACCAGGTGTGGATAAAGGACTGGAAAAAGGAGTCTTTGAGGCCGGTATGGAAGGGCCCCTATACTGTAATTCTAACCACCCCCACTGCTCTTAAAGTAACAGGAATAGATGCTTGGATCCATCATTCTAGAGTAAAACCAGCTGGCACAGCTGACGACCTTGGAGAGTGGGAGACTGCCCTCGATCCGGAGAGACCTCTTCGCCTGACAATACAGAGAAGGAGATGATGATCTCAAGGCCCTGCTCTGACCACACCGGAAGCTGGTCAGTCAACGCATGGCTGAAGCTTGAGGAATCAGCAGCCTGGTAAAATAAACTGCCTTACCTCTCTTCCACAAGAGACTCTCTAACTGTCATATACTGTTATCTTATGACCAACATGTATGTTTGCTGCCTGTTGCTGTTAATCTGGTCCCCTTTGGTTCTGTCAGGATCCACGTCCTCATGTGACCCGTGCATTCAAGCGACTCGATCAGATCAAGGGGTTACATGGACTTTGCTTTACTCCACTCATTTCTCCTGTTCCGGAGAAATTCATGGAAGTTGTACTCACAACAGGACCACTTATTCTATCTGTCAACAGGGGGGCCAATATACTTGCTTTGATCCACGATACTCACCAACCGAGGAATGGTTAAAAGTCCAGCGCTCTCATAAATCAGGGCAGCTAATTAATCGGACCCAAATTACCAACCCCAAGTGGCCAGTGTCAATACTTTTCAATGCCTATGAAGCTATGAATGGGTCATGGACTTCTACTAGACCATGTGGAAGCACATCATGAAAAAGAAAATATAGGCTCCAACATAAATATATGTGCTGGGGGACCACCTGGAATGATTGCCTGGAATGCACTTACTGGAGCTGTGTGGCCTGGGCAACCTGGAATAAGGGAGACAAAACAGCTGTCCTTCAAAAGGGTACAGCCCCTCCAGACTGCCAGACTAAAACTTGTAACCCAGTTAATTTCACTATTTTCAATTCCAGTGAGCCCAAATGGAAACAGGGTTTCAAAATAAGCATTCGCATTGACAGAAGAGGCCTTGACCCTGGAGCTGTGCTACATTTCCAGAAAATCACGTTTGCACTCCAAGCTGCCTCTCACAGCGTCTTTCATTCCTTTTATGAAGAGATAAGAAACACCCCACCTCCCATTCCGGCCACAACTAAGAACTTGTTTTTAGCCCTGGCAGAAACTATTGCACAAACTCTCAAGGTCTCCTCTTGTTATGTATGCGGGGAAACAAACACAGGAGACCACTGGCCTTGGTAAGCCAGAGAACTGGACCCATTAGAGCCTCATAATGAGACTGCATACCCCCAACTCACCAATGGGGTATGGCTCCTCAGAACTGCTATTATAGGGAGAAATTGTCTTGCGAGCGGGGAGGACGGTTTAATGTTTTGGTAAAAAGCTTAACATGTTTAGGCCTGAGGTGTTATAATCTGACTGCCCAAAAGACTCAATGGTGGTCATCCTCCAATCGCTCAGAGCCCAAGCCTAATCCCTTGTCTAACTTTTCACACCTTTGACAAGCATGGGAAGATATCAGTACTAATATCCAGTGGCAGACACCAAAGGGATTATATTGGATTTGTGGAAAAATGGCCTATTCCATACTCCCCTAAAATTGGGCTGGGACATGTGTACTGGGAACAATCAGACCTTCCTTCCTCCTGCTCCCACTGTCACTAGGGGAACAACTGGGAGTTCCTATATATAGGGCACAGGGTGCCCAGAGACACCGGAGGGCTCTTCAAATTGGAGACTGGAAAGATGATGAATGGCCCCCAGAATGGATAATTCAATATTATGGACCTGCCACCTTGGCAAAGGATGGCTCTTGGGGATATCACACCCCTGTCTATATGCTGAACCACATCATCAGACTACAGACGGTTTTGGAACTTATAAAAAATGACATTGCAAGGGCCTTGACTATATTGGCGCAACAACAAACTAAAATGCGCAGTGCAATCTACCAAAATCGCTTGGCCTTGGATTATTTACTTGCTTCTGAAGGAGGGGTTTGTGGAAAATTTAACTTAAGTAATTGATGTCTACAAATAGATGACACTGGAAAGGTGGTAGAAGAAATTGCTGACCGCGTGACTAAACTACCCATGTACCTGTACAAACTTGGAAAGGATGGGATGCAGACAGTCTCTTTGGTAAATGGTTCTCTTGGTTGGGAGGAATTAAGACAATGGTCAGAATAGTCATTATACTCGCAGGGTGCCTACTTGTTCCCTGCCTTGTACCTATGTTTGAAAGAAAAACAGCCTCCCACCGGCTACGTATTAGAGGCTACCAAAGGGTAATGACTGATGATGATTTGTAAAGGGTGCAGATGCACCCTGAACATCAAGAGGGGGGAATGAAATGGAGTTTTAACAAAAGAACAACGTCCTCCTTGGCTAAGAAGGCAGCTGCAAGACTTTCCAGCTGTGCTCATCACTATGCCACCCTTCTTGTAATAATGTAACAACTGTGTGCCCTCTATCCAGGCCAGCAGCCCTGCTAATCAGGTACCCAGCATTGCTTATCAGTTCTGCTTCCTTAACCTTGCTTGCTCAGTTTCATAGGGACGAACACTGTCTGCTTGGGGATGGGGGAGGTCCGGGATGCTTACAAGGGAAAATAAACACTTGTAGTGTATAAAAGTTACTGAGAACAAAGACCTGGTGCTCAGACATTGGAGGTAACTCCTCTGAGCCTGCACCAGTGCTGAATAAAACTTGCTTTTCCACATCTCCGAGTGCTGTTTGTCTCCATCCGTTGCCACAGTTTTTGCGATTTCCTCAACAGTGTAAGTTGCAGATGCAGCTTGTATCTGAAGTGGCTGTGGCTGTGGTGAAGGCCAGCAGCTGTAGCTCCAACTAAACCCTAGCCTAGGAACCTCCATATGCAGTGGGTGCAGCCCTAAAAGGACAAAAGACCAAAAAAAAAAAAAAAAAAAAAAAGATTGCCTTATCTATCATTTCCTCTAGCTATTCTGTAATCATGTATATATGTATTTCTTCATTTCTAGAAGCATAGAGCTCATTCTCATCAATATCTATTTTTCTGTATAATTTTTGGGGGTGCCTCCTGCAACATCGGGTTGTTTTCTGGCCAGGATTTGATTTGGCAAGGCAGCTCTTAACACAGCCACATAAGCTAAGAGGGAGATTCCTTAGCCTGGCAGCCAAGAGGGAACACCCTGAGTGCTTGCTTGATGCTATAAATCACCCTGCTGATTTCATCATACCTGGTTTTGGTCAGGCCTCCCTACCCTGGTGATGGACTGAAAAGAGATGCTTATCCCAAAGGGGAAGGAGGAAATTTCGCTAGGTCTCTTGAGCCAAAAGAGCATGGGGATTAGCAAATCGAATAATGCCAGGGAAGTCTCACATGCATTCATCACCACATCCCTAAACCCCTGACATTATTCAGGGCCTTGAAGATGGCCAGCTCATGAGTCAACACCAATGCGGTGTGGGTCTGGGTTCCTACCTCTGGAGGCACGCAAGGCATTCTGAAACCCAGTGACTGCCTCTAGCGCTCCAAACACACTGCCCACCCCACCCCCCGAACCTGGCTGCCCATCCGCAGCAAATGCTGCAGGGACACCGACGTCCTCTGCCTGAAAGGAAGCATCTTGGAGCGGAGAGTCCCTAGTGCCCAGAAAATGACCACAAACTTTCTGGGGATTGCTCTGGGTACTGCCAAAACCACATCAACCCCTTCTGAGCCTGCACCTGCAACCTTGGCATGGCCCCTGGGTCCAGAAAGTACGCTGGCGCCATCTTGTGGACATCTTCTCTAACAGCAACTCTCAGGTTTTCCTCCTCCTCTCTCTGGCTCCACAGCCCCCGGGGCTGCATTGGCCTTGAGCAATGTGCTGTTGGGATTTCCTTCTTCCTCTTTCTTGAAATGCCAAGAAGTGCCTTTCCACGTGGGCTCTTGATGATTCAAAGGCTTTCAGAGCCCTGACGCCAACCTGCCCCGTGCAACTCCAATCCAACCCTCAGTTCCCAACCCATCAGCTCATTACAGCCTTCTTCCCCGTTTAGATATCACTGCACTCCTGTACAGATGAAGGTAGCTGTGTATATGTATATATAGATCTCTTGATTTGTTTCTTAATTTTCCTACTCTTCTGCCTTCATTTGTATAGTCCTGCTTTTTTCTTTCTTTTTTTTCTCTCTTTCTCTTAATCCCTGTTTCATGTTTACTGTATTGACCCGGCCTGAAGCAGGCTTGCGGTGCCAGCCCACTCACAGATTTCAAGCCACAGAGGTTACCAAACCCGCCTCCCAGTGCAAAGACAGACCTTTTCCCAAGAGAGCCAGGTGGCATCTCCATGAGACCTTGCTTTATATCCATCTTCTGGTCTGAATTCACCTGAATTTGGCTACACATCCAGTCTTCAGACCATGTGTATAGAGAGAGAAAGAGAGACTCCCATTGAAAGGAAAGGACCGAGTTTCAGCAGACCTCTTAGAACACCCACAGAGATGAGCACAGCTGCTCACGAAAATATCTCCTTTTACCACCTTCCATGCACCACCCGAGGGCACTTGATCTGGATCCCAAAGCTGAGTCAGGCCAGGGTTTCAGAATTACCAGCTCAACAACTGATACCACCCAACAGCAAGACAAAACCAACAACCCAAGTGAAAGAAGGGAAAAAGTCCTGAATAGACATTCCTCTAAACCTTATATACAGAGGGCAATAAGCAATGGGGGAAAAAAAAAGATCACCATCTCTCATGAGGGGAGTAATGTATATACAGACGACCCTTGGGTACCACCAGACACCAGCCCAAACGCCCATGATTTGTAAGCCTACAAATCACAAATCCTCATGAGGGTTCCCTGAAGAGGGTGCCCTCCAACAGTGTTGGTGGTGTATGTAATTTGGTGCCATCGCTCTGGACAACAGGATCGAGGTCAATCCAAAAAATGAGAAAGAACCACTGTAGGACACAGAAATCCAGCTCTTGGGCATATATCTGGAACAAAAATGCTCTGTTTCCAAATACGAAAGGCCCCACTATGTTCATGTCAGCACTCTTCACTATAGCTAATCAGGGATACCAACAGAATGTCCATGGACAGATGATTGCCTTAGGGAGATATTGCACAGGTACAAAAAGGGACACGACTCTGCCATAAAATAAGAACCAAAGAAAGCCATTCCCAGCCACAGAGCTGGAAATAGAAGCTCCCACACGAAGTGAGATAAGTGCGATAGAGAACGACAAATAGCCTTTGATACGCCTTCTCTCTGGAATCTAACAAATGGCACAAATGAACCCCTCTACAGAAAAGAAACTCATGGACTGGAAAACATGTGCGGTTGCCAGATGAGAAGCGGAGTGTGTTGGAATGATTGGGACTTGGGGCGTTAAATGCAAAATCTTGCACCTGGAGTGGGTAAGCAATGCAATCTTGATATATAATATGGGGAAGTGTATCTATTCACATTTTTGAACAAGATCAATGTCAATGTGAGAAAAAGAATGTATAGACACATATATGTTTCACTTTGCTCTCCAACAGTAATTGAGCATGTGAATCAGCTGTAATGGAAATAGCAAATGATGCAAAACACCCCAAATTACCAGCTCACTCTTGACTCGAGAAGGTGCCTGAGTCCACATGACTGCCTCTCAAGCAAAAATCAGGTGATGCGACTCCGTTGAACCTGTCAAGATTTTTAGCTATGTAACGTGTGCCCTGAAGGAATTACTTGAAGTGTATGAAAGTATTTCTCTATTAACATCTTTACTTCTGTCTTCATTTTTCTGCACCCATTTGTGGCTTGCAGATACTGCATTCTCTCCAGTACTGTACAACACCATGCTCGTTCTTAAACCACTATGCCACCAGAGGTGTTGTACCATGAGTGATTATATGAAGGCCTTATCTATCCTTTACCTTAGATACTCTGCAGGCACGTATATTTGTATTTATTGATTCCTCTATCAATTGAGTACAATCTTTTCCATATCTATTTTTATTTATAAATTTACTTGGGTGCCAATTGGGACATTGCTTTCTTCTCTGGCCAGGGTTTGAGTTCCCAACTCAACTATAGCCTCAGCCACAGAAGGGATGGAGGGAACACCCTGAGATCATTCTTGATGATACCAACAAACCCTGCTTAGTTCATCAGAACTGGCACCTACTGAAAAAACAGGCTCATCAAGAA
This sequence comes from Sus scrofa, assembly GCF_054392235.1. Classification (NCBI taxonomy): domain Eukaryota; kingdom Metazoa; phylum Chordata; class Mammalia; order Artiodactyla; family Suidae; genus Sus; species Sus scrofa. The sequence goes on along the minus strand of NC_139385.1, from coordinate 52,246,376 downwards.
AGGCAGGAAGTTGAAAAAAAAAGAAAAGAAAAGAAAGAAAGGCAGGAAGGAAATTTCACTAGGTCTCGAGAAAACAACAGCAAGGGATGAGCACAGCTGCCCACCAAAATGCCAGTGAAGTACTCTATTCATTCATTAGCACCAGCCTCTCCATTCATATACCTAAACCCCTGGCAGTCAAGGGCAAGAACAAGGCCTGCTCATGAGTCAACACGAATGCAGTGTGAGCCTCAGCTCCTGCATCTGGAGGAATGCAAGGCACTCCAAAACCTGGTGATTGCCTCAAGCATTCAAAACACACTGCCCCCAAACCAGGATGCCAATTCACAGCAAATGCTTAAAGGACACTTAAGTCCTGTGCCTGTGCCTGACATGAGGCATCTTGGAGTCGAGAGCCCCTGGTGCCCAGAAAACAACCACAAACCTCTGTGAGCTGGCTGTGGTTTTGGGCCAACACACAATCAAGCCCACCTCTGAGTCTGCATCTGCAGCCTTGGAGATGCACCTGGGTCCAGAAGGCACTCTGGCGCCCTTGTGTGGACATCGGTTCTTACAGCAACACTCGTGTTTTCTTCCTCTCTCTGGCTCAGCAGCCTCCGTGGCTGCAAAGGCCTTAGGCAAAATTCTGCTTGGATTTCTTTCCTCCCCTGTCCTGAAATAGCAAGAAGGGCCCTTCCAAGTAGGCCATTTCTCTCTCAAAGTCTTTCAGAGGCCTGAGCCCCCTCTACCCCATGCCACTCCATTCAGACATTCATCTCCTGACCCATTGAGTCATGATGGCATTATTCCTGCTTTTGATATCTATGCACTTATATACTGAGGAAGATAGGTATGTATATAGATAGATAGATAGATGATAGATAGATAGATAGATAGATAGATCTCTTGAATTTTCTTAATTTTCCACCCACTATTCCTTCATTCGTACAATGTCTCACTTTTTTCTTTTTTTTTTTTTTTGTATCTCTCAATCCCTCTTTCATTCTTACTTTATTGACCCCATCTGAACCATACATGAGGTGCCAGCCCATTGAAGGATTTCAACCCACAGAGGTTACCAAACTGACACCAGCGCAAAGAATTTTTACCCAGAAAACCAGGTGGGTAAAAATCTTGCTTTATATCAATCTACCGGCCTTAATGCACCTGAATTCAGCTATAGATACAGTCTTCATACCACATGTATAGAGATTACCAAAGAGGGCTCCCATGGAAAGGAAATGAAGGAGTTTCCACAGACCTCCTGAGAGGAAAAGCCACAGGGATGAGCACCGCTGCTCACAATATATCGCCATTTTACCACTTCCCATGCACAACCCACAGGCACTTGATCCGGATCCCAAAGGCAGGTCAGGTTGGGTTTTCACAACCTCCAGCTCGACAAATGATACCACCCAGAAGCAAAACAAAAGAAACAACCCAATTGAAAAATGGGCAGAACTCCTGAAGAGACTTTCCATAAACCAGATATATAAAGGTCGAAAACCCCTGGGAAAAAAAAAAAAAAAAAAAAAAATCACCATTGCTCACTAGGAGAGAAATGCATATCCAAACTACAGACCACTTCACATTTGTCCAAATGGCCATTATTAGTAATTCTACAAATAGCAGATCAAGAGAAGGGTGGTAAGAGGACCCTTCAACTCTGTGTGTATGTGATTTGTTACCAACACTCTGGACAACAGGATCAAGGTAATTCTGAAAAATAAATAAAGATCCCCTGTAGTGCACAGAAATCCCACACTTGGGCATATATCTGGAAGAAAAAGGTTCTTTTCCAAAAGGAGAGAGCCCCACTATGTTCAATTCAGCACCCTTCACAATAGCCAAGACATGGCAGCAAACACAATGTGCATCAACAGATGATTGGATTAGGTAAAGGTTGTGCAAATACACAATGGAACACTACTCAGCCATAAAATCAGAACAAAAATTCCATTCGCAGCCAAATAGGTGGAACCAGAAACTCCCAGACTAAGTAATATACGTGCCATAGAGAAAGACCAAGAGCCTAGGATACCCCTTTTCCCTGGAATCTAACAAATGGCACAAGTGAACCTCTCTACAGAAAAGAACCACATGGACTGGAAAACAGGTTTTGTTGCCAGATTGGAGTGGTAGTTTGTGGGAAGGACTGGGATTTGGGGGGTAATAGATGCAAATTCATGCCCTTGGAGTGGGCAAGCAAGGAGATCCTGACGTATAGCATGGGGAAGTATAAATAGTCACTTACTTTGTGGAAGAAATCCCAGGATAATATTTTAAAAATATGTATATACATGTTCGTCTGCTTCACTTTTATGTCAAAGAGAAATTGAGCACTATCAATCAGGTATAATGGGGGGAAAATGATGCAAAAACACCAAAAATTACCTGCTCAGTGTTCACAAGAGAACGTGTCTGGGTCTAGACGACTGCCTCACAAGAAAACACAACAGGTAACCTGACTTGGTTGAACCTGTCAAGATTTTTAGCCACGTGACATGCGACCTTAGAAATTACCTAAGGGAGTTCCCGTCGTGGCGCAGTGGTTAACGAATCCGACTAGGAACCATGAGGTTGCGGGTTCGGTCCCTGCCCTTGCTCAGTGGGTTAACGATCTGGCGTTGCCGTGAGCTGTGGTGTAGGTTGCAGACGCGGCTCAGATCCTGCGTTGCTGTGGCTCTGGTGTAGGCTGGTGGCTACAGCTCCGATTGGACCCCTAGCCTGGGAACCTCCATATGCCGCGGGAGCGGCCCAAGAAATGCCAAAAAGACCAAAAAAAAGAAAAGAAATTACCTAAGGTGTATGAATTTATTTCTATGTTAACCTCTCTATATTTATTTTACGTACCTATTTATTTTTCTGTACCCATTTGTGGATTGCAGACACTCTCTTGCTAGGAATGGAATCCACGTCACTACTGTACAACCCCATGCTCATACTTCAACCCCTCTGCCGTCAGAGGAGTTGTGTCAGGAGATCTTTTAGGATTGCCTTATCTATCATTTGCCTTAGCTACTCTGTAGGCATGTGTATATGCATTTATTTATTTCTATAACCATCAAGCTCATTCTTTACAGTATCTATTTTTCATTATATATTTATTTGGGTGCCACTTGCAACATCTGGATGTTGTCTGCCCAGGGTTTGATTTCCCAAAGCAGCTTAGCACAGCCACAGAAGTGACAGAGGGGAATTCTTAAGCCAGGCAGCCATGAGGGATCACCCTGACAGCTTTCTTGAAGATAGCAATCAACCCTGATTAATTCATCAGATCTGGTTTTGGTCAGGCCTCCCTACCCTGGCACTGTACTGAAAAGAGAGGCTCATCTAGAAAGGCAAGAAGGACATTTCCCTGGGTATCTTGAGCAAAAACAGAACAGGGGTTAGCACAGCTGTCCGTCATCTTACCAGCAAAATTCCTCAATCATTCATCAGCACCACCCTCTCTCTCCCCATACCTAAACCGCAGACAGTCAGGGGCTTGAACAAGGCCAGCTCATGAGTCAACACCGATGCAGCGTGGGTCTCAGTTCCTGCCTCTGGAGGGAACCAAGGCATTCTGAAATCCAGTGAATCATTCAAGCATTCCAAACACGGTGCCCCCAAACCAGGCTGCCAATCCACACCAAATGCTAAAGGGACACATGTATCCTCTGCCTGACAGGAGGCATATTGGAGCAGAGTCCTAGGTTCCCAGAAACAAACCACAAACCTCGGGGTGCTTGCTGTGGGTTCCACCCAATGCAACATCAACCCCACCACTAAGTCTGCACCTGCAGCCTTGAACGTGCACCTGGGTCTATAAGGTACTCAGGTGCCATCTTGTAGACGTTTACTCTCACAGACACTCTCAGGTTATCCTCCTCTCTCTGGCTCAGCAGCCCCTGTGGCTGCATAGGCCTTAGGCAGTATGCTGCTTGGATTGCCTTCCTCCACTTTTCCTGAAATACCAAGAAGGTTCTTCCAAGTGGGCTATTTCTCTCTCAACAACTTCCAGAGCCCTGAGGCCAACCTACCCCATGCCACTCCATTCAAACATTCAGCTCCTGACCCATCAGGTCTTGACAGCTTACGTCCTTTTTTTTTTTTTTTTTTTTTTTTTTAATCCTGTCCTGCACCAATGTATTTATGCTCAGAGGTGTGTACATATGGAACAATAGATTTTTTTCTTAATTTCCCACCTGTTAGCCCTTCATAGATACAATAAATTCTTCCTCTTTTTCTCTTTATTTTTTTTCTCTCTCTCATTACCTTATTCTTTCTTACTTTTTGGACCCCCTGAAGTGTGTGTGAGTTGTATGCCCAGCGATGGTTTCCAAGTCACAGAAGTTACCAAAGGCACCACAGCGAGGAAGACAAATCTTTGACCCAGGGAACCAGGAGGGATCTCCATGAGAACTTTCTTTATATCAATCTAGGAGGTGGAGCAAGAGGCCATGCACAACTTCTCCCACAAACACATGGAAAAAATCTACATATGAAACTACTCACACAGAACATCAACTGAATGCAGGCAGAAGAACTTAAACCTCCAAAAAGGACAAGAATCTCTTGACATAACTGGGTAGAACAAAAGAAAAAGAGATAGAGAGTGAAGGAATCAGGGCAGGACTAGCATTCCTGAGAGGGAGCTGTGAAGGATAAAGGGAACCCATCTCCTGGGAAGCCACCTAATGTACAAAAGATCAGCTGAGTCAGTGGGACATGCAAGATGCTGAGAAAAGTGCAGCAGCTGGACTGAGAACAGCAAAGCAGAGTGAGAGCCACACACATCACCTGAACCACTGGCCTGGACATCACAGCCTGAGACTGTAGGGCAGGGGCTGGGCACTGGGACTCAGGCTCCAGAGGACAGTCCTTGGGAGAGAACTGTGGATGGCATGAGGAACTAAGGAGCAGTGCACCACAGGCTAACGAGGGGAATGCCATGACAGAGGGGACCTGGGAGAAGTTCTGGACATGCAGGAGGGGCAGGGCACCATTATTGGTGATGGGACAGGAGGAGGGGCTGCCATAGCGAACTCCCCACTCCTAAGCATGCACGTGCCTGCAGGCTTAGAGGGTGGGTTGGCTCTGTGGAGGCTATGGGTGGCAAGGAGCCTCTTGCTCCTTTAGGGGCGATTAGGCACTTCTTATACAGGATAAGGGTAGCCAGGCACCTATTGTGTGGGCTAAGGGAATAAGGGGGATAAGTGCAATGTGGTGCCTCTTGCACCATCTACAGGTGGCAGGGACAGACCGCAGCAGTCATCTCAGAGGCCAGAGAGAGGTGTGGCTTCCCACCACTAGGGGCCTGTTAGTGGGCTCCACCTGCAACCGCCGTCAACTCAGGGCTTTGCAAAAAAAAAGGGGGCATTTCAACCAAGCACCATAGACTATTGCTTTCACTCCCCTGTGAACACACCCACCCTGAAGCTGCCACTGCCAAATGCTCTGGGTGACCCCCTGACACTTGGTCACTGTCCCTTCCCAAGATCCTACAACTAGGAGCAGCTGGTGCAGCACCTTCTGCATGGGCTAAGTGGGAAAGTGTGCTTCTTGCATGGTCTGCAGGTGGCAGGGGAAAACTGCTGCAGTTATTCCCTGATTCCAGAGGTGGGTGTGGCCCATTGCCATTGGAGATACCTGAACAAAAATCACTTGCAGCCCCATTCACCTAAAGGGCACCACAGAGGAGGGCAATGTGACTGAACACCACCTCTCGGGGCTCTCACACCCCTGACACACACCTGCCCCGCTGCTGCCACTGCCAAACATTCCAGGCAGTACCCACATGCCTGATCTCTGTCACTTCCAAGGATCCTGCAACAGGAGCTCCCTGTATAGCACCTCATATGTGGGCAAAGTGAGACAGGCTCCTCATGCATGGTCGACAGGTGGCAGGGGCAAAACACCACAGTTATCACTGACTCTAGAGATGGTCATGACCTGCTCCCACTAGGGGTCCCTGAACAGACACAACCTGCAGTTCCAATCACCACAGAGGTGCAATCAAACACAAGCTGTTGTTGGCTTTCACTCCCCTGGGAACACAGGCACCCTGCTGTTGCTATTGCCAAATGCTCTGGTCACCTGGAAGAGCTGCCTAGAGCTTGTGACCACTTCCCAGAACCCTGCAACTAGGAGTAGCCTGTGCCACTTCCTGCTGGTCCTTGCTGCTGTTGAGAGCCCAACCACCAGGAACTGACTGCTGGCCAGCTCAGCAGGTTAGGGCTGAAGAATGGGTGCTGTGAAACTTAAGGAAAAAAGATAACATAAAACAAGACACAGAGACATCGATCTTAAGTAAACGTGGGAACCAGGGGACTCAAGATGTCAGGGACCAGGAGCACTGCTTTTATTGTGCTCTTGAGGATTATGGCAAGTGAGGAGAGGGTCGTAGGTGCAGGATGTAGGGGTTTTTTAAATTATTATTTTAAGTCACATAGCTGGTTGCTGATTAAGCTTTCCTTCTGACATTTAGGCACTTAACAATCATTAACATTGAGGAAGCTGGGCTTCAGCTATCTATGCATAGCATTCTAGGGAATCACCATTGTGCTTCTGCAGATGGTGTGCCTATCTGCAGCAACCCCACATACCTGGGTTCTCCTTGCTAATGCACATCCTGCTAACCGCTCATAAACCCCTTGGGGCCGTGAGGCTCATCTTCCTCTTATTCTTTAGAGGACACCTCAAGCTTGTGCAAACGGGCGTGCCTATCTGCACAGGTTTCGTGTGCCTAGACCAATGCATTATGTCCTCATTCAGCTGACCACATGAATAACTTATGCCTTTAGGTCTTTGTTCTTAAGCTTAAGTCATTTACCAGCACTGCAACTGTTTTTCAAGAAGCAAGATAGGGTAAAGTAAAGCAGGACAAGATGGAGTTTTCAGCATAGAAAATAGAAGCAAAGAGGCTAAGAAGATATTGTACAAACATGTCTCATGACACCTACCCATTGCCTCCTTCTCCCTGAAAACACACTGAGCATCCTGGGAATAACAGCCTGCTCACATAGAAGAAAGAGACAGCAAATATTCAAACTCCTACACCAAAGATAAATCATAACCCCCCAAAATACAAAGGGTTATTCTTGCATAGAAGTTGCCTTACAAGATAACAGTTTGCCTTCCCCGAACTCACAGAAAAAGAAAAACACAAGCAAGATGGAGAAGCACAGAAACCACTCCCAGTTCAAGGAAGAGAAGAATTCACCTAAAGCAGTCAACAATGAAACGGACCTCTGCAGTCTGACAGACACTGAGTTCAAAAGGGAGTTATGGAAATACTGAAGGAATTGAGAGAGGATATGAACAGTAATGCAGATTCCTTTAGAAAGGGACTAGAAAATGTAAGGAGGAGACAAGAAAAACTAGAAAATTCATTTGCAGAGATACAAACTGAGCTAAAGGTGATAGAGAGCAGAATGAATAATGCAGAGGGACAAGTTAGTGATGGGGAAGATAAAACAATGAAAGTCATCCAATCAGGACAGCAGGCAAAAAACCAAATGGAAAAACATGAAAGCAATATGAGACATATGGGATAATATAAAGCGGGCCAATCTCCACATAATAGGAATTCCAGAAGGAAAAGAGAAAGAACAGAGGATTGAAAACATATTTGAAGAAATTATGGCTGAAAACTTTCCAAATCCAAAGGATACTGATATCAAGATACAGGAAACATCGAGGGCCCCAAACAAGTTGAACCCAAACAGACCCACACCAAGACATATTATAATCAAAATGGCCAAAGTTAAAGACACGATTCTAAAGGCAGCAAGAGAAAAGCAGAGCATTAATTATAAGGGAACCCCCATACAATATTTCTCTACGGAAACACCACAGGCCAGAAGGGCGTGGCAATATATATATAAAGTGCTGAAAGGAAAAAATTTGCAACCTAGAATACTCTATCCAGCAAGAATGTCATTTAAAATAGAAGGGGGGAGTAAAGAATTTCTCCAACAAACAAAAGCTAAAAGATTACAGAAATATTAAACCCATTCTAAAAGACATACTGAAAGGGCTTCTCTAAATTAAATAAAGAGAGAGAGCAAAAAGAGAAAAAGAGAAGTTAGGATGGGAGAAACCACAATTGGAAAGCAGTCACTTAAGTAAACCAGCGTACCGATATAAACATGAAGATGTTAAAAAGAATCCATAAACAATATGGATTCTTTTGTTCTATTTTAATGATGTGTTTGAGCCTGTATGACTGTCAGGCAAAAGCAAGCAGATATAGGAAGGGCTAAACATGCTTTAAAGACAGTGCAAGCACAAACAAAACAGAAAACTACATTCCCCAAAACTGAAAAGAGAAGTACTCAAGCACAAAATAAATGGGAACCATCCAATCCAGAAAAGAAAAGAAGAAACAAGAAACAAAGAATCAACTGGAAAACGAGGTTTAAAATGGCAACAAATACATACATATCAATAATCACCTGTAGGAGTTCCCATCGTGGTGCAGTCGTTAATGAATCTGACTATGAACCATGAGGTTTGCTCCCTGGCCTTGCTCAGTGGGTTAAGGATGTGGTGTTGCTGTGAGCTGTGGTGTAGTTCGCAGATGTGGCTTGGAACCTCTCATTGCTGTCGCTCTGGAATAGGCGGGTGGCTACAGCTCCGATTGGACCCCTGGCCTGGGAACTTCCATATGCTGTGGTTAGCGGCCCTAGAAAAGGCAAAAAGACAAAAAATAATAATAATAATCACCCTAAATGTCAATGGACTGAATGAGCCAATCAAAAGACACAGAGTGGCAGATTGGATAAAAAAGAAAAACCTTCAATCTGCTGTCTACAAAAACTTACCTTAGAGCAAAGGACACATGTAGATTGAAATTGAGGGGATGGGAAAAGATATTTCATGCCAATGGACAAGAGGGGAAAGCAGGAGTTGCAATACTATCAGACAAAATAGACTTTAAAACAAAGGCCATAAATAAAGACAAAGAAGGACACTATTTAATGGTTAAAGGATCCATTTAAGAAGAGGATATTACAATCATCAATATATTTATATCAATTTACCGGTCTTCATTCAGCCGACCTGGATTTAGATCAGGTCTTCCTGCCACGCGTAGAGAGAGAACAAGGAGGCTCACATGCAAAGAAAAGGACAGAATTTCAGGAGGCCTCTGGAGAGAAAAAGCACACGGAGAAGTGCAGTGGCTCACCAAAATATCAACTTTGACCACCTTCGACCACCTTCCAAGCACAACCCTCAGGCACTGGATCCAGATCCCAAAGCCAGGTCAGGCTGGGGTTTCAAAATGACCAGCTTGACACCCGATACCACCCCATAGCAAAACAAAACCAGCCCGTTTGAAAAATGGGCAAAAGACCTGAATAGACATTGCTCTCAACCAGATAGACAGAGGGCAATAGTCATGGGAAAAATTGATCACCATCACTCATGAGAAGAGAAATGCCTACCCAAGCTAATTGGAGGTACCACCTCACACCTGTCTGAATGGCCATGATTACAAAGTCTACATATAACCATTCCTGGAGGGGGTGTTGAGAAGAGAGTGCCCTCCTACAGTGTGGCTGGCTATATACATTGGTACAACCACTATGGACAACAGGATCAAGGTAAATCAGAAAAGTCAATACAGAAGCACTGCCAATGTATTATCCAATAATCCCAATCTTGGGGGGATATCCAGAAAAATATTCGTTTAAAAAAGTTAAATGCCCTGCTATGTTCATTTCATCACTGTTCACAATAGACAAGACATGGAAACAAACACAATGCCCATAGACAGATGAATGGACTAAGTAGATGTTCCATATATACACAGTACTCCTCAGCCATAAAACAAGAACCCCACTAAAGCCCTTTGCAGCCACAGAGATGCGACTGGAATCTCCTGGACTATGTGAAATAACAGTGACAGAGAAAGACAAACACCATAGGATACCCCTTCTCTCTGGAATCTCACAATTGGCACAAATGAATGCCTCTACCGAAAAAAACAAAAAACAAACAAACAAACAAAAAAACATGGACTGGGAGTTCCATCGTGGCACAGTAGAAATGAATCCAAATAGGAACCATGAGCTTTCAGGTTTGATCCCTGGCCTTGCTCAGTGGGTTAGGGATCCGGTGTTACCATGAGCTGTGGTATAGGTTGCAGATGCGGCTCAGATCTGGTGTTGCTGTGACTGTGGCAGGTGGCGACACCTCCAACTAGACCCCTAGCCTGGGAACCTCCCTAGCCTGGCTGTGGCCCTGGAAAAGACCAAAAAGACAAAAAAATACCAAACACACGGACTGGAAAATAGTTGGCTGTTTGCCAGATTGGAGGGGTTGTGTGCTGGAAGAACTGGGATTTGGGGGGTAGTCAATGAAAATTCTTGTGCATGGAGTGGGTAATTGATGAGATACTGCTCTATAGCATAGTGAACTATATCCAGTCTCTTATTTTGGAACACGATGGAGGATAATGTGAAGAAAAAAAGCATGTATATACATAGAGGTCTGGTTCACTTTGCTGTCAAAGAGAACTGCAGCACTCTAAATCAGCTATAATTGAAATAAAATATGATAAAAATATACCCCAAGATGACTGGCTCGGTGTTTACCAGAGAAGGTGTTTGGGTCCAGACTCCAGCACCTCAGGAAACAAACAAACAAACAAACATGTGGACTGATTCCATTAAATCTGTCAAGATTTCTTAGCCATCTGACATCAGACCAGATATAATTACTTGGGTGTATGAATTTATTTTTATATTAAGAGTTTTAGGTATTTATTCTTTTTCCTTAGCCATGGATATTTTCTGCACACATTTGTGGCATTCAGATACCATCTGCCAATAATTTCATCCATGCCACAGCTGCACAACGCCAGGCTTGTACTTCCAATCCTCTGCCACCAGAAGTGTTGTGTCAGGAGAACCTTTATTATTGCCTTACCTATCAATTCCCTTAGCTGCTCTGTAGGAATGTATGTATGTATTGATGGACCACATTATCACTTCAGCACATTCATTTCAATAACTCTTTTACTTATGAATTAATTTGGGGGCCACCTGTGATGTTGGGATATGGTCTGGCCAGGGTTTGATTTCCCAATACAGCTCTTACCACAGCCACAGCACTGAGAGAGCAAGAAAGAGAGAGACTCATGCCTAGCAGCCATGAAGGAACTCCCAGAGGGCTTACTAGATGATACCAATCCACCCTGCTTAATATATCAATCCTGGTTTTGGTCAGGCCTCCATACCCTGGCCCTGAACTGAAAAAAGATGCTCACCTCAAATGGCAGGAAGGAAATATCCCTGGGTGTCTCAAACAAAGACAGCATGGGGATTAGCCCAGCTGCCCACCATAATGCCAGTGAAGTTTACATTCATTCATCAGCACCAGCCTCTCTCTCTCAATACTTAAACCCCCATCAGTCAGGGCCTTGAACATGGCCAGTCACAATTCAACACTGATGCAGTGTGTGTCTCAGCTCCTGGATCTGGAGGAACACAAGGCATTCCAAATCCCAGCGAATCCCTCAGGCATTCTCAACACACCACCCCCCCATCCAGGCTACAAATCCACATCAAATGCTGCAGGGACACCTGTGTCCTCTGCCTGACAGGAGGCATCTTTCAGCAGAGTCCAAGGTGCCAAGAGAACAACACCAAACCTCTGGGTGGTTGGTGTGGGTTCCACCCAACACACAATCAACCCCTCCTCTGAGCCTCCACCTGAAGTTTTGGAGTTGCACCTGGGTCCATTACAGACTATGGCACTGTCTTCTGGGCCTCTGGCCTAACAGCCACACTCTGATATTCCTCCTCTCTCTCTCTGGCTTAGCAGCCCCCATGGCTGTATTGGCCGTGGGCCGTATGCGGGTTGGGTCACATTTCCCCTCTTTCTGGAGGAAGTGCCCTTCCAAATGTCTATTTCTCCCTGAAAGACTTCCAGAGCCCTGAGGCCATCCTACCCCATGCCACTCCATTAAAAACACTCAGCTCCTGAGCCATCAGGCCTCGACAGGCTTCTTCCATTTTTGCTAGTTTATGTTATTACGATGAAAATTGGGTACATATGGAACTCTTGATTTTTTCTGCATTTCCCACCTCTTACGACTTCATTCATACAATAGTCTTGCTGCTTCTTTCTTTTTTCTCTCTCTTTTTCACATTTCCTCATTCTTTCTTAATTTATGGACCCCACCTGAATTGTGTGTGATTTGTATGCCCTTCGACGGTTTTCAAGCCACAGTTTTTACCAAAGCCACCACAGCAACAAAGACTGATCTATGCCCCAGGGTTCCAGGAGGGATCCCCATGACAGCTTTCTTTATACCAGTTTATCAGTCTTCATTCAGCCAAACTTGCTTTAAGTCATGTCCTCCTACGAGGTGTAGAGAAGGAAAAAAAGAGGCTCAAATGGAAAGAAAGGGACAGAATTTCAGGAGACCTCTGGAGAGAAAAAGCACATGGATAAGTGCAGCGGCTCACTAAACTATCACCCTTTGACCACTTTCCAAGCACAACCCTCAGGCACTTGGTGCATATCCCAAAGCCAGGTCAGACTGGAGTTTCAAAATGACTAGATTGACCCCTGATACCACCCAACAGCAAAACAAAAACTGTAGCCCAATGGAAAAATGGGCCCTGAATGGACATTGCCCTCAAACAAGTTATGCAGAGGGCAACAAGCATGGGGAAAATTGATCCCCATCACTCAGGAGGAGAGAAATGCCAATCCAATCTAATCAGCAGTACCACCTCACACCTGTCTGAATGGCAATGATTAGGAAGTCTACAAGTAATAAATCCTGGAGAGGGTGTTGAAAAAATGTTGCCCTCCTACCCTGTGGGTGTTTAGGTCCATTGGTACAACCACTATGGACCACATGATAGAGGTAAATCCAAAAAATCTATAAAGAGCTCCTGCGTTACCCAGCAATCCCACTCTTGGGCATATATATGGAAAAATATTACTTTAAAAAAGTTAAAGGCCCCTCTATGTTCATTTCAGCACTATTCACAATAGCCAAAACATGGACATCGACAGATGAATGGATTAGGTAGATGTGGTACACAGACAACAATAGAATACTCCTCCGCCATAAAATAAGAACCCAGAGAGTGCCATTCACAGCCACAGGGATGGGACTGGACACTCACAGACTATGTGAAATAAGGGCAACAGTGAAAGGCAAACACCATAGGGTACGCCTTCTCTCTGGAATCTCACAAAGTCGCAAATGAAACCTCTACAGAAAAGAAACTCATGGAATCCAAAACCGGCTGCTGATTGCCACATTTGTGGGTGGGCAGGTGTGAGGGTAGGACTGGGATTTTCACAGTAACCGATGCAAACTCTTTCACTTGGAGCGGGTAAGGGATGAAATCCTGCTCTATAGCACAGGGAACTATAGCCAGTCTCTTATTTTGGAACAAGATGGAGGAAACCGTGGGGAAAAAAACATGAACATACATAGAGGTCTGGTTCTCTTTGCTGTTAAAGAGAAATGGAGCACTCTAAATCAGTTACAATGTGAAAAAAATGATTAAAAAATACCCAACAATTACAGGCTCGGCATTCACCAGAGAAGGTGTCTGGCTCCAGACTCCCGAATCTCAAGAATGAAAACAGGCACAAAGACTCCAGTGAACCTGCCAAGGTTTCTTGGGCATGTGACATCCAACAAGATGTAATTACTGGTGGTGTATTAATTTATATCCATATTGACATCCTTAGATATTTATTTGTTTTTTTTTTCTTACCAATGGATATTTTTCTGCATCCATTTGTTTTTTTCTTACCAATGGATATTTTTCTCCGGCCAGGAACAGCATCCATGCCCTGGATGCACAACCACAGGCTCATACTTCATACCCTCAGCCACCAGAGTTATTGTGTCAGGAGAAACTTTATTATTGCCTTATCTATCACTTTCGTTAGCTGCACTGTAGGAATATATGTATGTATTTATGGATTCGTCTATCACTTTAGCTCATTCATTTCAATATCTCTTTGTATTTATAAATTAATATGTGTTCCATTGTGTATATATACCACGTCTTCCGAATCCAATCATCTTTATGTGGGCCACTTGTGACATTGGACAGTGCCACTGGCCAGGGTTTGATTTCCCAAAGCAGCACTTGCCACCACCACAGCACTGAGAGAGAGAGAGACAGACAGAGAGACAGAGAGAGACAGAGAGAGACTCTTAAGCAAGGCAGCCATGAGGGAATATTCAGAGAGCAAGCCACCCTGCTTAATTCATCACACCTGATTTTGGTGATCCCTCCATAAATTGGGGCCATAGAGGAAAGAGAAGCTCAACTTGAAAGGCAAGAAGGAAATATCCCTGGGTGTCTTGAATGAAGAGAGTACAGGGATTAGCCCCGCTGCCCACCATAATGCCAGAGATGTCCAAAACTCATTCATCAGCACCAGCTTCTCTTTCCACATATGTAAAACCCTGACAGTCCGGGGCTTGAAAATGGCCAGCTTACAATTCAACCCCAATGCAGTGTGGGTCTCAGCCTCTGGTTCTGGAGGAATACAGGGCATTCCAAAACCCAGTGAATCCCTCAAGCATTCTCAACAGACCACCCCCAACCAGGCTGCCAATCCTCATCACATGCTGAAAGGACACATTTGTCCTCTGCCTAACATGAGTCATCCTGCAGCACAGAGGCCCAAGTGCACAGAAAACAACCCCAAAACCCTTGGTGCTTGGTGTGGCCTCCACCCAACTCACCATTAACCACACCTCAAAGCCTGCACCTCTAGGTTTGGAGCTGCACCTGCGTGCAGAAAAGATTCTGGTGCCATCTTGTTGACATTTGCACTGGCAGACACTCTCAGGTTCAGCAGCCCCCAGGGATGCATTGGCCACGGGCCATATGCGGGTCTTGTCTCCTTCCTCCACCTTCTGGAAATACCAACATGTGCCCTTCCAAGGGGGCTTTTCTCTCTCAATGTCTTTAGGAGCCCTGAGGCCAACCTACCTCATGCCCCTCCATTACAAACACTCAGCTCCTGACCCATAAGATCATAACAGCCTTCTTCCTTTTTCACTAGCATCTTGCACTTTTGTCTTTATGATAAGATGAGTGTACATATAGAATTTTGATATTCTTCTTAATTTTCTACCTGTTATTTCTTCCTTCGTACCACAAAGTCTTACTTCTCTTCTTTCTTTTTCCCTCTCTTTCTCTCATTCCCTCATTCTTTCTTACTTTATCCACCCACCTGAAGCCTGTGTGAGTCATACACCCACCAAGGTTTTTCAAACCACAGAGGTTACCAGAGCCACCACAGTGACAAAGACAGATTTTGATGCAGGGAGCCAGGAGGGATCTCCCTGAGAGCTTTCCTTATATCAACCTCCCGGGCTTTATTCAGCTGACCTGGCTTTAGATCAGGTCTTCCTACCACATGTTGAGAGGGAAAAAAGAGGCTCACATGGAAAGAAATAGACAAAGATTCAGGAGGCCTCTTGAGAGAAAAGCATGGGGATAAGCATAGCTGCTCATCAAAATATCGCCCTTTGGCCAATTTTCCAAGCACAACCTGCAGGCACTTGATCTGGTTCCCAAAGCCAGGTCAGGGTGGGGTTTTGAAGTAACCAGCTCAACACCTGATACCCCCCAAAAGCAAAACAAAACCAGTAGCCCAATTGAAAAATTGGCAAAAGCCCTGAAGAGGCATTGCCCTAAACCACATAGTCAGAGGCAAACAAGCCCCCAAATAATTGAATACCGTCAATCATTAGGAGAGAAATTCAGATCCAAACTGTTTGGAGGTACCACCTTACACCTGTCTGAATGGCCATGATTTGGAAGTCTACAAACAACCTGTCCTGGGGAGGGTGTTGAAAAGAGGGTGCCTTCATACATTGTGGGTGTGTACGTACATTGGTACAAACACCATGGACTGCAGAATTGATGTAAATCCAAAAAAATTAACAAAGATCCCCTTCATTACCCAGTAATCCCACTCTTGGGTATATATATCCAGGAAAATACTCCTTCCACAAAGTTAAAGGCCCTGCTCTGTTCATTTCAGCACTATTCACAATAGCCAAGACATGAAGACAAACACAATGTCCATCAACAGATGAATGGATTAGGTAGCTGCTGTACATACACACAATGGAATTCTCCTCAGCCTTAAAGTAAGAACTCAAAAAATGCCCTTTGCATACACAGAGATGGAACGAGATACTCCCAGACTATGTGAAATGATGTGACAGAGAAAGACAAACACCATAGGATACCCCTTCTCTCTGGAATCTCACAAATGGCATAAATGAATGCCCCTACAGAAAAGAACCTCATGGACAGGAAAACAGGTGACTGGCTTCCGGATTGGAGAGTAGGTTTGTGGGAAGGACTGGGATTTGGGTGGTAATTGATGCAAACCCATGAACTTGGAGTTGGTTAGTGATGAGACCCTGCTCTACAGCACAGGGAATTATGTTCAGTCTCCTCTTTTGTTCCAAAATAGGAGATAATGTGAGAAAAATAACATGCATATACAATGAGGCCTGGGTTCACTTTGCTGTTAAAGAGCGATGGAGCACTGCATATCATTTCTAATTGAAATAAAAAATGATAAAAGAATACCCCACAATTACCAGCTCAGTATTCACCAGAGAAGGTGTCTGGGTCCAGAATCTTGCCTCTTGAGAAAAAAGAAAAAAAAAAAGCCAGGCTGACTCCATTGACCCTGTCAAGGTTTCTTAGTCATGTGACATCTGACCGGATGTAATTACATGGGTGTATGCATTTATTTTGATATTAACCTCTTTAGTTATTCAATAATTTTTGCATACCAATGGATTTCTAGTGCACCTATTTGTGGTATGCAGACACTGCCTAGCCAGGAATGGCATCCATGCAGTGGCCACATAACACAAGGAGCAAACTTCAAATAATCTTCCACCAGAAGTATTGTGTCAGGAGAACCTTTATTATTGCCTTATCTATCAATTCCCTGAGCTGCTCTGTAAGAATGTACGTATGTATTTATGGACTTCTTTACCACTAGCATTCATTCATTTCAAAATCTCTTTTTATTTATAAATTAATTTGGGGGCATACACAACATAGGGTTGCGGTCTGGCCAGGGTTTGCTTTCCCAAAGAAGCTCTTACCACAGCCACAGCACTGAGAGAGAGAGGGGACTCTTAAGCTGGGCAGCCATGAGGGAACACCCAGAGAGCTTTCTTGATGATACCAATCAACCCTGCTTAATTCATCAGACCGGGTTTTGGTGTGGCCTCAATACTAGGGCTGTCCTGAAAAGAGAAGCTCAACTTGAAAAGAAAGAAGGAAATTTCCCTGGGTGTCTCGAACAAAGAGAGCACTGGGATTAGCCCAGCTGGCCACCATAATGCCAGCGACGTTCCTCACTCATTCATCAGCACCAGCCTCTCTGTCCACACACACAAACCCCCAGCAGTCAGGACCATGAAAAATGGCTAGCTCACGATTTGACTCTGATGCGGTGTGGTTCGTGGCTCCTGCCTCTGTAGGAACACAAGTCATTCTGAATCCCAGTGAATCCTTCCAGCATTCTCAACACACCACCCCCCAACCAGGCTGCCAATCCACATCAAATGCTGAAGGGATACCTTTGTCCTCTGCCTCCTTCCTTTTTTTCTAGTGTCCTGATCTTAACTATTTATGATGAGAGGTACGTACATATGGAACTATTGCTCTTTTGTTCTTAATTTTCCAACTCTGACTCCTTCACTAGTGCAGTGCTTCTTTCTCTTTTTCTCTCTTTCCTTCTTTCTTACCTTGTGTACCCCACCTGAAGCACGTGTGAGTTGTACGCTCATCAATGGTTTTCAAGTCACAGAGGTTACCAAAGCCACCAGAGCGGCAAAGACAGAACTTTGACCCAGGGCACCAGAAGGGATCTCTGTGAGAGCTTTCTTTATATCAATCTACCAGCCTTCATTCAGCTCACCTGCCTTTAGATCAGATCTTCCTACCACGTGTAGAGGGAGAACAAACGAGGCTCACATGGAAAGAAAAGGACAGCTTCAGGAGACCTCTTGAGAGAAAAAGCACACGGACGAACACAGCAGCTCACCAAAATATCACCTTTTGTTCGCCTTCCAAGTAAACCCCGCAGTCACTTGACCAGATCCCAAAGCCCGGTCAGCCCGTGGTTTCAAAATGACCAGCTCAACACCTGATACCCCCCAGCAGCAAAAGGAAAACACCAGCCCAGTTGAAAAATGGGCAAAAGACCTGAATAGACATTGCCCTAACCCAGACAGGGAGGGCTCTTAGCACATGAAAAATTGATCACCACCACTAATGAGGAGAGAAACGCCAAACCAAAATACTTGGAGGTACCACCTCACACCTCTCCAAATGGCCATGATTAGGAAGTCTATAAATAACCAAGCCTGGAGAGGGTGTCACATAGAAGTTGCGCTCATACGGTGTGGTTGGATATGTACATTGGTACAACCACTATGGACCATAGGATTGGGGTAAATCAGAAATGTAAAGAAAGCACCACTCTATTACCCAGCAATCCCACTCTTGGGGATATATCTGGAAAAATATTCTTTTTACAATGTTAAAGGCATCGCTATGTTGATTTCAGCGCTATTCACAATAGCCAAGACATGGAAATATACACAAAGTCCATCAACAGATGGATTGATTAGGTATATGTTGATAGATACACAATATACTACTACTCAGCCATAAAATAAGAACCCCACAAATACCATCAGCAGCCAGAGATATGGGACTGGAAACCTCCAGGCTATGAGAAAGAAGGGTGACAGAGAAAGACACATACCATAGAATACCCCTTCTCTCTGGAATCTCAAAAATGGCACAAATGAACACCTCTATAGGAAAAAAAACTCATGGAGTGGAAACAGGTGGCCGGTTTCCAGATTGGAGGGACTGTGTGTGGGAAGGATTGGGATTTGGGGTTAATCAATGCAACGGCTTGCACTTGGTGTGGCTAAGTGATGAGATCCTGCCCTATAGCACAGGGAACTCTATCCAGAAGGGGGATATTGTGGGGAAAAGAACATGTATATACATAGAGGTCTGGTTCACTTTGCCGTCAAAGAGCAATGGAGCACTCTAAATCAGCTATAATGAAATTTTAAAAAATGGTAAACTATCCCACAATTACAGGCTCGGCATTCACCAGAGAAGGTTTCTGGGTCCAGACTCCTGGATCACAGGAAAACAAACAAACAAACAAACAAACCAGGCAGACTGCCTGGGTGAACCTGTCAAGAATTCCGACCAGATGTTATTACCTGGGGTGTATGAATTTATTTCTATATAAACAGATTTATGTATTTATTTTTACTTGCCAATGGATTTTTTTTCTGCACCCATTTGTGGCATGCAGATACTCTCTGGCCAGGAAATGCATCCATGCCACGGCTGCACAACCCCAGGCTCATACTCTGAACTCTCTGCCACCAGAGGTATTTTGTCATGAGAACCTTTATTATTTCCTTACCTATCAATTACCTTGGCTGATCCGTAGGAATGTATGTATGTATTTATGGACTTCTTTACCACCAGAGCTCATTCATTTCAAAATCTCTTTTTATTTATAAATTAATTTGGGGGCCACATGTGACAAGGGTTTGCTTTCCCAAAGAAGCTCTTGCCACAGCCACAGCACTGAGAGAGAGAGAGGACTCTTAAGGTGGGCAGCCATGAGGGAACTCTCAGAGAGTTTTCTTGATGATACCAATCAACCCTGCTTAACTCATCAGACCTGGATTCAGTCAGACCTCCATAACACTGGGGCCATACTGAAAAGAGAGGCTCATCTCAAAAGGTAAGAAGAAAATTTCCCCAGGTGTCTCGAGTGAAAAGAGCACTGGGATTAGCCCATCTGCCCCACATAATGCCAATAAAGCCCCTCATTCATTCTTCTCCACCACCCTCTCTCTCCTCATACATAAACCCCTGGCAGTAAGGGGCTTGAAAATGGCCAGCTCACTCCTCATTCAAACCCGACCTGTTGTGGGTCTTGGCTTATGGCTCTGGAGGAACACAAGGCATTCTGAAACCCAGTGAATCCCTCAAGCATTCGCAACACACCGCTGCCCAACAAGGCTGCCAATCCACATCAAATGCTAAAGCAACACCTTGGTCCTCTGCCTGACAGGAGGCATCTTGCAGCAGAGAGTACCAGGTGCCCAGAAAACAACCAAAAACCTCTGGGTGCTTGGTGTGGGTTCCGCCCAACATACCATCAACCCCTCCTCTGAGCCTGCACCTGCAGCCTTGGAGCTGCACCTGTGTCCAAAAGGGACTCTGGATCCATCCTGTGGACATCTGCTTTAACAGCCACTCTCAGATTTTCCTCTTCTTTGGCTCAGCAGCACCCACAGATATATTGGCCATGGGCCAGTTGAGGGTTGGGTCTCATTCAACCACCTTCTGGAAATACTAATCAGGGCCCTTCCAAGCAGGTAATTTCTCTTTCAAAGGCTTTCAGAGTCCTGAAGCCAACCTACCCCATGCCACTCCATTACCAGTATTCATCTCCCAACCCATCAGGTCAAGGCAGCCTTCTTTCTGTCTTTTGGTTCTAGTGTCCTTCACATATGCATTTATGATGAGAGCTCTGTATATATGGAACTCTTGATTTTTCCTTAATTTCCCAACTCTTGGTCCTTCATTCATACAATAAAGTCTTGCTTTACTTTCTTTCTTTTTTTTCTCTTTCTCTCAGTCCCTCTTTCTTTCTTACTTCCTGGACCCACCCTGAATCATGTGTGACTTGTGTGCCCATCAATGGTCTTCAAGCCACAGAGGTTACCAAAGCCACCACAGTGACAATGACAGACCTTTGACCCAGGGAGCCAAGAGGGATCTCCGTGAGAGCTTTCTTTATATCAATATACCATCCTTTATTCAGCCAACCTTGCTTTATATCTGATCTTCCTACCACGTATAGAGAGAGAGCAAAAGAGGCTCACATGGTAGGAAAAGGATGCAGGTTCAGGAGACCTCTTGAGAGAAAACGCACATGATAATCACAGCTGCTCACAAAATATGACCCTTTGAACACCTTCCAAGCTCAACCCACAGGCACTGGATCTGTTTGCCAAAGCCAGGTCATGCTGTGGTTTCAAAATGACCAGCCCGACACCAGATGCAACCCAAGAGCACAACAAACATGCAGTCCAATTGAAAAATGGGCAAAAGACCTGAATAGACATTGCCCTAAGCCAGATAGACAGAGGGCAACAAGCACCAGAAAAATTCATCACCATCACTCACTAGGAGAGAAATGCCAATCCAATCTATTGGAGGATCCACCTCACACCTGTCTGAATGGCCAATTCCCAAAAACAACCAGTCCTGGAGAGGGTGTCAAGAAGAGGATGTCCTCCTACAACAAGGATGGTTGTGTACAGTGGTAAAACCACCATGGACAACAGGATCGAGGTAAATCCAAAAACCAAAGAACAACGTATTACCCAGCCATCCCACTCTTGGGCATATATCCAGAAAAATACTCTTTACAAAAATTTAAAGGTCTGAATATGTTCGTTTCAGCACAATTCACAATAGCCAAGACATGGAAACAAGCACAATGTCCATTGAGAGATGAATGGATTAGGTAGATGTTGTATATATATACAATGGTATAATCTTCAGCCATAAATAAAAAAAAGTAAATGCCATACGCAGCCACAGAGATGGAACTAGAAACTCTCAGATTACATGAAATAATATGATGTAGAAAGAAAAACACCATGGGATGTGCCTTTTATCTTAAATCTCACAAAAGTCACACAAGAACCCCTCTACAGAAAAGAAACTCATGGACAGGAAAACAGGTGGCTTGCTGCCAGCTTGGAGGGGGAGTGTGTGAGGGACTGGGATTTGGGGTGTAATTGATGCCAACTCTTGCACTTGGAGTGGGTAAGCATGGAGATCCTCCTGTATAGCACTGGGACCTATAGCTAGTCTCTTATTTTGGAACCTGATGGAGGATGACTGTGAGAAAGTGAACACACACACACATAGAGATCCAGATCCCTTTGCTGTCAAAGAGAAATATAGCACTCTAAGTCAGGTATACTTGAAATAAAAATGATTTTGAAAAGACCCCACAATTACTGGCTAGCATTCATGAGAAAGGTGTCTTGGTCCAGACTCCTGCCTCCCAAGGATTAAAACAGGCAGACTGACTCGGTTGAACATGTCAAGATTTCTTAGCCATGTGACATTCGACCAGATGTAATTATGCAAGGAGTGTGCATTTATTCCTATATACTCCTATTTAGTTTTTAATTCATTTTTACTTACAAATGGATTATTTCTGCACCCATTTGTTGCATGCAGATACTCTCTGGCCAGGAATTGCTCCCATGCCATGGCTGCACAACCCAAGGCTCATAGATCCAACACTCCTCCACCAGAGGTATTGTGTCATGAAACCTTTTATTACTGCCTATCTATCAATCCATCAATTCCCTTAGCTGTTCTATAGGACTGTATATAAGTATTGAAGGACATTTGTATCACTGGAGCACCTTCCTTTCAATATCTCTTTTTATTTATAAACTTATTTCGGTGCAACCTGCGAGGTTTTGCTGTTGTCTGGCCTGGGTTTGATTTCCAACACATCACTTACCACAGCCACAGCACTGAGAGAGAGAGAGACTCTTAAGCCAGTCAGCCACTAGGGAACACATGGAGAGCATTCTTGATGATATTAGTCAACCCTGCTTAATTCATCAGACCTGTTTGATCAGGGCTCCATACCCTGGCACCATACTGAAAAGAGAGGATCATATTGAAAGGCAAGAAGGAAATTTCCTTTGATGTCTCAAGCAAAAAGAACACAGGGATTAGCCCTGCTGCCTGCCTTAATGCCAGCGAATTTCCCCATTCATTCTTCAGCCACAGCTTCTCTCTCCATATACCTAAACCCTGACAGTCAGGGGCTTGAAAATGGCCAGCTCATGAATCAACACCAATGCTGTATATGTCTCAGCCCCTGGTTCTGGAGGAACACAAGGCATTCTGAAACCCAGTGAATCCCTCAAGCATTATAAACACACTGCCCACAAACCAGGCTGCCGATCCACATGGAATGCGGAATGGACACATTTGTCCTCTGCCTGACATGAGGTATGTTGCAGCAGAGAGTCCCAGGTGCCCAGAAAGCAACTACAAACCACTTGGTGCTTGGTGTGGTGTGCCCCCAACACACCATCAACCCCTCCCTCAGCATCTCGGAGCTGCACCTCGGTCCAGAAGGGACTCTGGCGCCATCTTGTGGACATCGGCTCTCACAGCCACTCTCAGGTTTTCCTCCTCTCTCTGGCTCAGCAGCTGCCATGGTGGATTGGCCTTGGGTCTTATGTGGGTTGTGTTCCCTTCCTCCAATTTCTGGAAATACCAAAACGTGCCCTTACAAGTCGGCTATTTCTCTCTCAAAGACTGTCAGAGGCCTGATGCCAACTGATGCCATGCCACTCCATTCAAGCACTCAGCTCCCATCCCGTCAGATCATGACAGCCTTCTTCTTTTCTCTAGTGTCCTGAACTTATGTGTTTATGATGAGGTGTGTGTACATTTGGAACTCTTCCTCGTTTCTTGGTTTCCCACCCGTTAGACCTCCGTTCATGCAATTAAATCTTGCTTCTTTTCTTTCTCTGTTTTTCTTTCTCTTATTCCCTCTTTCTTCCTTAGCTTATGGACCCCAGACAAGCATGTGTGAGTTTCACGCTCGCGGAAGATTTTGGAGACATTTTGGGGACAAAAGCCACCAGAGTGACAAAGAAAGATCTTTGACCCAGGGAGCCAGGAGGGATCTCCGTGTGAGCTTTATTTATATCAATCTATCACCCTTCATTCATCCTACCTGGCTTTAGATCCAGTCTTCCTACCACGGGCAGAGAGAAAGAAAAAGAGGACCACTTGGGAAGAAAAGGATGGAGTTTCAGGAGACCTCTTAAGAGAAAAGGGCACGGATAAGCACATCCGCTCACCAAAATAGCACCATTTTACCACCTTCCAAGAACACCCTGCAGGCATATGATCCTCATCCAAAGCCAGGTCAGGCTGGGGTTTCCAAATAACCAGCTTGGAGTTCCCATTGTGGCACAGTGGTTAACGAATCCGACTAGGAACCATGAGGTTGCGGGTTCGGTCCCTGCCCTTGCTCAGTGGGTTAACGATCCGGCATTGCCGTGAGCTCTGGTGTAGCTTGCAGACGTGGCTCAGATCCCGTGTTGCTGTGGCTCTGGCGTAGGCTGGTGGCTACAGCTCCGATTCGACCCCTAGCCTGGGAACCTCCATATGCCGTGGTAGTGGCCCAAGAAATGGCAAAAAGACAAAAAAAAAAAAAAGAAAGAAAAAAGAAATAAATAACCAGCTTGACAACTGATACCACCCCACAGCAAAACAAAACCAGCACCCCGATTGAAAAATGTGCAAAGGAGTTCCCGTCGTGGCGCAGTGGTTAACGAATCCGACTAGGAACCATGAGGTTGCGGGTTCGGTCCCTGCCCTTGCTCAGTGGGTTAACGATCCGGCGTTGCCGTGAGCTGTAGTGTAGGTTGCAGACGCGGCTCGGATCCCGCGTTGCTGTGGCTCTGGCATAGGCCGGTGGCTACAGCTCCGATTCGACCCCTAGCCTGGGAACCTCCATATGCCGCGGGAGCGGCCCAAGAAATAGCAACAACAACAACAACAAAAGACAAAAAAAAAAAAAAAAGAAAGAAAAGAAAAATGTGCAAATTCATCAGTTTACATTGTCATAAGCCAGATAGGCAGAGGGCAACAAGCAACCGAAAAATTGATCACCACCATACATTACAAGAGAAATTCCAATCCAAACTACACAGAGATATCACCTCACACATGTCCCAAGGGCCATGATTTGGAATTCTACAAATAATCAATCCTGGAAAGGGTTTCTTGAAGAGATTGCCCTCTTAAAATGTGGGTTGTTATGTACAGTGGTAAACACTATGAAACACAGGACCAAGGTAAATCTAAGAAATAAATAAAGAACACCTGAATTACCCAGCATTCACACTCTTGAGCATATATTGAGGAAACCTTCTTTTAAACATTTTAAAAGCCCTACTATGTTCATGCATCACGATTCACACTAGCAAGACATGGAAATAAACTCAATGTCAATAGACAGATGAATGGATTAGGAAGAGCATGTACATATACACAATGGAATATTACTCACCATAATAAAGAGCAAAAAAAAAAAAATGCCTTTCACACCGACATAGATGGAAATAGAAACACTCACAGTAAGCAAAGTATGTCCGAAAGAGAAAAAACAAATACTACGTGAAACCCCTTCTCTCTGAAATCTTACAAATGACACAAATGAACCTTTCTACAGAAAAGAAACTTATGGACTGGAAAACAGATTCTTGGTGGCCAGATTGTAGGGGGAGGGTCTTGGAGGGACTGGGATTTGGGGTATATATATATATATCCAACCTTTTCCCCTTAGATTGGGTTAGCAAAGATATCCTGCAGTATAGCACAGGGAACAAAATCGAGTCACTATTTTTGGAGCAAAATGTAGGATAATGTGAGAAAGACAATATGTATATCCATGTACGACTGGATCACTTTGTTGTTAACGTGAAATTGAGCACCACAAATCAGCGATAATGGAAATTAACAAGGCATTACAAAACCCCCACAAAGTTAGTGGCTCATTGTTCACCAGAGAAGGTGTCTGGGTCAAGACTACTGCCTCTCAAGAGAAGAGACAGGCACTCGGGCTCTATTGAACCTGTCCAGGTTTCCTCGCACAGTGACATCCGACCAGACATAATTAACTGGCGTGTATGAATTTATTTCAATAGAAACATTTTTAAAATTTATTTTGTACTTACCTATTTACACTCCTGCACCCATGTGTAGCATGCAGACGCTCTCTGACAAAGAAATGAATCCACACCTATGCTGTACATCCCCAGGCTCGCTCTTAAAGACACTCTGCCACCCGAGGTATAAGTTCAGGAAAGCCTTCAGTATTTCCTTAGGTATTAATTTATTTGTTACTCTGTAGGCATACATACATACATACATATATATATATATATATATATATACACACACACACACACACACACTGTCTTTTATCAATTAAGCACACTCTTTTCAATATCTATTTTATTTTTCAATCTATTAGTGTGCCACCTGAGACACTGGGATATTGTCTGGCCAGAGTTAGATCTCCCAAAGTAGTTCTTACCACAGCCACAGCAGTAACAAGGAGAGACACTTAAGCCAGACAGCCATGAGGGAACTCCCTAGAGCTTTCTTTATGATGCCAATCAACCCTGCTTAATCCATCAGACCTGGTTTTTGTCAGGCATCTATACCCTGGTGCTGGCCTGAAAAGTCCAGCCTTGCTCAAAAGGCAAGAAGGTAATTTCACCAAGTCTCTTGAGCAAAAATTTCATAGGATTAGTACATTGAGCACCCCAATGCAACAGAAGTCCTCCACTCATTTATCAGCACCAGCCTGTTTCTCTACCTACCCAAGTCCCTGAATGTCAGGGGCTTGACAATGGTCAGCTCACAGTACAACGCAGATGTCGTGTGGGTCTCGGCCCCTGCCTCTGTAGGAACACAAGTCATTCTGAATCCCAGTGAATCCTTCCAGCATTCTCAACACACCACCCCCCAACCAGGCTGCCAATCCACCTCAGAATCCTGAAGGGACACCTGTGTCCTCTGCCTGACATGAGGCATCTTGGAGCAGAGAGTCCCTGGTACCCAGGAAACAACCAAAAATCCTCTGAGTACTGGTCGTGGGTTCCACTCAACACACAATCAACCCCACCTCCGAGCCTGCACCTGAAGCCTTGGGACTGCACCTGGGGCCAGAAGGTACTCTGGCATCTTCGTGTGGACATCTTCTCTAACAGAAACTCTCAGGATTTCCTTCTCTCTCTGGCTCAGAAGTCCCCCGGGGCGGCAGTGGCTGTGGGCAATAGGCTCTTTGGATTTCCTTCCCCCTTTTTTCTTGAAATACCAAGAAGTGCCCTTCCAAGTGGGCTCTTTCTCTCTCAAAGGCTTTCAGAGCCCTGAGGCCCACCTATGCCATGCCACTGCATTCACACACTCAGCTCCTGTCCATTCAGGCCATGACAGCCTATTTTGGGTTTTTTTTTATGTATCCCTGAATGTATTTATTTATGAAGATGGGTTTGTTGGCATGTAAATATTTATTATTTTCCATCATTTTGCAAATGTGATTTCTTCATTCATACAGTAAATCTGGCTTCTTTCTCTTTCTCTCTTTCCCTCTTTCATTCTAAATTTATTGACCCCACCTGAAGCACAATTGTCTTGTCTGACCACTGATGTTTTTTGAGCCACAGTGTTTACCAGACCCACCACAGCAACAAATACAGATCTTTTATTCATGGAGCCAGGAGGGATCTTGGTGAGAGCTTTCTCTAAATCAATCAATCTACTGGCCTTAATATTGCTGATCTGGCTTTGGGTCAGGTCTTCATAACAGGTGCAGAGAAAGAACCTAAGAGGCTCACATGGAAATAAAAGGCTGGTGTTTCATGAGACCTATTTAGAGAAAAAGCACAGAGATTGGCACAGCCGCTCATCAAAATATCAGCATTTTGCCACTTCTGCAAGGCACTGTATCCGGATCCCAAAGCCCAGGTCAGGCTGGCGTTTCAAAATTAACAGCTCGACTGCTGATACCACCCAACAGCAAAACAAAACCCACAACCCAACTGAAAAATTGGCAAAAGACCTGAACAGACATTTCCATAAACCAGATATACATAGGAAAACAAGAACCGGAAAAGTTGATCCCTATCTCTCATTAATAGAGAGAGAAATGCTAATCCAAATGAAGCCGAGGCCCCAACTCACCCCTCTCCGAATGGTCGTCTTTAGTAAATCTACAAATAACACCACCAGGATAAGTTTTGGAGAAGAAAGAGACCACCTACAATGTGGGTGGGTATGTAAATTGGTACAACCAGTATGGGCCACAGGATCGAGGTAATCCAGAAAATAAATATAGAATGACCGTATGACTGAGAAATCCCACTCGAGCATATACCCAGAAAATGTTCTCTTAAAAAAAGGTAAATGCCCCAATATAATCTTGCAGCACTCTTCAAAGTAGCAAGACATGGGAACAAAATCTATGTCCATCGACAGATAATTGGATTAGGAAGAGCATGTACATATACACAATAGAATACTACTCAGCCAAAAGACAAAAAACAAAAAAAAAACCAAAACCAATAATGTAATTCGCATCCACATAGATGGAACTAGAAACTCCTATACTAAGCAAAATATGTCCAAAACTGACAGACTAATACCATGGGATACCCCTTCTCTCTGGAATCTTGCAAATGACACCAATGAACCTTTCCACAGAAAAGAAACTCAGGAACTGGAACATAGACAGTGGCTGCAGGATTGGAGGGGGAGGGTGTTGGGAGGTTTGGGATTTGGAGTGTAAGGGATCCAAACTCTCACCCTTGGAGTGGGTAGCAATGTGGTCCTGATGTATAGCACAGGGAACTATATCTATTCACTATATTTATAACAAACTGGGGGATAACATGAGAAAGGCAATATGTGTATACATGTATGACTGGCTCACATTGTTGTTAAAGAGAAAGTGAGCACAATATATCAGTGATAATGGAAAATAATAAATGATAAAACAAGCCAACAAAACTAGTGGCTCAGTGTTCACCAGAGAAGGTGTCTGCATCGGTACTCCTGCCTCTCCAGAGAAAAGACAGGCAAAATGTCTCTGTTGAACCTGTCAAGATTTCCTTGCAATGTGACAAGAGAACAGACCTGTTTACTGAACATGTATGAAATTATTTCAATAATTTTTAATCCATTGATTGATTGATTGATTGATTGATGTACCTGCACCCAAGTGTGGCATATGGATATGCTCTGCCCAGGAAATGAGTCCACCCCTATGCCATACATCTCCAGGCTCATACTTAAAAATGTCTTTCACCCAAATTATACATTAGGAGAGATTTTAGAATTTGTTTATCTATCAAACTCCTTAGCTACTCTGTAACTATATGTTCATTGATTTCTTTATCAATTAAGGTCATTCTTTTCAATATCTATTTTTATTTATCAATTTATTTGGGTGCCACCTGCAACATTGGGATGTCTGGCCAGAGTGTGATCTCCCAAACCAGCCCTTACCAGAGCCATAGCAGTGACAAGAAGAGACACTTAAGCCAGGAAGCCATGAGGGAATTCCATGAGAACTTTCTTGATGATACCAAACTGAGGCAGAATATTAACTCAGGTAGTCAGTGTAGGAGCAAGTGATCCAATACATTCCTTTGCTATATATATTGATTAACATTTGTGGCTTAAGGGCTTCAGGGAGTAACACCTCCACAGGCCTTGTTTTATTGTAGGAAATGCAAATTCCCCACAGACTTTGTTTACTGTAGGACATGCAAATCTCTAGCTCACTCCTTGACTGATAAAAAAAGGAATGAGAGGAATGGTGACTTAATCTAAGGAAATAAAAGGACAAAGAAACCATAAAACTTTGGGGACATTTCCCCCTAAAACCCCTCTTGAACAAGGACTGATGTAGGCAATTGAGCAAGGCCAATGGAAGAAAAACCACATCTTTCTGGACCCCACGTTGGGGTCCTTTAAGAGATAAAAATCCCTAAAGGACACTAGAAAAAAGTAGGAGATCTCCTCCCCCCTCCCAGCCTGTCCTGGAAGCTATTTGCTTTTCTTTAACAAAGACTTTGCTTGCTTGCTGCCTGTGCATTCACGGAGTTCATTTTTCAACCACCATGAACAAGAACCCAAATGCCAGTACCATCTTTCTGGTATTAAAACAAACATGCTCAATTCATCAGGCTTGGCTTCAGTCAGGGCTTCTTACTCAGGGGCCATACTGAAAAGTGAGGCTGATCTCAAAAGGCAAGAAGAAAACTTTACTAGGTCTCTTGAGCAAAAAAGCTCAGGGATTATCACAGCTGCCCAAAATAATGCCATCAAAGTCCCCAATTCATTCAGCAGCACCAGCCACATTCTCCACCTACCTAAACCCCTGACCACCCAGGACATGACAGTGGCCAGCTCACAATACAACACTGATGCTCTGTGTGTCTTGGAACCTGACTCCAGAGGGACACAAGCCATTCTGACAACCAGTGAACCCTTCAAGCACTCTAAACACACTGCCACACAACTATCTTCTGGCCCCATACTCTAGACATCTGCTCTAACAGCCACTCTCAGGTTTTCCTCCTCTCCCTGGATCAGCAGTCCCTGCATTCATGAAATATAAAAAGTGTCCTTCTTTCTCTCTCAAAGCCTTTCAGAGACCTGGGGCCAGCCTACACCAGGCCTCTCTGTTTAAACCCTCAGCCCCTGCCCCATCATGTCATGACAGCCTTCTTTCTTTTTCATATATTCTTGCACTTTTGTATTTATGAAGATAGATAGATAGATAGATAGATAGATAGATAGATAGATAGATAAATTTTGAAGATAGATATATATAAATTTTTTCTTAACTTTCCAACTGGTATTACTTGATTCATAAAACAAAGTCTGGCTTCTTTTCTTTCTTTTTTCTCTTTCACTCTTTCCCTCTTTCTTTCTTGATTTAGTGATCCCACCAGAAGTGTGCATGAGTTGTCTGCCCATTGATGGTTTTCAAACCACACAGGATCCCAAACCCAACCCAGTGACAAAGAGAAATCATTAACCCGGGGATCCAGAAGGGAACCCAGTGAGAGCTCTCTTTTCATCAATCTACATGCCTTAATTCACCCAACCTGGCTTTAAATTGTGGCTTCATACAAGATGTATATAGAGAACAAAGAGGTTCACATGGAAAGAAAATGACAGAGTTTCAGGAGACCTCTTAAGAGAAAAACACACAGGTTAACACAGCTGCTCAACAAAATATTACCGTTTTACCACCTTGCATTCACTAACCCCTAACCCTAAATTTAAGTCTAAGCCTAACCATAACCCCAAACCCTAGCCTTAATCCATAAGCCTAAACCTAACTCTAATCCTAACCAAAACCTTAACCCTAACCTCCTAATGTTAACCCTAACCCTAACCCTGCCCCCTAACTGTAACCCTAACCCTAAACCTACCTCCAGCTCTGGATCCCCACATCCTTGGCTCCTGTACCTTCCTCCATGTGCAAAGCTGGAGATTGATGAGGGGTCCTTCCCACAGAGTCACTGAACCTCCTTCTGGCCCCTCGTCCACATATAAGTGCTTTCATTGCACTGCCTGCCTGGGTGAAGAAGGAAATCCCTCTGCCTCAGGCTCAGCCTTTCTGCAACCTGATTCCCCTCTGCCACAGAGCCTGAGGAAGTCAGAGGTTCTGGGGATCTGGACAACTTTGGGCAGTGATTCTGCCCCCTGGAGGCAGGAGGGTAAAGGGCAGGAGGAGACCTCTCCTGGGAGGAAGGGGCCTGAAGGTGGGCTGTCAGGAAGCCCCGCCGAGACGAGAGGTAGGGGTCTATTCTGCAGGTAGTGGAGGGGGGTGGGAAGGCCCTTTTTACAGGCTCCACCTGGCATCCTGGTCTGTGGAGGAGGGCAGAGCAGAGAGCAAGGGACCAGGGAGGAGCTGCAGTCAGGGAAGGGGGAAGAGAGCAGAGGGGGCGGGGCAGGAAATGTGAGGGTGGGAGGTGGAGGGAAGGTGGGAGGGAACCCATGGGGCCTGAGTTTGGACGGAGGTAGGGAATGAGAAGCCAGCCAGGTGCTTTGGGGCAGCTGAGTGGATGTCCCCATAAGAGACCAGTAGCCCAAGTCCACTGGCAACAAAGACAGAGGGATGAGGGTTCTGAATGGAGGGGTGAGAGGCCCCCTGGAGAATTCACCCTAGAAAGCCTCTGAGCCATCCAAACATTTGTCCACTCTGTTCCTTGACTTCCAGCTGGGGTGGGGGGTGCAGGTGGACAAGGCAGTTCACTGAGTGGAGGACTCACCTAGAGGAGCAGACAGGAATGAGGAAAGGGGGAGTGGCCTTGAGGTCAGCATCAGGTGCAGCTGGGTCTGCAGGTGTGGATGTGCCCTGGGCATCCACTTCCACCCACTGAGGTCACCTACCCTGGTCAGGGCTGGGACAAGGGCCACTCAGGGTGGAAGGGCTGGACACTTCAGTGGAGCACTTGATGGTTTGTTGACCAATGTGCTCAGAGAACACTGCCATGGGCACTGGGGAAAAATGCAACAGAGCCCTGGAGTGAGATTCTTTTCTGCTCCAGCCCTGGGATCCAGTGACCACAGTGATGGACAGTGACCAGAGCTCAGCCATCCAGTCAGGTCACTCTCACTTCAAGTCCACTGACCACAGAGCCCTGTGGTCACACCCAGGACATCCTCACTTCCTGGTCCTCTGACTACTGGCCCCTGAAATCACACTCAGGATCCCTTTGTTTCTTCATTTACCTATCCTCTGGCCACTGGGAACTGTGGTCACACTCAGGACAACTTCACCTCCTTTCCTCTGACCACAGGACCCTGTGGCCACAAATAGCAATCCTCATATCCAGTCCTCTGACTACTGGATGCCATGGTCACAGGCAGGAGGTCCTCAAGCCCCCTGTGAGGGCCTGGTCAGCCAGGAGGATCTGGCAGCCCTCGGCTGGTCAATGAGATCCCCACAGTGTGAGTCCTTCTGGAAATGGGGGTTGCAGCTGGTGCTGGGATGGGAGCAGATCCACTCTGTGATGTAGCTCCACCCACACCCCCAGGAGTGGGAGTTTCCATCCAGTCACAGCCCAGCATGTTGGATGACGTGCTCAGGCCCACTTTGGAAGGAGAGATGCTAGAGGAGGCAGAGCTGAGGCCAGAAATGCTGTGGGCTCAGAGGACACAGTAAGTACGCTGTCCACCTGAATGTGGGCTTGAGGTGGGGTGGGGGTGGAGGGTGGTCTATGCTTCCCTCAGGCCCCCACTCCTCCTTCCACTCTGGGTCCCAGGGGCTGGAGGGACCAGGGCCCTAGGAAAGCATTTGCTCACAGGCTTGGTGTTCCCAGCACAGAGGGTGGGGGCCACACTGTGTGGAGCCACTGAGCCATCAGGACTCCTGGTCTGCAGCTCAGGGGGGCTATGACAAGGCCACCATCTCCTGTGCTGCTCACCAAGTCAGTAGGTCAGGTCGGGGTCAGGGAAAAGCTCTTGGCTGAGGTTTCCTTTTGTCCTTATGCTCCAGGGACAGGGCCATCAGGGCTGGTCGGTGTGGGTGAGAACTTGGGGAGACTGCTGACTGTTCAGGGCATCCAATGATAATTTAGGCGGCACAGTGAGTATTTGGCGAGCCCACTGAGCTTTGGGAGAGCCCAGGGAGTGTTCAGAAGGCCTGATGAGTGTTCCATGGGGCTGATGAGCATCTGGGTAGCCTGTTGACCATTCAGAGGGGCCTGGTAAGCCTTTGGGGAGCCAGTAAGCTTTGGGGGAGCACTCTGAGCTTTTGGGAGGCCTGTGAGCATGGGGGGCCTCTGGTGGGGGGAGGATATGAGCTTTGGCTGGGTTTTCCATCCATATGCACATTCATCCTTTCCTTCAGCTGAGAAGGATTTCCCGTGTTTACTCTGCATGAGTCACCACCTGCACATGCGCATGGGGAGAGCTGGAGCCTTGCTGAGTAGCCACAGGTGGGCAGCCCAAATGTCTCGCCTGGCCATGCTTAACCCATGTTGCCCCCCCACGCCTTTGTGAAAACCTCTCCTTGTGCTCACAAAGTCCCATGTTGATTGAGAAGGCAGAGGGTGGAGTGGATCCAGCTGAGGATGTGCTTGGTGGAGAGGGTGGCAAGATGCACAGGTGCACTCAGCTGACTCCCAGTGGTGTGGTGCTGCCCAAGGGCTTGAGGCAAGGGAGTGGGGTCACCTGGGTGGTTCTTGGATGGCACTAGTGCTGAGCACACTTGAATCTCTACTTGGAAAACAGAGAGCTGTGGTCTGCAGCAAGGGAGAGGATGGGTGACCACATCTGTGCACCTGGGAGGTGGTCTGTGCCTAGTAAGTGCAGGATTGGTATCCATGGGGATGGGACAATTTTCCTCCCATCATGGACAAACTCATGAGCTTCTCAGGTTGAGGGGCAAAAGGGAGGATGAGGGGCTTATTACAAAGCGACCCAGATTCTGATGAAACAAGGCTGGGGACATAGGGACGGGAGGGGACAGGGCACCCAGTGATCAGATGACCTGAGTTATGGGGAGAGTCCTGGGGACATGAGGACCAGAGTGGACAGGACACTCTTAGAGTCATGTGACTTGTGTTTGGGGAGAGATCTCCTTTGCAATGGAGAAGACACAAACCCACAGGTGTCCGCATAATGGTGACAGACACGCAGGTGTCCCCAAATGGTGACAGACACACAGGTGCCCCCTGATGGTGACAAGGGGCACACCAACTAGTACCCTACCTGATAGGGGACTCACATCCAGTGGTGCCTCATACTGCCCATGCCTGGGCCCTGCAATGAGTGATTTGCTCTATGTCACTCTCTCAGTCCCTTGAGGCCTGTGAAATAAATTCAAATCCAGTTGGGAATCTTTTATTTCAAAAGAATTATTTTGAGGAAAAAGGAGGCAGTATTACAGGGGAAGAGGGTACTAATGGGGGGACTGTTACAATGGGGGATGGTTACTGTAGAGGAAGGACTATATTTCTACAAGGAGCACTAGGGAGGTGACTCATGTAGAGATGTGTCAGTGTGATGTGGATATGGAATAAGTGGGGACTAAGACAATGTGGGGGCACAATACTGTGGGGAGGGGACTCTTACCATAAAGGAGGACTACTACTGTAGTGGGGGGATGATTACTGTGGAGGGGATTTTACATTGTGGGGACTATGATAATGTGGGGGTGTGCAATAGAAAAGGGACTGTGACAATAGAGGGGCTGCTAAAATAAAGGGGATTAGTACAATAGAGGAGGACCATTCTGTAGAGGGGGTGATGACAGTTGAGGCAGCACTATTTCTGTAGAGAGTGGACTCTTACCATAGAGGGGAGACTGTTACCACTGAGAGGGGACTATTATCAGGCAGGTGAGGCTATTCCAATGGAGGGTAGTCTATTGCCATAGATTGAGGACTATTATCATAGAGGGGGTATTATTATAGAGTGGGGGCCATAATAGTTGGGGAGCACTTTCACTGTAGAGGAGGAACCACAACAAAAGGGAACTATTATTGTAGAGCAAGGACTGTGATGCTGGAGAGGCACTGTTAGTGTATACGGGGATAGACCAATAGAGGATGATGATGATCCTGTTGAGGGGCTGTGACTCTGAGGCAGGAGAGAACAATAGAGGAGGACAATTGCTGTAAAGGGGAGACTCTTACTGTATGGGTAATATAACAATGGAAGAGGGATATTGCTGTGTGTGGGGGGAACTGTGACAATAGAGGTAATGGCTGTCAAGGTCTGCAGGCATCTGGGGACTTGGAGCAAAGGAGGTTTCTCTGTGGAGAGGAGTAAACACAAGTATAGGGTCCCAGGTGTGGGGCTGGCATGAAGGTGACCTGAAGGTACATGGGTCAGAGTCCTCGACTCAGGAGTTGCCCAGAGAGGGGCTTCTGCCCAGGTGGATGGCAGGGGATGCAGGTGGGTGGGAAGGAGGGGAGCATGTGGGTAACCAGCTTTGCTCTGAGCAGTCCTGGGAAGGAGTGGGTCACCTCCAGGCTGACGAGCTTGGAGGGACCCTGTCTGTGTGGCCTGGTCAGGAAGGGGGTCCTGAGTCTCAGCTGGGTTGTTGTGGGAAGACCATTCCAGACACAGAGGGGGAGGGGGTTTCTGGCCCTTCAGGTCACCTTTACCATTGTGGAAAGGCAATGGGCTGTGACAGGAGGAGAGGACAGTCAGGCCTGGGCTGTGACAGGAGGAGGAGACACTCTGATCCTGGGCTGTGACAGGAGGATGGTACCGTTTTACATGGGCTGTGATGGGGAGGGAGCACTCAGAACTAGGCTGTGACAAGAGGGGACCATCGATATGGGCTGGGACATGAAGGGGGGGGGCACTCCAACCTTGGCTGTGACAGAAGGGAGAGCACATTCCACAAACATCAAAGAGAAAACAGCATTTATTCTGGAAGCAACGTGAAACTGCAGTTGACACACATCACAGGCGACATCAGGGGTCCCTGCTGAGGTTCTGCAGAGATGGAAGAGTGTCACCATTTGTGCAGCTGCATGGAGACCACCTGCTCCACCTAGGCTCCTAGATAAACAGTCACATTTTCTTCATGGCGGAGGTTGACTGGGCTCAAACCATGACACTTCCATACTCTTGTTCGTGAAGTTGTGAAAAGTCCATTTTGCCCTGATTGTATGAACTAGCTATGTGCTGATATTCCCCAGTATTGCAAAGAAGGACTTCTCATGCCCAAACAGAAAATTACTCTACAGAGAATAATTTTGGAATGCCTTTCAAGCAAAGAAAACTACAGGAGGCACACCAGGGTTCAGAGAGGAAGAGGAAGGACATTGGTGTCTTTGCCATAATGATAGGAGAAGTCAATGTGGGAAAGAGGCAAGGGTGGCTCCTGAGCAAAGAGGCATTGGGAATGGAGTCCGTAGATGGATGTGAATGTACAAGGAAACCACAATGCTTGCAATCTCTTGGTTTAGGGAGTTATGTTGATGGCCATGCAGCCCGGTTGGCATGAACTAGCCCTGTGCTGTTTGCCCCACTTGTGCAAACAAGGCATGGTCATGCGCAATCTGCTGTCTCCTGAAAGGAGAACATGTTTGAAGTGCCTCTCAGGCACTGGAAAGTCCCTGCACCAAACCAGGGCTCCGAGGCCAATAGGGGACCCTTTTGGTTTCTGTGCTCTAATTACAGGAGAAGTCTAGCTGTGGAAAAAGCAAGGGTTGATTTCCTGAGCAAAGTCCAAATAGGGCTAGGGTGTGTTCACAGATTTGATGATGCAGTTGAACCACGAAGCTCCCAAACTCTTGTATCTGGGGTGTGTGAAATGGATTTTTGCCCAGGTTGTAGGAACTAGCTCTGTGTTGCTTTTCCCAGATGTGGAAAAGAAGGAATTCTCCAGCCAAAGCAGGCTTCTCCTCAAAGGAGATACAGTTTGGAATGCCTTTCATGGGATGGAAACACCATGCATGGAACCAGTGCTCAGAGAGCAAGAGGACACATATTGGCTCATCTCCTGCAACGTGTAGGAGAATTCGGGGGCGGGGGGGAGGCAAGGGTTGCTTTACTGAGCATAGATGCATTTGGGCTCGTGTCTTTTCACTGAGTTGAATATAAGTTGCAACCAAGACGCTCCCAATGTCTTGTTGGTGACATTTGGGTAAAGCGTGCTTTGCCCTGGTGATATGAACTAGCTATGTGATGCTTATCCCCAAGATGGAAAAGAAGGATTTCTCATGCCAAGTCAGACTTCTCCTCTAAGGAGAACACATGTGGATTGGCTGTCAAGCCACCTAAACTGCCTGCACCAAAATGTTGCTCAGACAGGATGAGGCAGCACATGTGTATACGAGCCATACTTACTGGAAAAGTCTTGGTGGGACATAGGCAAGGGTTGCTTTCCTGAGCCCAGAGGCATTGGGGCTGCTGTACCTTCATGGGGTTGGTTGACCTGTTGACTCAGGAATCGCCCAAAGGCTCGGGGGCTGAGTTTGTGAATTGGCAATTTTACCCTGGTTGTATGAACTGGCTATGTGCAGCTTGTCCCTGAGAAGGCAAAGAAGGATTTCTCATGCTCCCTCAGAGTTCACCACAAAGGAGAACACGTTTGGAGTGCCTTGTGATGGATGGAAAATGCGTGCAATGAACCAGGGCTTTGAGAGCAAGAGGCAGCACATTGGCATTGTTCCCACAATTGTAGGAGAAGTCTAGTTAGGAAATAGGCAAGGTTTTCTTTCCTGAACTAAGTCACATTGGGGCTGGAGTCCGTATACTGAGGTGAATGCAGAAATGAACAACGTTGCTTACAACTTCTTGTTTTCTGGAATTGTTTTGATTGACATTCTGCCCTGTTTGTATGAACTAGCCCTGTGCTGTTTTCCCCACTTGTGCAAACAAGACATGGTCATGCCCAGTCTTCAGTCTCCTGAAAAGAGTACACGTTTGAAGTGTCTTTCAGGCAATGAAAATCGCTTAACCAAACCAGTGCTCTGAGTTGAAGAGGCACCTCTTCAGTTTCTGTTCCCAAATTGTAGGAGAAGTCTAGCTGTGAAAAAAACAAGGGTGGATTTCCTAGGCCAAGTCACATTGGGGTTGGAGTGCTTTCACGAATTTGATGAAACAGTGGAACCAGGAATTTTCCATACTCTTGTTTGTGATGTTTGTGAAATGGCTCGTATGTTCTGATTGTACACACTACCTCCGTGCTTCTTTTTCCTAATATGGAAAAGAAGGAATTCTCCTGCCAAATCAGGGTTCTCCTCAAAGGAGATCCAGCTTGGAGTGCCTTTCATGGGATGGAAACACCATGCACTGGATGAGTGCTCAGAAGGCAAGAGGCAACACATTGGTTTATCTCCCACAACAGGTAGGAGAATTCTAGGGGGGGAAAGGCAAGAGTTGCTTTCCTGAGCATAGATGCAGTTGGGCTAGTGTCCTTTCACTGAGTTGATTACAAGTTGCAACCAAGTCGCTTCCAATCTCTTGGTGACGTTTGGGTAATGGCCATTTTGCCCAGGTTGTTCGAACTAGCTATGTGCTGCTTATTCCCAAGATGGAAAAGAAGGACTTCTCGTGACAAATTAGACTTCTCTTCTCAGGAGAACACGTTTGGAGTGGCTTTCAAGCCCTCTAAACTTCCTGCAACAACATATTGCTCAGAGAGGCTGAGGCAGCACCTGTGTTTATGAGCCATCCTTACTGGACAAGTCTAGGTGGGAAATAGGCAAGGGTTGCTTTCCTGAGCCCAGAGGCATTGGGGCTGCTGTACCTTCATGGGGTTGGTTGACCTGTTGAACCAGGGAACTTCCAAACCCTTGTGGGCTGAGTTTGTGAATTGGCAATTTTACCCTGGTTGTATGAACTGGCTATGTGCTGCTTTTCCCTGAGAAGGCAAAGAAGGATTTCTCATGCTCCCTCAGAGTTCTCCACAAAGGAGAACACGTTTGGAGTGCCTTTTGAGTGGTGGCAAATCCGTGCAATGAACCAGGGCTTTGAGAGCAAGAGGCAGCACACTGGCATTGTTCCCACAATTGTAGGAGAAGTCTAGGGAGGAAATAGGCAAGGGTTGCTTTCCTGAAACCAGACACATAGGGGCCGGTGTCCATTCATTGAGTTGAATATCCTCTGCACCCATGAAGCTTCCAAACTCTTGTTTGTGAAGTTTGTGGAATGTCCAGTTTGCCCTGGTTTTATGAACTAGCTCTGTGCTGATATTCCCTGATACTGCAAAGCAGGATTTCACCTGCCAAATCCGACCCTTCCTCTAGAGAGAACACTTTTGGAATGCCTTTCAAGCAAAGGAATCTCCCTGCTGCACACCAGTGCTCAGAGAGGAAGAGGCAGGACCTTGGTGTCTTTGCCATAAGGACAGGAGAATTTGATGTGGGAAAGAGGCAAGGGTGGCTTTCCTGAGCAAAGAGGCATTGGAGATGGAGTCTGTATACAGAGGTGAATGTATTGAGCAACCACGTTGCTTGCCATCTCTTGTTTTCTGGAGTTGTTTTGATGGCCGTTCTGCCGTCTTTGTACAAACTAGCCCTGTTCTGTTTTCCACACTTGTGCAAACACGGCATGGTCATGCACAATCTGCTATCTCCTGCCATGCCCTGGTTGTTGAACTGGCTATGTGCTGCTTATCCTCGAGATGGAAAAGGAGGAATTCTCATGCCAAATCAGACTTCTCTTCTCAGAAGAACACGGTTGGAGTGGCTATCAAACCATCTAAACTGCCTGCACCAAACTATTGCCCAGAAATAATGAGGCAACACATGTGTATATGAGCCATACTTACTGGAAAAATCTAGGTGGGAAATAGGCATGGGTGGCTTTCCTGAGCACAGAGGCATTGGGGTGGCTGTACCTTCATGGGTTTTGCTGACCTGCTGAAACAGGGAACTTCTAAAGGCTTGTGGGGTGAGTTTGCAAATTGGAAATTTTACAAAGATATTGCAAAGAAGGGCTTCTCATGCCCAAACTCCAGAAAACAAGAGATTGCAAGCCACGTGGTTGCCTCATTCGTTCACCTCCGCATACAGACTTCAACCCCAATGCCTCTTGACAGGCATTCCAAAAGTGTTCTCTGTAGAGGAAGGGTCGGATTTGGCAGGAGATTCCTTGTTTGAAATATCAGGGAATATCAGTGCATAGCTAGTTCTTAAGACCAGGGCAAAATAGACATTTCACAAATGTCACAACCAAGGGTTTGGATGTCTCATGGTTGCAGAGGATAATCAAGTCAATGAATGCAAACCCAATACATCTTGGTTCAGGAGAGCAACCCTTTCCTATTTCCTCCCTAGACTTCTCCTACAATTGCGGGAAAATTCCAATGTGCTTCCTCTTGCTCTCTGAGCCCTGGTTCATTGCACGGATTTGCCATCACTCAAAAGGCACTCTAAACGTGTTATCATTTTTTTGGAGAAATCTGAGGGGCCATGAATAATCCTTCCTTTACATATTGGGGACAAGATGCATATACCCTTTCCTACATTCAGTGTTAAATTTGCCAATACACAAACTCAGCCCCAAGCATTTAGAAACTTCCTGGTTCAACAAGTTAACCAACACTGTGAAGGCAGAGTATCACTAATGCCTCTGGGCTCAGGAAAGCAACCCTTGCCTATTTCCGACCTAGATATTTCCTGTAAGTGTGACTCATAAACAATGTGCTGAATCAATCTCTCTGAGCGTTACGTAGGTGCAGGCACTTTAGAGGGCTTCAAAACCACTCCTAATGTCCTCTCCTTAGAAGAGAAGTGTGATTTGGCATGATACATCCTTCCTTTCCATCGCAGGGATGAGCAGCACATAGCTAGTTCGTACAACCATGGCAAAACTCCCTTTGTACAAACATTACCAATAAGAGTTTGGAAGTGACTTGGTGGCAACATGTATTCAACTCAGTGGAACGACACGAGCCCAAATGCATCTATGCTCAGGAAAGCAACCCTTGCCTTCCCCCCGCCCCCTAGAATTCTCCTTCATGTTGTGGGAGATCAACCAATAGGTTGCCTCTTGCTCTTTTAGCACTGGTTCTGTGCACGCTGTTTCCATCCCTTGAAAGGCACTCCAAACTGGATCTACTTTGAGGAGAAGCTAGATGTGGCAGGAGAATTCCTTCTTTTCCATATCGGAAAAAAAGCAGAGCGCTAGATTGTACATCCAGGGCAAAAGTGCCATTTCACGAAAACCCAAATCAAGAGGTTGGAAGCTTTCTGGTTCAACTGTATCATCAAATCCATGAATGCACCCCAGCCACATTGTGACACTGCTCATGAAATCAACCCTTACTTTTTTCACAGCTAGACTTGTCCTATACCTATGGCACAGAAACCAAAGCCATCCCTCTTGGCTTCGGAGCCCTGGTTTGGTGCAGGTAATTTCCATTGCCTGAAAGGCACTTCAATCGTGTTTTCCTTTCAGAAAACAGCAGATTGGGCATGGCCATGCCATGTTTGCACAAGCAGGGAAAAATGCAAAGGGCTAGTTCTTACCAAAAAAGGCAGAATGGCATTGGCAAAACTTTATAAATCAAGAGATTGCAAGCCACATGGTTTCTTCATACATGCACCTCTGTATAAAGCCTCCATTCCCAATGCCGCTTGGCTCAGGGAAGCCACCCTTGCCTCTTGCCCACATCGAATTCTCCTGTCATTGTGGAAAAGACACCAATGTCCTGCCTCTTCCTTTCTGAGTACTGGTGTGTGGCAGGGAGTTACCTTTGCTTGAAAGGCATTGAAAAAGTGTTCTCTGTAGAGGAAGGGTCTGATTTGGCAGAAGTCCTTCTTTGCCCTGTTGGAGAATATCAGCATATAGCTAGCAGGGCAAAATGGGCATTTAACAACTGTCACAACCAAGAGTTTGGAAGCTTCATGGGTGCAGAGGATATTCAATACTCAATGAATGGACACCAGCCCCAATGTGTCTTGGTTGAGGAAAGCAACCCTTGCCTATTTCCTCACTAGACTTCTCTTACAATTGCGAGAACAATTCCAATGTGCTGCCTCTTGCTCTCAGAGCCCTGGTACATTGCACGGACTTTCCATCCATCAAAAGGCAATCGAAACGTGTTCTCCTTTTTTGGAGAACTCTGAGGGGCCATGATAAATCCCTCTTTTCCATATCAGGGAAAAGCAGCACATAACCTGTGCATATAATCAGGGTAAAAATTGCCAATTCACAAACTCAGCCCCCAAGCGTTTAGAAGCTACTTGGTTCAGCAGGGAAAAACCCTGTGAAAATACAGCAGGCCCAATGCCTCTGGGCTCAGGAAAGTAACCCTTGCCTATTTCCCACCTAGACTTTTCCAGGAATTATGGCTCATAAACACAGGTGCTACCTCAACCTCTCTGATATGTAGGCTGGTGTAGGCAGTTTAGATGGCTTGAAAGCCAATCCAAATGTGTTCTCCTTAGAAGAGAATTCTGACTTGGCATGAGACATCCTTCTTT
Organism: Sus scrofa; assembly: GCF_054392235.1. NCBI lineage: Eukaryota > Metazoa > Chordata > Mammalia > Artiodactyla > Suidae > Sus > Sus scrofa. The sequence goes on along the minus strand of NC_139385.1, from coordinate 52,203,775 downwards.
TCCATCTTACAACCAGGGCAAAAAGGCCTTTACAAAAAACGTCACCAACAAGAGCTTGGAAGTGACGTGGTTGCATCATGTATTCAACTTAGTGAAAAGACACGATCCCAAACGCATCTATGCCCCAGAAATCAATCCTTGCCTTTCCCCCCCTCCAATTCTCCTATGAGTTTTGGGAGATCAACCAATGGGTTGGCTCTAGCTTTCTGAGCACTGGTGCCATGAACCCTGTTTCCATCCCTTGAAAGGCACTGCAAACTGGATCTCCTTTGAGGAGAAGCCTGCATTGGCAGGAGGATTCCTTCTTTTTCATATCAGGAAAAGGGAGCACAGTGCTAGTTCATACAAATAAGGGGAATAGATCCATTTCACAAAAGCACAGTCAAGAGTTTGGAAGCTTCCTGGGTCCACTGTATCATCAAATCCGTGAGCACACAACAGCTCCATTTGGACTTCACTCAGGAAATCAACCCTCGCCTTTTGCACATCTAGAATTCTCCTATAATTAGGGCACAGAAACCAAAATATTCCCTCTTCACCTTGGTGCATGGAATTTGCATTTCCTGAAAAGCACTTCAAACATATTCTCTTTTCAGGAGATGGCAGATTGGTCTTGACTGTGCTGTGTTTGCACAAGCAGGGAAAACAGCACAGGGCTAGTTTGTACAAACAGGGAAGCATGGCCACCAAAACAACTCCAGAAATCAAGAGATAGCAAGCAACATGGTTGCTTCATTCATTCACCTCTGTATACGGCCTCCATCCCCAATGCCTCTTGGCTCAGGGAAGCCACCCTGGCCTCTTGCCCATATCAAACTCTCCTATCATTATGGCAAAGACATCAATGTCCTTCCTCTTCCCCTCTGTGCAATGGCATGTGGTAGGGAGATTCCTTTGCTTGAAACACATTCCAGAAGTGTTCTCTGTAGAGGAAGAGTCTGATTTGGCAGAAGTTCTTCTTTGCAATATTGGGGAATATCAGCACATAGCTAGTTCATATGACCAGGGCAAAATGGACATTTCACAAATGTCACAACCAAGAATTTGGAAGCGTCATGGTTGCAGAGGATATTCCACTCAATGTACGGACACCAGCCCCAATGGGTCCTGGTTCAGGAAAGCAACCATTGCATATTTCCAAACTAGTCTTCTCCTACAATTGTGGGAACAATTCCAATGTGCTGCCTCTTGCCCTCTGAGCCCTGGTTCTTTGCATGGAATTTCCATCCCTCAAAAGGCATTTCAAATGGGTTCTCCTTTTTTGAGAACTCTGATGGGGCATTCGAAATCCCTTTTTTCCATATCAGAGACAATCAACACATAGCCTCTTTGTACAATCAGGGTAAACATTGCCAATTAACAAACTCAGGACCAAGCGTTTAGAAGCTTCCTGGTTCAACATTTATACCAATGACAAGCGACTTAGATGCAATGTGTATTCAACTCAATGAAAAGACATGATCCCAACTGCATTTATGCTCAGGAAAGCAAACCTTGTCTTTTCACACCTAGAATTCTCTTACATATTATGGGAAATAAACCAAAGCTTGCCTCTAGATCTCTGAGCCCTTGTTCCTTGCATGCAGTTTCCATCCCATGAAAGGCACACCCAAATAGATCTCCTTTGAGGAGAAGCCTGATATGGTGTGAGAATTCCTTCTTTTACATATCAGGGAAAAGCATCACAGAGCTAGTTCATATATTCAGGGCAAACAGTCATTTCACAAACACCACAATCAAGACTTTGTATGCTTCCTTGTTCAACTGTATCATCAAATACTTGAATGCAACCCAGTCCCATAGTGACTTCACTCAGAAAATCAACGCTTGCTTTTTGCACAGCTAGACTTCTCCTATAATTAGGACACAGAAACCAAAGTGGCACCTCTTGGCTTCAGAGCCCTGGTTTGGTGCAGGGATTTCCCACTGCCTGAAAAGCACTTCAAACATGTTCTCTTTTCAGGAGATGGCAGATTGTGCAAGACCATGCCTTGTTTGCACAAGCAGGGACAAAGGAACAGGGCTAGTTCATAAAACCAGGGCAGAATGGCCATTGAAATAACTCCAGAAAACAAGATACTGCAATAAACATGGTTGCTTCCTTCATTCACCTCTGTATATTGAACCAATCCCCAATGCCCCTTGGCTCAGGAAAGCCACCCTGGACTCTTTCCCAAAGCAATGTCTCCTATCATTATGGCAAAGACACTAATGTCCTGCCTCTTCCTCTCTGAGCACTGGTGTGTGGCAGGGAGTTTCCTTTCCTTGAAAGGCATCCCAAAATTGTTCTCTGTAGAGGAAGGGTCTGATATGGCAGGAGAATCCTTCTTTGCAATATCGGGGAATGTCAGCACATACCAAGTTTGTAAGACCAGGGCAAAATGGATATTTTCTAAACATCACAGCAAGAGTTTGGAAGCATCATGGTTGCAGAAGATATTCAACTCAATGGACAGACACCAGCCCCAATGTGTCTTGGTCAAGGAAAGCAGCCCTTGCCTATTTCCAAATGAGACCTCTCCTACAATTGCAGGAACAACTCCAATGTGCTGCCTCTTGCTCTCTGAGCTCTGATTCATTGCATGGAGTTGCCATTACTCCAAAGCCACTCCAGACGTATTCTGTATTTTGGGAGATCTCTGAGGGGGCATGAGAAACCCTTCTTTTCCATATCAGGGACAAGCAGCACACAGCCTGTGCGTACAATCAGGGTAAAAATTGCCAATTCACAAACTCAGCCCCCAAGGATTTAGAAGCTTCCTGGTTCAACTGGTAAACCAACACTGTGAAGTTACAGCAGCCCCAATGTCTCTGGGCTCAGGAAAGCAACCTTGCATATTTCCCACCTAGATATTTCCAGTAAGTACTGCTCACAAACATATGTGCTGCCTCATGCTCTCTGAGCAAAAGATTGGTACAGGCAGATTAGATTGCTTGAAAGCCACTCCAAACGTGTTCTCCTTAGAAGAGAAGTCTGATTTGGCTTGAGACATACATCTTTTCCCTCTTGGAGATAAGCAGCACATAGCTAGTTCGTACAACCAGGGCAAAACGGCCTTTACCCAAACATCACCAACAAGAGATTGGAAGTGACTTGGTGGCAATGTGTATTCAACTCAATGAAAAGACACGAGCCCAAATGCATCTTTGCTCAGGAATGCAACCCTTGCCCTTTTCCCTCCTCGAATTCTCGTACACATTGCAGGAAATATACCAATATGTTGCCTCTAGCTCTCTGAGCACTAATAGTATGCATGCTGTTACCATCACATGAAAGTCACTCCAAACTGAACCTCCTTTGAGGAGAAGTCTGATTTGGCAGGAGAATACCTTCTTTCCATATTAGGAAAAATCAGCACAGAGCTACTTCGTACATTCAAGGCAAAAGAGCCATTTCACACACATCACAACCAAGAATTTGGAAGATTCCTGGTTCCACTGTATCATCAAAACTGTGAACGCACCCCAGCCCCACTCTGACTTTACTCAGGAAATCATCCATTGCATTTTTCACAGCTAGACTTCTCCTATAGTTAGGACACAGATACCAAAGTGGTACCTCTTGGCTTCGGTGCCCTGGTTTGTTTCAGCGAATTTCCATTGCCTGAAATGCACTTCAAAAGGGTTCTCCTTTCTGGAGATGTCAGATTGGGCATACCATGTCTTGTTTGCACAAGCAGGGAAAAGACCAAATGGCTAGTTCATTCAAACAGGGCATAATGGCCAGTGAAGTATCTCCAGAGTACACGAGATAGCAAGCAACGTGGATGCTTCATTCATTCACCTCCTTATACAGACTCCAACCCCAATGCCACTTGGTTCAGCAAAGCCACCCTGGCCTCTTCCCCACATCGAATTTTCATATCATTATGGCAAAGACACCAATGGCCTGTCTCTTCCTCTCCTGAGCACTGGTGTGTGGCAGAGTGTTTCCTTTGCTTGGAAGGCATTCCAAAAGTGTTCTCTGTAGAGGAATGGTCTGATTTGGCAGGAGAATCCTTCTTTGAAATATCAGGGAATAGCAGCACATTCCTAGTTTGTACGACCAGGGCAAAATGGACTTTTCCTAAACGTCACAACAAGAGTTTGGGAGCCTCAAGGTTGCAGAGGATATTCAACTCAATGAACAGACACCAGCCCCAATGTGTCTGGGTTCAAGAAAATAACCCTTGCCTATTCCCCAGTAGAATTCTCCTGGGGAACTGTGAGAACTGTGGGAACAATTTCAATGTGCTGCCTCTTGCTCTCTGAGCCCTGGTACATTGCACAGATTTGCCATCCCTCAAAAAGCACTCCAAATATGGTCTCCTTTTTTGGAGAACTCTGAGGATTCATGAGAAATCCTTCTTTTAAATATCAGGTACAAGCAGCACATAGCCAGTTCATACAATCAGGGTAAAAATTGCAAATTCACTAACTCAGACACCAAGAATATAGAGGCTTCCTGCTTCAACAGGGAAACCAAGCCCTTGAAGGTACAGCTGCCCCAATTCCTCTGGACTCAGGAAAGCCACCCTTGCCTATTTCCCACCAAGTCTTTTCCAGTAAGTAAGACTCATAAACACAGGTGCTGCCTCAAACTCTCTGAACAATTGGTTGGTGCAGGGAGTTTAATGGCTTGAAAGCCACTCCAAACGTGTTCTCCTTAGAAGAGAATTCTGATTTGGCATAAGACATCCTTCTTTTACATCTCGGGGATAAGAGGCTCATAGGTAGTTGGTACAACCAGGGCAAAACGGCCTTTACACAAACATCACCAAGAAGAGATTGGAACAGGCTTGATTGCAACGTGTATTCAACTCAGTGAAAAGACAATAGCCCCAAAGCATCTATGCTCAAGATAGCAGCCCTTGCCTTCTCCCCCCAGAATTGTCCTTCATGTTGTGGGAAATCAACCAATGAGTTGCCTCTACTTCTCTTAGCACTGATTATGAGTACACAGTTTCCACGCCACATACGGCATGCCAAACTGGATCTCCTTTGAGGAGGAGCCTGATTTTGCAGGATAATTTTTTTCTTTTCCATATCAGGGAAAAGGAGCACAGAGCTAGTTCGTACAATCGGGGCAAAATAGCCATTTCACAAACAGCAAAATCATGAGTTTCATTGCTTCCTGGTTCAACTGTATCATCAAATAAATGAAGGAACCCCAGTCCCATTGTGACTTCACTCAGGAAATCAACACTTGCTTTTTTTCACAGCTAGACTTCTCCTATAATTAGGTCACAGAAACCAAAGTGGTCCCTCTTGTTTTCAGAGCCTTGGTTTGGTGCAGGGAATTTCCATTGCTTGAATGGCACATCAAACATGTTCTCCTTTCAGGAGATGGCAGATTGTGCATGACCATGCCTTGTTTGCACAAGCAGGGAAAAGAGCACAGGGCTAGTTCGTACCAACAGGGCAGAATGGGCATCACAATAACTCCAAAATACAAGAGATTTCAAGCAACGTATTTGCCTCGTACATCCACCTCCATATACGAACCCCATCCCGAATGCCTCTTGGCTCAGGAAAGCCACCCTGGCCTTTCCCACATCAAATTCTCCTGTTGTTTTGGCAAAGACACCAATGTCCTGCCTCTTCCCCTCTGAGTACTGGTATGTGGCAGGGGGTTTCCTTTCCTTGAAAGGCATTCCAAAAGTGTTCTCTGTAGAGGAAGGTTCTGATTTGGCAGGGAATACTTCTTTGAAATATCAGGGAATATCAGCACAGAGCCTGTTCTTACAACCAGGGCAAAATGGACACTTCACAATCATCACAACCAAGAGCTTGGAAGCGTCATGGTTGCAGAGGATATTCAACTCAATGAACAAACACCAGCCCCAGTGCATCTTTGTTCAAGAAGGCAACCTTTGCCTATTTCCAAACTAGACTTCTCATACAATTGTGGGAACAATTCCAATATGCTGCCTTTTGCTCTCTGAGCTCTGGTACATTGCAAGGATTTGCCATCAATCAAAGGCACTCCAAACGTGTTCTCATTCATTGGAGAACTCTGAGAGGGCATGAGAAATCATTCTTTCAATATCAGGGACAAGCAGCACATAGTCTTTTCGTATAATCAGGGTAAAAATTGTGCAATTACAAACTCTGCCCCCAAGGGATTAGAAGGTTCCTGGTTCAACAACTAAACAAAACCCATGAAGGCACAGCAGACCCAATGTCTGGGATCAGGAAAACCACCCTTGCCTATTTCCCACCTAGATATTTCCAGTAAGTATGGCTCACAAACACATGTGCTGCCTCATCCTCTCTGAGCAATAGATTGGTGCAGGCAATTTAGATGGCTTAAAAGCCACTCCAAACGTGTTCTCCTTAGAAGAGAAGTCTGATTTGGCATGAGACATCCTTCTTTTACATCTCGTGGATAAGCAGCACGTAGCTAGTTCAAACAACCAGGGCAAAATTGCCTTGACCCAAACGTTGCCAACAAGAGATTTGAAGCAACCTGGTTGCAACGCATATTCAACTCAGTGCAAAGACACTAACCCAAACAAATCTCTACTCAGGAAAACAACACTTGCCCTTTTCCCCTTAGAATTCTCCTACACATTGCAGGAGATAAACCAATGTGTTTCCTCTTGCTCTCTGAGCACTGGTTCCATGCACGGTGTATGCATCCCATGAAAGGCACTCCAAACATGATCTCCTTGGAGGATATCCTTTGAGGAGTAGCCTGATTTGGCAGGAGATTCCTTCGGTTCCATTAAGGGAAATGTAGCACAGAGGTAGTTCATACAATCAGGGAAAAAGAGCTATTTCATGGATACCACAATCAAGAATTTGGAAGCTTCCTTGTACAACTGTATCATCAAATACTTGAGCAAACCCAGCCCAATTGTGACTTCACTCAGGAAATCAACACTTGCTTTTTTCACAGCTAGACTTCTCCTATAATTAGGTCACAGTAACCAAAGGGGTCCCTCTTGGCTTCATAGCCCTGGTTTGCTGCATGGACTTTCCATTGCCTGAACGGTACTTTAAAAGGGTTCTCCTTTCAGGAGATGGCAAATTGGGCATGACCATGCCTTGTTTACAGAAGCAGGGAAAAAAGGGTGGCTTTCCTGAGCCAAGAGGCATTCGGGATGGGGTTCGTATATGGAGGTGGATGTACGAGGCAAATACGTTGCTTGAAATCTCTTGTATTTTGGAGTTATTGTGATGCCCATTCTGCCCTGTTGGTACGAACTAGCCCTGTGCTCTTTTCCCTGCTTGTGCAAACAAGGCATGGTCATGCACAATCTGCCATCTCCTGAAAGGAGAACATGTTTGATGTGCCATTCAAGCAATGGAAATTCCCTGCACCAAACCAAGGCTCTGAAAACAAGAGGGACCACTTTGGTTTCTGTGACCTAATTATAGGAGAAGTCTAGCTGTGAAAAAAAGCAAGTGTTGATTTCCTGAGTGAAGTCACAATGGGACTGGGGTTCCTTCATTTATTTGATGATACAGTTGAACCAGGAAGCAATGAAACTCATGATTTTGCTGTTTGTGAAATGGCTATTTTGCCCCGATTGTACGAACTAGCTCTGTGCTCCTTTTCCCTGATATGGAAAAGAAAAAAATTATCCTGCAAAATCAGGCTCCTCCTCAAAGGAGATCCAGTTTGGCATGCCGTATGTGGCGTGGAAACTGTGTACTCATAATCAGTGCTAAGAGAAGTAGAGGCAACTCATTGGTTGATTTCCCACAACATGAAGGACAATTCTGGGGGGAGAAGGCAAGGGCTGCTATCTTGAGCATAGATGCTTTGGGGCTATTGTCTTTTCACTGAGTTGAATACACGTTGCAATCAAGCCTGTTCCAATCTCTTCTTGGTGATGTTTGTGTAAAGGCCGTTTTGCCCTGGTTGTACCAACTACCTATGAGCCTCTTATCCCCGAGATGTAAAAGAAGGATGTCTTATGCCAAATCAGAATTCTCTTCTAAGGAGAACACGTTTGGAGTGGCTTTCAAGCCATTAAACTCCCTGCACCAACCAATTGTTCAGAGAGTTTGAGGCAGCACCTGTGTTTATGAGTCTTACTTACTGGAAAAGACTTGGTGGGAAATAGGCAAGGGTGGCTTTCCTGAGTCCAGAGGAATTGGGGCAGCTGTACCTTCAAGGGCTTGGTTTCCCTGTTGAAGCAGGAAGCCTCTATATTCTTGGTGTCTGAGTTAGTGAATTTGCAATTTTTACCCTGATTGTATGAACTGGCTATGTGCTGCTTGTACCTGATATTTAAAAGAAGGATTTCTCATGAATCCTCAGAGTTCTCCAAAAAAGGAGACCATATTTGGAGTGCTTTTTGAGGGATGGCAAATCTGTGCAATGTACCAGGGCTCAGAGAGCAAGAGGCAGCACATTGAAATTGTTCCCACAGTTCTCACAGTTCCCCAGGAGAATTCTACTGGGGAATAGGCAAGGGTTATTTTCTTGAACCCAGACACATTGGGGCTGGTGTCTGTTCATTGAGTTGAATATCCTCTGCAACCTTGAGGCTCCCAAACTCTTGTTGTGACGTTTAGGAAAAGTCCATTTTGCCCTGGTCGTACAAACTAGGAATGTGCTGCTATTCCCTGATATTTCAAAGAAGGATTCTCCTGCCAAATCAGACCATTCCTCTACAGAGAACACTTTTGGAATGCCTTCCAAGCAAAGGAAACACTCTGCCACACACCAGTGCTCAGGAGAGGAAGAGACAGGCCATTGGTGTCTTTGCCATAATGATATGAAAATTCGATGTGGGGAAGAGGCCAGGGTGGCTTTGCTGAACCAAGTGGCATTGGGGTTGGAGTCTGTATAAGGAGGTGAATGAATGAAGCATCCACGTTGCTTGCTATCTCGTGTACTCTGGAGATACTTCACTGGCCATTATGCCCTGTTTGAATGAACTAGCCATTTGGTCTTTTCCCTGCTTGTGCAAACAAGACATGGTATGCCCAATCTGACATCTCCAGAAAGGAGAACCCTTTTGAAGTGCATTTCAGGCAATGGAAATTCGCTGAAACAAACCAGGGCACCGAAGCCAAGAGGTACCACTTTGGTATCTGTGTCCTAACTATAGGAGAAGTCTAGCTGTGAAAAATGCAATGGATGATTTCCTGAGTAAAGTCAGAGTGGGGCTGGGGTGCGTTCACAGTTTTGATGATACAGTGGAACCAGGAATCTTCCAAATTCTTGGTTGTGATGTGTGTGAAATGGCTCTTTTGCCTTGAATGTACGAAGTAGCTCTGTGCTGATTTTTCCTAATATGGAAAGAAGGTATTCTCCTGCCAAATCAGACTTCTCCTCAAAGGAGGTTCAGTTTGGAGTGACTTTCATGTGATGGTAACAGCATGCATACTATTAGTGCTCAGAGAGCTAGAGGCAACATATTGGTATATTTCCTGCAATGTGTACGAGAATTCGAGGAGGGAAAAGGGCAAGGGTTGCATTCCTGAGCAAAGATGCATTTGGGCTCGTGTCTTTTCATTGAGTTGAATACACATTGCCACCAAGTCACTTCCAATCTCTTGTTGGTGATGTTTGGGTAAAGGCCGTTTTGCCCTGGTTGTACGAACTAGCTATGTGCTGCTTATCTCCAAGAGGGAAAAGATGTATGTCTCAAGCCAAATCAGACTTCTCTTCTAAGGAGAACACGTTTGGAGTGGCTTTCAAGCAATCTAATCTGCCTGTACCAATCTTTTGCTCAGAGAGCATGAGGCAGCACATATGTTTGTGAGCAGTACTTACTGGAAATATCTAGGTGGGAAATATGCAAGGTTGCTTTCCTGAGCCCAGAGACATTGGGGCTGCTGTAACTTCACAGTGTTGGTTTACCAGTTGAACCAGGAAGCTTCTAAATCCTTGGGGGCTGAGTTTGTGAATTGGCAATTTTTACCCTGATTGTACGCACAGGCTGTGTGCTGCTTGTCCCTGATATGGAAAAGAAGGGTTTCTCATGCCCCCTCAGAGATCTCCCAAAATACAGAATACGTCTGGAGTGGCTTTGGAGTAATGGCAACTCCATGCAATGAATCAGAGCTCAGAGAGCAAGAGGCAGCACATTGGAGTTGTTCCTGCAATTGTAGGAGAGGTCTCATTTGGAAATAGGCAAGGGCTGCTTTCCTTGACCAAGACACATTGGGGCTGGTGTCTGTCCATTGAGTTGAATATCTTCTGCAACCATGATGCTTCCAAACTCTTGCTGTGATGTTTAGAAAATATCCATTTTGCCCTGGTCTTACAAACTTGGTATGTGCTGACATTCCCCGATATTGCAAAGAAGGATTCTCCTGCCATATCAGACCCTTCCTCTACAGAGAACAATTTTGGGATGCCTTTCAAGGAAAGGAAACTCCCTGCCACACACCAGTGCTCAGAGAGGAAGAGGCAGGACATTAGTGTCTTTGCCATAATGATAGGAGACATTGCTTTGGGAAAGAGTCCAGGGTGGCTTTCCTGAGCCAAGGGGCATTGGGGATTGGTTCAATATACAGAGGTGAATGAAGGAAGCAACCATGTTTATTGCAGTATCTTGTTTTCTGGAGTTATTTCAATGGCCATTCTGCCCTGGTTTTATGAACTAGCCCTGTTCCTTTGTCCCTGCTTGTGCAAACAAGGCATGGTCTTGCACAATCTGCCATCTCCTGAAAAGAGAACATGTTTGAAGTGCTTTTCAGGCAGTGGGAAATCCCTGCACCAAACCAGGGCTCTGAAGCCAAGAGGTGCCACTTTGGTTTCTGTGTCCTAATTATAGGAGAAGTCTAGCTGTGCAAAAAGCAAGCGTTGATTTTCTGAGTGAAGTCACTATGGGACTGGGTTGCATTCAAGTATTTGATGATACAGTTGAACAAGGAAGCATACAAAGTCTTGATTGTGGTGTTTGTGAAATGACTGTTTGCCCTGAATATATGAACTAGCTCTGTGATGCTTTTCCCTGATATGTAAAAGAAGGAATTCTCACACCATATCAGGCTTCTCCTCAAAGGAGATCTATTTGGGTGTGCCTTTCATGGGATGGAAACTGCATGCAAGGAACAAGGGCTCAGAGATCTAGAGGCAAGCTTTGGTTTATTTCCCATAATATGTAAGAGAATTCTAGGTGTGAAAAGACAAGGTTTGCTTTCCTGAGCATAAATGCAGTTGGGATCATGTCTTTTCATTGAGTTGAATACACATTGCATCTAAGTCGCTTGTCATTGGTATAAATGTTGAACCAGGAAGCTTCTAAACGCTTGGTCCTGAGTTTGTTAATTGGCAATGTTTACCCTGATTGTACAAAGAGGCTATGTGTTGATTGTCTCTGATATGGAAAAAAGGGATTTCGAATGCCCCATCAGAGTTCTCAAAAAAGGAGAACCCATTTGAAATGCCTTTTGAGGGATGGAAATTCCATGCAAAGAACCAGGGCTCAGAGGGCAAGAGGCAGCACATTGGAATTGTTCCCACAATTGTAGGAGAAGACTAGTTTGGAAATATGCAATGGTTGCTTTCCTGAACCAGGACCCATTGGGGCTGGTGTCCGTACATTGAGTGGAATATCCTCTGCAACCATGACGCTTCCAAATTCTTGGTTGTGACATTTGTGAAATGTCCATTTTGCCCTGGTCATATGAACTAGCTATGTGCTGATATTCCCCAATATTGCAAAGAAGAACTTCTGCCAAATCAGACTCTTCCTCTACAGAGAACACTTCTGGAATGTGTTTCAAGCAAAGGAATCTCCCTACCACATGCCATTGCACAGAGGGGAAGAGGAAGGACATTGATGTCTTTGCCATAATGATAGGAGAGTTTGATATGGGCAAGAGGCCAGGGTGGCTTCCCTGAGCCAAGAGGCATTGGGGATGGAGGCCGTATACAGAGGTGAATGAATGAAGCAACCATGTTGCTTGCTATCTCTTGATTTCTGGAGTTGTTTTGGTGGCCATGCTTCCCTGTTTGTACAAACTAGCCCTGTGCTGTTTTCCCTGCTTGTGCAAACACAGCACAGTCAAGACCAATCTGCCATCTCCTGAAAAGAGAATATGTTTGAAGTGCTTTTCAGGAAATGCAAATTCCATGCACCAAGGTGAAGAGGGAATATTTTGGTTTCTGTGCCCTAATTATAGGAGAATTCTAGATGTGCAAAAGGCGAGGGTTGATTTCCTGAGTGAAGTCCAAATGGAGCTGTTGTGTGCTCACGGATTTGATGATACAGTGGACCCAGGAAGCTTCCAAACTCTTGACTGTGCTTTTGTGAAATGGATCTATTCCCCTTATTTGTATGAACTAGCACTGTGCTCCCTTTTCCTGATATGAAAAAGAAGGAATCCTCCTGCCAATGCAGGCTTCTCCTCAAAGGAGATCCAGTTTGCAGTGCCTTTCAAGGGATGGAAACAGGGTTCATGGCACCAGTGCTCAGAAAGCTAGAGCCAACCCATTGGTTGATCTCCCAAAACTCATAGGAGAATTGGAGGGGGGGAAAGGCAAGGATTGATTTCTGGGGCATAGATGCGTTTGGGATCGTGTCTTTTCACTAAGTTGAATACATGATGCAACCACGTCACTTCCAAGCTCTTGTTGGTGACGTTTTTTGTAAAGGCCTTTTTGCCCTGGTTGTAAGATGGAAAAGAAGGATGTCTCATGCCAAGTCAGAATTCTCTTCTAAGGAGAACACATTTGGATTGGCTTTCAAGCCATCTAAACTGCCTACACCAGCCTACATATCAGAGAGGTTGAGGTAGCACCTGTGTTTATGAGCCATAATTCCTGGAAAAGTCTAGGTGGGAAATAGGCAAGGGTTACTTTCCTGAGCCCAGAGGCATTGGGCCTGCTGTATTTTCACAGGGTTTTTCCCTGCTGAACCAAGTAGCTTCTAAACGCTTGGGGGCTGAGTTTGTGAATTGGCAATTTTTACCCTGATTATATGCACAGGTTATGTGCTGCTTTTCCCTGATATGGAAAAGAGGGATTTATCATGGCCCCTCAGAGTTCTCCAAAAAAGGAGAACACGTTTCGATTGCCTTTTGATGGATGGAAAGTCCGTGCAATGTACCAGGGCTCTGAGAGCAAGAGGCAGCACATTGGAATTGTTCTCGCAATTGTAAGAGAAGTCTAGTGAGGAAATAGGCAAGGGTTGCTTTCCTCAACCAAGACACATTGGGGCTGGTGTCCATTCATTGAGTATTGAATATCCTCTGCACCCATGAAGCTTCCAAACTCTTGGTTGTGACAGTTGTTAAATGCCCATTTTGCCCTGCTAGCTATATGCTGATATTCTCCAACAGGGCAAAGAAGGACTTCTGCCAAATCAGACCCTTCCTCTACAGAGAACACTTTTTCAATGCCTTTCAAGCAAAGGTAACTCCCTGCCACACACCAGTACTCAGAAAGGAAGAGGCAGGACATTGGTGTCTTTTCCACAATGACAGGAGAATTCGATGTGGGCAAGAGGCAAGGGTGGCTTCCCTGAGCCAAGCGGCATTGGGAATGGAGGCTTTATACAGAGGTGCATGTATGAAGAAACCATGTGGCTTGCAATCTCTTGATTTATAAAGTTTTGCCAATGCCATTCTGCCTTTTTTGGTAAGAACTAGCCCTTTGCATTTTTCCCTGCTTGTGCAAACATGGCATGGCCATGCCCAATCTGCTGTTTTCTGAAAGGAAAACACGATTGAAGTGCCTTTCAGGCAATGGAAATTACCTGCACCAAACCAGGGCTCCGAAGCCAAGAGGGATGGCTTTGGTTTCTGTGCCATAGGTATAGGACAAGTCTAGCTGTGAAAAAAGTAAGGGTTGATTTCATGAGCAGTGTCACAATGTGGCTGGGGTGCATTCATGGATTTGATGATACAGTTGAACCAGAAAGCTTCCAACCTCTTGATTTGGGTTTTCGTGAAATGGCACTTTTGCCCTGGATGTACAATCTAGCGCTCTGCTTTTTTTCCGATATGGAAAAGAAGGAATTCTCCTGCCACATCTAGCTTCTCCTCAAAGTAGATCCAGTTTGGAGTGCCTTTCAAGGGATGGAAACAGCGTGCACAGAACCAGTGCTAAAAGAGCAAGAGGCAACCTATTGGTTGATCTCCCACAACATGAAGGAGAATTCTAGGGGGCGGGGGGAAGGCAAGGGTTGCTTTCCTGAGCATAGATGCATTTGGGCTCGTGTCGTTCCACTGAGTTGAATACATGTTGCCACCAAGTCACTTCCAAACTCTTATTGGTAATGTTTGTACAAAGGGAGTTTTGCCATGGTTGTACGAACTAGCTATGTGCTGCTCATCCCTGCGATGGAAAGGAAGGATGTATCATGCCAAATCACACTTCTCTTCTAAGGAGAGGACATTAGGAGTGGTTTTGAAGCCCTCTAAAGTGCCTGCACCTACGTAACGCTCAGAGAGATTGATTCAGCACATTGTTTATGAGTCACACTTACAGGAAATATCTAGGTCGGAAATAGGCAAGGGTTGCTTTCCTGAGCCCAGAGGCATTAGTGATACTCTGCCTTCACAGTGTTGGTTAACTTGTTGAACCAGGAAGTTTCTAAATGCTTGGGGCTGAGTTTGTGTATTGGCAAATTTAACACTGAATGTAGGAAAGGGTATATGCATCTTGTCCCCAATATGTAAAGGAAGGATTATTCATGGCCCCTCAGATTTCTCCAAAAAAATGATAACACGTTTAGAGTGCCTTTTGAGTGATGGCAAATCCGTGCAATGAACCAGGGCTCAGAGAGCAAGAGGAAGCACATTGGAATTTTCCCGCAATTGTAGGAGAAGTCTAGGGAGGAAATAGGAAAGGGTTGCTCTCCTGAACCAAGATGTATTGGGTTTGCATTCATTGACTTGATTATCCTCTGCAACCATGAGACATCCAAACCCTTGGTTGTGACATTTGTGAAATGTCTATTTTGCCCTGGTCTTAAGAACTAGCTATGCACTGATATTCCCTGATATTTCAAACAAGGAATCTCCTGCCAAATCCGACCCTTCCTCTACAGAGAACACTTTTGGAATGCCTGTCAAGAGGCATTGGGGTTGAAGTCTGTATGCGGAGGTGAACGAATGAGGCAACCACGTGGCTTGCAATCTCTTGTTTTCTGGAGTTTGGGCATGAGAAGCCCTTCTTTGCAATATCTTTGTAAAATTTCCAATTTGCAAACTCACCCCACAAGCCTTTAGAAGTTCCCTGTTTCAGCAGGTCAGCAAAACCCATGAAGGTACAGCCACCCCAATGCCTCTGTGCTCAGGAAAGCCACCCATGCCTATTTCCCACCTAGATTTTTCCAGTAAGTATGGCTCATATACACATGTGTTGCCTCATTATTTCTGGGCAATAGTTTGGTGCAGGCAGTTTAGATGGTTTGATAGCCACTCCAACCGTGTTCTTCTGAGAAGAGAAGTCTGATTTGGCATGAGAATTCCTCCTTTTCCATCTCGAGGATAAGCAGCACATAGCCAGTTCAACAACCAGGGCATGGCAGGAGATAGCAGATTGTGCATGACCATGCCGTGTTTGCACAAGTGTGGAAAACAGAACAGGGCTAGTTTGTACAAAGACGGCAGAACGGCCATCAAAACAACTCCAGAAAACAAGAGATGGCAAGCAACGTGGTTGCTCAATACATTCACCTCTGTATACAGACTCCATCTCCAATGCCTCTTTGCTCAGGAAAGCCACCCTTGCCTCTTTCCCACATCAAATTCTCCTGTCCTTATGGCAAAGACACCAAGGTCCTGCCTCTTCCTCTCTGAGCACTGGTGTGCAGCAGGGAGATTCCTTTGCTTGAAAGGCATTCCAAAAGTGTTCTCTCTAGAGGAAGGGTCGGATTTGGCAGGTGAAATCCTGCTTTGCAGTATCAGGGAATATCAGCACAGAGCTAGTTCATAAAACCAGGGCAAACTGGACATTCCACAAACTTCACAAACAAGAGTTTGGAAGCTTCATGGGTGCAGAGGATATTCAACTCAATGAATGGACACCGGCCCCTATGTGTCTGGTTTCAGGAAAGCAACCCTTGCCTATTTCCTCCCTAGACTTCTCCTACAATTGTGGGAACAATGCCAGTGTGCTGCCTCTTGCTCTCAAAGCCCTGGTTCATTGCACGGATTTGCCACCACTCAAAAGGCACTCCAAACGTGTTCTCCTTTGTGGAGAACTCTGAGGGAGCATGAGAAATCCTTCTTTGCCTTCTCAGGGAAAAGCAGCACATAGCCAGTTCATACAACCAGGGTAAAATTGCCAATTCACAAACTCAGCCCACAAGGGTTTGGAAGTTCCCTGGTTCAACAGGTCAACCAACCCCATGAAGGTACAGCAGCCCCAATGCCTCTGGGCTCAGGAAAGCAACCCTTGCCTATTTCCCACCTAGACTTGTCCAGTAAGGATGGCTCATAAACACAGGTGCTGCCTCAGCCTCTCTGAGCAATATGTTGTTGCAGGAAGTTTAGAGGGCTTGAAAGCCACTCCAAACGTGTTCTCCTGAGAAGAGAAGTCTAATTTGTCACGAGAAGTCCTTCTTTTCCATCTTGGGAATAAGCAGCACATAGCTAGTTCGAACAACCTGGGCAAAATGGCCATTACCCAAACGTCACCAAGAGATTGGAAGCGACTTGGTTGCAACTTGTAATCAACTCAGTGAAAGGACACTAGCCCAACTGCATCTATGCTCAGGAAAGCAACTCTTGCCTTTCCCCCCCTAGAATTCTCCTACCTGTTGTGGGAGATAAACCAATGTGTTGCCTCTTGCCTTCTGAGCACTCATCCAGTGCATGGTGTTTCCATCCCATGAAAGGCACTCCAAGCTGGATCTCCTTTGAGGAGAACCCTGATTTGGCAGGAGAATTCCTTCTTTTCCATATTAGGAAAAAGAAGCACGGAGGTAGTGTGTACAATCAGAACATACGAGCCATTTCACAAACATCACAAACAAGAGTATGGAAAATTCCTGGTTCCACTGTTTCATCAAATTCGTGAAAGCACTCCAACCCCAATGTGACTTGGCCTAGGAAATCCACCCTTGTTTTTTTCACAGCTAGACTTCTCCTACAATTTGGGAACAGAAACTGAAGAGGTGCCTCTTCAACTCAGAGCACTGGTTTGGTTAAGCGATTTTCATTGCCTGAAAGACACTTCAAACGTGTACTCTTTTCAGGAGACTGAAGACTGGGCATGACCATGTCTTGTTTGCACAAGTGGGGAAAACAGCACAGGGCTAGTTCATACAAACAGGGCAGAATGTCAATCAAAACAATTCCAGAAAACAAGAAGTTGTAAGCAACGTTGTTCATTTCTGCATTCACCTCAGTATACGGACTCCAGCCCCAATGTGACTTAGTTCAGGAAAGAAAACCTTGCCTATTTCCTAACTAGACTTCTCCTACAATTGTGGGAACAATGCCAATGTGCTGCCTCTTGCTCTCAAAGCCCTGGTTCATTGCACGCATTTTCCATCCATCACAAGGCACTCCAAACGTGTTCTCCTTTGTGGTGAACTCTGAGGGAGCATGAGAAATCCTTCTTTGCCTTCTCAGGGACAAGCTGCACATAGCCAGTTCATACAACCAGGGTAAAATTGCCAATTCACAAACTCAGCCCCCGAGCCTTTGGGCGATTCCTGAGTCAACAGGTCAACCAACCCCATGAAGGTACAGCAGCCCCAATGCCTCTGGGCTCAGGAAAGCAACCCTTGCCTATGTCCCACCAAGACTTTTCCAGTAAGTATGGCTCGTATACACATGTGCTGCCTCATCCTGTCTGAGCAACATTTTGGTGCAGGCAGTTTAGGTGGCTTGACAGCCAATCCACATGTGTTCTCCTTAGAGGAGAAGTCTGACTTGGCATGAGAAATCCTTCTTTTCCATCTTGGGGATAAGCATCACATAGCTAGTTCATATCACCAGGGCAAAGCACGCTTTACCCAAATGTCACCAACAAGACATTGGGAGCGTCTTGGTTGCAACTTATATTCAACTCAGTGAAAAGACACGAGCCCAAATGCATCTATGCTCAGTAAAGCAACCCTTGCCTCCCCCCCCCCCCGAATTCTCCTACACGTTGCAGGAGATGAGCCAATATGTGTCCTCTTGCTCTCTGAGCACTGGTTCCATGCATGGTGTTTCCATCCCATGAAAGGCATTCCAAACTGTATCTCCTTTGAGGAGAAGCCTGCTTTGGCAGGAGAATTCCTTCTTTTCCACATCTGGGAAAAGCAACACAGAGCTAGTTCCTACAACCTGGGCAAAAATCCATTTCACACACCCCAGATACAAGAGTTTGGGAGCTTCGTGGTTCAACTGCATCATCAAATCTGTGAACACACCCTAGCCCTATTTGGACTTTGCTCAGGAAATCAACCCTTGCTTTTTCCACAGCTAGACTTCTCCTGTAATTAGAGCACAGAAACCAAAAGGGTCCCCTATTGGCCTCGGAGCCCTGGTTTGGTGCAGGGGCTTTCCAGTGCCTGAGAGGCACTTCAAACATGTTCTCCTTTCAGGAGACAGCAGATTGCGCATGACCATGCCTTGTTTGCACAAGTGGGGCAAACAGCACAGGGCTAGTTCATGCCAACTGGGCTGCATGGCCATCAACATAACTCCCTAAACCAAGAGATTGCAAGCATTGTGGTTTCCTTGTACATTCACATCCATCTACGGACTCCATTCCCAATGCCTCTTTGCTCAGGAGCCACCCTTGCCTCTTTCCCACATTGACTTCTCCTATCATTATGGCAAAGACACCAATGTCCTTCCTCTTCCTCTCTGAACCCTGGTGTGCCTCCTGTAGTTTTCTTTGCTTGAAAGGCATTCCAAAATTATTCTCTGTAGAGTAATTTTCTGTTTGGGCATGAGAAGTCCTTCTTTGCAATACTGGGGAATATCAGCACATAGCTAGTTCATACAATCAGGGCAAAATGGACTTTTCACAACTTCACGAACAAGAGTATGGAAGTGTCATGGTTTGAGCCCAGTCAACCTCCGCCATGAAGAAAATGTGACTGTTTATCTAGGAGCCTAGGTGGAGCAGGTGGTCTCCATGCAGCTGCACAAATGGTGACACTCTTCCATCTCTGCAGAACCTCAGCAGGGACCCCTGATGTCGCCTGTGATGTGTGTCAACTGCAGTTTCACGTTGCTTCCAGAATAAATGCTGTTTTCTCTTTGATGTTTGTGGAATGTGCTCTCCCTTCTGTCACAGCCAAGGTTGGAGTGCCCCCCCCCTTCATGTCCCAGCCCATATCGATGGTCCCCTCTTGTCACAGCCTAGTTCTGAGTGCTCCCTCCCCATCACAGCCCATGTAAAACGGTACCATCCTCCTGTCACAGCCCAGGATCAGAGTGTCTCCTCCTCCTGTCACAGCCCAGGCCTGACTGTCCTCTCCTCCTGTCACAGCCCATTGCCTTTCCACAATGGTAAAGGTGACCTGAAGGGCCAGAAACCCCCTCCCCCTCTGTGTCTGGAATGGTCTTCCCACAACAACCCAGCTGAGACTCAGGACCCCCTTCCTGACCAGGCCACACAGACAGGGTCCCTCCAAGCTCGTCAGCCTGGAGGTGACCCACTCCTTCCCAGGACTGCTCAGAGCAAAGCTGGTTACCCACATGCTCCCCTCCTTCCCACCCACCTGCATCCCCTGCCATCCACCTGGGCAGAAGCCCCTCTCTGGGCAACTCCTGAGTCGAGGACTCTGACCCATGTACCTTCAGGTCACCTTCATGCCAGCCCCACACCTGGGACCCTATACTTGTGTTTACTCCTCTCCACAGAGAAACCTCCTTTGCTCCAAGTCCCCAGATGCCTGCAGACCTTGACAGCCATTACCTCTATTGTCACAGTTCCCCCCACACACAGCAATATCCCTCTTCCATTGTTATATTACCCATACAGTAAGAGTCTCCCCTTTACAGCAATTGTCCTCCTCTATTGTTCTCTCCTGCCTCAGAGTCACAGCCCCTCAACAGGATCATCATCATCCTCTATTGGTCTATCCCCGTATACACTAACAGTGCCTCTCCAGCATCACAGTCCTTGCTCTACAATAATAGTTCCCTTTTGTTGTGGTTCCTCCTCTACAGTGAAAGTGCTCCCCAACTATTATGGCCCCCACTCTATAATAATACCCCCTCTATGATAATAGTCCTCAATCTATGGCAATAGACTACCCTCCATTGGAATAGCCTCACCTGCCTGATAATAGTCCCCTCTCAGTGGTAACAGTCTCCCCTCTATGGTAAGAGTCCACTCTCTACAGAAATAGTGCTGCCTCAACTGTCATCACCCCCTCTACAGAATGGTCCTCCTCTATTGTACTAATCCCCTTTATTTTAGCAGCCCCTCTATTGTCACAGTCCCTTTTCTATTGCACACCCCCACATTATCATAGTCCCCACAATGTAAAATCCCCTCCACAGTAATCATCCCCCCACTACAGTAGTAGTCCTCCTTTATGGTAAGAGTCCCCTCCCCACAGTATTGTGCCCCCACATTGTCTTAGCCCCCACTTATTCCATATCCACATCACACTGACACATCTCTACATGAGTCACCTCCCTAGTGCTCCTTGTAGAAATATAGTCCTTCCTCTACAGTAACCATCCCCCATTGTAACAGTCCCCCCATTAGTACCCTCTTCCCCTGTAATACTGCCTCCTTTTTCCTCAAAATAATTCTTTTGAAATAAAAGATTCCCAACTGGATTTGAATTTATTTCACAGGCCTCAAGGGACTGAGAGAGTGACATAGAGCAAATCACTCATTGCAGGGCCCAGGCATGGGCAGTATGAGGCACCACTGGATGTGAGTCCCCTATCAGGTAGGGTACTAGTTGGTGTGCCCCTTGTCACCATCAGGGGGCACCTGTGTGTCTGTCACCATTTGGGGACACCTGCGTGTCTGTCACCATTATGCGGACACCTGTGGGTTTGTGTCTTCTCCATTGCAAAGGAGATCTCTCCCCAAACACAAGTCACATGACTCTAAGAGTGTCCTGTCCACTCTGGTCCTCATGTCCCCAGGACTCTCCCCATAACTCAGGTCATCTGATCACTGGGTGCCCTGTCCCCTCCCGTCCCTATGTCCCCAGCCTTGTTTCATCAGAATCTGGGTCGCTTTGTAATAAGCCCCTCATCCTCCCTTTTGCCCCTCAACCTGAGAAGCTCATGAGTTTGTCCATGATGGGAGGAAAATTGTCCCATCCCCATGGATACCAATCCTGCACTTACTAGGCACAGACCACCTCCCAGGTGCACAGATGTGGTCACCCATCCTCTCCCTTGCTGCAGACCACAGCTCTCTGTTTTCCAAGTAGAGATTCAAGTGTGCTCAGCACTAGTGCCATCCAAGAACCACCCAGGTGACCCCACTCCCTTGCCTCAAGCCCTTGGGCAGCACCACACCACTGGGAGTCAGCTGAGTGCACCTGTGCATCTTGCCACCCTCTCCACCAAGCACATCCTCAGCTGGATCCACTCCACCCTCTGCCTTCTCAATCAACATGGGACTTTGTGAGCACAAGGAGAGGTTTTCACAAAGGCGTGGGGGGGCAACATGGGTTAAGCATGGCCAGGCGAGACATTTGGGCTGCCCACCTGTGGCTACTCAGCAAGGCTCCAGCTCTCCCCATGCGCATGTGCAGGTGGTGACTCACGCAGAGTAAACACGGGAAATCCTTCTCAGCTGAAGGAAAGGATGAATGTGCATATGGATGGAAAACCCAGCCAAAGCTCATATCCTCCCCCCACCAGAGGCCCCCCATGCTCACAGGCCTCCCAAAAGCTCAGAGTGCTCCCCCAAAGCTTACTGGCTCCCCAAAGGCTTACCAGGCCCCTCTGAATGGTCAACAGGCTACCCAGATGCTCATCAGCCCCATGGAACACTCATCAGGCCTTCTGAACACTCCCTGGGCTCTCCCAAAGCTCAGTGGGCTCGCCAAATACTCACTGTGCCGCCTAAATTATCATTGGATGCCCTGAACAGTCAGCAGTCTCCCCAAGTTCTCACCCACACCGACCAGCCCTGATGGCCCTGTCCCTGGAGCATAAGGACAAAAGGAAACCTCAGCCAAGAGCTTTTCCCTGACCCCGACCTGACCTACTGACTTGGTGAGCAGCACAGGAGATGGTGGCCTTGTCATAGCCCCCCTGAGCTGCAGACCAGGAGTCCTGATGGCTCAGTGGCTCCACACAGTGTGGCCCCCACCCTCTGTGCTGGGAACACCAAGCCTGTGAGCAAATGCTTTCCTAGGGCCCTGGTCCCTCCAGCCCCTGGGACCCAGAGTGGAAGGAGGAGTGGGGGCCTGAGGGAAGCATAGACCACCCTCCACCCCCACCCCACCTCAAGCCCACATTCAGGTGGACAGCGTACTTACTGTGTCCTCTGAGCCCACAGCATTTCTGGCCTCAGCTCTGCCTCCTCTAGCATCTCTCCTTCCAAAGTGGGCCTGAGCACGTCATCCAACATGCTGGGCTGTGACTGGATGGAAACTCCCACTCCTGGGGGTGTGGGCGGAGCTACATCACAGAGTGGATCTGCTCCCATCCCAGCACCAGCTGCAACCCCCATTTCCAGAAGGACTCACACTGTGGGGATCTCATTGACCAGCCGAGGGCTGCCAGATCCTCCTGGCTGACCAGGCCCTCACAGGGGGCTTGAGGACCTCCTGCCTGTGACCATGGCATCCAGTAGTCAGAGGACTGGATATGAGGATTGCTATTTGTGGCCACAGGGTCCTGTGGTCAGAGGAAAGGAGGTGAAGTTGTCCTGAGTGTGACCACAGTTCCCAGTGGCCAGAGGATAGGTAAATGAAGAAACAAAGGGATCCTGAGTGTGATTTCAGGGGCCAGTAGTCAGAGGACCAGGAAGTGAGGATGTCCTGGGTGTGACCACAGGGCTCTGTGGTCAGTGGACTTGAAGTGAGAGTGACCTGACTGGATGGCTGAGCTCTGGTCACTGTCCATCACTGTGGTCACTGGATCCCAGGGCTGGAGCAGAAAAGAATCTCACTCCAGGGCTCTGTTGCATTTTTCCCCAGTGCCCATGGCAGTGTTCTCTGAGCACATTGGTCAACAAACCATCAAGTGCTCCACTGAAGTGTCCAGCCCTTCCACCCTGAGTGGCCCTTGTCCCAGCCCTGACCAGGGTAGGTGACCTCAGTGGGTGGAAGTGGATGCCCAGGGCACATCCACACCTGCAGACCCAGCTGCACCTGATGCTGACCTCAAGGCCACTCCCCCTTTCCTCATTCCTGTCTGCTCCTCTAGGTGAGTCCTCCACTCAGTGAACTGCCTTGTCCACCTGCACCCCCCACCCCAGCTGGAAGTCAAGGAACAGAGTGGACAAATGTTTGGATGGCTCAGAGGCTTTCTAGGGTGAATTCTCCAGGGGGCCTCTCACCCCTCCATTCAGAACCCTCATCCCTCTGTCTTTGTTGCCAGTGGACTTGGGCTACTGGTCTCTTATGGGGACATCCACTCAGCTGCCCCAAAGCACCTGGCTGGCTTCTCATTCCTTACCTCCGTCCAAACTCAGGCCCCATGGGTTCCCTCCCACCTTCCCTCCACCTCCCACCCTCACATTTCCTGCCCTGCCCCCTCTGCTCTCTTCCCCCTTCCCTGACTGCAGCTCCTCCCTGGTCCCTTGCTCTCTGCTCTGCCCTCCTCCACAGACCAGGATGCCAGGTGGAGCCTGTAAAAAGGGCCTTCCCACCCCCCTCCACTACCTGCAGAATAGACCCCTACCTCTCGTCTCGGCGGGGCTTCCTGACAGCCCACCTTCAGGCCCCTTCCTCCCAGGAGAGGTCTCCTCCTGCCCTTTACCCTCCTGCCTCCAGGGGGCAGAATCACTGCCCAAAGTTGTCCAGATCCCCGGAACCTCTGACTTCCTCAGGCTCTGTGGCAGAGGGGAATCAGGTTGCAGAAAGGCTGAGCCTGAGGCAGAGGGATTTCCTTCTTCACCCAGGCAGGCAGTGCAATGAAAGCACTTATATGTGGACGAGGGGCCAGAAGGAGGTTCAGTGACTCTGTGGGAAGGACCCCTCATCAATCTCCAGCTTTGCACATGGAGGAAGGTACAGGAGCCAAGGATGTGGGGATCCAGAGCTGGAGGTAGGTTTAGGGTTAGGGTTACAGTTAGGGGGCAGGGTTAGGGTTAGGGTTAACATTAGGAGGTTAGGGTTAAGGTTTTGGTTAGGATTAGAGTTAGGTTTAGGCTTATGGATTAAGGCTAGGGTTTGGGGTTATGGTTAGGGTTAGACTTAAATTTAGGGTTAGGGGTTAGTGAATGCAAGGTGGTAAAACGGTAATATTTTGTTGAGCAGCTGTGTTAACCTGTGTGTTTTTCTCTTAAGAGGTCTCCTGAAACTCTGTCATTTTCTTTCCATGTGAACCTCTTTGTTCTCTATATACATCTTGTATGAAGCCACAATTTAAAGCCAGGTTGGGTGAATTAAGGCATGTAGATTGATGAAAAGAGAGCTCTCACTGGGTTCCCTTCTGGATCCCCGGGTTAATGATTTCTCTTTGTCACTGGGTTGGGTTTGGGATCCTGTGTGGTTTGAAAACCATCAATGGGCAGACAACTCATGCACACTTCTGGTGGGATCACTAAATCAAGAAAGAAAGAGGGAAAGAGTGAAAGAGAAAAAAGAAAGAAAAGAAGCCAGACTTTGTTTTATGAATCAAGTAATACCAGTTGGAAAGTTAAGAAAAAATTTATATATATCTATCTTCAAAATTTATCTATCTATCTATCTATCTATCTATCTATCTATCTTCATAAATACAAAAGTGCAAGAATATATGAAAAAGAAAGAAGGCTGTCATGACATGATGGGGCAGGGGCTGAGGGTTTAAACAGAGAGGCCTGGTGTAGGCTGGCCCCAGGTCTCTGAAAGGCTTTGAGAGAGAAAGAAGGACACTTTTTATATTTCATGAATGCAGGGACTGCTGATCCAGGGAGAGGAGGAAAACCTGAGAGTGGCTGTTAGAGCAGATGTCTAGAGTATGGGGCCAGAAGATAGTTGTGTGGCAGTGTGTTTAGAGTGCTTGAAGGGTTCACTGGTTGTCAGAATGGCTTGTGTCCCTCTGGAGTCAGGTTCCAAGACACACAGAGCATCAGTGTTGTATTGTGAGCTGGCCACTGTCATGTCCTGGGTGGTCAGGGGTTTAGGTAGGTGGAGAATGTGGCTGGTGCTGCTGAATGAATTGGGGACTTTGATGGCATTATTTTGGGCAGCTGTGATAATCCCTGAGCTTTTTTGCTCAAGAGACCTAGTAAAGTTTTCTTCTTGCCTTTTGAGATCAGCCTCACTTTTCAGTATGGCCCCTGAGTAAGAAGCCCTGACTGAAGCCAAGCCTGATGAATTGAGCATGTTTGTTTTAATACCAGAAAGATGGTACTGGCATTTGGGTTCTTGTTCATGGTGGTTGAAAAATGAACTCCGTGAATGCACAGGCAGCAAGCAAGCAAAGTCTTTGTTAAAGAAAAGCAAATAGCTTCCAGGACAGGCTGGGAGGGGGGAGGAGATCTCCTACTTTTTTCTAGTGTCCTTTAGGGATTTTTATCTCTTAAAGGACCCCAACGTGGGGTCCAGAAAGATGTGGTTTTTCTTCCATTGGCCTTGCTCAATTGCCTACATCAGTCCTTGTTCAAGAGGGGTTTTAGGGGGAAATGTCCCCAAAGTTTTATGGTTTCTTTGTCCTTTTATTTCCTTAGATTAAGTCACCATTCCTCTCATTCCTTTTTTTATCAGTCAAGGAGTGAGCTAGAGATTTGCATGTCCTACAGTAAACAAAGTCTGTGGGGAATTTGCATTTCCTACAATAAAACAAGGCCTGTGGAGGTGTTACTCCCTGAAGCCCTTAAGCCACAAATGTTAATCAATATATATAGCAAAGGAATGTATTGGATCACTTGCTCCTACACTGACTACCTGAGTTAATATTCTGCCTCAGTTTGGTATCATCAAGAAAGTTCTCATGGAATTCCCTCATGGCTTCCTGGCTTAAGTGTCTCTTCTTGTCACTGCTATGGCTCTGGTAAGGGCTGGTTTGGGAGATCACACTCTGGCCAGACATCCCAATGTTGCAGGTGGCACCCAAATAAATTGATAAATAAAAATAGATATTGAAAAGAATGACCTTAATTGATAAAGAAATCAATGAACATATAGTTACAGAGTAGCTAAGGAGTTTGATAGATAAACAAATTCTAAAATCTCTCCTAATGTATAATTTGGGTGAAAGACATTTTTAAGTATGAGCCTGGAGATGTATGGCATAGGGGTGGACTCATTTCCTGGGCAGAGCATATCCATATGCCACACTTGGGTGCAGGTACATCAATCAATCAATCAATCAATCAATGGATTAAAAATTATTGAAATAATTTCATACATGTTCAGTAAACAGGTCTGTTCTCTTGTCACATTGCAAGGAAATCTTGACAGGTTCAACAGAGACATTTTGCCTGTCTTTTCTCTGGAGAGGCAGGAGTACCGATGCAGACACCTTCTCTGGTGAACACTGAGCCACTAGTTTTGTTGGCTTGTTTTATCATTTATTATTTTCCATTATCACTGATATATTGTGCTCACTTTCTCTTTAACAACAATGTGAGCCAGTCATACATGTATACACATATTGCCTTTCTCATGTTATCCCCCAGTTTGTTATAAATATAGTGAATAGATATAGTTCCCTGTGCTATACATCAGGACCACATTGCTACCCACTCCAAGGGTGAGAGTTTGGATCCCTTACACTCCAAATCCCAAACCTCCCAACACCCTCCCCCTCCAATCCTGCAGCCACTGTCTATGTTCCAGTTCCTGAGTTTCTTTTCTGTGGAAAGGTTCATTGGTGTCATTTGCAAGATTCCAGAGAGAAGGGGTATCCCATGGTATTAGTCTGTCAGTTTTGGACATATTTTGCTTAGTATAGGAGTTTCTAGTTCCATCTATGTGGATGCGAATTACATTATTGGTTTTGGTTTTTTTTTTTTGTTTTTTGTCTTTTGGCTGAGTAGTATTCTATTGTGTATATGTACATGCTCTTCCTAATCCAATTATCTGTCGATGGACATAGATTTTGTTCCCATGTCTTGCTACTTTGAAGAGTGCTGCAAGATTATATTGGGGCATTTACCTTTTTTTAAGAGAACATTTTCTGGGTATATGCTCGAGTGGGATTTCTCAGTCATACGGTCATTCTATATTTATTTTCTGGATTACCTCGATCCTGTGGCCCATACTGGTTGTACCAATTTACATACCCACCCACATTGTAGGTGGTCTCTTTCTTCTCCAAAACTTATCCTGGTGGTGTTATTTGTAGATTTACTAAAGACGACCATTCGGAGAGGGGTGAGTTGGGGCCTCGGCTTCATTTGGATTAGCATTTCTCTCTCTATTAATGAGAGATAGGGATCAACTTTTCCGGTTCTTGTTTTCCTATGTATATCTGGTTTATGGAAATGTCTGTTCAGGTCTTTTGCCAATTTTTCAGTTGGGTTGTGGGTTTTGTTTTGCTGTTGGGTGGTATCAGCAGTCGAGCTGTTAATTTTGAAACGCCAGCCTGACCTGGGCTTTGGGATCCGGATACAGTGCCTTGCAGAAGTGGCAAAATGCTGATATTTTGATGAGCGGCTGTGCCAATCTCTGTGCTTTTTCTCTAAATAGGTCTCATGAAACACCAGCCTTTTATTTCCATGTGAGCCTCTTAGGTTCTTTCTCTGCACCTGTTATGAAGACCTGACCCAAAGCCAGATCAGCAATATTAAGGCCAGTAGATTGATTGATTTAGAGAAAGCTCTCACCAAGATCCCTCCTGGCTCCATGAATAAAAGATCTGTATTTGTTGCTGTGGTGGGTCTGGTAAACACTGTGGCTCAAAAAACATCAGTGGTCAGACAAGACAATTGTGCTTCAGGTGGGGTCAATAAATTTAGAATGAAAGAGGGAAAGAGAGAAAGAGAAAGAAGCCAGATTTACTGTATGAATGAAGAAATCACATTTGCAAAATGATGGAAAATAATAAATATTTACATGCCAACAAACCCATCTTCATAAATAAATACATTCAGGGATACATAAAAAAAAACCCAAAATAGGCTGTCATGGCCTGAATGGACAGGAGCTGAGTGTGTGAATGCAGTGGCATGGCATAGGTGGGCCTCAGGGCTCTGAAAGCCTTTGAGAGAGAAAGAGCCCACTTGGAAGGGCACTTCTTGGTATTTCAAGAAAAAAGGGGGAAGGAAATCCAAAGAGCCTATTGCCCACAGCCACTGCCGCCCCGGGGGACTTCTGAGCCAGAGAGAGAAGGAAATCCTGAGAGTTTCTGTTAGAGAAGATGTCCACACGAAGATGCCAGAGTACCTTCTGGCCCCAGGTGCAGTCCCAAGGCTTCAGGTGCAGGCTCGGAGGTGGGGTTGATTGTGTGTTGAGTGGAACCCACGACCAGTACTCAGAGGATTTTTGGTTGTTTCCTGGGTACCAGGGACTCTCTGCTCCAAGATGCCTCATGTCAGGCAGAGGACACAGGTGTCCCTTCAGGATTCTGAGGTGGATTGGCAGCCTGGTTGGGGGGTGGTGTGTTGAGAATGCTGGAAGGATTCACTGGGATTCAGAATGACTTGTGTTCCTACAGAGGCAGGGGCCGAGACCCACACGACATCTGCGTTGTACTGTGAGCTGACCATTGTCAAGCCCCTGACATTCAGGGACTTGGGTAGGTAGAGAAACAGGCTGGTGCTGATAAATGAGTGGAGGACTTCTGTTGCATTGGGGTGCTCAATGTACTAATCCTATGAAATTTTTGCTCAAGAGACTTGGTGAAATTACCTTCTTGCCTTTTGAGCAAGGCTGGACTTTTCAGGCCAGCACCAGGGTATAGATGCCTGACAAAAACCAGGTCTGATGGATTAAGCAGGGTTGATTGGCATCATAAAGAAAGCTCTAGGGAGTTCCCTCATGGCTGTCTGGCTTAAGTGTCTCTCCTTGTTACTGCTGTGGCTGTGGTAAGAACTACTTTGGGAGATCTAACTCTGGCCAGACAATATCCCAGTGTCTCAGGTGGCACACTAATAGATTGAAAAATAAAATAGATATTGAAAAGAGTGTGCTTAATTGATAAAAGACAGTGTGTGTGTGTGTGTGTGTGTATATATATATATATATATATATATATATGTATGTATGTATGTATGCCTACAGAGTAACAAATAAATTAATACCTAAGGAAATACTGAAGGCTTTCCTGAACTTATACCTCGGGTGGCAGAGTGTCTTTAAGAGCGAGCCTGGGGATGTACAGCATAGGTGTGGATTCATTTCTTTGTCAGAGAGCGTCTGCATGCTACACATGGGTGCAGGAGTGTAAATAGGTAAGTACAAAATAAATTTTAAAAATGTTTCTATTGAAATAAATTCATACACGCCAGTTAATTATGTCTGGTCGGATGTCACTGTGCGAGGAAACCTGGACAGGTTCAATAGAGCCCGAGTGCCTGTCTCTTCTCTTGAGAGGCAGTAGTCTTGACCCAGACACCTTCTCTGGTGAACAATGAGCCACTAACTTTGTGGGGGTTTTGTAATGCCTTGTTAATTTCCATTATCGCTGATTTGTGGTGCTCAATTTCACGTTAACAACAAAGTGATCCAGTCGTACATGGATATACATATTGTCTTTCTCACATTATCCTACATTTTGCTCCAAAAATAGTGACTCGATTTTGTTCCCTGTGCTATACTGCAGGATATCTTTGCTAACCCAATCTAAGGGGAAAAGGTTGGATATATATATATATACCCCAAATCCCAGTCCCTCCAAGACCCTCCCCCTACAATCTGGCCACCAAGAATCTGTTTTCCAGTCCATAAGTTTCTTTTCTGTAGAAAGGTTCATTTGTGTCATTTGTAAGATTTCAGAGAGAAGGGGTTTCACGTAGTATTTGTTTTTTCTCTTTCGGACATACTTTGCTTACTGTGAGTGTTTCTATTTCCATCTATGTCGGTGTGAAAGGCATTTTTTTTTTTTTTTGCTCTTTATTATGGTGAGTAATATTCCATTGTGTATATGTACATGCTCTTCCTAATCCATTCATCTGTCTATTGACATTGAGTTTATTTCCATGTCTTGCTAGTGTGAATCGTGATGCATGAACATAGTAGGGCTTTTAAAATGTTTAAAAGAAGGTTTCCTCAATATATGCTCAAGAGTGTGAATGCTGGGTAATTCAGGTGTTCTTTATTTATTTCTTAGATTTACCTTGGTCCTGTGTTTCATAGTGTTTACCACTGTACATAACAACCCACATTTTAAGAGGGCAATCTCTTCAAGAAACCCTTTCCAGGATTGATTATTTGTAGAATTCCAAATCATGGCCCTTGGGACATGTGTGAGGTGATATCTCTGTGTAGTTTGGATTGGAATTTCTCTTGTAATGTATGGTGGTGATCAATTTTTCGGTTGCTTGTTGCCCTCTGCCTATCTGGCTTATGACAATGTAAACTGATGAATTTGCACATTTTTCTTTTCTTTCTTTTTTTTTTTTTTTTGTCTTTTGTTGTTGTTGTTGTTGCTATTTCTTGGGCCGCTCCCGCGGCATATGGAGGTTCCCAGGCTAGGGGTCGAATCGGAGCTGTAGCCACCAGCCTACGCCAGAGCCACAGCAACACGGGATCTGAGCCACGTCTGCAAGCTACACCAGAGCTCACGGCAATGCCGGATCGTTAACCCACTGAGCAAGGGCAGGGACCGAACCCGCAACCTCATGGTTCCTAGTCGGATTCGTTAACCACTGTGCCACAATGGGAACTCCAAGCTGGTTATTTGGAAACCCCAGCCTGACCTGGCTTTGGATGAGGATCATATGCCTGCAGGGTGTTCTTGGAAGGTGGTAAAATGGTGCTATTTTGGTGAGCGGATGTGCTTATCCGTGCCCTTTTCTCTTAAGAGGTCTCCTGAAACTCCATCCTTTTCTTCCCAAGTGGTCCTCTTTTTCTTTCTCTCTGCCCGTGGTAGGAAGACTGGATCTAAAGCCAGGTAGGATGAATGAAGGGTGATAGATTGATATAAATAAAGCTCACACGGAGATCCCTCCTGGCTCCCTGGGTCAAAGATCTTTCTTTGTCACTCTGGTGGCTTTTGTCCCCAAAATGTCTCCAAAATCTTCCGCGAGCGTGAAACTCACACATGCTTGTCTGGGGTCCATAAGCTAAGGAAGAAAGAGGGAATAAGAGAAAGAAAAACAGAGAAAGAAAAGAAGCAAGATTTAATTGCATGAACGGAGGTCTAACGGGTGGGAAACCAAGAAACGAGGAAGAGTTCCAAATGTACACACACCTCATCATAAACACATAAGTTCAGGACACTAGAGAAAAGAAGAAGGCTGTCATGATCTGACGGGATGGGAGCTGAGTGCTTGAATGGAGTGGCATGGCATCAGTTGGCATCAGGCCTCTGACAGTCTTTGAGAGAGAAATAGCCGACTTGTAAGGGCACGTTTTGGTATTTCCAGAAATTGGAGGAAGGGAACACAACCCACATAAGACCCAAGGCCAATCCACCATGGCAGCTGCTGAGCCAGAGAGAGGAGGAAAACCTGAGAGTGGCTGTGAGAGCCGATGTCCACAAGATGGCGCCAGAGTCCCTTCTGGACCGAGGTGCAGCTCCGAGATGCTGAGGGAGGGGTTGATGGTGTGTTGGGGGCACACCACACCAAGCACCAAGTGGTTTGTAGTTGCTTTCTGGGCACCTGGGACTCTCTGCTGCAACATACCTCATGTCAGGCAGAGGACAAATGTGTCCATTCCGCATTCCATGTGGATCGGCAGCCTGGTTTGTGGGCAGTGTGTTTATAATGCTTGAGGGATTCACTGGGTTTCAGAATGCCTTGTGTTCCTCCAGAACCAGGGGCTGAGACATATACAGCATTGGTGTTGATTCATGAGCTGGCCATTTTCAAGCCCCTGACTGTCAGGGTTTAGGTATATGGAGAGAGAAGCTGTGGCTGAAGAATGAATGGGGAAATTCGCTGGCATTAAGGCAGGCAGCAGGGCTAATCCCTGTGTTCTTTTTGCTTGAGACATCAAAGGAAATTTCCTTCTTGCCTTTCAATATGATCCTCTCTTTTCAGTATGGTGCCAGGGTATGGAGCCCTGATCAAACAGGTCTGATGAATTAAGCAGGGTTGACTAATATCATCAAGAATGCTCTCCATGTGTTCCCTAGTGGCTGACTGGCTTAAGAGTCTCTCTCTCTCTCAGTGCTGTGGCTGTGGTAAGTGATGTGTTGGAAATCAAACCCAGGCCAGACAACAGCAAAACCTCGCAGGTTGCACCGAAATAAGTTTATAAATAAAAAGAGATATTGAAAGGAAGGTGCTCCAGTGATACAAATGTCCTTCAATACTTATATACAGTCCTATAGAACAGCTAAGGGAATTGATGGATTGATAGATAGGCAGTAATAAAAGGTTTCATGACACAATACCTCTGGTGGAGGAGTGTTGGATCTATGAGCCTTGGGTTGTGCAGCCATGGCATGGGAGCAATTCCTGGCCAGAGAGTATCTGCATGCAACAAATGGGTGCAGAAATAATCCATTTGTAAGTAAAAATGAATTAAAAACTAAATAGGAGTATATAGGAATAAATGCACACTCCTTGCATAATTACATCTGGTCGAATGTCACATGGCTAAGAAATCTTGACATGTTCAACCGAGTCAGTCTGCCTGTTTTAATCCTTGGGAGGCAGGAGTCTGGACCAAGACACCTTTCTCATGAATGCTAGCCAGTAATTGTGGGGTCTTTTCAAAATCATTTTTATTTCAAGTATACCTGACTTAGAGTGCTATATTTCTCTTTGACAGCAAAGGGATCTGGATCTCTATGTGTGTGTGTGTTCACTTTCTCACAGTCATCCTCCATCAGGTTCCAAAATAAGAGACTAGCTATAGGTCCCAGTGCTATACAGGAGGATCTCCATGCTTACCCACTCCAAGTGCAAGAGTTGGCATCAATTACACCCCAAATCCCAGTCCCTCACACACTCCCCCTCCAAGCTGGCAACAAGCCACCTGTTTTCCTGTCCATGAGTTTCTTTTCTGTAGAGGGGTTCTTGTGTGACTTTTGTGAGATTTAAGATAAAAGGCACATCCCATGGTGTTTTTCTTTCTACATCATATTATTTCATGTAATCTGAGAGTTTCTAGTTCCATCTCTGTGGCTGCGTATGGCATTTACTTTTTTTTATTTATGGCTGAAGATTATACCATTGTATATATATACAACATCTACCTAATCCATTCATCTCTCAATGGACATTGTGCTTGTTTCCATGTCTTGGCTATTGTGAATTGTGCTGAAACGAACATATTCAGACCTTTAAATTTTTGTAAAGAGTATTTTTCTGGATATATGCCCAAGAGTGGGATGGCTGGGTAATACGTTGTTCTTTGGTTTTTGGATTTACCTCGATCCTGTTGTCCATGGTGGTTTTACCACTGTACACAACCATCCTTGTTGTAGGAGGACATCCTCTTCTTGACACCCTCTCCAGGACTGGTTGTTTTTGGGAATTGGCCATTCAGACAGGTGTGAGGTGGATCCTCCAATAGATTGGATTGGCATTTCTCTCCTAGTGAGTGATGGTGATGAATTTTTCTGGTGCTTGTTGCCCTCTGTCTATCTGGCTTAGGGCAATGTCTATTCAGGTCTTTTGCCCATTTTTCAATTGGACTGCATGTTTGTTGTGCTCTTGGGTTGCATCTGGTGTCGGGCTGGTCATTTTGAAACCACAGCATGACCTGGCTTTGGCAAACAGATCCAGTGCCTGTGGGTTGAGCTTGGAAGGTGTTCAAAGGGTCATATTTTGTGAGCAGCTGTGATTATCATGTGCGTTTTCTCTCAAGAGGTCTCCTGAACCTGCATCCTTTTCCTACCATGTGAGCCTCTTTTGCTCTCTCTCTATACGTGGTAGGAAGATCAGATATAAAGCAAGGTTGGCTGAATAAAGGATGGTATATTGATATAAAGAAAGCTCTCACGGAGATCCCTCTTGGCTCCCTGGGTCAAAGGTCTGTCATTGTCACTGTGGTGGCTTTGGTAACCTCTGTGGCTTGAAGACCATTGATGGGCACACAAGTCACACATGATTCAGGGTGGGTCCAGGAAGTAAGAAAGAAAGAGGGACTGAGAGAAAGAGAAAAAAAAGAAAGAAAGTAAAGCAAGACTTTATTGTATGAATGAAGGACCAAGAGTTGGGAAATTAAGGAAAAATCAAGAGTTCCATATATACAGAGCTCTCATCATAAATGCATATGTGAAGGACACTAGAACCAAAAGACAGAAAGAAGGCTGCCTTGACCTGATGGGTTGGGAGATGAATACTGGTAATGGAGTGGCATGGGGTAGGTTGGCTTCAGGACTCTGAAAGCCTTTGAAAGAGAAATTACCTGCTTGGAAGGGCCCTGATTAGTATTTCCAGAAGGTGGTTGAATGAGACCCAACCCTCAACTGGCCCATGGCCAATATATCTGTGGGTGCTGCTGAGCCAAAGAAGAGGAAAATCTGAGAGTGGCTGTTAAAGCAGATGTCCACAGGATGGATCCAGAGTCCCTTTTGGACACAGGTGCAGCTCCAAGGCTGCAGGTGCAGGCTCAGAGGAGGGGTTGATGGTATGTTGGGCGGAACCCACACCAAGCACCCAGAGGTTTTTGGTTGTTTTCTGGGCACCTGGTACTCTCTGCTGCAAGATGCCTCCTGTCAGGCAGAGGACCAAGGTGTTGCTTTAGCATTTGATGTGGATTGGCAGCCTTGTTGGGCAGCGGTGTGTTGCGAATGCTTGAGGGATTCACTGGGTTTCAGAATGCCTTGTGTTCCTCCAGAGCCATAAGCCAAGACCCACAACAGGTCGGGTTTGAATGAGGAGTGAGCTGGCCATTTTCAAGCCCCTTACTGCCAGGGGTTTATGTATGAGGAGAGAGAGGGTGGTGGAGAAGAATGAATGAGGGGCTTTATTGGCATTATGTGGGGCAGATGGGCTAATCCCAGTGCTCTTTTCACTCGAGACACCTGGGGAAATTTTCTTCTTACCTTTTGAGATGAGCCTCTCTTTTCAGTATGGCCCCAGTGTTATGGAGGTCTGACTGAATCCAGGTCTGATGAGTTAAGCAGGGTTGATTGGTATCATCAAGAAAACTCTCTGAGAGTTCCCTCATGGCTGCCCACCTTAAGAGTCCTCTCTCTCTCTCAGTGCTGTGGCTGTGGCAAGAGCTTCTTTGGGAAAGCAAACCCTTGTCACATGTGGCCCCCAAATTAATTTATAAATAAAAAGAGATTTTGAAATGAATGAGCTCTGGTGGTAAAGAAGTCCATAAATACATACATACATTCCTACGGATCAGCCAAGGTAATTGATAGGTAAGGAAATAATAAAGGTTCTCATGACAAAATACCTCTGGTGGCAGAGAGTTCAGAGTATGAGCCTGGGGTTGTGCAGCCATGGCATGGATGCATTTCCTGGCCAGAGAGTATCTGCATGCCACAAATGGGTGCAGAAAAAAAATCCATTGGCAAGTAAAAATAAATACATAAATCTGTTTATATAGAAATAAATTCATACACCCCAGGTAATAACATCTGGTCGGAATTCTTGACAGGTTCACCCAGGCAGTCTGCCTGGTTTGTTTGTTTGTTTGTTTGTTTGTTTTCCTGTGATCCAGGAGTCTGGACCCAGAAACCTTCTCTGGTGAATGCCGAGCCTGTAATTGTGGGATAGTTTACCATTTTTTAAAATTTCATTATAGCTGATTTAGAGTGCTCCATTGCTCTTTGACGGCAAAGTGAACCAGACCTCTATGTATATACATGTTCTTTTCCCCACAATATCCCCCTTCTGGATAGAGTTCCCTGTGCTATAGGGCAGGATCTCATCACTTAGCCACACCAAGTGCAAGCCGTTGCATTGATTAACCCCAAATCCCAATCCTTCCCACACACAGTCCCTCCAATCTGGAAACCGGCCACCTGTTTCCACTCCATGAGTTTTTTTTCCTATAGAGGTGTTCATTTGTGCCATTTTTGAGATTCCAGAGAGAAGGGGTATTCTATGGTATGTGTCTTTCTCTGTCACCCTTCTTTCTCATAGCCTGGAGGTTTCCAGTCCCATATCTCTGGCTGCTGATGGTATTTGTGGGGTTCTTATTTTATGGCTGAGTAGTAGTATATTGTGTATCTATCAACATATACCTAATCAATCCATCTGTTGATGGACTTTGTGTATATTTCCATGTCTTGGCTATTGTGAATAGCGCTGAAATCAACATAGCGATGCCTTTAACATTGTAAAAAGAATATTTTTCCAGATATATCCCCAAGAGTGGGATTGCTGGGTAATAGAGTGGTGCTTTCTTTACATTTCTGATTTACCCCAATCCTATGGTCCATAGTGGTTGTACCAATGTACATATCCAACCACACCGTATGAGCGCAACTTCTATGTGACACCCTCTCCAGGCTTGGTTATTTATAGACTTCCTAATCATGGCCATTTGGAGAGGTGTGAGGTGGTACCTCCAAGTATTTTGGTTTGGCGTTTCTCTCCTCATTAGTGGTGGTGATCAATTTTTCATGTGCTAAGAGCCCTCCCTGTCTGGGTTAGGGCAATGTCTATTCAGGTCTTTTGCCCATTTTTCAACTGGGCTGGTGTTTTCCTTTTGCTGCTGGGGGGTATCAGGTGTTGAGCTGGTCATTTTGAAACCACGGGCTGACCGGGCTTTGGGATCTGGTCAAGTGACTGCGGGGTTTACTTGGAAGGCGAACAAAAGGTGATATTTTGGTGAGCTGCTGTGTTCGTCCGTGTGCTTTTTCTCTCAAGAGGTCTCCTGAAGCTGTCCTTTTCTTTCCATGTGAGCCTCGTTTGTTCTCCCTCTACACGTGGTAGGAAGATCTGATCTAAAGGCAGGTGAGCTGAATGAAGGCTGGTAGATTGATATAAAGAAAGCTCTCACAGAGATCCCTTCTGGTGCCCTGGGTCAAAGTTCTGTCTTTGCCGCTCTGGTGGCTTTGGTAACCTCTGTGACTTGAAAACCATTGATGAGCGTACAACTCACACGTGCTTCAGGTGGGGTACACAAGGTAAGAAAGAAGGAAAGAGAGAAAAAGAGAAAGAAGCACTGCACTAGTGAAGGAGTCAGAGTTGGAAAATTAAGAACAAAAGAGCAATAGTTCCATATGTACGTACCTCTCATCATAAATAGTTAAGATCAGGACACTAGAAAAAAAGGAAGGAGGCAGAGGACAAAGGTATCCCTTCAGCATTTGATGTGGATTGGCAGCCTGGTTGGGGGGTGGTGTGTTGAGAATGCTGGAAGGATTCACTGGGATTCAGAATGACTTGTGTTCCTACAGAGGCAGGAGCCACGAACCACACCGCATCAGAGTCAAATCGTGAGCTAGCCATTTTTCATGGTCCTGACTGCTGGGGGTTTGTGTGTGTGGACAGAGAGGCTGGTGCTGATGAATGAGTGAGGAACGTCGCTGGCATTATGGTGGCCAGCTGGGCTAATCCCAGTGCTCTCTTTGTTCGAGACACCCAGGGAAATTTCCTTCTTTCTTTTCAAGTTGAGCTTCTCTTTTCAGGACAGCCCTAGTATTGAGGCCACACCAAAACCCGGTCTGATGAATTAAGCAGGGTTGATTGGTATCATCAAGAAAGCTCTCTGGGTGTTCCCTCATGGCTGCCCAGCTTAAGAGTCCCCTCTCTCTCTCAGTGCTGTGGCTGTGGTAAGAGCTTCTTTGGGAAAGCAAACCCTGGCCAGACCGCAACCCTATGTTGTGTATGCCCCCAAATTAATTTATAAATAAAAAGAGATTTTGAAATGAATGAATGCTAGTGGTAAAGAAGTCCATAAATACATACGTACATTCTTACAGAGCAGCTCAGGGAATTGATAGATAAGGCAATAATAAAGGTTCTCCTGACACAATACTTCTGGTGGAAGATTATTTGAAGTTTGCTCCTTGTGTTATGTGGCCACTGCATGGATGCCATTCCTGGCTAGGCAGTGTCTGCATACCACAAATAGGTGCACTAGAAATCCATTGGTATGCAAAAATTATTGAATAACTAAAGAGGTTAATATCAAAATAAATGCATACACCCATGTAATTACATCCGGTCAGATGTCACATGACTAAGAAACCTTGACAGGGTCAATGGAGTCAGCCTGGCTTTTTTTTTTTCTTTTTTCTCAAGAGGCAAGATTCTGGACCCAGACACCTTCTCTGGTGAATACTGAGCTGGTAATTGTGGGGTATTCTTTTATCATTTTTTATTTCAATTAGAAATGATATGCAGTGCTCCATCGCTCTTTAACAGCAAAGTGAACCCAGGCCTCATTGTATATGCATGTTATTTTTCTCACATTATCTCCTATTTTGGAACAAAAGAGGAGA
Organism: Sus scrofa; assembly: GCF_054392235.1. Classification (NCBI taxonomy): domain Eukaryota; kingdom Metazoa; phylum Chordata; class Mammalia; order Artiodactyla; family Suidae; genus Sus; species Sus scrofa. The sequence continues at coordinate 52,165,378 of NC_139385.1, read as the reverse complement.
CTGAACATAATTCCCTGTGCTGTAGAGCAGGGTCTCATCACTAACCGACTCCAAGTTCATGGGTTTGCATCAATTACCACCCAAATCCCAGTCCTTCCCACAAACCTACTCTCCAATCCGGAAGCCAGTCACCTGTTTTCCTGTCCATGAGGTTCTTTTCTGTAGGGGCATTCATTTATGCCATTTGTGAGATTCCAGAGAGAAGGGGTATCCTATGGTGTTTGTCTTTCTCTGTCACATCATTTCACATAGTCTGGGAGTATCTCGTTCCATCTCTGTGTATGCAAAGGGCATTTTTTGAGTTCTTACTTTAAGGCTGAGGAGAATTCCATTGTGTGTATGTACAGCAGCTACCTAATCCATTCATCTGTTGATGGACATTGTGTTTGTCTTCATGTCTTGGCTATTGTGAATAGTGCTGAAATGAACAGAGCAGGGCCTTTAACTTTGTGGAAGGAGTATTTTCCTGGATATATATACCCAAGAGTGGGATTACTGGGTAATGAAGGGGATCTTTGTTAATTTTTTTGGATTTACATCAATTCTGCAGTCCATGGTGTTTGTACCAATGTACGTACACACCCACAATGTATGAAGGCACCCTCTTTTCAACACCCTCCCCAGGACAGGTTGTTTGTAGACTTCCAAATCATGGCCATTCAGACAGGTGTAAGGTGGTACCTCCAAACAGTTTGGATCTGAATTTCTCTCCTAATGATTGACGGTATTCAATTATTTGGGGGCTTGTTTGCCTCTGACTATGTGGTTTAGGGCAATGCCTCTTCAGGGCTTTTGCCAATTTTTCAATTGGGCTACTGGTTTTGTTTTGCTTTTGGGGGGTATCAGGTGTTGAGCTGGTTACTTCAAAACCCCACCCTGACCTGGCTTTGGGAACCAGATCAAGTGCCTGCAGGTTGTGCTTGGAAAATTGGCCAAAGGGCGATATTTTGATGAGCAGCTATGCTTATCCCCATGCTTTTCTCTCAAGAGGCCTCCTGAATCTTTGTCTATTTCTTTCCATGTGAGCCTCTTTTTTCCCTCTCAACATGTGGTAGGAAGACCTGATCTAAAGCCAGGTCAGCTGAATAAAGCCCGGGAGGTTGATATAAGGAAAGCTCTCAGGGAGATCCCTCCTGGCTCCCTGCATCAAAATCTGTCTTTGTCACTGTGGTGGCTCTGGTAACCTCTGTGGTTTGAAAAACCTTGGTGGGTGTATGACTCACACAGGCTTCAGGTGGGTGGATAAAGTAAGAAAGAATGAGGGAATGAGAGAAAGAGAGGGAAAAAGAAAGAAGAGAAGTAAGACTTTGTGGTACGAAGGAAGAAATAACAGGTAGAAAATTAAGAAGAATATCAAAATTCTATATGTACACTCATCTTATCATAAAGACAAAAGTGCAAGATGCTAGTGAAAAAGGAAGAAGGCTGTTATGATCTTATGGGTCAGGAGCTGAGTGTTTGTAATGGAGGGGCATGAGGTAGGTTGGCCTCAGGGCTCCTAAAGACATTGAGAGAGAAAAGCCCCCTTGGAAGGGCACATGTTGGTATTTCCAGAAGGTGGAGGAAGGAGACAAGACCCGCATATGGCCCGTGGCCAATGCATCCCTGGGGGCTGCTGAACCTGAGAGTGTCTGCCAGTGCAAATGTCAACAAGATGGCACCAGAATCTTTTCTGCACGCAGGTGCAGCTCCAAACCTAGAGGTGCAGGCTTTGAGGTGTGGTTAATGGTGAGTTGGGTGGAGGCCACACCAAGCACCAAGGGTTTTGGGGTTGTTTTCTGTGCACTTGGGCCTCTGTGCTGCAGGATGACTCATGTTAGGCAGAGGACAAATGTGTCCTTTCAGCATGTGATGAGGATTGGCAGCCTGGTTGGGGGTGGTCTGTTGAGAATGCTTGAGGGATTCACTGGGTTTTGGAATGCCCTGTATTCCTCCAGAACCAGAGGCTGAGACCCACACTGCATTGGGGTTGAATTGTAAGCTGGCCATTTTCAAGCCCCGGACTGTCAGGGTTTTACATATGTGGAAAGAGAAGCTGGTGCTGATGAATGAGTTTTGGACATCTCTGGCATTATGGTGGGCAGCGGGGCTAATCCCTGTACTCTCTTCATTCAAGACACCCAGGGATATTTCCTTCTTGCCTTTCAAGTTGAGCTTCTCTTTCCTCTATGGCCCCAATTTATGGAGGGATCACCAAAATCAGGTGTGATGAATTAAGCAGGGTGGCTTGCTCTCTGAATATTCCCTCATGGCTGCCTTGCTTAAGAGTCTCTCTCTGTCTCTCTGTCTGTCTCTCTCTCTCTCAGTGCTGTGGTGGTGGCAAGTGCTGCTTTGGGAAATCAAACCCTGGCCAGTGGCACTGTCCAATGTCACAAGTGGCCCACATAAAGATGATTGGATTCGGAAGACGTGGTATATATACACAATGGAACACATATTAATTTATAAATACAAAGAGATATTGAAATGAATGAGCTAAAGTGATAGACGAATCCATAAATACATACATATATTCCTACAGTGCAGCTAACGAAAGGGATAGATAAGGCAATAATAAAGTTTCTCCTGACACAATAACTCTGGTGGCTGAGGGTATGAAGTATGAGCCTGTGGTTGTGCATCCAGGGCATGGATGCTGTTCCTGGCCGGAGAAAAATATCCATTGGTAAGAAAAAAAACAAATGGATGCAGAAAAATATCCATTGGTAAGAAAAAAAAACAAATAAATATCTAAGGATGTCAATATGGATATAAATTCATACACCACCAGTAATTACATCTTGTTGGATGTCACATGCCCAAGAAACCTTGGCAGGTTCACTGGAGTCTTTGTGCCTGTTTTCATTCTTGAGATTCGGGAGTCTGGAGCCAGACACCTTCTCTGGTGAATGCCGAGCCTGTAATTGTTGGGTATTTTTTAATCATTTTTTTCACATTGTAACTGATTTAGAGTGCTCCATTTCTCTTTAACAGCAAAGAGAACCAGACCTCTATGTATGTTCACGTTTTTTTCCCCACGATTTCCTCCATCTTGTTCCAAAATAAGAGACTGGCTATAGTTCCCTGTGCTATAGAGCAGGATTTCATCCCTTACCCGCTCCAAGTGAAAGAGTTTGCATCGGTTACTGTGAAAATCCCAGTCCTACCCTCACACCTGCCCACCCACAAATGTGGCAATCAGCAGCCGGTTTTGGATTCCATGAGTTTCTTTTCTGTAGAGGTTTCATTTGCGACTTTGTGAGATTCCAGAGAGAAGGCGTACCCTATGGTGTTTGCCTTTCACTGTTGCCCTTATTTCACATAGTCTGTGAGTGTCCAGTCCCATCCCTGTGGCTGTGAATGGCACTCTCTGGGTTCTTATTTTATGGCGGAGGAGTATTCTATTGTTGTCTGTGTACCACATCTACCTAATCCATTCATCTGTCGATGTCCATGTTTTGGCTATTGTGAATAGTGCTGAAATGAACATAGAGGGGCCTTTAACTTTTTTAAAGTAATATTTTTCCATATATATGCCCAAGAGTGGGATTGCTGGGTAACGCAGGAGCTCTTTATAGATTTTTTGGATTTACCTCTTTCATGTGGTCCATAGTGGTTGTACCAATGGACCTAAACACCCACAGGGTAGGAGGGCAACATTTTTTCAACACCCTCTCCAGGATTTATTACTTGTAGACTTCCTAATCATTGCCATTCAGACAGGTGTGAGGTGGTACTGCTGATTAGATTGGATTGGCATTTCTCTCCTCCTGAGTGATGGGGATCAATTTTCCCCATGCTTGTTGCCCTCTGCATAACTTGTTTGAGGGCAATGTCCATTCAGGGCCCATTTTTCCATTGGGCTACAGTTTTTGTTTTGCTGTTGGGTGGTATCAGGGGTCAATCTAGTCATTTTGAAACTCCAGTCTGACCTGGCTTTGGGATATGCACCAAGTGCCTGAGGGTTGTGCTTGGAAAGTGGTCAAAGGGTGATAGTTTAGTGAGCCGCTGCACTTATCCATGTGCTTTTTCTCTCCAGAGGTCTCCTGAAATTCTGTCCCTTTCTTTCCATTTGAGCCTCTTTTTTTCCTTCTCTACACCTCGTAGGAGGACATGACTTAAAGCAAGTTTGGCTGAATGAAGACTGATAAACTGGTATAAAGAAAGCTGTCATGGGGATCCCTCCTGGAACCCTGGGGCATAGATCAGTCTTTGTTGCTGTGGTGGCTTTGGTAAAAACTGTGGCTTGAAAACCGTCGAAGGGCATACAAATCACACACAATTCAGGTGGGGTCCATAAATTAAGAAAGAATGAGGAAATGTGAAAAAGAGAGAGAAAAAAGAAAGAAGCAGCAAGACTATTGTATGAATGAAGTCGTAAGAGGTGGGAAATGCAGAAAAAATCAAGAGTTCCATATGTACCCAATTTTCATCGTAATAACATAAACTAGCAAAAATGGAAGAAGCCTGTCGAGGCCTGATGGCTCAGGAGCTGAGTGTTTTTAATGGAGTGGCATGGGGTAGGATGGCCTCAGGGCTCTGGAAGTCTTTGAGGGAGAAATAGACATTTGGAAGGGCACTTCCTCCAGAAAGAGGGGAAATGTGACCCAACCCGCATACGGCCCACGGCCAATACAGCCATGGGGGCTGCTAAGCCAGAGAGAGAGAGGAGGAATATCAGAGTGTGGCTGTTAGGCCAGAGGCCCAGAAGACAGTGCCATAGTCTGTAATGGACCCAGGTGCAACTCCAAAACTTCAGGTGGAGGCTCAGAGGAGGGGTTGATTGTGTGTTGGGTGGAACCCACACCAACCACCCAGAGGTTTGGTGTTGTTCTCTTGGCACCTTGGACTCTGCTGAAAGATGCCTCCTGTCAGGCAGAGGACACAGGTGTCCCTGCAGCATTTGATGTGGATTTGTAGCCTGGATGGGGGGGTGGTGTGTTGAGAATGCCTGAGGGATTCGCTGGGATTTGGAATGCCTTGTGTTCCTCCAGATCCAGGAGCTGAGACACACACTGCATCAGTGTTGAATTGTGACTGGCCATGTTCAAGGCCCTGACTGATGGGGGTTTAAGTATTGAGAGAGAGAGGCTGGTGCTGATGAATGAATGTAAACTTCACTGGCATTATGGTGGGCAGCTGGGCTAATCCCCATGCTGTCTTTGTTTGAGACACCCAGGGATATTTCCTTCCTGCCATTTGAGGTGAGCATCTTTTTTCAGTTCAGGGCCAGGGTATGGAGGCCTGACCAAAACCAGGATTGATATATTAAGCAGGGTGGATTGGTATCATCTAGTAAGCCCTCTGGGAGTTCCTTCATGGCTGCTAGGCATGAGTCTCTCTCTTTCTTGCTCTCTCAGTGCTGTGGCTGTGGTAAGAGCTGTATTGGGAAATCAAACCCTGGCCAGACCATATCCCAACATCACAGGTGGCCCCCAAATTAATTCATAAGTAAAAGAGTTATTGAAATGAATGTGCTGAAGTGATAATGTGGTCCATCAATACATACATACATTCCTACAGAGCAGCTAAGGGAATTGATAGGTAAGGCAATAATAAAGGTTCTCCTGACACAACACTTCTGGTGGCAGAGGATTGGAAGTACAAGCCTGGCGTTGTGCAGCTGTGGCATGGATGAAATTATTGGCAGATGGTATCTGAATGCCACAAATGTGTGCAGAAAATATCCATGGCTAAGGAAAAAGAATAAATACCTAAAACTCTTAATATAAAAATAAATTCATACACCCAAGTAATTATATCTGGTCTGATGTCAGATGGCTAAGAAATCTTGACAGATTTAATGGAATCAGTCCACATGTTTGTTTGTTTGTTTGTTTCCTGAGGTGCTGGAGTCTGGACCCAAACACCTTCTCTGGTAAACACCGAGCCAGTCATCTTGGGGTATATTTTTATCATATTTTATTTCAATTATAGCTGATTTAGAGTGCTGCAGTTCTCTTTGACAGCAAAGTGAACCAGACCTCTATGTATATACATGCTTTTTTTCTTCACATTATCCTCCATCGTGTTCCAAAATAAGAGACTGGATATAGTTCACTATGCTATAGAGCAGTATCTCATCAATTACCCACTCCATGCACAAGAATTTTCATTGACTACCCCCCAAATCCCAGTTCTTCCAGCACACAACCCCTCCAATCTGGCAAACAGCCAACTATTTTCCAGTCCGTGTGTTTGGTATTTTTTTGTCTTTTTGGTCTTTTCCAGGGCCACAGCCAGGCTAGGGAGGTTCCCAGGCTAGGGGTCTAGTTGGAGGTGTCGCCACCTGCCACAGTCACAGCAACACCAGATCTGAGCCGCATCTGCAACCTATACCACAGCTCATGGTAACACCGGATCCCTAACCCACTGAGCAAGGCCAGGGATCAAACCTGAAAGCTCATGGTTCCTATTTGGATTCATTTCTACTGTGCCACGATGGAACTCCCAGTCCATGTTTTTTTGTTTGTTTGTTTGTTTTTTGTTTTTTTCGGTAGAGGCATTCATTTGTGCCAATTGTGAGATTCCAGAGAGAAGGGGTATCCTATGGTGTTTGTCTTTCTCTGTCACTGTTATTTCACATAGTCCAGGAGATTCCAGTCGCATCTCTGTGGCTGCAAAGGGCTTTAGTGGGGTTCTTGTTTTATGGCTGAGGAGTACTGTGTATATATGGAACATCTACCTAGTCCATTCATCTGTCTATGGGCATTGTGTTTGTTTCCATGTCTTGTCTATTGTGAACAGTGATGAAATGAACATAGCAGGGCATTTAACTTTTTTAAACGAATATTTTTCTGGATATCCCCCCAAGATTGGGATTATTGGATAATACATTGGCAGTGCTTCTGTATTGACTTTTCTGATTTACCTTGATCCTGTTGTCCATAGTGGTTGTACCAATGTATATAGCCAGCCACACTGTAGGAGGGCACTCTCTTCTCAACACCCCCTCCAGGAATGGTTATATGTAGACTTTGTAATCATGGCCATTCAGACAGGTGTGAGGTGGTACCTCCAATTAGCTTGGGTAGGCATTTCTCTTCTCATGAGTGATGGTGATCAATTTTTCCCATGACTATTGCCCTCTGTCTATCTGGTTGAGAGCAATGTCTATTCAGGTCTTTTGCCCATTTTTCAAACGGGCTGGTTTTGTTTTGCTATGGGGTGGTATCGGGTGTCAAGCTGGTCATTTTGAAACCCCAGCCTGACCTGGCTTTGGGATCTGGATCCAGTGCCTGAGGGTTGTGCTTGGAAGGTGGTCGAAGGTGGTCAAAGTTGATATTTTGGTGAGCCACTGCACTTCTCCGTGTGCTTTTTCTCTCCAGAGGCCTCCTGAAATTCTGTCCTTTTCTTTGCATGTGAGCCTCCTTGTTCTCTCTCTACGCGTGGCAGGAAGACCTGATCTAAATCCAGGTCGGCTGAATGAAGACCGGTAAATTGATATAAATATATTGATGATTGTAATATCCTCTTCTTAAATGGATCCTTTAACCATTAAATAGTGTCCTTCTTTGTCTTTATTTATGGCCTTTGTTTTAAAGTCTATTTTGTCTGATAGTATTGCAACTCCTGCTTTCCCCTCTTGTCCATTGGCATGAAATATCTTTTCCCATCCCCTCAATTTCAATCTACATGTGTCCTTTGCTCTAAGGTAAGTTTTTGTAGACAGCAGATTGAAGGTTTTTCTTTTTTATCCAATCTGCCACTCTGTGTCTTTTGATTGGCTCATTCAGTCCATTGACATTTAGGGTGATTATTATTATTATTTTTTGTCTTTTTGCCTTTTCTAGGGCCGCTAACCACAGCATATGGAAGTTCCCAGGCCAGGGGTCCAATCGGAGCTGTAGCCACCCGCCTATTCCAGAGCGACAGCAATGAGAGGTTCCAAGCCACATCTGCGAACTACACCACAGCTCACAGCAACACCACATCCTTAACCCACTGAGCAAGGCCAGGGAGCAAACCTCATGGTTCATAGTCAGATTCATTAACGACTGCACCACGATGGGAACTCCTACAGGTGATTATTGATATGTATGTATTTGTTGCCATTTTAAACCTCGTTTTCCAGTTGATTCTTTGTTTCTTGTTTCTTCTTTTCTTTTCTGGATTGGATGGTTCCCATTTATTTTGTGCTTGAGTACTTCTCTTTTCAGTTTTGGGGAATGTAGTTTTCTGTTTTGTTTGTGCTTGCACTGTCTTTAAAGCATGTTTAGCCCTTCCTATATCTGCTTGCTTTTGCCTGACAGTCATACAGGCTCAAACACATCATTAAAATAGAACAAAAGAATCCATATTGTTTATGGATTCTTTTTAACATCTTCATGTTTATATCGGTACGCTGGTTTACTTAAGTGACTGCTTTCCAATTGTGGTTTCTCCCATCCTAACTTCTCTTTTTCTCTTTTTGCTCTCTCTCTTTATTTAATTTAGAGAAGCCCTTTCAGTATGTCTTTTAGAATGGGTTTAATATTTCTGTAATCTTTTAGCTTTTGTTTGTTGGAGAAATTCTTTACTCCCCCCTTCTATTTTAAATGACATTCTTGCTGGATAGAGTATTCTAGGTTGCAAATTTTTTCCTTTCAGCACTTTATATATATATTGCCACGCCCTTCTGGCCTGTGGTGTTTCCGTAGAGAAATATTGTATGGGGGTTCCCTTATAATTAATGCTCTGCTTTTCTCTTGCTGCCTTTAGAATCGTGTCTTTAACTTTGGCCATTTTGATTATAATATGTCTTGGTGTGGGTCTGTTTGGGTTCAACTTGTTTGGGGCCCTCGATGTTTCCTGTATCTTGATATCAGTATCCTTTGGATTTGGAAAGTTTTCAGCCATAATTTCTTCAAATATGTTTTCAATCCTCTGTTCTTTCTCTTTTCCTTCTGGAATTCCTATTATGTGGAGATTGGCCCGCTTTATATTATCCCATATGTCTCATATTGCTTTCATGTTTTTCCATTTGGTTTTTTGCCTGCTGTCCTGATTGGATGACTTTCATTGTTTTATCTTCCCCATCACTAACTTGTCCCTCTGCATTATTCATTCTGCTCTCTATCACCTTTAGCTCAGTTTGTATCTCTGCAAATGAATTTTCTAGTTTTTCTTGTCTCCTCCTTACATTTTCTAGTCCCTTTCTAAAGGAATCTGCATTACTGTTCATATCCTCTCTCAATTCCTTCAGTATTTCCATAACTCCCTTTTGAACTCAGTGTCTGTCAGACTGCAGAGGTCCGTTTCATTGTTGACTGCTTTAGGTGAATTCTTCTCTTCCTTGAACTGGGAGTGGTTTCTGTGCTTCTCCATCTTGCTTGTGTTTTTCTTTTTCTGTGAGTTCGGGGAAGGCAAACTGTTATCTTGTAAGGCAACTTCTATGCAAGAATAACCCTTTGTATTTTGGGGGGTTATGATTTATCTTTGGTGTAGGAGTTTGAATATTTGCTGTCTCTTTCTTCTATGTGAGCAGGCTGTTATTCCCAGGATGCTCAGTGTGTTTTCAGGGAGAAGGAGGCAATGGGTAGGTGTCATGAGACATGTTTGTACAATATCTTCTTAGCCTCTTTGCTTCTATTTTCTATGCTGAAAACTCCATCTTGTCCTGCTTTACTTTACCCTATCTTGCTTCTTGAAAAACAGTTGCAGTGCTGGTAAATGACTTAAGCTTAAGAACAAAGACCTAAAGGCATAAGTTATTCATGTGGTCAGCTGAATGAGGACATAATGCATTGGTCTAGGCACACGAAACCTGTGCAGATAGGCACGCCCGTTTGCACAAGCTTGAGGTGTCCTCTAAAGAATAAGAGGAAGATGAGCCTCACGGCCCCAAGGGGTTTATGAGCGGTTAGCAGGATGTGCATTAGCAAGGAGAACCCAGGTATGTGGGGTTGCTGCAGATAGGCACACCATCTGCAGAAGCACAATGGTGATTCCCTAGAATGCTATGCATAGATAGCTGAAGCCCAGCTTCCTCAATGTTAATGATTGTTAAGTGCCTAAATGTCAGAAGGAAAGCTTAATCAGCAACCAGCTATGTGACTTAAAATAATAATTTAAAAAACCCCTACATCCTGCACCTACGACCCTCTCCTCACTTGCCATAATCCTCAAGAGCACAATAAAAGCAGTGCTCCTGGTCCCTGACATCTTGAGTCCCCTGGTTCCCACGTTTACTTAAGATCGATGTCTCTGTGTCTTGTTTTATGTTATCTTTTTTCCTTAAGTTTCACAGCACCCATTCTTCAGCCCTAACCTGCTGAGCTGGCCAGCAGTCAGTTCCTGGTGGTTGGGCTCTCAACAGCAGCAAGGACCAGCAGGAAGTGGCACAGGCTACTCCTAGTTGCAGGGTTCTGGGAAGTGGTCACAAGCTCTAGGCAGCTCTTCCAGGTGACCAGAGCATTTGGCAATAGCAACAGCAGGGTGCCTGTGTTCCCAGGGGAGTGAAAGCCAACAACAGCTTGTGTTTGATTGCACCTCTGTGGTGATTGGAACTGCAGGTTGTGTCTGTTCAGGGACCCCTAGTGGGAGCAGGTCATGACCATCTCTAGAGTCAGTGATAACTGTGGTGTTTTGCCCCTGCCACCTGTCGACCATGCATGAGGAGCCTGTCTCACTTTGCCCACATATGAGGTGCTATACAGGGAGCTCCTGTTGCAGGATCCTTGGAAGTGACAGAGATCAGGCATGTGGGTACTGCCTGGAATGTTTGGCAGTGGCAGCAGCGGGGCAGGTGTGTGTCAGGGGTGTGAGAGCCCCGAGAGGTGGTGTTCAGTCACATTGCCCTCCTCTGTGGTGCCCTTTAGGTGAATGGGGCTGCAAGTGATTTTTGTTCAGGTATCTCCAATGGCAATGGGCCACACCCACCTCTGGAATCAGGGAATAACTGCAGCAGTTTTCCCCTGCCACCTGCAGACCATGCAAGAAGCACACTTTCCCACTTAGCCCATGCAGAAGGTGCTGCACCAGCTGCTCCTAGTTGTAGGATCTTGGGAAGGGACAGTGACCAAGTGTCAGGGGGTCACCCAGAGCATTTGGCAGTGGCAGCTTCAGGGTGGGTGTGTTCACAGGGGAGTGAAAGCAATAGTCTATGGTGCTTGGTTGAAATGCCCCCTTTTTTTTTGCAAAGCCCTGAGTTGACGGCGGTTGCAGGTGGAGCCCACTAACAGGCCCCTAGTGGTGGGAAGCCACACCTCTCTCTGGCCTCTGAGATGACTGCTGCGGTCTGTCCCTGCCACCTGTAGATGGTGCAAGAGGCACCACATTGCACTTATCCCCCTTATTCCCTTAGCCCACACAATAGGTGCCTGGCTACCCTTATCCTGTATAAGAAGTGCCTAATCGCCCCTAAAGGAGCAAGAGGCTCCTTGCCACCCATAGCCTCCACAGAGCCAACCCACCCTCTAAGCCTGCAGGCACGTGCATGCTTAGGAGTGGGGAGTTCGCTATGGCAGCCCCTCCTCCTGTCCCATCACCAATAATGGTGCCCTGCCCCTCCTGCATGTCCAGAACTTCTCCCAGGTCCCCTCTGTCATGGCATTCCCCTCGTTAGCCTGTGGTGCACTGCTCCTTAGTTCCTCATGCCATCCACAGTTCTCTCCCAAGGACTGTCCTCTGGAGCCTGAGTCCCAGTGCCCAGCCCCTGCCCTACAGTCTCAGGCTGTGATGTCCAGGCCAGTGGTTCAGGTGATGTGTGTGGCTCTCACTCTGCTTTGCTGTTCTCAGTCCAGCTGCTGCACTTTTCTCAGCATCTTGCATGTCCCACTGACTCAGCTGATCTTTTGTACATTAGGTGGCTTCCCAGGAGATGGGTTCCCTTTATCCTTCACAGCTCCCTCTCAGGAATGCTAGTCCTGCCCTGATTCCTTCACTCTCTATCTCTTTTTCTTTTGTTCTACCCAGTTATGTCAAGAGATTCTTGTCCTTTTTGGAGGTTTAAGTTCTTCTGCCTGCATTCAGTTGATGTTCTGTGTGAGTAGTTTCATATGTAGATTTTTTCCATGTGTTTGTGGGAGAAGTTGTGCATGGCCTCTTGCTCCACCTCCTAGATTGATATAAAGAAAGTTCTCATGGAGATCCCTCCTGGTTCCCTGGGTCAAAGATTTGTCTTCCTCGCTGTGGTGCCTTTGGTAACTTCTGTGGCTTGGAAACCATCGCTGGGCATACAACTCACACACACTTCAGGGGGTCCAAAAAGTAAGAAAGAATAAGGTAATGAGAGAGAGAAAAAAAATAAAGAGAAAAAGAGGAAGAATTTATTGTATCTATGAAGGGCTAACAGGTGGGAAATTAAGAAAAAAATCTATTGTTCCATATGTACACACCTCTGAGCATAAATACATTGGTGCAGGACAGGATTAAAAAAAAAAAAAAAAAAAAAAAGGACGTAAGCTGTCAAGACCTGATGGGTCAGGAGCTGAATGTTTGAATGGAGTGGCATGGGGTAGGTTGGCCTCAGGGCTCTGGAAGTTGTTGAGAGAGAAATAGCCCACTTGGAAGAACCTTCTTGGTATTTCAGGAAAAGTGGAGGAAGGCAATCCAAGCAGCATACTGCCTAAGGCCTATGCAGCCACAGGGGCTGCTGAGCCAGAGAGAGGAGGATAACCTGAGAGTGTCTGTGAGAGTAAACGTCTACAAGATGGCACCTGAGTACCTTATAGACCCAGGTGCACGTTCAAGGCTGCAGGTGCAGACTTAGTGGTGGGGTTGATGTTGCATTGGGTGGAACCCACAGCAAGCACCCCGAGGTTTGTGGTTTGTTTCTGGGAACCTAGGACTCTGCTCCAATATGCCTCCTGTCAGGCAGAGGATACATGTGTCCCTTTAGCATTTGGTGTGGATTGGCAGCCTGGTTTGGGGGCACCGTGTTTGGAATGCTTGAATGATTCACTGGATTTCAGAATGCCTTGGTTCCCTCCAGAGGCAGGAACTGAGACCCACGCTGCATCAGTGTTGACTCATGAGCTGGCCTTGTTCAAGCCCCTGACTGTCTGCGGTTTAGGTATGGGGAGAGAGAGGGTGGTGCTGATGAATGATTGAGGAATTTTGCTGGTAAGATGACGGACAGCTGTGCTAACCCCTGTTCTGTTTTTGCTCAAGATACCTAGGGAAATGTCCTTCTTGCCTTTCTAGATGAGCCTCTCTTTTCAGTACAGTGCCAGGATAGGGAGGCCTGACCAAAACCAGATCTGATGAATTAATCAGGGTTGATTGCTATCTTCAAGAAAGCTGTCAGGGTGATCCCTCATGGCTGCCTGGCTTAAGAATTCCCCTCTGTCACTTCTGTGGCTGTGCTAAGCTGCTTTGGGAAATCAAACCCTGGGCAGACAACATCCAGATGTTGCAAGTGGCACCCAAATAAATATATAATGAAAAATAGATACTGTAAAGAATGAGCTCGATGGTTATAGAAATAAATAAATGCATATACACATGCCTACAGAGTAGCTAAGGCAAATGATAGATAAGGCAATCCTAAAAGATCTCCTGACACAACTCCTCTGACGGCAGAGGGGTTGAAGTATGAGCATGGGGTTGTACAGTAGTGACGTGGATTCCATTCCTAGCAAGAGAGTGTCTGCAATCCACAAATGGGTACAGAAAAATAAATAGGTACGTAAAATAAATATAGAGAGGTTAACATAGAAATAAATTCATACACCTTAGGTAATTTCTTTTCTTTTTTTTTTGGTCTTTTTGGCATTTCTTGGGCCGCTCCCGCGGCATATGGAGGTTCCCAGGCTAGGGGTCCAATCGGAGCTGTAGCCACCAGCCTACGCCAGAGCCACAGCAACGCAGGATCTGAGCCGCGTCTGCAACCTACACCACAGCTCACGGCAACGCCGGATCGTTAACCCACTGAGCAAGGGCAGGGACCGAACCCGCAACCTCATGGTTCCTAGTCGGATTCGCTAACCACTGCGCCACGACGGGAACTCCCTTAGGTAATTTCTAAGGTCGCATGTCACGTGGCTAAAAATCTTGACAGGTTCAACCAAGTCAGGTTACCTGTTGTGTTTTCTTGTGAGGCAGTCGTCTAGACCCAGACACGTTCTCTTGTGAACACTGAGCAGGTAATTTTTGGTGTTTTTGCATCATTTTCCCCCCATTATACCTGATTGATAGTGCTCAATTTCTCTTTGACATAAAAGTGAAGCAGACGAACATGTATATACATATTTTTAAAATATTATCCTGGGATTTCTTCCACAAAGTAAGTGACTATTTATACTTCCCCATGCTATACGTCAGGATCTCCTTGCTTGCCCACTCCAAGGGCATGAATTTGCATCTATTACCCCCCAAATCCCAGTCCTTCCCACAAACTACCACTCCAATCTGGCAACAAAACCTGTTTTTCAGTCCATGTGGTTCTTTTCTGTAGAGAGGTTCACTTGTGCCTTTTGTTAGATTCCAGGGAAAGGGGGTATCCTAGGCTCTTGGTCTTCCTCTATGGCACGTATATTACTTAGTCTGGGAGTTTCTGGTTCCACCTATTTGGCTGCGAATGGAATTTTTGTTCTGATTTTATGGCTGAGTAGTGTTCCATTGTGTATTTGCACAACCTTTACCTAATCCAATCATCTGTTGATGCACATTGTGTTTGCTGCCATGTCTTGGCTATTGTGAAGGGTGCTGAATTGAACATAGTGGGGCTCTCTCCTTTTGGAAAAGAACCTTTTTCTTCCAGATATATGCCCAAGTGTGGGATTTCTGTGCACTACAGGGGATCTTTATTTATTTTTCAGAATTACCTTGATCCTGTTGTCCAGAGTGTTGGTAACAAATCACATACACACAGAGTTGAAGGGTCCTCTTACCACCCTTCTCTTGATCTGCTATTTGTAGAATTACTAATAATGGCCATTTGGACAAATGTGAAGTGGTCTGTAGTTTGGATATGCATTTCTCTCCTAGTGAGCAATGGTGATTTTTTTTTTTTTTTTTTTTTTTCCCAGGGGTTTTCGACCTTTATATATCTGGTTTATGGAAAGTCTCTTCAGGAGTTCTGCCCATTTTTCAATTGGGTTGTTTCTTTTGTTTTGCTTCTGGGTGGTATCATTTGTCGAGCTGGAGGTTGTGAAAACCCAACCTGACCTGCCTTTGGGATCCGGATCAAGTGCCTGTGGGTTGTGCATGGGAAGTGGTAAAATGGCGATATATTGTGAGCAGCGGTGCTCATCCCTGTGGCTTTTCCTCTCAGGAGGTCTGTGGAAACTCCTTCATTTCCTTTCCATGGGAGCCCTCTTTGGTAATCTCTATACATGTGGTATGAAGACTGTATCTATAGCTGAATTCAGGTGCATTAAGGCCGGTAGATTGATATAAAGCAAGATTTTTACCCACCTGGTTTTCTGGGTAAAAATTCTTTGCGCTGGTGTCAGTTTGGTAACCTCTGTGGGTTGAAATCCTTCAATGGGCTGGCACCTCATGTATGGTTCAGATGGGGTCAATAAAGTAAGAATGAAAGAGGGATTGAGAGATACAAAAAAAAAAAAAAAGAAAAAAGTGAGACATTGTACGAATGAAGGAATAGTGGGTGGAAAATTAAGAAAATTCAAGAGATCTATCTATCTATCTATCTATCTATCATCTATCTATCTATCTATATACATACCTATCTTCCTCAGTATATAAGTGCATAGATATCAAAAGCAGGAATAATGCCATCATGACTCAATGGGTCAGGAGATGAATGTCTGAATGGAGTGGCATGGGGTAGAGGGGGCTCAGGCCTCTGAAAGACTTTGAGAGAGAAATGGCCTACTTGGAAGGGCCCTTCTTGCTATTTCAGGACAGGGGAGGAAAGAAATCCAAGCAGAATTTTGCCTAAGGCCTTTGCAGCCACGGAGGCTGCTGAGCCAGAGAGAGGAAGAAAACACGAGTGTTGCTGTAAGAACCGATGTCCACACAAGGGCGCCAGAGTGCCTTCTGGACCCAGGTGCATCTCCAAGGCTGCAGATGCAGATTCAGAGGTGGGCTTGATTGTGTGTTGGCCCAAAACCACAGCCAGCTCACAGAGGTTTGTGGTTGTTTTCTGGGCACCAGGGGCTCTCGACTCCAAGACGCCTCATGTCAGGCACAGGCACAGGACTTAAGTGTCCTTTAAGCATTTGCTGTGAATTGGCATCCTGGTTTGGGGGCAGTGTGTTTTGAATGCTTGAGGCAATCACCAGGTTTTGGAGTGCCTTGCATTCCTCCAGATGCAGGAGCTGAGGCTCACACTGCATTCGTGTTGACTCATGAGCAGGCCTTGTTCTTGCCCTTGACTGCCAGGGGTTTAGGTATATGAATGGAGAGGCTGGTGCTAATGAATGAATAGAGTACTTCACTGGCATTTTGGTGGGCAGCTGTGCTCATCCCTTGCTGTTGTTTTCTCGAGACCTAGTGAAATTTCCTTCCTGCCTTTCTTTCTTTTCTTTTCTTTTTTTTTCAACTTCCTGCCTTTCTTGATGAGCCTGTTTTTTCAGTAGGTGCCAGTTCTGATGAACTAAGCAGGGTTTGTTGGTATCATCAAGAATGATCTCAGGGTGTTCCCTCCATCCCTTCTGTGGCTGAGGCTATAGTTGAGTTGGGAACTCAAACCCTGGCCAGAGAAGAAAGCAATGTCCCAATTGGCACCCAAGTAAATTTATAAATAAAAATAGATATGGAAAAGATTGTACTCAATTGATAGAGGAATCAATAAATACAAATATACGTGCCTGCAGAGTATCTAAGGTAAAGGATAGATAAGGCCTTCATATAATCACTCATGGTACAACACCTCTGGTGGCATAGTGGTTTAAGAACGAGCATGGTGTTGTACAGTACTGGAGAGAATGCAGTATCTGCAAGCCACAAATGGGTGCAGAAAAATGAAGACAGAAGTAAAGATGTTAATAGAGAAATACTTTCATACACTTCAAGTAATTCCTTCAGGGCACACGTTACATAGCTAAAAATCTTGACAGGTTCAACGGAGTCGCATCACCTGATTTTTGCTTGAGAGGCAGTCATGTGGACTCAGGCACCTTCTCGAGTCAAGAGTGAGCTGGTAATTTGGGGTGTTTTGCATCATTTGCTATTTCCATTACAGCTGATTCACATGCTCAATTACTGTTGGAGAGCAAAGTGAAACATATATGTGTCTATACATTCTTTTTCTCACATTGACATTGATCTTGTTCAAAAATGTGAATAGATACACTTCCCCATATTATATATCAAGATTGCATTGCTTACCCACTCCAGGTGCAAGATTTTGCATTTAACGCCCCAAGTCCCAATCATTCCAACACACTCCGCTTCTCATCTGGCAACCGCACATGTTTTCCAGTCCATGAGTTTCTTTTCTGTAGAGGGGTTCATTTGTGCCATTTGTTAGATTCCAGAGAGAAGGCGTATCAAAGGCTATTTGTCGTTCTCTATCGCACTTATCTCACTTCGTGTGGGAGCTTCTATTTCCAGCTCTGTGGCTGGGAATGGCTTTCTTTGGTTCTTATTTTATGGCAGAGTCGTGTCCCTTTTTGTACCTGTGCAATATCTCCCTAAGGCAATCATCTGTCCATGGACATTCTGTTGGTATCCCTGATTAGCTATAGTGAAGAGTGCTGACATGAACATAGTGGGGCCTTTCGTATTTGGAAACAGAGCATTTTTGTTCCAGATATATGCCCAAGAGCTGGATTTCTGTGTCCTACAGTGGTTCTTTCTCATTTTTTGGATTGACCTCGATCCTGTTGTCCAGAGCGATGGCACCAAATTACATACACCACCAACACTGTTGGAGGGCACCCTCTTCAGGGAACCCTCATGAGGATTTGTGATTTGTAGGCTTACAAATCATGGGCGTTTGGGCTGGTGTCTGGTGGTACCCAAGGGTCGTCTGTATATACATTACTCCCCTCATGAGAGATGGTGATCTTTTTTTTTCCCCCATTGCTTATTGCCCTCTGTATATAAGGTTTAGAGGAATGTCTATTCAGGACTTTTTCCCTTCTTTCACTTGGGTTGTTGGTTTTGTCTTGCTGTTGGGTGGTATCAGTTGTTGAGCTGGTAATTCTGAAACCCTGGCCTGACTCAGCTTTGGGATCCAGATCAAGTGCCCTCGGGTGGTGCATGGAAGGTGGTAAAAGGAGATATTTTCATGAGCAGCTGTGCTCATCTCTGTGGGTGTTCTAAGAGGTCTGCTGAAACTCGGTCCTTTCCTTTCAATGGGAGTCTCTCTTTCTCTCTCTATACACGTGGTCTGAAGACTGGATGTGTAGCCAAATTCAGGTGAATTCAGACCAGAAGATGGATATAAAGCAAGGTCTCATGGAGATGCCACCTGGCTCTCTTGGGAAAAGGTCTGTCTTTGCACTGGGAGGCGGGTTTGGTAACCTCTGTGGCTTGAAATCTGTGAGTGGGCTGGCACCGCAAGCCTGCTTCAGGCCGGGTCAATACAGTAAACATGAAACAGGGATTAAGAGAAAGAGAGAAAAAAAAAGAAAGAAAAAAGCAGGACTATACAAATGAAGGCAGAAGAGTAGGAAAATTAAGAAACAAATCAAGAGATCTATATATACATATACACAGCTACCTTCATCTGTACAGGAGTGCAGTGATATCTAAACGGGGAAGAAGGCTGTAATGAGCTGATGGGTTGGGAACTGAGAGTTGGATTGGAGTTGCACGGGGCAGGTTGGCGTCAGGGCTCTGAAAGCCTTTGAATCATCAAGAGCCCACGTGGAAAGGCACTTCTTGGCATTTCAAGAAAGAGGAAGAAGGAAATCCCAACAGCACGTTGCTCAAGGCCAATGCAGCCCCGGGGGCTGTGGAGCCAGAGAGAGGAGGAGGAAAACCTGAGAGTTGCTGTTAGAGCAGATGTCCACAAGATGGCGCCAGCGTACTTTCTGGACCCAGGGGCCATGCCAAGGTTGCAGGTGCAGGCTCAGAAGGGGTTGATGTGGTGTTGGCAGTACCCAGAGCAATCCCCAGAAAGTTTGTGGTCATTTTCTGGGCACTAGGGACTCTCCGCTCCAAGATGCTTCCTTTCAGGCAGAGGACGTCGGTGTCCCTGCAGCATTTGCTGCGGATGGGCAGCCAGGTTCGGGGGGTGGGGTGGGCAGTGTGTTTGGAGCGCTAGAGGCAGTCACTGGGTTTCAGAATGCCTTGCGTGCCTCCAGAGGTAGGAACCCAGACCCACACCGCATTGGTGTTGACTCATGAGCTGGCCATCTTCAAGGCCCTGAATAATGTCAGGGGTTTAGGGATGTGGCAAGAGAGGCTGGTGGTGATGAATGCATGTGAGACTTCCCTGGCATTATTCGATTTGCTAATCCCCATGCTCTTTTGGCTCAAGAGACCTAGCGAAATTTCCTCCTTCCCCTTTGGGATAAGCATCTCTTTTCAGTCCATCACCAGGGTAGGGAGGCCTGACCAAAACCAGGTATGATGAAATCAGCAGGGTTGATTTAGATCCTCAAGCAAGCATTCAGGGTGTTCCCTCTTGGCTGCCAGGCTAAGGAATCTCCCTCTTAGCTTATGTGGCTGTGTTAAGAGCTGCCTTGCCAAATCAAATCCTGGCCAGAAAACAACGCGATGTTGCAGGTGGCACCCCCCCAAACATTATACAGAAAAAGAGATATTGATAAGAATGAGCTCTATGCTTCTAGAAATGAAGAAATACATATATACATGATTACAGAATAGCTAGAGGAAATGATAGATAAGGCAATCTTTTTTTTTTTTTTTGGTCTTTTGTCCTTTTAGGTCCGCACCCACTGCATATGGAGGTTCCTAGGCTAGGGGTTTAGTTGGAGCTACAGCTGCTGGCCTTCACCACAGCCACAGCCACTTCAGATACAAGCTGCATCTGCAACTTACACCACAGCTCATGGCAACGCTGGATCCTTAACCCAATGAGCAAGGCCAGGGACCGATCCCCAAAACTCATGGTTCCTAGTTGGATTCATTTCCGCTGGGCCACCATGGGAACCCCTATATAAGGCCATCTTAAATGATCTCCTGACACAACAGCTCTGTTGGCAGAGGGTTTGAAGTACTAGCACGGGGTTCTACAGCAGTGGCATGGATTCAATTCCTAGCCAGAGCATATTTGCAAGACTCAAATTGGTGCAGAAAAACAAATCGGTAAGTTAAATAAATGCATGCAGATGTAAAGATGTTAATATAGAAATAAATTCATATATAATAATCTTAAGGAATTAGTTAAGGTCACTTGTCACATGGCTAAAAATCTTGACTGATTCAACGGGCTCAGGTTGCCTGCTTGTATTTAGAGGCAGTCATCTGGACCCAGACACCATTTCTGGTTAACACGGAGCTGGCAATTTGGGAGTTTTTTGTCAGTTTTTATTTTGATTTTAGCTGATTGGTAGTTCTCAAATTCTCTTTGACAGCAAAGTAAGAGATATACATGTCCGTACATATTCTTTTTCTCATATTATCCTTGACTTTTTTCCGATGTAAGTGACTAGATATACTTTCTGATACTATACATCAGGATCTCCCTGCTTACCCATTCCAAGGGGAGATTTCACATCTATTACCCCCAAATCCCAGTCCTTCCCACACACTCACCCTCCAACCTCACAACCACACTTCCTTTTTTTTTTTTTTTTTTTTGTCTTTTGTCTTTTGTCCTTTTCAGGGCTGTACCTGTGGCATGTGGATGCTCCAAGGCTAGGGGTCTAATCGGAGCTGTAGCCACCAGCCTAGGCCAGAGCCACAGCAACACCAGATCCAAGATGCATCTGTGACCTACACCACAGCTCAGAGCCACGCTGGATCCTTACCCCACTGAGCAAGGCCAGGGCTTGAACCTGCAACCTCATGGTCCCTAGTTGGATTCGTTTCTGATGCACCACAATGGGAACTTCATCCCAATCACACATCTGTGTTCCAGTCCATGAGTTTCTTTTCTGTAGAGGGGTTCATTTGTGCCATTTGTGGATTACAGATGGATGGGCTATCCTAGGCTCTTTGTCTCTATCTCACTTATATCACTTAGCCTGTGAGTTTCTATTTCCATCTCTGTGGCTCTGAAAGGCTTTGTTTTGATATTATTTTATGGCTGAAGAGTGTTCCGTTTTGTATTTGTGCAATATCTACTTAAACCAATCATATGTTGATGGATATTGTGTTTGATTCCATGTCTTGGCAATTGTGAATAATTTTTCATTGAGTATAGCGGGGCTTTTACCTTTCAGATAGAAATTTTTCTCCAATATATGTCCCAGAGTGGGATGTTATGTACCACAGGGGTTCTTTATTTTTTTGGATTTACCTCAACATGTCCACAGCGTTGGTAACTTATGAAATACACAGTCACACTGTGAAGGGCACCCTCTTTTCAACACCCTCCTCAGGATTTGTTGTTGGTAAGCTTAGTAGTAATAGTCATTCAGACAAGTGTGAGGTGGTCCTTCAGAGTAGTTTGCATTTGCATTTCTCTCCAAATGAGTGATGGTGATATTTTTTGTGCTTGTGGCCCTCTGTATATCTGCTTTAGGGAAATGTGTATTTAGGACTTTGGCCCATTTTTCCATTGGGTTTTTGGTTTTGATTTGCAGGTGGGTGGTATCATTTGCCCAGCTGGAAATCATGAAACCCCAGCCTGACCTGGCCTTGAGATCTGGATCAAATGCCTTTGGGTTATGCAAGGAAGTTGGTCAAATGGGGATATTTTGGTGAACAGCTGCTCTTATCCCTGTGCTTCTTCTCTCAAGAGGGCTGCTGAAACTTCCTTTCTTTCCATGGGAGCCGCTTGTCCTCTCTCTATACACATGCTCTCATGACCGGATCCATAGCCAAATTCAGGTGCATTAAGGCTGGCAGATTGATATAAAGAAAGGTCTCACGGAGATCCCACCTGGCTCTCTTGGGAAAAGTTCTGTCTTTGTGCTGGGGGTGGTTTGGTAACCTCTGTGGTTTGAAATCCATCGATGGGCTGTCATGTCATGCATGCTTCAGGTGGGGTCAATCAATGAAGAATTAAAGAGGGATCGAGAGATAGATAAAAAAGAAAGAAACAAAAGAAACAAGACTTTATTGTATGAATTAAGGCATAAGCATTGGGAAATGAAGAAAAAATCAATGATTCTATAAATATGCAACTATCTTCATCAATCCATTAATGCAGGGATATCTAAAATGAAGAGAAGGGGGTCATGAGTTGATGTGTCAGGAACTGAGGTTCTGGATGGTGTGGCAGGGGGTAGTTGGCCTCAGGGATCTGAAAGACTTTGACAGAGAAATAGCCCACTTGGAATGGACCTTCTTGGTATTTCAGGAAAGTGGAGGAGGGGAATCCAACCAGCATATTGCCAAAGGACAATAGCCAGAGAGAGGAGGAAAACCTGACAGTTGCTGTTAAAGCAGATGTCCACAAGATGGCGCCAGAGTACCTTTTGGACCCAGGTGCAAGGCTGCAGGTGCACTCTCAGAGGTAGGCTGGATGGTGAGTTTGGTAGAATCCCCCCCGAGAGGTTTGGGTTTATTTTCAGGGCAGCTGGGACTCTGTTCCAAGATGCCTCCTGCCAGGCAGAAGACACAGGTGTCCCTTCAGCATTTGGTGTGGATTGGCAGTCTGGTTGGGGGCCAGTTTCTTTTGAAAATTTGAGGGATTCTGAATGCCTTTGGTTCCTCCAGATGTGGGAGGGGAGAGCCACGCTGCATCATTTTTACATCACGAGCTGGCCACGTTCAGGCCCCTGACTGTCAGGGGTTTAAGTATGGGGAGAGAGAGGCTGGTGGTAATGAATGAATACAGACATCACAGGCATGATGACAAGAAGCTGAGCAAATCCCTCTGTTGTTTTTGCTCAAGAGACCTAGTGAAATGTGCATCTTGCCTTTTGAATTGAGCATCTATTTTCTGTTGGGTACCAGGGGAGGGAGGCCTGACCAAAACCAGGTTTGATGAATGAAGCAGGGTTGATCTGCATGATCAAGAAAGCTCTCAGGGAGTTCCCTTGTGGCCACCTGACTTAAGAACCTCACTCTGTCCCTTCTGTGGCTGTTGTAATAGCTTCATTGGGAAGCTAAACCCTGGACAGAAAAGAAAAAAACAATGTCACAGGTGGCACCCAAATAAATTTGTAAAGAAAAAGACGTATTGCAAAGATGTAGTTCAATGGATATAGAAATCAAGAAATACATATATACCTGCCTACAGATTAGCTATGGGAAATGATAGATAAGGCAATCATAATAGATCTCCTGGCACAACACCTCTGTTGGCAGTAGGGATTCAAGTATAAGCATGGTGTTGTACAGCAGTGGCATGAATTCAATTCCTAGCCAGGCAGTATCTATGGGACACAAATGTGTGCAGAATAATAAATAGGTAAGTAAAATAAATGAATAAATACATAAATTAAGATGTTAGATAAAAATTCATACACCTCAGGTAATTACTTAATGTTGCATGTCACAGGGCTACAAAACTTGACAGGTTCATTGGAGTCATGTTGCCTGTTTTATTATGGATAGGCAGTCTTCTGGACTAAGACACCTTCTCTGGTCAACACTGAGTTGGTACTTTTAGTTTTTTCCCATCAATTTCTATATCCACTATTGCTGACTTATAATGCTCTATTACCCTTTGACAGCAAAGTAACACTGTCATGCATGTATATACAGATATTTTTCTCACATTATCTTTGATCTTGTTCCAAATAATGTGGCTAGATATACTTCCCCATATTATATAGCAGGATCTTATTGCTTACCCACTCCAAGTGCAAGATTTTGCATCTATTACCCCCCAAATCCCAGTCCTTCCCACACACCCCCTCCAATCTGGCAACCACACATCTGTTTTCCAGTCCATGAGGTTCTTTTCTGTAGAGGGGTTCATTTGTGCCATTTGTTTGATTCCAGAGAGAAGGGGTATCCTAGGCTATTTGTATTTCCCTATCACACATCTGTCACTTAGGATGAGAGTTTCTATTTCCAGCTCTGTGGCTGTGAATGGCTTTATTTTGTTCTTGTTTTATGGCTGAGTCGTGTTCCATTGTGTGTGTACAACATCTACCTATTTCAATCATTTGTTGATAGATATTGTGTTGGTTTCCCTGTCTTGCTATTCTGAAGAGTGCTGAAATGAATATAGTGGGGATTTTAATTTTCAGAAAATAACATTTTTGTTCTGGATATATGCTCAAGAGTTGGATTGCTGTTTACTACAGTGGTTCTTTTTTCTGGATTTACTTCAATCCTGTAGTCGAGAGCAATGGTACCAAATTAACTGTTGGAGGGGACCCTCTTCATGTCACCCTCCTCAGGATTTTTTATTTATAGACTTATTCATAATGGCATTCAGACAGGGGTCAGGTGGTACCTCAGAGTAGTTTGTATGTCCATTTCTCTCCTAATGAGTGATGATGATTTTTTTTTCCTGGTGCTTGTTGCCCTTTGTATATCTCGTTTAGGGAAATGTCAATTCAGGACTTTTGCACATTTTTTAAAATTGTGTTGTCTTGTTTTGCTCTTGGGTGGTCAAGCTTCTAATATTGGACCCACAGCCTGACCTGGCTTTGGGATCCAGATCCAGTTCCTGTGGGTTGTGCATGGCAGGTAGTTAAATGTGGATATTTTGGTGAGCAGCTGCACCCATCCCTGTGCTTTCCTCCCAAGAGGTCTGCTGAAACTCCATCCTTTCCTTTCCATTATAGCTTATTTTGTTCTCTCTCTACAGGTGGTCTGAAAACCAGAGTTATAGCCCCATTCAGGTGAATTAAGGCTGGTGGGATTGGTATAAAATGAGCTCTCTCAGAAGTCCTAGCTTTTTCCCTAGGTAAAAGTTCCCTTAAAATCTGCATCTTGAAGTCCTTTGATGGGCTGGCAATCCACGCACACTTCTGGTGGGGTCAATAAAGTAAGAATGAAAGATGGATTGAGAGAGAGAGAAAGAAAGAAAACACGCAGGGCTTTTGTATGAATGGAGGTATAAGAGTAGGAAAATTAAGAAAAAAAATCAATAGTTGTATATACACCCAACCGTCATCATCAATACTTAAGTGCAGAAATATCTAAAAGCGGAAGAAGATGGTCATGAACTGATGGGTTGGGAGCTGAGTGTTTGAATAGAGTGGCATGGGCTACATTGGCCTGTGGGATCTGAAAGCCTTTGAGAGAGAAATAGCCCACTTGGATGGGCCTTTCTTGGTATTTCTGGAAAGTGGAGTAAGGAAATCCAACCAGCATTTTTTGTCTGTTCTAGGGCCGCACCCACAGCATACAGAGGGTCCAAGGCTAGGGGTCTAATCGGAGCTGTAGCTGCTGGCCTACACCACATCCACAGCAATGTGGGATCTGCACTGAGTCTGCAACCTACCACGACAGCTCATGGCAATGTCATATCCTTAACCCACTGAGCAAGGCCAGGGATCAAATCTGCAACTTCATGGTTCCTGGTCGGATTTACTAACCACTGAGACATGATGGGAACTCCCCAACCAGCATTTTGACTAAGATTAATGCAGCACCTGGGGGTGGCTGAGCCAGAGAGAGGAGGAAAACCTGACAGTTGGCACCAACAAGATGGCACCAGGGTACCTTCTGGACCCAGGTGCTGCTGCAAGCCTGCAGGTGCAGGCTCAGAGTTGGTGTGGATGGTGCGTTGGACATAACACACAGCAAGAACCCATATGTTTGCAGTTGTTTTCAGGGCACCTGGGGCTCTCTGCTCCAGCATGCCTCCTATCAGGCAGAGGGCACATGCATCCCTTCAGCATTTACTGTGGAATGGCAGCATGTTTGGGGGGGGAGTTTGTTTCAAATGTTTGAGGTGTTCACTGGGCTTCAGAATGCCTTGAATTCCTCCAGAGGGAGGAGGAGAGACTTACACCGCATCAGTGTTGAATCATGAGCTGGCCACGTTCCAGCCCCTGACTGTCGGATTTTAGGTGTATGGAGAAAGAGGCTGGTGCTGATGAATGAATGGGGAACTTTGCTGTCATGATGGTGGGCAGCTGTGCTAGTCCCTGTGCTGTTTTCTCTCAAGAGGCCTAGTGAAATTTCCTTCTTGCCTTTTGAGATGAGCATCTACTTTCTGCATAGCCCCAGGACAGGGAGGCCTGACTGAAACCAAGCCTGATGAATTAAGCAGTGTTGATCTGTATCATCAAGAATGCTCTCAGAGAATCCCCTCAAGGCTGCCTGGCTTATGAACCTCCCATGGTATCAGTCTTTCCCTTTAGGACATATTTCACTTGGTATGAGAGTTTATCTTTCCATTTATGTAGATGTGAATGACATTTCTTTTTTTCTCTTTGTTCTTTCTTTCTTTTTTTTGCTGTTTATATGGCTGAAAGTATTCAATTGTATATGTGTATATCCAACAAGCTGTCCATGGTCATAGAGTGTGTTTGCATGTCTTGCTATTTGAATAGTGCTGCATGAACATAGTGGGGCAATGAAATATTTAAGAACATTTTCTGGATACCTGCCCAGAGTGGGATTGCTGTGTCTTAGCGTCCTTTTATAATTATATCTGGATTTACCTAGATCCTGAGGTCCATAGCAGTTCTATGAATTTTCAGGCCCACCCACACCTTAGGAGGGCACCTCCTTCTTCACACCCTTTCCAGGTATGGTTATTTGAGGACTTAATAATATTGGCCATTCAGAGAGGTTTTATGTGGTAGCTCAGCTTCTTTTTGATTTGCAGTGCTCTATGAATGAGTGATGGTGATCGCTTATCCAGTGCTTGTTGCTCTCTGTATAGAGAGAATGGTCTATTAAGGTATTTTGCCCATTTTTCAGGAGGGTTGTTGGTTTTGTTTGGCTGTTGAGTGGTATCAGTGGTAAAGCTGTTAATTTTGGAAGCCCAGGCTGACTTGGGCTTTGGGATCTGGAAAGTGCCTGCAGGTTGTTCATGGGAGGTTGTAAATAACAGATCTTTTAAAGAATGGCTGTGCCAATCGCTGAGCATATTCTCTCACATGTTATCAGGAAACGCCATCCTTTCTTTCCATGTGAGGCTCCGTGGTTCTTTTATGAATCTGGTAAGAACAACTGGCCTAAGCCTGGTACATTGATTGATATAAAGAAACCCCTAACTGGAATCCCTCACAGCACCCTGGGTACACTTCTGTCATTGTCTCTCTGGTGGGTTTGGTAAAAGCTGTGGATTGAAAGGCATCAATGATCAGGAAACTCATGCATGCTTCAAGTGGGGTCAAAAAATTCAGAAAGAGGGAAAGAGAGAAAGCAAAAAAAAAAAAAAAAAAAGAATCCAGAATTTCCTGTACGAATGAAGGAATCACAGGTGGAAAATTAAGAAAAAAACAGTTGCATATCTACATAAAAATCTTCAATCATATGTAAGTGCAGGGATATATAAAAAAGGAAGAGGATGTCATTACATTATAAGTAAGGAGCTGAGTGTTTGAATGGATTGGAAAGGTGAAGTTTGGCCTCAGAGTTCTGACAGCTTATGAGTGAGAAATAGCCCACGCGGAAGAGCACTTACTGGTATTTCAAGAAAGCAGGGTATGGAAATACATTGAGCAGTATAGACAAAGGGAATGCTGAGCTAAAAAGAGGAGGAAAAGCTGAGAGGTCCTCTTAAATCAGATGTACACAAGAGAGAGACAGAGTACCATCTGGACGCAGGTGCAGCCCCAAAGCGCTAAGAGGTTAGAACTCCAGGCACTTCAAGTGCAGGCCTGGAGGTATGGCTGAGGGAGTCTTTATCTGAACCCCCAGCAAGCAACCAGCAGTTTCTTGGTTGTTGCCTGGGCACCAGGGATGCTCTGGTCCAAGACGCCTCAGGTCAGGCAGAGGGCACAGGTGTCCCTCCAGCATTTGGCAATGGAGTGGCAGCCTGGTGGGGTGGGTGGCTGCGTGTGTAGAAGGCTTGAAGGATTCCCTGGGTTGGGAAAGCCTGGTGTTCCTCCAGCAGCAGGGGCCAAGATCCACACAGCATCTGTGTTGTATTGGGAGCTGGCCACTTTCAAGCCCCTGACCATCGGTGGCATTAGGTAGGTGGAGAAAAAGGGTGGTGCTGAAGAAGGAATCAGGGATATTGGTGGCATGAGGCTGGGCCCTGGTCTAGCCCCTGGGATTTTTTTCACTCCAGAGGCTTAGAGAATATTCCATCTTGTGTGGCAAGATTAGCCTCCCTTTTCAATTTGGTGCCAGTGTCTGGAGGCCTGACTGAAACCAGGTCTGATGAACTAAGCAGGCTTGATTGATATCATCAGGCACGCTCTCAGGGAATAAATTTGTGGCTGCCTGGCTTCCAAGTCTCTCCTTGTCATTGCTGGGACTGTGGCAAGAACTGCGTTATGAGATCCATCTCTATCCAAACAACATCCTATTTTCATAGGTGGCACCCAAATAAACTGTTAAAACCTTATATTGAAATGAATCATCTTCACTGATGAGGAAGTCACTGAATACATGTGTGTCTACACACACACACACACACACACACACACACACACACACACACACGTATTCCTCCAGAGTAGCCAAGGGAATTGAGAGATAAGGCAATCCCAAAAGCTGTCCTTACCATGAGCTCAGGTGGCAGAGGGTATTAGGGATGAGGCTGGGGATGGATGTCCAGCATAGGAGGGAATTCATTGCAGGGCAGAGTGGATCTGCATGCCATACATGGGTGCAGGAGGATCAATAGGTCTGGAAAAACATCAGTTATGATTGTAATGTTATCCAAGAAATACCTTCATACATCCTAGGTCAGGTCAGATGTCATTTTCTAGGAAATATGGACAGGTTCCACGGAGTCAGTGTGCCCGTCCTTCTTAAGAGGTGACAGTCACGACCAAGACACCTCCTCTGGTGAACACTGAGCCACCAGGTTTAGTGG
The DNA here is from genome assembly GCF_054392235.1 of Sus scrofa. NCBI lineage: Eukaryota > Metazoa > Chordata > Mammalia > Artiodactyla > Suidae > Sus > Sus scrofa. The sequence goes on along the minus strand of NC_139385.1, from coordinate 52,136,580 downwards.
TTGGTTTGATCATTTATTGTTCTCCATTGTCACTGACGTTGGTGCTCCCTTTCACTTTGACAAGAAAGGGACCCAAATATATGCATATCTACAATTTTTTTTTCTTCAAGTGTCCTCCCCTTTGTTCCAAAAAGAGTGACACAATATTGTTCCCGGTGCTCTACAGCAGGATCCCTAGGCTTGCCCACTGCAAAGGCGAGAGGTTGGAATGACTATCCTCTGCATCCCAGGCCTGCCAACGCCCCCCTCCAGTCTGGACACCAAACATTGGTTTTCCAGTCCATGCCTTTCTATCCTCTACAAAGGTTCCTTTGTGTCCTTTGGAAGATTCCAGAGGGAAGGGGTTTCCCATGGTTTATGTCTTTCACTTTCGGACATATGTCGCTTCATACAGAAGTATTTCTTTCCATGTCTGTGGCTGCCAAGGGCGTGTGTTTTGGTGCTGGTGGGTGGGGTTGGTCTCCTTTTTATGGTTGAGTCATATTGCCTTGTGTACATGGACACCCTCTTCCTGATCCCATCATCTGTCTGTGGACATAGAGTGTGTTTCCCAGTCTTGCTCTTATGGAGAGTGCTGCAGGAACATAGCGGGGCACTGAGATTTTTGCAAAGAACAGGTTCTGGATACATGCCCAAGAGCGGCATGGCTGGCTCGTGTGTTTGTGCTCTGCTTCTTGTTTGGACTGCCTGGATCCTGTGGGCCATAGTGGTTGTACACATTTCCATACACACCCACACTTGAGCAGGGCATCTTTTCTCCAGCCCCTCTCCAGGGCTTGTATGAATAATGGCCCCTTGTAGAGTGGTGAGGGGGACCCTCAGCTTCATTGTATTTTGCAGATCTCTAGGAATGAGGGACGGGAATCCTGTTTGTGGTGCTTGTTGCCCTCTGTCTATCTGGTGTAGGGAAAGGACTCTTCAGATCTGTTGCCCCTTTTCCATGGGGTTGTGGGCTTTGGTGGGCCCTTGGACGCTATCAGTTGTGGAGCTGTTCCTTTCGGTCAGCCCAGCCTGACCTCGGCTTTGGGATCCCAAGAAAGTGCCTGTGGGTGGTGCACGGGAGGTGCTAGGTGGCTGGCAAATTGGAGAGCAGCTGTGCCGATCGCTGGGCACTTTGTCTCAAGATGTCTCCTGAACCTCGATCCTTTTCTTCCCATGGGAGCCTCTTCTTTTCCTTCAGGATAAAGTGCCCGTGGTTGGTGGTAAAACGGCGATCCTTTGGTGAGCAGCTGTGTTAATCCCTGTGCATTTTCTCTCATGAGGTCTCACGAAACTCGGTCCTTTTCTTGACCTTTGAGCCTCTTCGGTTCTCTCAATACATGTGGCATTAAAATCTAACCTAGGGCGGTAGATTGATGGATATAAAGAGAGTTTTCGGCAAGAATCCCCCCAATTCCCTGGGTAAAAGTTCGGTCTTTGTCCCTGTGTTGGGTTTGCTCACCTCTGTTGCTTGAAAACAACAATATACAGACAACTCAGGCCAGCTACAGTGAGGTCAATAAATTAGGAAGAATGAGAGAAAGAGAGGGGAAAAGTAAGGAAAGTAAAGAAGCAGTATTTTGGCGTAGGAAGGAAGGAATCACATCTGGGAGATTATGAAAAAAAAAAAAAAACAATTGTTACGTACCTACTTACATCGCTTCATCAGTACATCATTTCAGGGATTGCCACACAAGGAAGAAGGCTGTCATGATGTGATGGGTTGGAAGCTGAAGGTTTGAATGGAGTGGCAAGGTGTAGGTTGGCCTCAAGGCTCTGAAAACCTTTGCGAGAGAAATCTCCCACATGGATTGGCACTTCTTGGTATATCCCCACTTGGAACGCGGAGGGAGGAAATTCAAGGAGCCTATTACCCCCAGCCAGTGCCACCCTGGAGAGCGGCTGAGTCAGAGAGGGGAGGAAAACCTGAGAGTTGCTGTCCACAACATGGCGCCAGAGTACCTTCTGGACCCAGGTGCAGGTGCAAGGCTGCAGGTGCAAGGCTGCAGGTGCAGGCTCAGTGTTGGGGTTGATGTTGAGTTGAGCAGAACATGCAGCAAGAACCCAGATATTTTTCAGTCTCCTGGGCACCTGGGACTATCTGGCCCAAGATGTCGCATGTCAGGCCGAGGACACAGGTGTCCTGAATCTGAGGTGGATTTGCATCCTGGTTGTTGGGAGTGTGCTTAGAACACTTGAAGGATTCACTCTATGTCAGTATGTCTTGTGTTCCTCTGGAGGCAAGAGCTGAGAAACACACAGCATCTGTGTTGTATCATGAGCTGGCCATTTTCCAGCCCCTGCCCATCAGGGCTTTCGAGACATGGAGGAAGAAGATGGTGCTGATGAAATTATGGGGGTCTCGGTGTCATGAGGTTGGGCAAGAGTGCTGACCCCTGTGCTTTTTTCACCCAAGAGACTTCGTGAGATTTCCTTCTTGCCTTTCGAGACGGGCCTCAGTTTTCAGTACCATGCTAGGTTATGGATGCCTGACTGAACCCAGGTCTGATGAATAAAGCAGGGCTGATTGGTATCATCAAGAAAGCTCCCAGGGCGTACCGTCATGGCTTCCTGGCTTAAGAGTCTCTTTCTGTCACTGCTGCGGCTGTGGTAATAGGTGCATTGTTAGATCAATCTCTGGACAGACCACATCCCAACATCACATATAGCACCCAAATCCCTTTATAAATAAAAAGAGATATTGAAGAGAATGAGTTGAATTGATAAGCATGTCAATGAATACATATATTCCTACATAGTAGCAAAGCAAATTGATAGATAAGACAATCACAAAGGCTCTCCTGACCCAATACCTCGGGTGACAGAGTGAATTAAGTACTAGCCTGGGATGAAGAGCAGAGCCTTGCATACAATTCCTAGGCAGAGGGTATATACATTCACTGACACATGAATGTAGATACTCTCAAAGAAAGTTGTCAGGGAGTTCCTAAGTGGCCACCAGGCTTAAGAGTCTCTCATGGTAACTGCTGTGTCTGGGGCAAGAGCTGGGTTGGGTGATTCAACTCTGGCCATACCACACCTCCATGTGTCAGGGGGCACCAAAAATCCATGGATAAATAAGAAGAGCGACTGAAACGAATCAGCTGAATGGATAAAGAAATGAGTCAATGTCAATCTCTCTCTATCTCTCTCTTTCACTCAGTCTCTCTCACTCTCTCTCTCTATAAATATATATACACACATATACATATATACATGTATATTTGTACATGCATACACACAAACACACCCCTATATAGTATGAAAGAATACCTAAAGAAATGGATAGATCTATCAATCCTAACTCTCTCCTGACCCAACATCTTGGGTGTGAGTGGGTTTGAAGTGCCAGCCTGGGGATGTCTAGCCTAGGAGGGGATGCTCTTGCAGAGCAGAGTGGATCTGCATGCCACACATGTGTGCAGGAAAATAATTCCATAAGTGAATAAATTCAAAATGCATCATGTCTTTATACTCAAGAATTCATCCACGCCTGGTCATTAGGTCAGGTCCGATGTGGCTAGGTTTGGAAATCTTGACCAAATCCACATATTCCTTAGGTCTGTTTCTTTTCCTGAGGGGTAGCAGTCTCAACCCTGACACCTTCTCTGGTGAATGCTGACATGCTAATTTTCCATGTTTTTATTTTCATGACATATTTTTTTTAATTTTCCCACTGTACAGCAAGGGGATCAAGTTATCCTTACATGTATACGTTACAATTACATTTTTTCCCCCACCCTTTGTTCTGTTGCAACATGAGTATCTAGACAAAGTTCTCAATGCTATTCAGCAGGATCTCCTTGTGCATCTATTCTAAGTTGTGTCTGATAAGCCCAAGCTCCCGATCCCTCCCACTCCCTCCCCCTCCCATCAGGCAGCTGCAAGTCTTTTCTCCAAGTCCATGATTTTCTTTTCTGCGGAGATGTTCATTTGTTCTGGATATTAGATTCCAGTTATAAGTGATATCTATGGTATTTGTCTTTCTGACTCATTTCACTCAGTATGAGAGTCTCTAGTTCCATCCATGTTGCTGCAAATGGCATTATGTCATTCTTTTTTATGGCTGAGTAGTATTCCATTGTGTATATATACCACCTCTTCCGAATCCAACCACCTGTCGATGGACATTTGGGTTGTTTCCATGTCCTGGCTATTGTGAATAGTGCTGCAATGTACATGCGGGTGCACTTGTCTCTTTTAAGTAGAGTTTTGTCCGGATAGATGCCCAAATGTGGGATTGTGGGGTCATATGGAAGTTCTATGTATAGATTTCTAAGGTATCTCCAAACTGTTCTCCATAGTGGCTGTACCAGTTGACATTCCCACCAACAGTGCAGGAGGGTTCCCTTTTCTCCACAGCCCCTCCAGCACTTGTTATTTGTGGACTTATGAATGATGGCCATTGTGACTGGTGTGAGGTGGTATCTCATGGTAGTTTTGATTTGCATTTCTCTTATAATCAACGATGTTGAGCATGTTTTCATGTGTTTGCTGGCCATCTGTATATCTTCTTTGGAGATATGTCTATTCAGGTCTTTTGCCCATTTTTCCATTGATTGATTAGCTCTTTTGCTGTTGGGTTGTATAAGTTGTTTATATATTCTAGAGATTAAGCCCCTGTCGGTTGCATCATTTGAAACTATTTTCTCCCATTCCTAAAGTTGTCTTTTTGTTTTCTTTTGGGTTTCCTTTGCTGTGCAAAAGCTTTTCAGGTTGATGAGGTCCCATGGGTTTGTTTTTGCTCTAATTTCTATTGCTTTGGGAGACTGACCTGAGAAAATATTCATGATGTGGATGTCAGAGAGTGTTTTGCCTATGTTTTCTTCTAGGAGTTTGATGGTGTCCTGTCGTATATTTAAGTCTTTCAGCCATTTGGAGTTTATTTTTGTGCATGGTGTGAGGGTGTGTTCTAGTTTCATTGCTTTGCATGCAGCTGTCCAGGTTTCCCAGCAATGCTTGCTGAATAGACTTTCTTGTTCCCATTGTATGTTCTTGCCTCCCTTGTCAAAGCTTAATTGACCATAGGTGTCAGGGTTTATTTCCGGGTTCTCTATTCTGTTCCATTGGTCTGTCTGTCTGTTTTGATCCCAGTACCACACTGTTTTGATGACTGTGGCTTTGTAGTATTTCTTGAAGTCTGGGAGAGTTATGCCTCCTGCTTGGTTTTTGTTTCTCAGGATTGCTTTGGCGATTCTGGGTCTTTTGTGGTTCCATCTAAATGTTTGGATTGTTTGTTCTAGTTCTGTGAAAAATGTCATGGGTCTTTTGATAGGGATGGCATTGAATCTGTAGCTTGCTTTGGGTAGTATGGCCATTTTTTACAATATTGATTTTCCCAATCCAGGAGCATGGAATATCTTTCCATTTCTTTCCATCTTCTTTGATTTCTTTGATTAAAGTTTTATAGTTCTCGGCATATAGGTCCTTTACCTCCTTGGTCAGGTGTATTCCGAGGTATTTGATTTTGTGAGGTGCAATTTTAAAAGGTATCGTATTTTTGTATTCCTTCTCTAATATTTCATTGCTGGTATACAGAAATGTGACTGACTTCTGAATGTCCATCTTATAGCCTGCTACTTTGCTGAATTTATGAATCAGTTCAAGGAGTTTTGGGGTTGTGTCCTTAGGGTTTTCTATGTATAGTATCATGTCATCTGCATACAGTGACAGTTTTATCTCTTCTCTTCCTATATGGATGCCTTTTATTTCTTCTGTTTGTCTAATTGCTGTGGCTAGGACTTCCAAAACGATGTTGAAGAGCAGTGGTGAGAGTGGGCATCCCTGTCTTGTTCCAGATTTGAGTGAGAAGACTTTCAGTTTTTCCCCATTGAGGATTATATTTGCTGTGGGTTTCTCATAAATGGCTTTGATTATATTCAGGAATGTTCCCTCTACACCCACTTTGGCGAGGGTCTTGATCATGAATGGATGTTGGACTTTGTCAAATGCTTTTTCTGCGTCTATTGAGATGATCATATGATTTTTGACTTTTTTTTTGTTAATGTGGTGTATGATGCTGATTGATTTGCATATGTTGAACCATCCTTGTGAACCTGGGATGAACCCGACCTGGTCATGGTGTATAATTTTTTTGATATGTTGTTGGATTCGGTTGGCTAAGATTTTGTTGAGAATTTTTGCATCTATATTCATCAATGATATTGGGTGATAGTTTTCTTTTTTGGTGGTATCTCTGTCTGGTTTTGGAATGAGGGTGATGGTGGCATCATAGAATGTCTTTGGGAGTATTCCTTCTTCTTCAACCTTTTGAAAGAGTTTAAGGAGGATGGGCACCAATTCCTCTTTATATGTTTGATAGAATTCGCCTGTGAAGCCATCTGGTCCTGGACTTTTATTTGTAGGGAGTGATTTTATGACTTCCTCAATTTCATTTCTAGTGATCGGTCTGTTCAGTTGGTCTGTTTCTGCTTGATTCAGTTTTGGCAGGCTGTCAGATTCTAGAAAATGGTCCATTTCTTCCAGATTGTCAAACTTGTTGCCGTATAGTTGTTCATAGTATTCTCTTATGGTTTTTTGTATTTCTGCTGTATCCGTTGTGATTTCTCCTTTTTCATTTATAATTCTGGTTATTTGGGTTCTTTCTCTCCTCTTTTTAGTGAGTCTGGCCAGGGGTTTGTCAATATTGTTCACCTTTTCAAAGAACCAGCTCTTGGTTTTATTAATTTTCTCTATTGTTTTTTGAATCTCTATTTTATGGATTTCTTCTTTGATCTTTATAATTTCCTTCCTTCTGCTGACTTTAGGTCTTTTTTGTTCTTCTTTTTCTAATTCATTTTGGTGGAGGGTTAAGCTGTCGCTTTCGGATCTTTCTTCTTTTCTGAGAAAGGCCTGTATTGCTATAAATTTCCCTCTGAGCACTGCTTTCGCAGCATCCCATAGATTTTGAGAGGTTGTGTCTTCATTATCATTTGTTTCAAGGTAGTTTTTAATTTCCTTCTTGATTTCCTCATTGACCCATTGGTTTTTAGTAGCATGTTGTTTAGTCTCCATGTAGTAGGTTTTTTCTCTTTGCTTTCCATGGTTGATTTCTAATTTCATGGTGTTGTGGTCAGAGAAGATACTTGAGATAATTTCTATGCTCCTAAATTTATTGAGGTTAGGTTTGTGTCCCAATATGTGGTCGATTCTTGAGAATGTTCCATGAGCACTTGAGAAGAATGTGTATTCTGATTTTTTTGGATGTAGTGTCCTGAAGATATCAATTAAGTCTAACTTTTCTATTGTTTCCTTTAGGATCTCTGTTGCTTTATTGGTTTTCTGTCTAGAGGATCTGTCCATTGATGTGAGGGGGGTATTAAGGTCTCCTACTATGATTGTATTCTCATCATTATCTCCCTTTGTGTCTGTTAATATTTGATGTATGTATCTGGGTGCTCCTATATTTGGGGCATATATGTTGACGATAGTAACATCCTCTCCTTGGATGGATCCCTTAATCATTTAGTGTCCTTCTTTGTCTTTCTTTATGTCTTTTGTTTTAAAGTCTATTTTGTCTGATATGAGTGTTGCGACTCCTGCTTTCCTGTCATGTCTATTGGCGTGAAATATTTTTCCCCACACTTTCACTTTCAATCTATATGTATCCTTTGTCCTAAGGTGAGTTTTTTGTAGGCAGCATATTGAAGGTTTTTGACTTTTTATCCACTCAGCCACTCTGTGTCTTTTGATTGGGGCATTCAGTCCATTTACATTTAAGGTGAAATTGATAGATGATTATTTATTGCCATTTTGAACTTCGTGTTCCAGTTGATTCTATGGTTCTCCATTCTTCCTTTTTTTTTTTTTTTTTTTTTTTTTGGTTGGATGGTCTCCTGTTATTATCTGCTTGAGTGTATTTTTTTTTTCATTTTCTGCAAATTCAATATTTGGTTTTGTCTTGTGGTTGCCCTGTTTTTTAAGTATGCTAACCCCTTCCCATAATTGTGTGTTGTAGCCTGATGGTCCTGTAGCTTCAAACATTTCATTACTATATTAAAATTAAGAAGAGAAACATACAAACAAACAAAAAGGGTTATTTACCTCCTGACATCCCTTGCCCATATTTTATGGTTTTGATGACTCTTTTTTGTTTTTTTCTTTTTAATTTTACTTTGTTTGAAGCATGTTCATGATTAAATCTGTATGCTGGGTTATTTGAGTGACTGCTCTCTGATTGCGGTTTCCTCAGTCCTAGTTCCTCCTCTTCTTCTTCTTTTTTTTTCCTTTTCTTTTTTCTTCCCTTTCCTTCCTTTCTGTTTGGTTTAGAGACGCCCTTTCAATATTTCCTTTAACCTGGGTTTTGTGTTGCTGTATTCTTTAAGGTTTTGTTGAAAAAAAATTGTATTTCCCCTTCTATTTTAAATGCTATTCTTGCTGGATAGAGTATTCTAGGTTGCATATTTTTTTCCTTTTAGCACTTTAAGTATCTCTTGCCATTCCCTCCTGGCCTGTAGTGTTTCTGTAGAGACATCAGCTGATATGCTTATGGGGGTTCCCTTGTAGGTAACATTCTGCTTTTCTCTTGCTGCCTTTAGGATCCTCTCTTTATCACTAACTTTTGCCATTTTTATTATGATGTGTCTTGGTGTGGGTCTATTTGGGTTCAGTTTGTTTGGGGCCCTCTGTGCTTCTTGTATCTTGAACCCAGTATCCTTTAGATTTGGGAAGTTTCCAGTGATAATTTCTTCAAATATATTTTCCATCCCCTTTTCTTTTTCTACTCCTTCTGGAATTCCTATTATGCGTAGATTGGCCCGCTTTATATTATCCCATAGGTCTCTTATATTGCTTTCCAGTTTTTTGATTCAGTTTTCTGTCTGCTGACCTGATTGGGTGATTTCCATTATTCTATCTTCCATATCACTGATTCATTCTTCTGCATTATTCATTCTGGTTTTTACTGCCCTTAGTTCCGTTTGCATCCCTGCAAATGAATGTTCTAGTTTTTCTTGGTTCCTCCTTATATGTTCTAGTTCCTTTCTGAGGGTATCTGCATTACTGTTGATATCTTCTCTTAATTCCTTCAGTATTTTCACTATTTCTCTTTTGAACTCCAGGTCTGTCTGACTGCAGAGATCTGTTTCATTGTTGACTGTTTTAGGTGAGTTCTCCTGTTGGTTTGACTGGGGGTGGTTTCTCAGCTTCTTCATCTTGCTTGTTGTTTTCTTTCTCCTGAGGGAATTGTACTCGCCGTTATCGGGCAGTGTTTGTCTTGTCACTGCCGTGGAATATTTCCTGAGGGCTGGCGTTGTTGGTCAATCTTTTTTTGAGGCAGTGTGGCTTTTCTGGAGTGTTGATGGGGCTAACAGTGTTTCTTTGAAGCAAAGGAGGAATTCCTGAGGGCAGACAGGACTGGGAGGTCCACACCACGATGGTAGCAGATTTCACTTGATCATGCAGAGCTTGCTCTGGTGTTTTTAGGCTGTGAGGTTCTCACAGGGGGTTGGCGGTGTTGGGCAGCTGTTCCTCAGGAGTACAGCACCCCCTGGGGGCTGGAGCAGCTATCTGGGTCACTGAGACCCTAAGAGGCTCTTCCCTAGGGCAGCCCAACTCAGAAGGACGGCCTGAGAATGTAGGCAGATCTTTTCACAGTCTGGCCAAGCTTGTTGCAGCCTTTCTGGGCTGCAGGGGCTCCTCCAGGGGGCTGGTGGTGTTGAGCAGCTATTCCACAGGAGTGGGGCACCCCCTGAGGGCTTGGGTGTCTAGCAGGGCCGCTTTAAACCCAAGTGTTCCTTCCCAGGGCAGCCTGACTCAGAAAAACCATCCGAGAATTAGGCAGATCTATTCACGGCCTGGCTAGGCTTGTTCTAGCCTTTCTGGGCTGCAGGCCTTTTCTCGGGGGCTGGTGGTGTTGGGTGGTGCTCTGCGGAAGTGTAGCCCCTCCAAAGGGCAGGCCGGCCTGTGCAGGGACAGCCCCTGTGGTGGTAGGCTTCAGGCAATTTTTGAGGCCAGCCCTCCCGGATGGCAGGCAGCCCCAGGTCCAGCGAGAGCGTAGGGGGTGGTGGGTTGGGGGGAGGGGATGCACTGGGAAGCACAGCTTTCTGCTAGCTAGTGGGCCTGTAAGCTTGCTGTGGCATGGGGAGTATTCTATGGGGACCCACCCCTTCTCTCCCCTCCCTGGCACGGGCGCAGACCAGGCTCTTCTCCCAGGTTCCCTCTGATGCGGCTTTCCACTTCCCTGCCCCTAGAGTATTGCTCCCTTCCTCTGCGACAGCTTTGTTTTCTAGTCTCTGAGGCAGTCTCTGCCCCGTCAAACTTGACAGACCAGTTTCTAGACTTCCCAAGCAGTCTCCACTCCGCCCCGCCCCCCCCAGCCCTCTCTCGGGGACTAACTTCTGGAGCCGAGGATTCGGTGCCCAGCCCCCACCCAGGTGTCTCAATTTTTGGTGACTGTGCTCATAGTTCAGATGGTCCATTTGGTTCTTGATCAGCTTTTCAGTACTCCAACTTACTGCTACACTCTTCTCTGCATCTGGAGATTCCTCTGGTTTGTTTGATCTTTCCCTCGAGTAGGTGACTTTCCAGGGTGTGGGATCCCTTGCTCCTCCTCAGTTCCCTTTTGGGAGCGCTCGTCCTGCTCGGATTCACCTTCTCTCACTCTCCTCTTTTCTCCCGTTCTGCCCAGTAATGTCACGAACTTCTTGCCGTTATTGGAGTTTAGGTTCCTCTGCCAGCGATTGGTTGCTGTTCTGTGTGAGTCATTTATTCTGTAGATGTGCTTTTTTTTTGTTGTGATTGTGGGAGAGGGCGAGCATGTCCCCCTACTCCTCCGCCATCTTGTCCCATCTCTCATGACATATTTTTGATTGTTGCTTACTATCAGTGGATCCATTGCAGTTTCCCAAAAAAGTGATCCCATCGCACATGTCTATCCATCCAGTTTTACACACATTCTCCTCCCTTTGGTTCCAAGAACAGTGACTAGATACCAAACCTTCTTTTACACAGCAGGATATCTGCAACACACTGCAAGATCAAGGCCTTGGATCAATGATCTCCCAAATCCCAGGCATTCGCACACCTTCCCCTCCCATTTGGCAACTGCAATCTGTATGGCAGTCCAAGGGTTTCTTTCCTGTAGGAAGTTTCCTGGGTGTCATTTGTAATATTCAAGAGGAAGGGTGTCACATGATGTGTGTGTCTCTCACACAGACATATTCCATTTCATCTGAACGTTGCATTTTCCAAGACTGTGTCTGCCTATGGCACCATCATCTGTGCAATTTTATTGCTGAGTGATCTTCCGTTGTGTATAGGGACAGCTGCTTCCTAATCCAATCCTCTCTCCACAGACAAATAATGGTTTTTCATGCCTTGCTCTTGTGTAGTATGCTGCCTGATCATAGTGAGGTGTATAAGTTTTGGAAGAGAATACTTTTCTGGAGACAGGGCTATGAGTGGTAATCCTGGGTCTGACAGTCAGGCCAGGGTTCTTTTTGGGATTCCCTGGATCTAGTGGTCCATAGTGGTTGAACAAATGTATGTACACACCCACTTTGTGGGGGGGCACATTCTTGCCACACTCTGCCCAGGGGTTGTAATTCGAAGGTCTCCTAATGATGGCTATGGGGACAGGGCTGAGGAGGAACCTCTACCTCATTGGGGTTTGGAATTATTTAGGAATGAGAAATGGTGTTATATTTTTGGTGCTGGATGCCCTATGTCTATCTGAATTCAGGGAATGTTGACTCAGGCATCCTCCCTGTTTGTAAACTGGGTTACTTGTTTTGGATATACTTTCCTGGTTTCCAGACTTGATCTGTTCAAATTTGGAAGCCTAGTATGACCTGGACTTTCAGATGTGTGTAAAGTGCCTGCGAGGATTAAACAGGAGTTGCTAAAATGGAGCTCTTAGGGAAAGCAGCAGTGCCAAGTGCCATGCATAGTCTCTCAAGAGGGCTCATGAACCTCCCTTTGTCTTTCCATGGGAGGCTCTTCTCTTCTTTCAAGGCACCTGATGAGGTGATGTGAGCTAGAGCCAGGTCGGGGTTCTGCAGAAGGCTGCTCTATTGACTGATCCAAAGAAAGTTCTTTTGGGCTACTTTCAGGCCCTCTGGAGAAAATTGCTAATTTGGTCAGTGTGGTGGGCTTGGTAAACCCTGGGCCTTGGGAGAATCAAAGGGGATCTTAGTCAGGCATGCTCCATGTGGGGTCAATGCATTTTGAGAGAATGCAGGAAAGAGAAAACCAGCAAGATCAAACAAGGAAGAAAGTAAGAGTGGAGGCGAGACTTAACTGTACCAAGGAAGGAATAAAAGTGGAAAAATTAAGACAAAAGTACTCATTCCATCCTTACACACCTATATTCATCCATACGTATGTGTAAGGTTCTATCCAAAAGGAATCAGGCAGGCTCCACCTGATGGATTTGGAGAGAATGGTTTCCAGAGCGAGGCATGGTGTAGGTTGGCCTCCATACTCTGAAAGCATTTGAGAGAGAGAGAGAGAGAGAGAGAGAGAGAGAGAGAGAGAGCGAGAGCGAGAGCGAGAGCGAGCCCACGTGGAAGGGCCCTTCTTGGTCTTTGCTGAAAGCAGTTGTAGGGGCCCTCCTATGGGCCCCAGACATTGCAGCCCAAGGGACTGCTGAGCCAGAGAGAGTTGGGAAGCCTGAGAGTGTCAACATGAGGGTGCCAGGTCCCCTTCTAAGGCCTCAGGTGCAGGTCCGATGCTGGAAGAGGTGAGAGCTGCAAGACTCCAAACAGAAAGGCTCTGCCTTGGGGCTGATGGAGTGTTGAGCAGAACGCACTCACAGCAATCACACAGAGGATGTGCGGGTGTTTCCTGGGCCCCAGGGACCCTCTCCTCCAAGACACCTCCTGTTAGGCAGAGGGCAGAGGTTTCCCTTCCGGATTTGGAGGTGGATTGGCAGCTTGGTTTGGTGGCAGTGGGCTTCAAAGTCTTGAAGCATGTCTTGGGTATTGTCATGTCTTGGGTTCCTCTAGATGCAGGTGCCCAGACACACACCACCAAGTGATTGAACAGTGAGCTGGCCCTGGTCAACACCCTCCCCATCAGGGTTTCAGTGAAATGAGAAGGAGGGTGGTGCTGGGGAATACATGGGGGGCTTAGGTGGCAAGAGTGTGGGCAGCTTGGCTAAGCCCTGTGCATTATTCCATTCAGGAGGCAGAGGGAAATGTCCTTCTCACCTTTCCAGAGGAGCCTCCCTTGTCAGGAGGGCACAAGGAAATGGAGGTCTGACTGAATCCAAGTCTGATGAGTTAAGGACGGTTGATTGGTCTCCCCCAGCAATATTTCAGGGAGTCCCCATGTAGCTGCAAGCCTGAAGATTCTCTGTTGGTCCCTGCTGTGCCTGGGGCAGGAGCTGTATTTGTTGATCCACCTCTGGCCAGACCACATCTCCGTGTGGCAGAGGGCACCCAAATCAATGGATAAATAAGGAGTGATTCAAACCAATGAGCTGAATGGGTAAAGAAGTGAATCACTGAAAATCTTGCTTTTTCTCTCTCTTTCTATCAGTCTCTTTCTCTCTCACTCTCTCTTTATATTTACATACACACAAACACACATATATATGCATACACACACACACGTGCGTGCATACATAATAAGAAAAAGAGGTAAGGAAATGGATAGATATATCAATCTTACATCTCTCCTGATGCAGCATCTGGGGTGTGAGGGGGTTTTAAGGGCCAGCCTTGGAATATCCAGCCTAGGAGTGGATGTTTTTGCAGAGAAGAGTGGATCTGCATGCCACACATGTGTGCAGGGAAATAACTCAGTAAGTGAATAAATTCAAAACGCATCATGTCTTTATACTCGTGAAGTCATCCACACCAGGTCATTAGGTCGGGTCCGATGTGGCTAGGCTTGGAAAACTTGACTGAATCCATGGAGTCCTTAGGTCTGTCTCTTTTCCCAAGGGGCAATGGTCTAGACCCTGACACCTTCTCTGGTGAATGCTGAGATGCTCATTTTTCAGGTTTTTAGTTTCATGACTCATTTTGGATTGTCGCTTACTAGAAGTGGATCCATTGCAGTTTCACCACAAAGGGATCCCATCGAACATGTCTATCCATACTGTTTCCCTCACATTCTCCTGCCTTTGGTTCCAAGAAGAGTGACTAGATATCATATCTTCTGTTCCACAGCAGGATGTCTCCACAACCCACTGTAAGTAAGGGCAAGGGTTTGGGTCTATGACTTCCCAAATCCCATCATTCCCACAACCTCCCCCTCCCATTTGGCAACCACCCTCAGTATGGCAGTCCAAGTGTTTCATTTCTGTAGGAAGGTTCCTGGGTGTCATTGGTAATATTCGAGAGGGACAGGGTTACCAAGTGTTTGTGTGTCTGTCTCACAGACCTATATGGCTTCGTGTGAGCATTTCTCTGTCCAACAGTGTGGTTGCCAATGGCACCTTTTTTTGGCAACATTCTATTGCTGAGTCCACTTCCATTGTGCATAGGGACATCTGCTTCCTAGTCCGAATATATGTCCATGGACATGGATTGTTTTTCCATGCCTTGCTCTTGGGAAGAGGGCTGCCTGAATGTAGTGGGGTGTTTAAGTTGTGAAAGAGAACATTGCTTTGGAGACAGGGCCATGAGTTGTAGTGCTGGGTCTGACAGTCATGCCAGGGTTCGTTTTGTGATGGCCTGGATCTTGTGTTCTGTAGTGGTTGAATAGATGGATGTACACACAAACCCTGTTGGTGGGCGCCATCTTTTCCACACTCTGGCCATGGGTTGTTGTTATTCAAAGGCCTCCTAAGGATGGCCATGGGGGCAGAGCTGTGGAGGAGCCTTGATATCTTTGGGATATGGAATTCTCTAGGAAATAGGGTTGGTGTTTTTTTTTCTGATGCTGGATGCCCTCTGGCTCTCTGGATATGGGCAATGTGGCTTCAGGCCTCCTCCCCATTTGTCACCTGGGTTGTTGGTTTTGGGTTCTCCTTCCTGGTGTATGTCCTTGAGCTGTTCCATTTGGAATCCCAGCATGCCCTGGGTTTTGGGATGTGCCCAAAGTACCTGCAAGGGATGAACAGGAGGTGCCAAAACAGAGCTCTTAGGGAGAGCAGTAGTGCCAAGCGCTGGGCCTAGTCTCTACAGAGGGCTCATGTGTCTTTCCTTGGGAGGCTCTTCTTTTCTTTCTAGGTGCCTGGTGAGATTGTGTGAGCTAGAGCCAGCCCAGGCATATGCAAGCTGCTATATTAACTCATCCAAAGAAAGTACTCCCTGAGCACCCTTCTGGCCCCATGGGGAAAAGGGCTGATTGGGTCAGTGTGGTGGGTTGGGGAACCATGGCGTCTTGGCAAATACTGATGGGGATCCAAATCAGGCACACTCCAGGTGGGGTCAATCCATTTTGAGAGAAAGTGGGAAAGAGATAACCGGCAAGATCAAACAAGGAAGAAGGAAAGAATCGAGGCCAGACTGAACTGTAAGAAGGAAGGAATG
The DNA here is from genome assembly GCF_054392235.1 of Sus scrofa. Lineage (NCBI taxonomy): Eukaryota > Metazoa > Chordata > Mammalia > Artiodactyla > Suidae > Sus > Sus scrofa. Next base: position 52,121,179 of record NC_139385.1, on the reverse strand, counting down.
AAAGGGGGAAAATGAAGACCAAAATACTCATTCCATCCTTACACACCTGTCTTCATCCATACATATGTGCAAGGCTCTATCCAAAATGGAAGCAGGCTGTTATGGCCTGATTGATGTGGAGACAAGGGTTTCCAGAGCGAGGCATGGTGCAAGTGGTCCTCCTCACTCTGAAAGTCTTTGAGAGAGAGAGATAGAGCCCACGAGGAAGGGCCCTTCTTGGTCTTTGCTTAAAGTGGGGGAAAGAGACCCCACCCTCCTATGGGCCCGAGACAATGCAGCACCAGGGACTGCTGAGCCAGAGAGAGGAAAGCCTGAGAGTGACTCGTTGAGCAGATGTCCACACCTCCTGTAGGTCTCGAGGTATGATCATAGTTATTTAAAGGCTATTCCATTTGATGGGTGGTATATTTGGATGAAAAATATGATCTCTCTTGAGTTATGCTGATACTGAGCTGAATCCAAATGTGAGCAGTACAAAGGCAAAGGTATTTGAAACAGAGATTGTTACATGGATGTTTCATGTTGGATATCCATGGGTTGATGAGCAAAAGCCACCTTTTGCTTTGGGTGTTGGCAGATAGTGTGGTGTCCAGGGCCAAGGCAAACATGTCAGCGGTGTCCACATTTTTAAGAAAGGGAATGAGGATTTCTCTGGTGAACATCTGTGAGGATGGGCAGGATGGGCTACAAATGGCATGGAAGCAATTGGAGCCAACTCCTCAGCTGCATGCTGCAGATGACCCAATTTATTAAATGAAAAGCATCAGCTTTTATATCATTTCACAATCAAGTTTTGTGTAAGATTTGACTTAAAGCCCTTTCTGTTCCCTCCACCTGAGATACAAAAAAAAGGTTAGTTAAAACATGTTCCTTTCAAAGGTTTAATAAGTAATAAACTATGATACCTAACATTCTTTAACTAAAGGCGTATATAGTTAACAAAAACGCATGAAAGCCTTAGGCTCATGACATTCTTGAGGCTGCAGTTTATTTGGCACCAGCAAGCTAAGCATTTAACCTATTGTCCTGACTTATGTAAGCTCCAAACCACCAATTTCAATAGAAAGGAGTATTATACCCAAAAATTATCAAGTGCTCCCACCAGGGATGAAAGTTACAGGTGACACTGTTATTTAATAAAAAATATATCTATTGTAAAAAATAGCAATTTGTAGCCCATACAACACTTATCCCAGCCCCAAACTTCTTTTCATGTGAAGGGACTGAAATCATAAATTTCCCCTGTATACTCTTACCACATAGGTGCCATAAATTGTTACTCCAAAACAAAGGCTTTTTCAATTACATTGTTTAAATGACTTCACTCTGTTTTGGTTCAGGTGTTTTACGTACCCAGGGGAAATCCTTAGCTGTAAGAAAGCTGTGAATTAAAGACAGAAAAAGAAGGATAAACACAGGAAAAATAGATTAACATATTTTTTAGGGGATATCATTTTTATTTTCCAGGAAACTGATGTTTTTCAAGGAATTGCTCTGCAATCCTTCTTCTTTCTTTATCTTGTCTGTAGCTCTGCTAACCAGACAAGCCTCATGCAGGTGCCGACTGTGGCTTTGTTTTCTTTACTGGAGCAGCCTATGGCTCCCGACATCTCCCCCTTTTTTATTTTTTAGAATGAAGGCATGAAATTCAGTAGAAACCTTAGTGATAGACTGTTTTAAAAATCTGAAGATGACTGGAAGAAGAAGAAGAACAATTAATAAGGCTACTAAAGAGACGTCTATATTATAAATAAATGTTACCCAGGAAGAATGGTTAACTAGTCCTTTAAGTCCTGAATACAATTGAGAGGATAAATCTTGAGCACTAAAAGCCTTTTCTCCCTTACTCATAGCAAAAATTTCTTGATGTAATTTAGTAATATCCAAAGAGAGATCAGAATGATTCCAAACTCCTTCAAGATGATTTTTAATTTTATTCCAGGTATGAATAGAGTGATTAACTTGTAATGGAGTAACACATATCCATTTAAAATCTGAATGGCACCGCAAGGCTAATTTTATTTTAAGTGTTAATAACTCCTGTCCTATAGCCAAAACTGCTTCTTCTAAAGCATCCTCTTTATCATTTAATATTCTATCAATAATTTCCTAGGTGGTTAAAGCTAAAGTAACATTCTTTGACAATTGGTATGCAAAGGTGGCTCTATGTATTTCTTTAGTAAGAGCTATAGCCAACATTATCAATGAAGCTATAACAGAGATTAATGCAAAAATCCCCAATATAAGTGCAGCAATAAAACTTTTAGATCTGGATAATTGATTATCTAAAAGCTGTAATATTTTGTACCTTGAGTATCGTACCAATCACCAGTAATATTTACTGGAATCATAACATAAGGAGGCTGTCTTACAATCAACATAATCTTAATATTACCATTATCTTTTGTTAAGCAATTAGTTAAAGTGCAATTATAACATTTTAGGTTATACAAGTTATTTTCTACGGTAATTATAACATCAGCAAAATAATATGCAAATAAAAAAGCATAAGGACTTTGTACACTTTGTACACAAGACAACTATATCAGTTGTATTTTTCTATGGCATATGGAATATAACTGTACATTAAGGCTGATATAGCTTTCCAAAGTTGGAGATGAAAATAAACTTTCTTTTTATCATTAGCCTCATAAGTTAACACAGGAGCTACCCATCCATTATCTCTTAATTTATTTGCCAGTAGTGGTGGTGGCAATCATGAGTCCAATTTAGGGAATGATTATATTTATTAACCCAGGTTCTGGGAGCTGCCTTCCACAGAGGGAAACACTCCTCGGGGAAGGAACCACAGCCCCAAGGCATGATTGCTAAGGCAAGCAACACTTGTCTGATTCTCAACTAGCCCTCTGCTCTCCATGGGGCAAAGGAGGGGCTGGGCAGCCTCTAGCTCCCTAGGCCCTGGTGGGTTGCTGCTGGTCTCCTTGGCTGGAAACCCATTCCCAACGTGTTCTCCTTAGAGACCAAGTTAGATTTGGCATGGAAAAGGCTTGTTTTCACCGGCCCCTACAATCCACCTTCGTCAAGCTAGGGACATAAGCACTTAGGGCCCATCTCCGAAAGCGGCAAAAGGATGTTCTCGGAGCCACAATCTGCACAATTAAACTATCCTGGGGGAAGGAACCACAGACCCAAGACAAGTTTGCTCAGGCCAGCAGCGCTGGCCTGTTGCACACATAGCCCTACACTCTCAAAAGGGCAAAGAGTGTCTAGGCTGCCTCCTGATACGTGTGTACTGGTGCTTTGCTGGTGGTCACCGGAGCTTGAAACCAACTCCAAAAGTGCTCTCCTTTGGGGAGTATGAAGATTGGGCCTGAAAAGGCCTTGTGTGCACAGGCGCCCGGAGCCCGCCCTTGCCAGCTAGGTAGGGACCAACCTAGTGTCCATCTCGAAACGGCACAAAACTAGCTTCTGGGAGCTGCAGTCTGGAAGGTGAAACTCTCCTCGGGAAGCCAACCTAGGCCCCAATGCGCGTTTGCCCAGTAAAGCAGCGCTTGCCTTTTTCTCATCTGGCCCTGAGTTCCCCCTAGGGCCAAGGAGGGCCTGGGCTGCCTCCTGCTCCGTGTGCACTGGTGCTTTGCTCGTGGTCACCGGAGCTTGAAACCAACTCCAAACGTGCTCTCCGTCGGGGAGTATGAAGATAGGGCCTGAAAAGGCCTTGTGTACACAGGCCCCAGCACCTCACCCTTCGCCAGCTAGGGAGGGAACCGCATAGGGCCCATCTCAGAAACGGCACAAAACTAGCTTCTGGGACTGCTTTCTGGAAGGTTAGTCTCTTAGGGGAACCAACCTCAGCCCCAATGCGCATTTGCTCAAGAAAGTAACGCTTGCCTTTTTCTGACCTAGCCCTGTGCACCCCATAGGCCCAAGGAGGGTCTGGGCTACTTCCTGCTCTGTGTGCATTAGTGCTTTACTGGTGGTCACCGGAGCTGAAACCAACTCAAAACGTGCTCTCCTTCAGGGAGTACGAATAATGGGCCTGAAAAGGCCTTGTGTGCACCTGTCCAGCATCCCTCCCTCACCAGCCAGGAAGGGACACACCTAGAGCCCATCTCAGAAACGGAAAAAAACCAGATTCTGGGAGCTGCATTCTGGAAAGGGAAGCTCTCCTACGGTAGCCAACCTCAGCCCCAGTGCGGGTTTCCTCTGGAATGCATCGCTTTTCTTATCTCACCTAGCTCTGTTCTACCCCTAGGGCCAAGGAGGGATTGGGGTGCTTCCTGCTCTTTGTGCACTAGTGTTTTACTTGTGTTCACCGGAGCTGAAACCAACTCCAAACGTTCTCTCCTTTGGGGAGTATGAAGATTGGGCCTGAAAAGGCCTTGTGTGCTCAGCTCCCAGCACCTCACCCTTAGCTAGCTAGGGAGGGACCCACCTAGCGCCCATCTCAGAAACGGCACAAAACTAGCTTCTGAGACCTGCAGTCTGGAAGGTGAAACTCTCTTCGGGAAGCCAACCTCAACGCCAAAGAACGTTTGCACAGGAAAGCAGCGCTTGCCTTTTTCTCATCTGGCCCTGAGTTCCCCCTAGGGCCAAGGAGGGTCTGGGCTGCCTCCTACTCCGTGTGCACTGGTGCTTTGCTGGTGGTCGGCGGAGCTGAAACCAATTCCAAACGTGCTCTCCTTCGGGCAGAAGGCAGATTGGGCCTGAAAAGGCCTTGTGTGCACAGGCCCCAACAACTCACACTTAGCCGGCTAGGGAAGGACTCTCTTAGGGCCCATCTCAGAAACGGCACAAAAGTAGCTTCTGGCACCGCTTTCCGGAAGGTTAAACTCTCCTGGAAAAACCAACCTCAGGCCGAATGTGTGTTTGCTCAAGAAAGTAACGCTTTTTTCTCACCTAGCCCTGTGCTCCCCATAGGCCCAAGGAGGGCCTGGGCTGCCTCCTGCTCCGTGTGCAGTAGTGCTTTGCTGGTGGTCCGGAGCTGAAACCAACTCCAAACGTGCTCTCCTTCGGGGAGTATGAAGATAGGGTCTGAAAAGGCTTTGGGTGCACAGGCCCCAGCACCTCACCTTTCGCCAGCTAGGGAGGGACCCGCATAGGGCCCTTCTCAGAAACGGCACAAAACTAGATTCTGGGAACTGCTTTCTGGAAGGTTAAACTCTCCTGGGGGAACCCATCTCAGCCCCAATGCGGGTTTGCTCAGGAAAGCAGAGCTTCCATTTTTCTCATCTGGCCTTGTGCTCCCTCTAGCGCCAAGGAGGGTCTGGGCTGCCTCTTGCTCCGTGTGCACGGGTGCTTTACTGCTGGTCGCGGGAGATTGAAATCAACTCCAAACGTGCTATCCTTCGGGGAGTATGAAGATTGGGCCTGAAAAGGCCTTGTGTGCACAGGCCCCAGCACCTCACCCTTCGCCAGCTAGGGAGGGACCCACCTATGGCCCATCTCAGAAACAGCACAAAACTAGCTTCAGTGAGCTGCATTCTGGAAAGGGAAGCTCTCCTCGGGGAACCCACCTCAGCCCCTATGCGTGTTTCCCAAGGAACACAATGCTTGCCTTTGTCTCATCTGGCCCTGTGTTCCCCTAAGGCCCAAGGATGGTCTGGGCTGCCTCCTGCTCCGTGTGCACTGGTGCTTTGCTCGTGGTGGCCGGAGCTTGAAACCAACTCCAAACGTGTTCTCCTTTGGGGAGTATGAAGATAGGGCCTGAAAAGGATTTGCGTGCACAGGCGCCAGCACCTCACCATTTGCCGGCTAGGGAGGGACCCGCTTAGGGCCCATCTCAGAAAAGGCACAAAACTAGTTTCTGGGAACTGCTCTCTGGAAGGTGAAACTCTCCTCGCGAGGCCAACCTCAGCCCCAAAGCGGGTTTGCTCAAGAAAGCAGCGCTTCCCTTTTTCTCATCTGTCCCGTTGCTCCCCCTAGCGCCAAGGAGGGTCTGGGGTGCCTCCTGCTCCATGTGCACTGGTGCTTTGCTGGTGGTCGCCGGAGCTGGAAACCAACTCCAAATGTGCTCTCCTTCGGGGAGAAGGCGGATGGGGCCTGAAAAGGCGTTGTGTGCACTGGCCCTGCACCCCACACTTGGCCTGATACTGAGGGACCCACCTAGGTCCCATCTCCAGAAAGGGCACAAAACTAGCTTCTGGGAGCTGCATTCTCGAAAGCTAAACTCTCCTCGGGAAACCAAGTCAGCCCCAATGCGTGTTTGCTCAGCAAAGCAGCGCTTGCCGGTTCCTCGCCTAGGACTGTGCACGCCCTAGGGCCGAGGCGGGTCTGGGCTGCCTCCTGCTCCCTGTGCCCCAGTGCTGTGCTGGTGGTGGCCGGAGCTGGAAACCAACTCCAAACGTGCTCTCCTTCGGGGAGAAGGCGGATGGGGCTGAAAAGGCCTTGTGTGCACTGGCCCCAGGACCCCACAGTAGGCCAGCTAGGGAGGAACCAACCTAGGGCCCATCTCAGAAACGGCACAAATCTGATTTCTTGGAGCTGCCTTCTCGAAAGGGAAACTCTCCTCGGGAAACTAAGCTCAGCCCCAGTGCGTGTTAGCTCAGGAAAGCAGCGCTTGCCAGTTACTCCCTTAGCCCTGTGCTCGCCGTAGGTCCGAGGAGGGTCTGGGCTGCCTCACCATCCCTGTGCCCCAGTGCTGTGCTGGTGGTGGCCGGAACTGGAAAGCAACTCCAAACATGGTCTCCATAAGAGAGAAGGCGGATAGGGCCTGAAAAGGCCTTGTGTGCACTGGCTCCAGCACCCCACCCTTCGCCAGCTAGGGAGGGACCCACCTAGGGCCCATCTCAGAAAGGGCACAAAACTAGCTTCTGGGAGCTGCCTTCTCGAAAGGGAAACTCTGCTGGGAAACCAAGCTCAGCCCCAGTGCGTGTTAGCTCAGGAAAGCAGCGCTTTCCAGTGACTGCCTTATCCCTGTGCTCGCCGTAGGTCCGAGGAGGGTCTGGGGTGCCTCTAGCTCCCTGTGCCCCAGTGCTGTGCTGGTGGTGGCCGGAGCTGGAAACCAACTCCAAACGTGCTCTCCTTCGGGGAGAAGGCGGATGGGGCCTGAAAAGGCCTTGTGTGCACTGGCCCCAGCACCCCACCCTTCGCCAGCTAGGGAGGGACCCACCTAGGGCCCATCTCAGAAAGGGCACAAAACTAGCTACTGGGAGCTGCCTTCTCGAAAGGGAAACTCTGCTGGGAAACCAAGCTCAGCCCCAGTGCGTGTTAGCTCAGGAAAGCAGCGCTTTCCAGTGACTGCCTTATCCCTGTGCTGGCCGTATGTCCGAGGAGGGTCTGGGGTGCCTCTAGCTCCCTGTGCCCCGGTGCTGTGCTGGTGGTCGCCGGAGCTGGAAACCAACTCCAAACGTGCTCTCCATCGGGGAGAAGGCGGTGGGGCCTGAAAAGGCCTTGTGTGCACTGGCCCCAGCACCCCACCCTTCGCCGGCTAGGGAGGGACCCACCTAGAGCCCATCTCAGAAAGGGCACAAAACTAGCTTCTGGGAGCTGCCTTCTCGAAAGGGAAACTCTGCTCGGGAAACCAAGCTCAGCGCCAGTGTGTGCTTGCTCTGGAAAGCAGTTCTTGCCAGTTTCTCCCCTAGGCCTGTGTTCGCCCTAGGGCCGAGGTGGGTCTGGGCTGCCTCCTGCTCCCTGTGCCCCAGTGCTGTGCTGGTGGTGGCCGGAGCTGGAAACCAACTCCAAACGTGCTCTCCTTCGGGGAGAAGGCGGATGGGGCTGAAAAGGCCTTGTGTGCACTGGCCCCAGGACCCCACTCTTCGCCAGCTAGGGAGGAACCAACCTAGGGCCCATCTCAGAAATGGCACAAATCTGATTTCTGGGAGCTGCCTTCTCGAAAGGGAAACTCTCCTCGGGAAACTAAGCTCAGCCCCAGTGCGTGTTAGCTCAGGAAAGCAGCGCTTGCCAGTTACTCCCTTAGCCCTGTGCTCGCCGTAGGTGCGAGGAGGGTCTGGGCTGCCTCCCCCTCCCTGTGCCCCGGTGCTGTGCTGGTGGTCGCCAGAGCTGGAAACCAACTCCAAACGTGCTCTGCTTCGGGGAGAAAGCGGATGGGGCCTGAAAAGGCCTTGTGTGCACTGGCCCCAGCAGCTCACACTTCGGCTGCTATCGAGGGACGCACCTAAGGCCCATCTCAGAAAGGGCACAAACTAGCTTCTGGGAGTAGCCTTCTCGAAAGGGAATCACTCTTCTAGAAACCAAGCTCAGCCCCAGTGCGTGTTTGCTCAGGAAAACAGCGCTTGCCGGTTTCTCCCCTAGGCTTGTGCTACCCATAGGGCCGAGGAGGGTCTGGGCTGCCTCCTGCTCCCTGTGCCCCAGTGCTGTGCTGGTGGTTGCCGGAGCTGGAAACAAACTCCAAACGTGCTCTCCTTCGGGAAGAAGGCGGATAGGGCCTGAAAAGGCCTTGTGTGCACTGGCTCCAGCACCCCACCCTTCGCCAGCTAGGGAGGGACCCACCTAGGGCCCATCTCAGAAAGGGCACAAAACTAGCTTCTGGGAGCTGCCTTCTCGAAAGGGAAACTCTGCTGGGAAACCAAGCTCAGCCCCAGTGCGTGTTAGCTGAGGAAAGCAGCGCTTTCCAGTGACTGCCTTATCCCTGTGCTCGCCGTAGGTCCGAGGAGGGTCTGGGGTGCCTCTAGCTCCCTGTGCCCCAGTGCTGTGCTGGTGGTGGCCGGAGCTGGAAACCAACTCCAAACGTGCTCTCCTTCGGGGAGAAGGCGGATGGGGCCTGAAAAGGCCTTGTGTGCACTGGCCCCAGCACCCCACCCTTCGCCAGCTAGGGAGGGACCCACCTAGGGCCCATCTCAGAAAGGGCACAAAACTAGCTACTGGGAGCTGCCTTCTCGAAAGGGAAACTCTGCTGGGAAACCAAGCTCAGCCCCAGTGCGTGTTAGCTCAGGAAAGCAGCGCTTTCCAGTGACTGCCTTATCCCTGTGCTGGCCGTATGTCCGAGGAGGGTCTGGGGTGCCTCTAGCTCCCTGTGCCCCGGTGCTGTGCTGGTGGTCGCCGGAGCTGGAAACCAACTCCAAACGTGCTCTCCATCGGGGAGAAGGCGGTGGGGCCTGAAAAGGCCTTGTGTGCACTGGCCCCAGCACCCCACACTTCGCCTGCTAGGGAGGGACCCACCTAGGGCCCATCTCAGAAAGGGCACAAAACTAGCTTCTGGGAGCTGCCTTCTCGAAAGGGAAACTCTGCTCGGGAGACCACGCTCAGCGCCAGTGTGTGCTTGCTCTGGAAAGCAGTTCTTGCCAGTTTCTCCCCTAGGCCTGTGTTCGCCCTAGGGCCGAGGTGGGTCTGGGCTGCCTCCTGCTCCCTGTGCCCCAGTGCTGTGCTGGTGGTGGCCGGAGCTGGAAACCAACTCCAAACGTGCTCTCCTTCGGGGAGAAGGCGGATGGGGCTGAAAAGGCCTTGTGTGCACTGGCCCCAGGACCCCACTGTTCGCCAGCTAGGGAGGAACCCACCTAGGGCCCATCTCAGAAATGGCACAAATCTGATTTCTGGGAGCTGCCTTCTCGAAAGGGAAACTCTCCTCGGGAAACTAAGCTCAGCCCCAGTGCGTGTTAGCTCAGGAAAGCAGCGCTTGCCAGTTACTCCCTTAGCCCTGTGCTCGCCGTAGGTGCGAGGAGGGTCTGGGCTGCCTCCCCCTCCCTGTGCCCCGGTGCTGTGCTGGTGGTCGCCAGAGCTGGAAACCAACTCCAAACGTGCTCTGCTTCGGGGAGAAAGCGGATGGGGCCTGAAAAGGCCTTGTGTGCACTGGCCGCAGCAGCCCACACTTCGGCTGCTATCGAGGGACGCACCTAAGGCCCATCTCAGAAAGGGCACAAACTAGCTTCTGGGAGTAGCCTTCTCGAAAGGGAATCACTCTTCTAGAAACCAAGCTCAGCCCCAGTGCGTGTTTGCTCAGGAAAACAGCGCTTGCCGGTTTCTCCCCTAGGCTTGTGCTACCCATAGGGCCGAGGAGGGTCTGGGCTGCCTCCTGCTCCCTGTGCCCCAGTGCTGTGCTGGTGGTTGCCGGAGCTGGAAACAAACTCCAAACGTGCTCTCCTTCGGGAAGAAGGCGGATAGGGCCTGAAAAGGCCTTGTGTGCACTATCCCCAGCACCCCACACTTCTCCTGCTAGGGAGGGACCCACCTAAGGCCCATCTCAGAAAGGGCACAAAACTAGCTTCTGGGTGCTGCCTTCTCGAAAGGGAATCTCTGCTCGGGAAACCAAGCTCAGCCCCAGTGCGTGTTAGCTCAGGAAAGCAGCGCTTGCCGGGTTCTCCCCTAGGCCTGTGCAGGCCCTAGGGCCGAGGAGGGTCTGGGCTGCCTCCCGCTCCCTGTGCCCCGGTGCTGTGCTGGTGGTGGCCGGAGCTGGAAACCAACTCCAAACGTGCTCTCCTTCGGGGAGAAGGCGGATGGGGACTGAAAAGGCCTTGTGTGCACTGGCCCCAGCACCCCAACCTCCGCCTGCTAGGGAGGGACCCACCTAGAGCCCATCTCAGAAAGGGCACAAAACTAGCTTCTGGGAGCTGCCTTCTTGAAAGGGAAACTCTGCTTGGGAAACCAAGCTCAGCGCCAGTGCGTGCTTGCTCAGGAAAGCAGCGCTTGCCTGTTTCTCCCCTAGCCCTGTGCTCGCCCTAGGGCCGAGGAGGGTCTGTGGTGCCTCCTGCTCCCTGTGCCCCGGTGCTGTGCTGGTGGTCGCCGGAACTGGAAAGCAACTCCAAACATGGTCTCCATAAGAGAGAAGGCGGATAGGGCCTGAAAAGGCCTTGTGTGCCCTGGCCCCAGAACCCCATCCTTCGCCAGCTAGGGAGGGACCCACCTAGGGCCCATCTCAGAAAGGGCACAAAACTAGCTTCTGGGAGTTGCCTTCTCGAAAGGGAAACTCTGCTGGGAAACCAAGCTCAGCCCCAGTGCGTGTTAGGTCAGGAAAGCAGCGCTTGCCGTGTTCTCCCCTAGGACTGTGCACGCCCTAGGGCCGAGGAGGGTCTGGGCTGCCTCCCGCACCTTGTGCCCCAGTGCTGTGCTGGTGGTTGCCGGAGCTGGAAACAAACTCCAAACGTGCTCTCCTTCGGGAAGAAGGCGGATAGGGCCTGAAAAGGCCTTGTGTGCACTATCCCCAGCACCCCACACTTCTCCTGCTAGGGAGGGACCCACCTAAGGCCCAACTCAGAAAGGGCACAAAACTAGCTTCTGGGTGCTGCCTTCTCGAAAGGGAATCTCTGCTCGGGAAACCAAGCTCAGCCCCAGTGCGTGTTAGCTCAGGAAAGCAGCGCTTGCCGTGTTCTCCCCTAGGACTGTGCACGCCCTAGGGCCGAGGAGGGTCTGGGCTGCCTCCCGCTCCCTGTGCCCCAGTGCTGTGCTGGTGGTGGCCGGAGCTGGAAACCAACTCCAAACGTGCTCTCCTTCGGGGAGAAGGCGGATGGGGCTGAAAAGGCCTTGTGTGCACTGGCCCCAGGACCCCACTGTTCGCCAGCTAGGGAGGAACCCACCTAGGGCCCATCTCAGAAATGGCACAAATCTGATTTCTGGGAGCTGCCTTCTCGAAAGGGAAACTCTCCTCGGGAAACTAAGCTCAGCCCCAGTGCGTGTTAGCTCAGGAAAGCAGCGCTTGCCAGTTACTCCCTTAGCCCTGTGCTCGCCGTAGGTGCGAGGAGGGTCTGGGCTGCCTCCCCCTCCCTGTGCCCCGGTGCTGTGCTGGTGGTCGCCAGAGCTGGAAACCAACTCCAAACGTGCTCTGCTTCGGGGAGAAAGCGGATGGGGCCTGAAAAGGCCTTGTGTGCACTGGCCCCAGCAGCCCACACTTCGGCTGCTATCGAGGGACGCACCTAAGGCCCATCTCAGAAAGGGCACAAACTAGCTTCTGGGAGTAGCCTTCTCGAAAGGGAATCACTCTTCTAGAAACCAAGCTCAGCCCCAGTGCGTGTTTGCTCAGGAAAACAGGGCTTGCTGGTTTCTCGCCTAGGCCTGTATTCGCCCTAGGGCCGAGGCGGGTCTGGGCTGCCTCCTGCTCCCTGTGCCGTGGTGCTGTGCTGGTGGTCGCCGGAGCTGGAAACCAACTCCAAAAGTACTCTGCGTAAGGGAGAAGGCGGATGGGGCCTGAAAAGGTCTTGTGTGCCCTGGCCCCAGAACCCCACCGTTCGCCAGCTAGGGAGGGACCCAACTGGGGCCCATCTCAGAAAGGGCACAAATCTACATTCTGGGAGCTGCCTTCTCGAAAGGGAAACTCTCCTCGGGAAACTAAGCTCAGCCCCAGTGCGTGTTAGCTCAGGAAAGCAGCGCTTGCCAGTTACTCCCTTAGCCCTGTGCTCGCCGTAGGTGCGAGGAGGGTCTGGGCTGCCTCCCCCTCCCTGTGCCCCGGTGCTGTGCTGGTGGTCGCCGGAGCTGGAAACCAACTCCAAACGTGCTCTCCATAAGGGAGATGGCGGATGGGGCCTGAAAAGGCCTTGTGTGCACTGGCCCCAGCACCCCACCCTTCGCCTGCTAGGGAAGGACCCACCTAGGGCCCATTTCAGAAAGTGCACAAAACTAGCTTCTGGGAGCTGCCTTCTCGAAAGGGAAACTCTCCTCGGGAAACCAAGCTCAGCCCCAGTGCGTGTTAGGTCAGGAAAGCAGCGCTTGCCGTGTTCTCCCCTAGGACTGTGCACGCCCTAGGGCCGAGGAGGGTCTGGGCTGCCTCCTGCTCCCTGTGCCCCAGTGCTGTGCTGGTGGTGGCCGGAGCTGGAAACCAACTCCAAACGTGCTCTCCTTCGGGGAGAAGGCGGATGGGGCTGAAAAGGCCTTGTGTGCACTGGCCCCAGGACCCCACTGTTCGCCAGCTAGGGAGGAACCCACCTAGGGCCCATCTCAGAAACGGCACAAATCTGATTTCTGGGAGCTGCCTTCTCGAAAGGGAAACTCTCCTCGGGAAACTAAGCTCAGCCCCAGTGCGTGTTAGCTCAGGAAAGCAGCGCTTGCCAGTTACTCCCTTAGCCCTGTGCTCGCCGTAGGTGCGAGGAGGGTCTGGGCTGCCTCCCCCTCCCTGTGCCCCGGTGCTGTGCTGGTGGTCGCCAGAGCTGGAAACCAACTCCAAACGTGCTCTGCTTCGGGGAGAAAGCGGATGGGGCCTGAAAAGGCCTTGTGTGCACTGGCCGCAGCAGCCCACACTTCGGCTGCTATCGAGGGACGCACCTAAGGCCCATCTCAGAAAGGGCACAAACTAGCTTCTGGGAGTAGCCTTCTCGAAAGGGAATCACTCTTCTAGAAACCAAGCTCAGCCCCAGTGCGTGTTTGCTCAGGAAAACAGCGCTTGCTGGTTTCTCGCCTAGGCCTGTATTCGCCCTAGGGCCGAGGCGGGTCTGGGCTGCCTCCTGCTCCCTGTGCCGTGGTGCTGTGCTGGTGGTCGCCGGAACTGGAAACCAACTCCAAAAGTACTCTCCGTAAGGGAGAAGGCGGATGGGGCCTGAAAAGGTCTTGTGTGCCCTGGCCCCAGAACCCCACCGTTCGCCAGCTAGGGAGGGACCCAACTGGGGCCCATCTCAGAAAGGGCACAAATCTACATTCTGGGAGCTGCCTTCTCGAAAGGGAAACTCTCCTCGGGAAACTAAGCTCAGCCCCAGTGCGTGTTAGCTCAGGAAAGCAGCGCTTGCCAGTTACTCCCTTAGCCCTCTGCTCGCCGTAGGTGCGAGGAGGGTCTGGGCTGCCTCCCCCTCCCTGTGCCCCGGTGCTGTGCTGGTGGTGGCCGGAGCTGGAAACCAACTCCAAACGTGCTCTCCATAAGGGAGATGGCAGATGGGGCCTGAAAAGGCCTAATGTGCACTGGCCCCAGCACCCCACCCTTCGCCTGCTAGGGAAGGACCCACCTAGGGCCCATTTCAGAAAGTGCACAAAACTAGCTTCTGGGAGCTGCCTTCTCAAAAGGGAAACTCTCCTCGGGAAACCAAGCTCAGCCCCAGTGCGTGTTAGGTCAGGAAAGCAGCGCTTGCCGTGTTCTCCCCTAGGACTGTGCACGCCCTAGGGCCGAGGAGGGTCTGGGCTGCCTCCCGCTCCCTGTGCCCCAGTGCTGTGCTGGTGGTGGCCGGAGCTGGAAACCAACTCCAAACGTGCTCTCCTTCGGGGAGAAGGCGGATGGGGCCTGAAAAGGCCTTGTGTGCACTGGCCCCAGCACCCCACCCTTCGCCAGCTAGGGAGGGACCCACCTAGGGCCCATCTCAGAAAGGGCACAAAACTAGCTTCTGGGAGCTGCCTTCTCGAAAGGGAAACTCTGCTGGGAAACCAAGCTCAGCGCCAGTGTGTGCTTGCTCTGGAAAGCAGCTCTTGCCAGTTTCTCCCCTAGGCCTGTGTTCGCCCTAGGGCCGAGGTGGGTCTGGGCTGCCTCCTGCTCCCTGTGCCCCAGTGCTGTGCTGGTGGTGGCCGGAGCTGGAAACCAACTCCAAACGTGCTCTCCTTCGGGGAGAAGGCGGATGGGGCTGAAAAGGCCTTGTGTGCACTGGCCCCAGGACCCCACTGTTCGCCAGCTAGGGAGGAACCCACCTAGGGCCCATCTCAGAAACGGCACAAATCTGATTTCTGGGAGCTGCCTTCTCGAAAGGGAAACTCTCCTCGGGAAACTAAGCTCAGCCCCAGTGCGTGTTAGCTCAGGAAAGCAGCGCTTGCCAGTTACTCCCTTAGCCCTGTGCTCGCCGTAGGTGCGAGGAGGGTCTGGGCTGCCTCCCCCTCCCTGTGCCCCGGTGCTGTGCTGGTGGTCGCCAGAGCTGGAAACCAACTCCAAACGTGCTCTGCTTCGGGGAGAAAGCGGATGGGGCCTGAAAAGGCCTTGTGTGCACTGGCCGCAGCAGCCCACACTTCGGCTGCTATCGAGGGACGCACCTAAGGCCCATCTCAGAAAGGGCACAAACTAGCTTCTGGGAGTAGCCTTCTCGAAAGGGAATCACTCTTCTAGAAACCAAGCTCAGCCCCAGTGCGTGTTTGCTCAGGAAAACAGCGCTTGCTGGTTTCTCGCCTAGGCCTGTATTCGCCCTAGGGCCGAGGCGGGTCTGGGCTGCCTCCTGCTCCCTGTGCCGTGGTGCTGTGCTGGTGGTCGCCGGAACTGGAAACCAACTCCAAAAGTACTCTGCGTAAGGGAGAAGGCGGATGGGGCCTGAAAAGATCTTGTGTGCCCTGGCCCCAGAACCCCACCGTTCGCCAGCTAGGGAGGGACCCAACTGGGGCCCATCTCAGAAAGGGCACAAATCTACATTCTGGGAGCTGCCTTCTCGAAAGGGAAACTCTCCTCGGGAAACTAAGCTCAGCCCCAGTGCGTGTTAGCTCAGGAAAGCAGCGCTTGCCAGTTACTCCCTTAGCCCTCTGCTCGCCGTAGGTGCGAGGAGGGTCTGGGCTGCCTCCCCCTCCCTGTGCCCCGGTGCTGTGCTGGTGGTCGCCGGAGCTGGAAACCAACTCCAAACGTGCTCTCCATAAGGGAGAAGGCGGATGGGGCCTGAAAAGGCCTTGTGTGCACTGGCCCCAGCACCCCACCCTTCGCCTGCTAGGGAAGGACCCACCTAGGGCCCATTTCAGAAAGTGCACAAAACTAGCTTCTGGGAGCTGCCTTCTCGAAAGGGAAACTCTGCTGGGAAACCAAGCTCAGCCCCAGTGCGTGTTAGCTCAGGAAAGCAGCGCTTTCCAGTGACTGCCTTATCCCTGTGCTCGCCGTAGGTCCGAGGAGGGTCTGGGGTGCCTCTAGCTACCTGTGCCCCAGTGCTGTGCTGGTGGTCGCCGGAACTGGAAAGCAACTCCAAACATGGTCTCCATAAGAGAGAAAGCGGATAGGGTCTGAAAAGGCCTTGTGTGCCCTGGCCCCAGAACCCCACACTTCGCCAGCGAGGGAGGGACCAAATTGAGGCCCATCTCAGAAAGGACACAAAACTAGCTACTGGGAGTTGCCTTCTCGAAAGGGAAACTCTGCTGGGAAACCAAGCTCAGCCCCAGTGCGTGTTAGCTCAGGAAAGCAGCGCTTGCCAGTTACTCCCTTAGCCCTGTGCTCGCCGTAGGTGCGAGGAGGGTCTGGGCTGCCTCCCCCTCCCTGTGCCCCGGTGCTGTGCTGGTGGACGCTGGAGCTGGAAACCAACTCCAAACGTGCTCTCCTTCGGGGAGAAGGCAGATGGGGCCTGAAAAGGCCTTGTGTGCCCTGGCCCCAGTACCCCACACTTCGCCAGCTAGGGAGGGACCCAGCTAGGGCCCATCTCAGAAAGGGCACAAAACTAGCTTCTGGGAGCTGCCTTCTTGAAAGGGAAACTCTACTCGGGAAACCAAGCTCAGCCCCAGTGCGTGTTAGCTCAGGAAAGCAGCGCTTGCTGTGTTCTCCCCTAGGCCTGTGCAGGCCCTAGGGCCGAGGAGGGTCTGGGCTGCCTCCCGCTCCCTGTGTCCCGGTGCTGTGCTGGTGGTGGCCGGAGCTGGAAACCAACTCCAAACGTGCTCTCCATCGGGGAGAAGGCGGTGGGGCCTGAAAAGGCCTTGTGTGCACTGGCCCCAGCACCCCACCCTTCGCCTGCTAGGGAGGGACCCACCTAGAGCCCATCTCAGAAAGGGCACAAAACTAGCTTCTGGGAGCTGCCTTCTCGAAAGGGAAACTCTGCTGGGAAACCAAGCTCAGCCCCAGTGCGTGGTAGCTCAGGAAAGCAGCGCTTTCCAGTGAATGCCTTATCCCTGTGCTCGCAGATGGTCCGAGGAGTGTCTGGGCTGCCTCCCGCTCCCTCTGCCCAGGTGCTGTGCTGGTGGTCACCGGAGCTAAAAACCAACTCCAAACATGCTCTCCATTGGGGAGAAGGCGGTGGGGCCTGAAAAGGCCTTGTGTGCACTGGCCCCAGCACCCCACCCTTCGCCTGCTAGGGAGGGACCCACCTAGGGCCCATCTCAGAAAGGGCCCAAAACTAGATTCTGGGAGCTGCATTCTCAAAAGGGCAACTCTCCTCTGGAAACCAAGCGCAGCCCCAGTGCTTGTTTGCTCGGGAAAGCTGCAATTGCCGGTTTCTCCCCTAGGCCTGTGCTCACCATATGGCAGAGGAGGGTCTGGGCTGCCCCCCCTCCCTGTGCCCCGGTGCTGTGCTGGTGGTGGCCGGAGCTGGAAACCAATTCCAAACGTGCTCTCCATAAGGGAGAAGGCGGATGGGGCCTGAAAAGGCCTTGTGTGCACTGGCCCCAGCACCCCACCCTTCGCCTGCTAGGGAAGGACCCACCTAGGGCCCATTTCAGAAAGTGCACAAAACTAGCTTCTGGGAGCTGCCTTCTCGAAAGGGAAACTCTCCTCGGGAAACCAAGCTCAGCCCCAGTGCGTGTTAGCTCAGGAAAGGCGCGCCTGCATGATACTCCCTTAGCCCTGTGCTCGCCGTAGGTGCGAGGAGGGTCTGGGCTGCCTCCCGCTCCCTGTGCCCCGGTGCTGTGCTGGTGGTGGCCGGAGCTGGAAACCAACTCCAAACGTGCTCTCCATTGGGGAGAAGGCGGTGGGGCCTGAAAAGGCCTTGTGTGCACTGGCCCCAGCACCCCACCCTTCGCCTGCTAGGGAGGGACCCACCTAGGGCCCATCTCAGAAAGGGCACAAAACTAGCTTCTGGGAGCTGCCTTCTCGAAAGGGAAACTCTGCTCGGGAAACCAAGCTCAGCCCCAGTGCGTGTTAGCTCAGGAAAGCAGCGCTTGCCAGTTACTCCCTTAGCCCTGTGCTCGCCGTAGGTGCGAGGAGGATCTGGGCTGCCTCCCCCTCCCTGTGCCCCGGTGCTGTGCTGGTGGTCGCCAGAGCTGGAAACCAACTCCAAACGTGCTCTGCTTCGGGGAGAAAGCGGATGGGGCCTGAAAAGGCCTTGTGTGCACTGGCCCCAGCAGCCCACACTTCGGCTGCTATCGAGGGACGCACCTAAGGCCCATCTCAGAAAGGGCACAAACTAGCTTCTGGGAGTAGCCTTCTCGAAAGGGAATCACTCTTCTAGAAACCAAGGTCAGCCCCAGTGCGTGTTTGCTCAGGAAAACAGCGCTTGCCGGTTTCTCCCCTAGGCTTGTGCTACCCATAGGGCCAAGGAGGGTCTGGGCTGCCTCCCGCACCTTGTGCCCCAGTGCTGTGCTGGTGGTTGCCGGAGCTGGAAACCAACTCCAAAAGTACTCTCCTTCGGAAAGAAGGCGGATAGGGCCTGAAAAGGCCTTGTGTGCACTATCCCCAGCACCCCACCCTCCGCCTACTAGGGAGGGACCCACATAAGGCCCAACTCAGAAAGGGCACAAAACTAGCTTCTGGGTGCTGCCTTCTCGAAAGGGAAACTCTCCTCGGGAAACCAAGCTCAGCCCCAGTGCGTGTTTGCTCAGGAAAGCAGCGCTTGCCAGTTTCTCCCCTAGGCCTGTGTTCGCCCTAGGGCCGAGGCGGGTCTGGGCTGCCTCCTGCTCCCTGTGCCCCGGTGCTGTGCTGGTGGTCGCCGGAACTGGAAACCAACTCCAAAAGTACTCTCCGTAAGGGAGAAGGCGGATGGGGCCTGAAAAGGCCTTTTGTGCCCTGGCCCCAGAACCCCACCCTTCGCCAGCTAGGGAGGGACCCAACTGGGGCCCATCTCAGAAAGGGCACAAATCTACATTCTGGGAGCTGCCTTCTCGAAAGGGAAACTCTCCTCGGGAAACTAAGCTCAGCCCCAGTGCGTGTTAGCTCAGGAAAGCAGCGCTTGCCAGTTACTCCCTTAGCCCTGTGCTCGCCGTAGGTGCGAGGAGGGTCTGGGCTGCCTCCCACTCCCTGTGCCCCGGTGCTGTGCTGGTGGGCGCTGGAGCTGGAAACCAACTCCAAACGTGCTCTCCTTCGGGGAGAAGGCAGATGGGGCCTCAAAAGGCCTTGTGTGCCCTGGCCCCAGAACCCCACCTTTCGCCAGCTAGGGAGGGAACCAACTGGGGCCCATCTCAGAAAGGACACAAAACTAGCTTCTGG
The DNA here is from genome assembly GCF_054392235.1 of Sus scrofa. Lineage (NCBI taxonomy): Eukaryota > Metazoa > Chordata > Mammalia > Artiodactyla > Suidae > Sus > Sus scrofa. The sequence goes on along the minus strand of NC_139385.1, from coordinate 52,102,335 downwards.
GAGTTGCCTTCTCGAAAGGGAAACTCTGCTGGGAAACCAAGCTCAGCCCCAGTGCGTGTTAGGTCAGGAAAGCAGCGCTTGCCGTGTTCTCCCCTAGGACTGTGCACGCCCTAGGGCCGAGGAGGGTCTGGGCTGCCTCCTGCTCCCTGTGCCCCAGTGCTGTGCTGGTGGTGGCCGGAGCTGGAAACCAACTCCAAACGTGCTCTCCTTCGGGGAGAAGGCGGATGGGGTCTGAAAAGGCCTTGTGTGCACTGGCCCCAGCACCCCACACTTCGCCAGCTAGGGAGGGACCCACCTAGGGCCCATCTCACAAAGGGCACAAAACTAGCTTCTGTATGCTGCCTTCTCAAAAGGGAAACTCTCCTCGGGACACCAAGCTCAGCGCCTGTGCGTGTTTGCTCAGGAAAGCAGCGCTTGCCGGTTCATCCCTTAGCCATGTCCTCGCCGATAATCGGAGTAGTGTCTGGGCTGCAACCCGCCCCCTGTGCCCCGGTGCTGTGCTGGTGGTGGCCGGAGCTGGAAACCCACTCCAAACGTGCTCTCCTTCGAGGAGAAGGCATGGGGCCTGAAAAGGCCTTGTGTGTACTGGCCCCAGCACCCCACCCTTCGCCAGCTAGGGAGGGACCCACCTAGGGCCCATCTCAGAAAGGGCACAAATCTGATTTCTGGGAGGTGCCTTCTCGAAAGGGAAACTCTCCTCGGAAAACCAAGCTCAGCGCCAGTGAGTGTTTGCTCAGGAAAGCAGCGCTTGCCGGTTTATCCCTTAGCCCTGTGCTCGCCGATGGTCCGAGGAGTGTCTGGGCTGCAACCCGCCCCCTGTGCCCCGGTGGTGTGCTGGTGGTCGCCGGAGCTGGAAACCCACTCAAACTTGCTCTCCTTCGGGGAGAAGGCGGATGGGGCCTGAAAAGGCCTTGTGTGCACTGGCCCCAACACCCCACCCTTCGCCTGCTAGGGAGGAACCCAACAAGGTCCCATCTCAGAAAGGGCACATAACTAGCTTCTGGGAGCTGCCTTCTCAAAAGGGAAACTCTGCTGGGAAACTAAGCTCAGCCCCAGTGCGTGTTAGCTCAGGAATGCAGCGCTTTCCAGTGACTGCCTTATCCCTGTGCTCGCCGTAGGTCCGAGGAGGGTCTGGGGTGCCTCTAGCTCCCTGTGCCCCGGTGCTGTGCTGGTGGTGGCCGGAGCTGGAAACCAACTCCAAACGTGCTCTCCATCGGGGAGGAGGCGGTGGGGCCTGAAAAGGCCTTGTGTGCACTGGCCCCAGCACCCCACCCTTCGCCTGCTAGGGAGGGACCTACCTAGGGCGTATCTCAGAAAGGGCACAAATCTAGATTCTGGGAGCTGCATTCTCAAAAGGGCAACTCTCCTCTGGAAACCAAGCGCAGACCCAGTGCGTGTTTGCTCGGGAAAGCTGTGCTTGCCGGTTTCTCCCCTAGGCCTGTGCTCACCATAGGGCAGAGGAGGGTCTGGGCTGCCTCCCCCTCCCTGTGCCCCGGTGCTGTGCTGGTGGTCGCCGGAGCTGGAAACCAACTCCAAACGTGCTCTCCATAAGGGAGAAGGCGGATGGGGTCTGAAAAGGCCTTGTATGCTCTGGCCCCAGCACCCCACCCTTCGCCTGCTAGGTAGGGACCCACCTAGGGCCCATTTCAAAAAGTGCACAGAAGTAGCTTCTGGGAGCTGCCTTCTCGAAAGGGAAACTCTCCTCGGGAAACCAAGCTCAGCCCCAGTGCGTGTTTGCTCAGGAAAGGAGCGCCTGCCTGATACTCCCGTAGCCCTGTCCTCGCCTTTTATCCGAGGAGGGTCTGGGCTGCCTCCCGCTCCCTGTGCCCCGGTGCTGAGCTGGTGGGCACGGGAGCTGGAAACCAACTTCAAACGTGCTCTCCTTCGGGGAGAAGCCGGATAGGGCCTGAAGAGGCCTTGTGTGCACTGGTCCCTGCACCCCACCCTTCGCCTGCTAGGGAGGGACCCACCTAGGGCCCATCTCAGAAAGGGCACAATACTACATTCTGGGAGCTGCTTTCTTGAAAGGGAATCTCTGCTCGGGAAACCAAGCTCAGCCCCAATGCGTGTTTGCTCCGGAAAGCAGCGCTTGTGGGGTTCTCCCCTAGGCCTGTGCTCGCCCTAAGGCCGAGGAGGGTCTGGGCTGCCTCCCGCTCCCTGTGCCCCGGTGCTGTGCTGGTGGTGGCCGGAGCTGGAAACCAACTCCAAACGTGCTCTCCTTCGGGGAGAAGGCGGATGGGGTCTGAAAAGGCCTTGTGTGCACTGGCCCCAGCACCCCACCCTTCGCCTGCTCGGGAGCGACCCCCCTAGGTCCCATCTCAGAAAGGGCACAAATCTACTTTCTGGGAGGTGCCTTCTCGAAAGGGAAACTCTCCTCGGGAAACTAAGCTCAGCCCCAGTGCGTGTTAGCTCAGGAAAGCAGCGCTTGCCAGTTACTCCCTTAGCCCTGTGCTCGCCGTAGGTGCGAGGAGGGTCTGGGCTGCCTCCCCCTCCCTGTGCCCCGGTGCTGTGCTGGTGGACGCTGGAGCTGGAAACCAACTCCAAACGTGCTCTCCTTCGGGGAGAAGGCAGATGGGGCCTGAAAAGGCCTTGTGTGCCCTGGCCCCAGAACCCCACCCTTCGCCAGCTAGGGAGGGACCAAACTGGGGCCCATCTCAGAAAGGACACACAACTAGCTTCTGGGAGCTGCCTTCTCGAAAGGGAAACTCTGCTGGGAAACCAAGCTCAGCCCCAGTGCGTGTTAGATCAGGAAAGCAGCGCTTGCCGTGTTCTCCCCTAGGACTGTGCACGCCCTAGGGCCGAGGAGGGTCTGGGCTGCCTCCCGCCCCCTGTGCCCCGGTGCTGTGCTGGTGGTCGCCGGAACTGGAAACCAACTCCAAAAGTACTCTCCCTAAGGGAGAAGGCGGATGGGGCCTGAAAAGGCCTTGTGTGCCCTGGCCCCAGTACCCCACACTTCGCCAGCTTGGGAGGGACCCAGCTAGGGCCCATCTCAGAAAGGGCACAAAACTAGCTTATGGGAGCTGCCTTCTTGAAAGGGAAACTCTACTCGGAAAACCAAGCTCAGCCCCAGTGCGTGTTAGCTCAGGAAAGCAGCGCTTGCCGGTTTCTCCCCTAGGCTTGTGCTACCCATAGGGCCAAGGAGGGTCTGGGCTGCCTCCCGCACCTTGTGCCCCAGTGCTGTGCTGGTGGTTGCCGGAGCTGGAAACAAACTCCAAACGTGCTCTCCTTCGGGAAGAAGGCGGATAGGGCCTGAAAAGGCCTTGTGTGCACTATCCCCAGCACCCCACCCTCCGCCTACTAGGGAGGGACCCACATAAGGCCCAACTCAGAAAGGGCACAAAACTAGCTTCTGGGTGCTGCCTTCTCGAAAGGGAAACTCTCCTCGGGAAACCAAGCTCAGCCCCAGTGCGTGTTTGCTCAGGAAAGCAGCGCTTGCCGGTTTCTCGCCTAGGCCTGTGTTCGCCCTAGGGCCGAGGCGGGTCTGGGCTGCCTCCTGCTCCCTGTGCCCCAGTGCTGTGCTGGTGGTCGCCGGAACTGGAAACCAACTCCAAAAGTACTCTCCGTAAGGGAGAAGGTGGATGGGGCCTGAAAAGTTCTTGTGTGCCCTGGCCCCAGAACCCCAACCTTCGCCAGCTAGGGAGGGACCCACCTAGGGCCCATCTCAGAAAGGGCACAAATCTACATTCTGGGAGCTGCCTTCTCGAAAGGGAAACTCTCCTCGGGAAACTAAGCTCAGCCCCAGTGCGTGTTAGCTCAGGAAAGCAGCTCTTGCCAGTTACTCCCTTAGCCCTGTGCTCGCCGTAGGTGCGAGGAGGGTCTGGGCTGCCTCCCCCTCCCTGTGCCCCGGTGCTGTGCTGGTGGGCGCTGGAGCTGGAAACCAACTCCAAACGTGCTCTCCTTCGGGGAGAAGGCAGATGGGGCCTCAAAAGGCCTTGTGTGCCCTGGCCCCAGAACCCCACCGTTCGCCAGCTAGGGAGGGACCCAACTGGGCCCCATCTCAGAAAGGACACAAAACTAGCTTCTGGGAGTTGCCTTCTCGAAAGGGAAACTCTGCTGGGAAACCAAGCTCAGCCCCAGTGCGTGTTAGGTCAGGAAAGCAGCGCTTGCCGTGTTCTCCCCTAGGACTGTGCACGCCCTAGGGCCGAGGAGGGTCTGGGCTGCCTCCTGCTCCCTGTGCCCCAGTGCTGTGCTGGTGGTGGCCGGAGCTGGAAACCAACTCCAAACGTGCTCTCCTTCGGGGAGAAGGCGGATGGGGCCTGAAAAGGCCTTGTGTGCACTGGCCCCAGCACCCCACCCTTCGCCTGCTCGGGAGCGACCCCCCTAGGGCCCATCTCAGAAACTGCACAAATCTACTTTCTGGGAGCTGCCTTCTCAAAAGGGAAACTCTCCTCGGGACACCAAGCTCAGCGCCAGTGCGTGTTTGCTCAGGAAAGCAGCGCTTGCCGGTTTATCCCTTAGCCCTGTGCTCGCCGATGGTCCGAGGAGTGTCTGGGCTGCCTCCCGCCCCCTGTGCCCCGGTGCTGTGCTGGTGGTCGCCGGAACTGGAAACCAACTCCAAAAGTACTCTCCGTAAGGGAGAAGGCGGATGGGGCCTGAAAAGGTCTTGTGTGCCCTGGCCCCAGTACCCCACACTTCGCCAGCTAGGGAGGGACCCAGCTAGGGCCCATCTCAGAAAGGGCACAAAACTAGCTTCTGGGAGCTGCCTTCTTGAAAGGGAAACTCTCCTCGGGAAACCAAGCTCAGCCCCCGTGCGTGTTAGCTCAGGAAAGCAGCGCTTGCCGGGTTCTCCCCTAGGCCTGTGCAGGCCCTAGGGCCGAGGAGGGTCTGGGCTGCCTCCCGCTCCCTGTGCCCCGGTGCTGTGCTGGTGGTGCCCGGAGCTGGAAACCAACTCCAAACGTGCTCTCCTTCGGGGAGAAGGCGGATGGGGCCTGAAAAGGCCTTGTGTGTACTGGCCCCAGCACCCCACCCTTCGCCAGCTAGGGAGGGACCCCCCTAGGGCCCATCTCAGAAAGGGCACATAACTAGATTCTGGGAGCTGCCTTCTCGAAAGGGAAACTCTGCTGGGAAACCAAGCTCAGCCCCAGTGCGTATTAGCTCAGGAAAGCAGCGCTTGCCAGTTACTCCCTTAGCCCTGTGCTCGCCGTAGGTGCGAGGAGGGTCTGGGCTGCCTCCCCCTCCCTGTGCCCCGGTGCTGTGCTGGTGGTCGCCAGAGCTGGAAACCAACTCCAAACGTGCTCTGCTTCGGGGAGAAAGCGGATGGGGCCTGAAAAGGCCTTGTGTGCACTGGCCCCAGCAGCCCACACTTCGGCTGCTATCGAGGGACGCACCTAAGGCCCATCTCAGAAAGGGCACAAACTAGCTTCTGGGAGTAGCCTTCTCGAAAGGGAGTCATTCTTCTAGAAACCAAGGTCAGCCCCAGTGCGTGTTTGCTCAGGAAAACAGCGCTTGCCGGTTTCTCCCCTAGGCTTGTGCTACCCATAGGGCCAAGGAGGGTCTGGGCTGCCTCCCGCACCTTGTGCCCCAGTGCTGTGCTGGTGGTTGCCGGAGCTGGAAACAAACTCCAAACGTGCTCTCCTTCGGGAAGAAGGCGGATAGGGCCTGAAAAGGCCTTGTGTGCACTATCCCCAGCACCCCACCCTCCGCCTACTAGGGAGGGACCCACATAAGGCCCAACTAAGAAAGGGCACAAAACTAGCTTCTGGGAGCTGCCTTCTCGAAAGGGAAACTCTCCTCGGGAAACCAAGCTCAGCCCCAGTGCGTGTTTGCTCAGGAAAGCAGCGCTTGCCGGTTTTTCGCCTAGACCTGTGTTCCCCTAGGGCCGAGGCGGGTCTGGGCTGCCTCCTGCTCCCTGTGCCCCGGTGCTGTGCTGGTGGTCGCCGGAACTGGAAAGCAACTCCAAACATGGTCTCCATAAGAGAGAAGGCGGATAGGGCCTGAAAAGGCATTGTGTGCACTGGCCTCAGAACCCCACCCTTCGCCAGCTAGGGAGGGACCCAACTGGGGACCATCTCAGAAAGGACACAAAACTAGCTTCTGGGAGTTGCCTTCTCGAAAGGGAAACTCTGCTGGGAAACCAAGCTCAGCCCCAGTGCGTGTTAGGTCAGGAAAGCAGCGCTTGCCGTGTTCTCCCTTAAGACTGTGCACGCCCTAGGGCTGAGGAGGGTCTGGGCTGCCTCCTGCTCCCTGTGCCCCAGTGCTGTGCTGGTGGTGGCCGGAGCTGGAAACCAACTCCAAACGTGCTCTCCTTCGGGGAGAAGGCGGATGGGGTCTGAAAAGGCCTTGTGTGCACTGGCCCCAACACCCCACCCTTCGCCTGCTCGGGAGCGACCCCCCTAGGGCCCATCTCAGAAACTGCACAAATCTACTTTCTGGGAGCTGCCTTCTCAAAAGGGAAACTCTCCTCGGGACACCAAGCTCAGCGCCAGTGCGTGTTTGCTCAGGAAAGCAGCGCTTGCCGGTTCATCCCTTAGCCCTGTGCTCGCCGATGGTCCGAGTAGTGTCTGGGCTGCAACACGCTCCCTGTGCCCCGGTGCTGTGCTGGTGGTGGCCGGAGCTGGAAACCCACTCCAAACGTGCTCTCCTTCGGGGAGAAGGCGGATGGGGCCTGAAAAGGCCTTGTGTGCCCTGGCCCCAGTACCCCACACTTCGCCAGCTAGGGAGGGACCCAGCTAGGGCCCATCTCAGAAAGGGCACAAAACTAGCTTATGGGAGCTGCCTTCTTGAAAGGGAAAGTCTACTCGGAAAACCAAGCTCAGCCCCAGTGCGTGTTAGCTCAGGAAAGCAGCGCTTGCCGGTTTCTCCCCTAGGCTTGTGCTACCCATAGGGCCAAGGAGGGTCTGGGCTGCCTCCCGCACCTTGTGCCCCAGTGCTGTGCTGGTGGTTGCCGGAGCTGGAAACCAACTCCAAACGTGCTCTCCTTCGGGAAGAAGGCGGATAGGGCCTGAAAAGGCCTTGTGTGCACTATCCCCAGCACCCCACCCTCCGCCTACTAGGGAGGGACCCACATAAGGCCCAACTCAGAAAGGGCACAAAACTAGCTTCTGGGTGCTGCCTTCTCGAAAGGGAAACTCTCCTCGGGAAACCAAGCTCAGCCCCAGTGCGTGTTTGCTCAGGAAAGCAGCGCTTGCCGGTTTCTCGCCTAGGCCTGTGTTCGCCCTAGGGCCGAGGCGGGTCTGGGCTGCCTCCTGCTCCCTGTGCCCCAGTGCTGTGCTGGTGGTCGCCGGAACTGGAAACCAACTCCAAAAGTACTCTCCGTAAGGGAGATGGTGGATGGGGCCTGAAAAGTTCTTGTGTGCCCTGGCCCCAGAACCCCAACCTTCGCCAGCTAGGGAGGGACCCACCTAGGGCCCATCTCAGAAAGGGCACAAATCTACATTCTGGGAGCTGCCTTCTCGAAAGGGAAACTCTCCTCGGGAAACTAAGCTCAGCCCCAGTGCGTGTTAGCTCAGGAAAGCAGCTCTTGCCAGTTACTCCCTTAGCCCTGTGCTCGCCGTAGGTGCGAGGAGGGTCTGGGCTGCCTCCCCCTCCCTGTGCCCCGGTGCTGTGCTGGTGGGCGCTGGAGCTGGAAACCAACTCCAAACGTGCTCTCCTTCGGGGAGAAGGCAGATGGGGCCTCAAAAGGCCTTGTGTGCCCTGGCCCCAGAACCCCACCGTTCGCCAGCTAGGGAGGGACCCAACTGGGCCCCATCTCAGAAAGGACACAAAACTAGCTTCTGGGAGTTGCCTTCTCGAAAGGGAAACTCTGCTGGGAAACCAAGCTCAGCCCCAGTGCGTGTTAGGTCAGGAAAGCAGCGCTTGCCGTGTTCTCCCCTAGGACTGTGCACGCCCTAGGGCCGAGGAGGGTCTGGGCTGCCTCCTGCTCCCTGTGCCCCAGTGCTGTGCTGGTGGTGGCCGGAGCTGGAAACCAACTCCAAACGTGCTCTCCTTCGGGGAGAAGGCGGATGGGGCCTGAAAAGGCCTTGTGTGCACTGGCCCCAGCACCCCACCCTTCGCCTGCTCGGGAGCGACCCCCCTAGGGCCCATCTCAGAAACTGCACAAATCTACTTTCTGGGAGCTGCCTTCTCAAAAGGGAAACTCTCCTCGGGACACCAAGCTCAGCGCCAGTGCGTGTTTGCTCAGGAAAGCAGCGCTTGCCGGTTTATCCCTTAGCCCTGTGCTCGCCGATGGTCCGAGGAGTGTCTGGGCTGCCTCCCGCCCCCTGTGCCCCGGTGCTGTGCTGGTGGTCGCCGGAACTGGAAACCAACTCCAAAAGTACTCTCCGTAAGGGAGAAGGCGGATGGGGCCTGAAAAGGTCTTGTGTGCCCTGGCCCCAGTACCCCACACTTCGCCAGCTAGGGAGGGACCCAGCTAGGGCCCATCTCAGAAAGGGCACAAAACTAGCTTCTGGGAGCTGCCTTCTTGAAAGGGAAACTCTCCTCGGGAAACCAAGCTCAGCCCCAGTGCGTGTTAGCTCAGGAAAGCAGCGCTTGCCGGGTTCTCCCCTAGGCCTGTGCAGGCCCTAGGGCCGAGGAGGGTCTGGGCTGCCTCCCGCTCCCTGTGCCCCGGTGCTGTGCTGGTGGTGCCCGGAGCTGGAAACCAACTCCAAACGTGCTCTCCTTCGGGGAGAAGGCGGATGGGGCCTGAAAAGGCCTTGTGTGTACTGGCCCCAGCACCCCACCCTTCGCCAGCTAGGGAGGGACCCCCCTAGGGCCCATCTCAGAAAGGGCACATAACTAGATTCTGGGAGCTGCCTTCTCGAAAGGGAAACTCTGCTGGGAAACCAAGCTCAGCCCCAGTGCGTATTAGCTCAGGAAAGCAGCGCTTGCCAGTTACTCCCTTAGCCCTGTGCTCGCCGTAGGTGCGAGGAGGGTCTGGGCTGCCTCCCCCTCCCTGTGCCCCGGTGCTGTGCTGGTGGTCGCCAGAGCTGGAAACCAACTCCAAACGTGCTCTGCTTCGGGGAGAAAGCGGATGGGGCCTGAAAAGGCCTTGTGTGCACTGGCCCCAGCAGCCCACACTTCGGCTGCTATCGAGGGACGCACCTAAGGCCCATCTCAGAAAGGGCACAAACTAGCTTCTGGGAGTAGCCTTCTCGAAAGGGAGTCACTCTTCTAGAAACCAAGGTCAGCCCCAGTGCGTGTTTGCTCAGGAAAACAGCGCTTGCCGGTTTCTCCCCTAGGCTTGTGCTACCCATAGGGCCAAGGAGGGTCTGGGCTGCCTCCCGCACCTTGTGCCCCAGTGCTGTGCTGGTGGTTGCCGGAGCTGGAAACAAACTCCAAACGTGCTCTCCTTCGGGAAGAAGGCGGATAGGGCCTGAAAAGGCCTTGTGTGCACTATCCCCAGCAGCCCACCCTCCGCCTACTAGGGAGGGACCCACATAAGGCCCAACTAAGAAAGGGCACAAAACTAGCTTCTGGGAGCTGCCTTCTCGAAAGGGAAACTCTCCTCGGGAAACCAAGCTCAGCCCCAGTGCGTGTTTGCTCAGGAAAGCAGCGCTTGCCGGTTTTTCGCCTAGACCTGTGTTCCCCTAGGGCCGAGGCGGGTCTGGGCTGCCTCCTGCTCCCTGTGCCCCGGTGCTGTGCTGGTGGTCGCCGGAACTGGAAAGCAACTCCAAACATGGTCTCCATAAGAGAGAAGGCGGATAGGGCCTGAAAAGGCATTGTGTGCACTGGCCTCAGAACCCCACCCTTCGCCAGCTAGGGAGGGACCCAACTGGGGACCATCTCAGAAAGGACACAAAACTAGCTTCTGGGAGTTGCCTTCTCGAAAGGGAAACTCTGCTGGGAAACCAAGCTCAGCCCCAGTGCGTGTTAGGTCAGGAAAGCAGCGCTTGCCGTGTTCTCCCTTAAGACTGTGCACGCCCTAGGGCTGAGGAGGGTCTGGGCTGCCTCCTGCTCCCTGTGCCCCAGTGCTGTGCTGGTGGTGGCCGGAGCTGGAAACCAACTCCAAACGTGCTCTCCTTCGGGGAGAAGGCGGATGGGGTCTGAAAAGGCCTTGTGTGCACTGGCCCCAACACCCCACCCTTCGCCTGCTCGGGAGCGACCCCCCTAGGGCCCATCTCAGAAACTGCACAAATCTACTTTCTGGGAGCTGCCTTCTCAAAAGGGAAACTCTCCTCGGGACACCAAGCTCAGCGCCAGTGCGTGTTTGCTCAGGAAAGCAGCGCTTGCCGGTTCATCCCTTAGCCCTGTGCTCGCCGATGGTCCGAGTAGTGTCTGGGCTGCAACACGCTCCCTGTGCCCCGGTGCTGTGCTGGTGGTGGCCGGAGCTGGAAACCAACTCCAAACGTGCTCTCCTTCGAGGAGAAGGCGGATGGGGCCTGAAAAGGCCTTGTGTGTACTGGCCCCAGCACCCCACCTTCGCCAGCTAGGGAGGGACCCACCTAGGGCCCATCTCAGAAAGGGCACAAATCTGATTTCTGGGAGCTGCCTTCTCGAAAGAGAAACTCTCCTCGGGAAACCAAGCTCAGCGCCAGTGAGTGTTTGCTCAGGAAAGCAGCGCTTGCCGGTTTATCCCTTAGCCCTGTGCTCGCCGATGGTCCGAGGAGTGTCTGGGCTGCAACCCGCCCCCTGTGCCCCGGTAGTGTGCTGGTGGTGGCCGGAGCTGGAAACCCACTCCAAACTTGCTCTCCTTCGGGGAGAAGGCAGATGGGGACTGAAAAGACCTTGTGTGCACTGGCCCCAACACCCCACCCTTCGCCTGCTAGGGAGGAACCCAACAAGGTCCCATCTCAGAAAGGGCACATAACTAGCTTCTGGGAGCTGCCTTCTCAAAAGGGAAACTCTGCTGGGAAACTAAGCTCAGCCCCAGTGCGTGTTAGCTCAGGAATGCAGCGCTTTCCAGTGACTGCCTTATCCCTGTGCTCGCCGTAGGTCCGAGGAGTGTTTGGGGTGCCTCTAGCTCCCTGTGCCCCGGTGCTGTGCTGGTGGTGGCCGGAGCTGGAAACCCACTCCAAACGTGCTCTCCATCGGCGAGAAGGCGGTGGGGCCTGAAAAGGCCTTGTGTGCACTGGCCCCAGCAACCCACCCTTCGCCTGCTAGGGAGGGACCTACCTAGGGCCCATCTCAGAAAGGGCACAAAACTAGATTCTGGGAGCTGCATTCTCAAAAGGGCAACTCTCTTCTGGAAACCAAGCGCAGCCCCAGTGCTTGTTTGCTCGGGAAAGCTGCGCTTGCCGGTTTCTCCCCTAGGCCTGTGCTCACCATAGGGCAGAGGAGGGTCTGGGCTGCCCCCCCTCCATGTGTCCCGGTGCTGTGCTGGTGGTCGCCGGAGCTGGAAACCAACTCCAAACGTGCTCTCCATAAGGGAGAAGGCGGATGGGGCCTGAAAAGGCCTTGTATGCACTGGCCCCAGCACCCCACCCTTCGCCTGCTAGGGAGGGACCCACCTAGGGCCCATTTCAGAAAGTGCACAAAACTAGCTTCTGGGAGCTGCCTTCTCGAAAGGGAAACTCTCCTCGGGAAACCAAGCTCAGCCCCAGTGCGTGTTTGCTCAGGAAAACAGCGCTTGCCGGTTTCTCGCCTAGGCCTCTGTTCGCCCTAGGGCCGAGGCGGGTCTGGGCTGCCTCCTGCTCCCTGTGCCCCGGTGCTGTGCTGGTGGTCACCGGAACTGGAAACCAACTCCAAAAGTACTCTCCGTAAGGGAGAAGGCGGATGGGGCCTGAAAAGTTCTTGTGTGCCCTGGCCCCAGAACCCCACAGTTCGGCAGCTAGGGAGGTACCCAACTGGGGCCCATCTCAGAAAGGGCACAAATCTACATTCTGGGAGCTGCCTTCTCGAAAGGGAAACTCTCCTCGGGAAACTAAGCTCAGCCCCAGTGCGTGTTAGCTCAGGAAAGCAGCGCTTGCCAGTTACTCCCTTAGCCCTGTGCTCGCCCTAGGGCAGAGGAGGGTCTGGGCTGCCTCCCCCTCCCTGTGCCCCGGTGCTGTGCTGGTGGGCGCTGGAGCTGGAAACCAACTCCAAACGTGCTCTCCTTCGGGGAGAAGGCAGATGGGGCCTCAAAAGGCCTTGTGTGCCCTGGCCCCAGAACACCACCGTTCGCCAGCTAGGGAGGGAACCAACTGGGCCCCATCTCAGAAAGGACACAAAACTAGCTTCTGGGAGTTGCCTTCTCGAAAGGGAAACTCTGCTGGGAAACCAAGCTCAGCCCCAGTGCGTGTTAGGTCAGGAAAGCAGCGCTTGCCGTGTTCTCCCCTAGGACTGTGCACGCCCTAGGGCCGAGGAGGGTCTGGGCTGCCTCCTGCTCCCTGTGCCCCAGTGCTGTGCTGGTGGTGGCCGGAGCTGGAAACCAACTCCAAACGTGCTCTCCTTCGGGGAGAAGGCGGATGGGGTCTGAAAAGGCCTTGTGTGCACTGGCCCCAGCACCCCACCCTTCGCCTGCTCGGGAGCGACCCCCCTAGGGCCCATCTCAGAAACTGCACAAATCTACTTTCTGGGAGCTGCCTTCTCAAAAGGGAAACTCTCCTCGGGACACCAAGCTCAGCGCCAGTGCGTGTTTGCTCAGGAAAGCAGCGCTTGCCGGTTCATCCCTTAGCCCTGTCCTCGCCGATGGTCCGAGGAGTGTCTGGGCTGCCTCCCGCCCCCTGTGCCCCGGTGCTGTGCTGGTGGTCGCCGGAACTGGAAACCAACTCCAAAAGTACTCTCCGTAAGGGAGAAGGCGGATGGGGCCTGAAAAGGTCTTGTGTGCACTGGCCCCAGTACCCCACACTTCGCCAGCTAGGGAGGGACCCACCTAGGACCCATCTCAGAAAGGGCACAAAACTAGCTTCTGGGAGCTGCCTTCTTGAAAGGGAAACTCTCCTCGGGAAACGAAGCTCAGCGCCAGTGCGTGTTTGCTCAGGAAAGCAGCGCTTGCGGGGTTCTCCCCTAGGCCTGTGCAGGCCCTAGGGCCGAGGAGGGTCTGGGCTGCCTCCCGCTCCCTGTGCCCCGGTGCTGTGCTGGTGGTGGCCGGAGCTGGAAACCAACTCCAAACGTGCTCTCCTTCGGGGAGATGGCGGATGGGGCCTGAAAAGGCCTTGTGTGTACTGGCCCCATCACCCCACCCTTCTCCAGCTACGGAGGGACCCACCTCGGGCCCATCTCAGAAACTGCAGAAATCTGATTTCTGGGAGCTGCCTTCTCGAAAGGGAAACTCTCCTCGGGAACCCAAGCTCAGCGCCAGTGCGTGTTTGCTCAGGAAAGCAGCGCTTGCCGGTTTATCCCTTAGCCCTGTGCTCGCCGATGGTCCGAGGAGTGTCTGGGCTGCAACACGCCCCCTGTGCCCCGGTGGTGTGCTGGTGGTGGCCGGAGCTGGAAACCCACTCCAAACTTGCTCTGCTTGGGGAGATGTTGGATGGGGCCTGAAAAGGCCTTGTGTGCACTGGCCCCAACACCCCAACCTTCGCCAGCTAGGGAGGAACCCAACAAGGTCCCATCTCAGAAAGGGCACATAACTAGCTTCTGGGAGCTGCCTTCTCGAAAGGGAAACTCTGCTGGGAAACCAAGCTCAGCCCCAGTGCGTGTTAGCTCAGGAAAGCAGCGCTTTCCAGTGAATGCCTTATCCCTGTGCTCGCCGATGGTCCGAGGAGTGTCTGGGCTGCCTCCCGCTCCCTGTGCCCCGGTGCTGTGCTGGTGGTCACCGGAGCTAAAAACCAACTCCAAACGTGCTCTCCATCGGGGAGGAGGCGGTGGGGCCTGAAAAGGCCTTGTGTGCACTGGCCCCAGCACCCCACCCTTCGCCTGCTTGGGAGGGACCCACCTAGGGCCCATCTCAGAAAGGGCCCAAAACTAGATTCTGGGAGCTGCATTCTCAAAAGGGAAACTCTCCTCGGGAAACCAAGCGCAGCCCCAGTGCTTGTTTGCTCGGGAAAGCTGCAATTGCCGGTTTCTCCCCTAGGCCTGTGCTCACCATATGGCAGAGGAGGGTCTGGGCTGCCCCCCCTCCCTGTGCCCCGGTGCTGTGCTGGTGGTCGCCGGAGCTGGAAACCAACTCCAAACGTGCTCTCCATAAGGGAGAAGGCGGATGGGGCCTGAAAAGGCCTTGTGTGCACTGGCCCCAGCACCCCACCCTTCGCCTGCTAGGGAAGGACCCACCTAGGGCCCATTTCAGAAAGTGCACAAAACTAGCTTCTGGGAGCTGCCTTCTCGAAAGGGAAACTCTCCTCGGGAAACCAAGCTCAGCCCCAGTGCGTGTTTGCTCAGGAAAGGAGCGCCTGCCTGATACTCCCTTAGCCCTGTGCTCGCCCTAGGGCCGAGGAGGGTCTGGGCTGCCTCCCGCTCCCTGTGCCCCAGTGCTGTGCTGGTGGTGGCCGGAGCTGGAAACCAACTCCAAACGTGCTCTCCTTCGGGGAGAAGGCGGTTGGGGCTGAAAAGGCCTTGTGTGCACTGGCCCCAGGACCCCACTCTTCGCCAGCTAGGGAGGAACCCACCTAGGGTCCATCTCAGAAACTGCACAAATCTACTTTCTGGGAGCTGCCTTCTCGAAAGGGAAACTCTGCTGGGAAACCAAGCTCAGCCCCAGTGCGTGTTAGCTCAGGAAAGCAGCGCTTTCCAGTGACTGCCTTATCCCTGTGCTCGCCGTAGGTCCGAGGAGGGTCTGGGGTGCCTCTAGCTCCCTGTGCCCCGGGGCTGTGCTGGTGGTCGCCGGAACTGGAAAGCAACTCCAAACATGGTCTCCATAAGAGAGAAGGCGGATAGGGTCTGAAAAGGCCTTGTGTGCCCTGGCCCCAGAACCCCACCCTTCGCCAGCTAGGGAGGGACCAAACTGGGCCCCATCTCAGAAAGGACACAAAACTAGCTTCTGAGAGTTGCCTTCTCGAAAGGGAAACTCTGCTGGGAAACCAAGCTCAGCCCCAGTGCGTGTTAGGTCAGGAAAGCAGCGCTTGCCGTGTTCTCCCCTAGGACTGTGCACGCCCTAGGGCCGAGGAGGGTCTGGGCTGCCTCCTGCTCCCTGTGCCCCAGTGCTGTGCTGGTGGTGGCCGGAGCTGGAAACCAACTCCAAACGTGCTCTCCTTCGGGGAGAAGGCGGATGGGGTCTGAAAAGGCCTTGTGTGCACTGGCCCCAGCACCCCACCCTTCGCCTGCTCGGGAGCCACCCCCCTAGGGCCCATCTCAGAAACTGCACAAATCTACTTTCTGGGAGCTGCCTTCTCGAAAGGGAAACTCTCCTCGGGACACCAAGCTCAGCGCCAGTGCGTGTTTGCTCAGGAAAGCAGCGCTTGCCGGTTTATCCCTTAGCCCTGTCCTCGCCGATGGTCCGAGTAGTGTCTGGGATGCCTCCCGCCCCCTGTGCCCCAGTGATGTGCTGGTGGTCGCCGGAACAGGAAACGAACACCAAACTTGCTCTCCTTCGGGGAGAAGGCGGATGGGGCCTGAAAAGGCCTTGTGTGCACTGGCCCCATCACCCCACCCATCGCCTGCTAGGGAGGGACCCACCTAGGGCCCATCTCAGAAAGGGCACAAAACTAGCTTCTGGGAGCTGCCTTCTCAAAAGGGAATCTCTGCTCGGGAAACGAAGCTCAGCGCCAGTGCGTGTTTGCTCAGGAAAGCAGCGCTTGCCAGTTTCTCCCCTAGGCCTGTGCTCGCCCTAGGGCTGAGGCGGGTCTGGGCTGCCTCCTGCTCCCTGTGCCCCAGTGCTGTGCTGGTGGTGGCCGGAGCTGGAAACCAACTCCAAACGTGCTCTCCTTCGGGGAGAAGGCGGATGGGGTCTGAAAAGGCCTTGTGTGCACTGGCCCCAGCACCCCACCCTTCGCCTGCTCGGGAGCGACCCCCCTAGGGCCCATCTCAGAAACTGCACAAATCTACTTTCTGGGAGCTGCCTTCTCAAAAGGGAAACTCTCCTCGGGACACCAAGCTCAGCGCCAGTGCGTGTTTGCTCAGGAAAGCAGCGCTTGCCGGTTTATCCCTTAGCCCTGTGCTCGCCGATGGTCCGAGGAGTGTCTGGGCTGCCTCCCGCGCCCTGTGCCCCGGTGCTGTGCTGGTGGTCGCCGGAACTGGAAACCAACTCCAAAAGTACTCTCCGTAAGGGAGAAGGCGGATGGGGCCTGAAAAGGTCTTGTGTGCACTGGCCCCAGTACCCCACACTTCGCCAGCTAGGGAGGGACCCACCTAGGACCCATCTCAGAAAGGGCACAAAACTAGCTTCTGGGAGCTGCCTTCTTGAAAGGGAAACTCTCCTCGGGAAACCAAGCTCAGCCCCAGTGCGTGTTAGCTCAGGAAAGCAGCGCTTGCGGGGTTCTCCCCTAGACCTGTGCAGGCCCTAGGGCCGAGGAGGGTCTGGGCTGCCTCCCGCTCCCTGTGCCCCGGTGCTGTGCTGGTGGTGGCCGGAGCTGGAAACCAACTCCAAACGTGCTCTCCTTCGGGGAGATGGCGGATGGGGCCTGAAAAGGCCTTGTGTGTACTGGCCCCATCACCCCACCCTTCTCCAGCTACGGAGGGACCCACCTCGGGCCCATCTCAGAAACTGCAGAAATCTGATTTCTGGGAGCTGCCTTCTCGAAAGGGAAACTCTCCTCGGGAACCCAAGCTCAGCGCCAGTGCGTGTTTGCTCAGGAAAGCAGCGCTTGCCGGTTTATCCCTTAGCCCTGTGCTCGCCGATGGTCCGAGGAGTGTCTGGGCTGCAACACGCCCCCTGTGCCCCGGTGGTGTGCTGGTGGTGGCCGGAGCTGGAAACCCACTCCAAACTTGCTCTGCTTGGGGAGATGTTGGATGGGGCCTGAAAAGGCCTTGTGTGCACTGGCCCCAACACCCCAACCTTCGCCAGCTAGGGAGGACCCCAACAAGGTCCCATCTCAGAAAGGGCACATAACTAGCTTCTGGGAGCTGCCTTCTCGAAAGGGAAACTCTGCTGGGAAACCAAGCTCAGCCCCAGTGTGTGTTTGCTCAGGAAAGCAGCGCTTGCCGTGTTCTCCCCTAGGACTGTGCACGCCCTAGGGCCGAGGAGGGTCTGGGCTTCCTCCTGCTCCCTGTGCCCCAGTGCTGTGCTGGTGGTGGCCGGAGCTGGAAACCAACTCCAAACGTGCTCTCCTTCGGGGAGAAGGCGGATGGGGCCTGAAAAGGCCTTGTGTGCACTGGCCCCAGCACCCCACCCTTCGCCTGCTAGGGAGGGACCCACCTAGGGCCCATCTCAGAAAGGGCACAAAACTAGCTTCTGGGAGCTGCCTTCTCAAAAGGGAATCTCTGCTCGGGAAACGAAGCTCAGCGCCAGTGCGTGTTTGCTCAGGAAAGCAGCGCTTGCCAGTTTCTCCCCTAGGCCTGTGCTCGCCCTAGGGCTGAGGCGGGTCTGGGCTGCCTCCTGCTCCCTGTGCCCCAGTGCTGTGCTGGTGGTGGCCGGAGCTGGAAACCAACTCCAAACGTGCTCTCCTTCGGGGAGAAGGCGGATGGGGTCTGAAAAGGCCTTGTGTGCACTGGCCCCAGCACCCCACCCTTCGCCTGCTCGGGAGCGACCCCCCTAGGGCCCATCTCAGAAACTGCACAAATCTACTTTCTGGGAGCTGCCTTCTCAAAAGGGAAACTCTCCTCAGGACACCAAGCTCAGCGCCAGTGCGTGTTTGCTCAGGAAAGCAGCGCTTGCCGGTTTATCCCTTAGCCCTGTGCTCGCCGATGGTCCGAGGAGTGTCTGGGCTGCCTCCCGCCCCCTGTGCCCCGGTGCTGTGCTGGTGGTCGCCGGAACTGGAAACCAACTCCAAAAGTACTCTCCGTAAGGGAGAAGGCGGATGGGGCCTGAAAAGGTCTTGTGTGCACTGGCCCCTGTACCCCACACTTCGCCAGCTAGGGAGGGACCCACCTAGGACCCATCTCAGAAAGGGCACAAAACTAGCTTCTGGGAGCTGCCTTCTTGAAAGGGAAACTCTCCTCGGGAAACCAAGCTCAGCCCCAGTGCGTGTTAGCTCAGGAAAGCAGCGCTTGCGGGGTTCTCCCCTAGGCCTGTGCAGGCCCTAGGGCCGAGGAGGGTCTGGGCTGCCTCCCGCTCCCTGTGCCCCGGTGCTGTGCTGGTGGTGGCCGGAGCTGGAAACCAACTCCAAACGTGCTCTCCTTCGGGGAGATGGCGGATGGGGCCTGAAAAGGCCTTGTGTGTACTGGCCCCATCACCCCACCCTTCTCCAGCTACGGAGGGACCCACCTCGGGCCCATCTCAGAAACTGCAGAAATCTGATTTCTGGGAGCTGCCTTCTCGAAAGGGAAACTCTCCTCGGGAACCCAAGCTCAGCGCCAGTGCGTGTTTGCTCAGGAAAGCAGCGCTTGCCGGTTTATCCCTTAGCCCTGTGCTCGCCGATGGTCCGAGGAGTGTCTGGGCTGCAACACGCCCCCTGTGCCCCGGTGGTGTGCTGGTGGTGGCCGGAGCTGGAAACCCACTCCAAACTTGCTCTGCTTGGGGAGATGTTGGATGGGGCCTGAAAAGGCCTTGTGTGCACTGGCCCCAACACCCCAACCTTCGCCAGCTAGGGAGGAACCCAACAAGGTCCCATCTCAGAAAGGGCACATAACTAGCTTCTGGGAGCTGCCTTCTCGAAAGGGAAACTCTGCTGGGAAACCAAGCTCAGCCCCAGTGCGTGTTAGCTCAGGAAAGCAGCGCTTTCCAGTGAATGCCTTATCCCTGTGCTCGCCGATGGTCCGAGGAGTGTCTGGGCTGCCTCCCGCTCCCTGTGCCCCGGTGCTGTGCTGGTGGTCACCGGAGCTAAAAACCAACTCCAAACGTGCTCTCCATCGGGGAGGAGGCGGTGGGGCCTGAAAAGGCCTTGTGTGCACTGGCCCCAGCACCCCACCCTTCGCCTGCTTGGGAGGGACCCACCTAGGGCCCATCTCAGAAAGGGCCCAAAACTAGATTCTGGGAGCTGCATTCTCAAAAGGGAAACTCTCCTCTGGAAACCAAGCGCAGCCCCAGTGCTTGTTTGCTCGGGAAAGCTGCAATTGCCGGTTTCTCCCCTAGGCCTGTGCTCACCATATGGCAGAGGAGGGTCTGGGCTGCCCCCCCTCCCTGTGCCCCGGTGCTGTGCTGGTGGTCGCCGGAGCTGGAAACCAACTCCAAACGTGCTCTCCATAAGGGAGAAGGCGGATGGGGCCTGAAAAGGCCTTGTGTGCACTGGCCCCAGCACCCCACCCTTCGCCTGCTAGGGAAGGACCCACCTAGGGCCCATTTCAGAAAGTGCACAAAACTAGCTTCTGGGAGCTGCCTTCTCGAAAGGGAAACTCTCCTCGGGAAACCAAGCTCAGCCCCAGTGCGTGTTTGCTCAGGAAAGGAGCGCCTGCCTGATACTCCCTTAGCCCTGTGCTCGCCCTAGGGCCGAGGAGGGTCTGGGCTGCCTCCCGCTCCCTGTGCCCCAGTGCTGTGCTGGTGGTGGCCGGAGCTGGAAACCAACTCCAAACGTGCTCTCCTTCGGGGAGAAGGCGGTTGGGGCTGAAAAGGCCTTGTGTGCACTGGCCCCAGGACCCCACTCTTCGCCAGCTAGGGAGGAACCCACCTAGGGCCCATCTCAGAAACTGCACAAATCTACTTTCTGGGAGCTGCCTTCTCGAAAGGGAAACTCTGCTGGGAAACCAAGCTCAGCCCCAGTGCGTGTTAGCTCAGGAAAGCAGCGCTTTCCAGTGACTGCCTTATCCCTGTGCTCGCCGTAGGTCCGAGGAGGGTCTGGGGTGCCTCTAGCTCCCTGTGCCCCGGGGCTGTGCTGGTGGTCGCCGGAACTGGAAAGCAACTCCAAACATGGTCTCCATAAGAGAGAAGGCGGATAGGGTCTGAAATGGCCTTGTGTGCCCTGGCCCCAGAACCCCACCCTTCGCCAGCTAGGGAGGGACCAAACTGGGGCCCATCTCAGAAAGGACACAAAACTAGCTTCTGAGAGTTGCCTTCTCGAAAGGGAAACTCTGCTGGGAAACCAAGCTCAGCCCCAGTGCGTGTTAGGTCAGGAAAGCAGCGCTTGCCGTGTTCTCCCCTAGGACTGTGCACGCCCTAGGGCCGAGGAGGGTCTGGGCTGCCTCCTGCTCCCTGTGCCCCAGTGCTGTGCTGGTGGTGGCCGGAGCTGGAAACCAACTCCAAACGTGCTCTCCTTCGGGGAGAAGGCGGATGGGGTCTGAAAAGGCCTTGTGTGCACTGGCCCCAGCACCCCACCCTTCGCCTGCTCGGGAGCCACCCCCCTAGGGCCCATCTCAGAAACTGCACAAATCTACTTTCTGGGAGCTGCCTTCTCGAAAGGGAAACTCTCCTCGGGACACCAAGCTCAGCGCCAGTGTGTGTTTGCTCAGGAAAGCAGCGCTTGCCGGTTTATCCCTTAGCCCTGTCCTCGCCGATGGTCCGAGTAGTGTCTGGGATGCCTCCCGCCCCCTGTGCCCCAGTGATGTGCTGGTGGTCGCCGGAACAGGAAACGAACACCAAACTTGCTCTCCTTCGGGGAGAAGGCGGATGGGGCCTGAAAAGGCCTTGTGTGCACTGGCCCCATCACCCCACCCATCGCCTGCTAGGGAGGGACCCACCTAGGGCCCATCTCAGAAAGGGCACAAAACTAGCTTCTGGGAGCTGCCTTCTCAAAAGGGAATCTCTGCTCGGGAAACGAAGCTCAGCGCCAGTGCGTGTTTGCTCAGGAAAGCAGCGCTTGCCAGTTTCTCCCCTAGGCCTGTGCTCGCCCTAGGGCTGAGGCGGGTCTGGGCTGCCTCCTGCTCCCTGTGCCCCAGTGCTGTGCTGGTGGTGGCCGGAGCTGGAAACCAACTCCAAACGTGCTCTCCTTCGGGGAGAAGGCGGATGGGGTCTGAAAAGGCCTTGTGTGCACTGGCCCCAGCACCCCACCCTTCGCCTGCTCGGGAGCGACCCCCCTAGGGCCCATCTCAGAAACTGCACAAATCTACTTTCTGGGAGCTGCCTTCTCAAAAGGGAAACTCTCCTCGGGACACCAAGCTCAGCGCCAGTGCGTGTTTGCTCAGGAAAGCAGCGCTTGCCGGTTTATCCCTTAGCCCTGTGCTCGCTGATGGTCCGAGGAGTGTCTGGGCTGCCTCCCGCGCCCTGTGCCCCGGTGCTGTGCTGGTGGTCGCCGGAACTGGAAACCAACTCCAAAAGTACTCTCCGTAAGGGAGAAGGCGGATGGGGCCTGAAAAGGTCTTGTGTGCACTGGCCCCAGTACCCCACACTTCGCCAGCTAGGGAGGGACCCACCTAGGACCCATCTCAGAAAGGGCACAAAACTAGCTTCTGGGAGCTGCCTTCTTGAAAGGGAAACTCTCCTCGGGAAACCAAGCTCAGCCCCAGTGCGTGTTAGCTCAGGAAAGCAGCGCTTGCGGGGTTCTCCCCTAGACCTGTGCAGGCCCTAGGGCCGAGGAGGGTCTGGGCTGCCTCCCGCTCCCTGTGCCCCGGTGCTGTGCTGGTGGTGGCCGGAGCTGGAAACCAACTCCAAACGTGCTCTCCTTCGGGGAGATGGCGGATGGGGCCTGAAAAGGCCTTGTGTGTACTGGCCCCATCACCCCACCCTTCTCCAGCTACGGAGGGACCCACCTCGGGCCCATCTCAGAAACTGCAGAAATCTGATTTCTGGGAGGTGCCTTCTCGAAAGGGAAACTCTCCTCGGGAACCCAAGCTCAGCGCCAGTGCGTGTTTGCTCAGGAAAGCAGCGCTTGCCGGTTTATCCCTTAGCCCTGTGCTCGCCGATGGTCCGAGGAGTGTCTGGGCTGCAACACGCCCCCTGTGCCCCGGTGGTGTGCTGGTGGTGGCCGGAGCTGGAAACCCACTCCAAACTTGCTCTGCTTGGGGAGATGTTGGATGGGGCCTGAAAAGGCCTTGTGTGCACTGGCCCCAACACCCCAACCTTCGCCAGCTAGGGAGGACCCCAACAAGGTCCCATCTCAGAAAGGGCACATAACTAGCTTCTGGGAGCTGCCTTCTCGAAAGGGAAACTCTGCTGGGAAACCAAGCTCAGCCCCAGTGTGTGTTTGCTCAGGAAAGCAGCGCTTGCCGTGTTCTCCCCTAGGACTGTGCACGCCCTAGGGCCGAGGAGGGTCTGGGCTTCCTCCTGCTCCCTGTGCCCCAGTGCTGTGCTGGTGGTGGCCGGAGCTGGAAACCAACTCCAAACGTGCTCTCCTTCGGGGAGAAGGCGGATGGGGCCTGAAAAGGCCTTGTGTGCACTGGCCCCAGCACCCCACCCTTCGCCTGCTAGGGAGGGACCCACCTAGGGCCCATCTCAGAAAGGGCACAAAACTAGCTTCTGGGAGCTGCCTTCTCAAAAGGGAATCTCTGCTCGGGAAACGAAGCTCAGCGCCAGTGCGTGTTTGCTCAGGAAAGCAGCGCTTGCCAGTTTCTCCCCTAGGCCTGTGCTCGCCCTAGGGCTGAGGCGGGTCTGGGCTGCCTCCTGCTCCCTGTGCCCCAGTGCTGTGCTGGTGGTGGCCGGAGCTGGAAACCAACTCCAAACGTGCTCTCCTTCGGGGAGAAGGCGGATGGGGTCTGAAAAGGCCTTGTGTGCACTGGCCCCAGCACCCCACCCTTCGCCTGCTCGGGAGCGACCCCCCTAGGGCCCATCTCAGAAACTGCACAAATCTACTTTCTGGGAGCTGCCTTCTCAAAAGGGAAACTCTCCTCAGGACACCAAGCTCAGCGCCAGTGCGTGTTTGCTCAGGAAAGCAGCGCTTGCCGGTTTA
Organism: Sus scrofa; assembly: GCF_054392235.1. Classification (NCBI taxonomy): domain Eukaryota; kingdom Metazoa; phylum Chordata; class Mammalia; order Artiodactyla; family Suidae; genus Sus; species Sus scrofa. The sequence continues at coordinate 52,079,773 of NC_139385.1, read as the reverse complement.
TCCCTTAGCCCTGTGCTCGCCGATGGTCCGAGGAGTGTCTGGGCTGCCTCCCGCCCCCTGTGCCCCGGTGCTGTGCTGGTGGTCGCCGGAACTGGAAACCAACTCCAAAAGTACTCTCCGTAAGGGAGAAGGCGGATGGGGCCTGAAAAGGTCTTGTGTGCACTGGCCCCTGTACCCCACACTTCGCCAGCTAGGGAGGGACCCACCTAGGACCCATCTCAGAAAGGGCACAAAACTAGCTTCTGGGAGCTGCCTTCTTGAAAGGGAAACTCTCCTCGGGAAACCAAGCTCAGCCCCAGTGCGTGTTAGCTCAGGAAAGCAGCGCTTGCGGGGTTCTCCCCTAGGCCTGTGCAGGCCCTAGGGCCGAGGAGGGTCTGGGCTGCCTCCCGCTCCCTGTGCCCCGGTGCTGTGCTGGTGGTGGCCGGAGCTGGAAACCAACTCCAAACGTGCTCTCCTTCGGGGAGATGGCGGATGGGGCCTGAAAAGGCCTTGTGTGTACTGGCCCCATCACCCCACCCTTCTCCAGCTACGGAGGGACCCACCTCGGGCCCATCTCAGAAACTGCAGAAATCTGATTTCTGGGAGCTGCCTTCTCGAAAGGGAAACTCTCCTCGGGAACCCAAGCTCAGCGCCAGTGCGTGTTTGCTCAGGAAAGCAGCGCTTGCCGGTTTATCCCTTAGCCCTGTGCTCGCCGATGGTCCGAGGAGTGTCTGGGCTGCAACACGCCCCCTGTGCCCCGGTGGTGTGCTGGTGGTGGCCGGAGCTGGAAACCCACTCCAAACTTGCTCTGCTTGGGGAGATGTTGGATGGGGCCTGAAAAGGCCTTGTGTGCACTGGCCCCAACACCCCAACCTTCGCCAGCTAGGGAGGAACCCAACAAGGTCCCATCTCAGAAAGGGCACATAACTAGCTTCTGGGAGCTGCCTTCTCGAAAGGGAAACTCTGCTGGGAAACCAAGCTCAGCCCCAGTGCGTGTTAGCTCAGGAATGCAGCGCTTTCCAGTGAATGCCTTATCCCTGTGCTCGCCGATGGTCCGAGGAGTGTCTGGGCTGCCTCCCGCTCCCTGTGCCCCGGTGCTGTGCTGGTGGTCACCGGAGCTAAAAACCAACTCCAAACGTGCTCTCCATCGGGGAGGAGGCGGTGGGGCCTGAAAAGGCCTTGTGTGCACTGGCCCCAGCACCCCACCCTTCGCCTGCTTGGGAGGGACCCACCTAGGGCCCATCTCAGAAAGGGCCCAAAACTAGATTCTGGGAGCTGCATTCTCAAAAGGGAAACTCTCCTCTGGAAACCAAGCGCAGCCCCAGTGCTTGTTTGCTCGGGAAAGCTGCAATTGCCGGTTTCTCCCCTAGGCCTGTGCTCACCATATGGCAGAGGAGGGTCTGGGCTGCCCCCCCTCCCTGTGCCCCGGTGCTGTGCTGGTGGTCGCCGGAGCTGGAAACCAACTCCAAACGTGCTCTCCATAAGGGAGAAGGCGGATGGGGCCTGAAAAGGCCTTGTGTGCACTGGCCCCAGCACCCCACCCTTCGCCTGCTAGGGAAGGACCCACCTAGGGCCCATTTCAGAAAGTGCACAAAACTAGCTTCTGGGAGCTGCCTTCTCGAAAGGGAAACTCTCCTCGGGAAACCAAGCTCAGCCCCAGTGCGTGTTTGCTCAGGAAAGGAGCGCCTGCCTGATACTCCCTTAGCCCTGTGCTCGCCCTAGGGCCGAGGAGGGTCTGGGCTGCCTCCCGCTCCCTGTGCCCCAGTGCTGTGCTGGTGGTGGCCGGAGCTGGAAACCAACTCCAAACGTGCTCTCCTTCGGGGAGAAGGCGGTTGGGGCTGAAAAGGCCTTGTGTGCACTGGCCCCAGGACCCCACTCTTCGCCAGCTAGGGAGGAACCCACCTAGGGCCCATCTCAGAAACTGCACAAATCTACTTTCTGGGAGCTGCCTTCTCGAAAGGGAAACTCTGCTGGGAAACCAAGCTCAGCCCCAGTGCGTGTTAGCTCAGGAAAGCAGCGCTTTCCAGTGACTGCCTTATCCCTGTGCTCGCCGTAGGTCCGAGGAGGGTCTGGGGTGCCTCTAGCTCCCTGTGCCCCGGGGCTGTGCTGGTGGTCGCCGGAACTGGAAAGCAACTCCAAACATGGTCTCCATAAGAGAGAAGGCGGATAGGGTCTGAAAAGGCCTTGTGTGCCCTGGCCCCAGAACCCCACCCTTCGCCAGCTAGGGAGGGACCAAACTGGGGCCCATCTCAGAAAGGACACAAAACTAGCTTCTGGGAGCTGCCTTCTCGAAAGGGAAACTCTGCTGGGAAACCAAGCTCAGCCCCAGTGCGTGTTAGGTCAGGAAAGCAGCGCTTGCCGTGTTCTCCCCTAGGACTGTGCACGCCCTAGGGCCGAGGAGGGTCTGGGCTGCCTCCTGCTCCCTGTGCCCCAGTGCTGTGCTGGTGGTGGCCGGAGCTGGAAACCAACTCCAAACGTGCTCTCCTTCGGGGAGAAGGCGGATGGGGTCTGAAAAGGCCTTGTGTGCACTGGCCCCAGCACCCCACCCTTCGCCTGCTAGGGAGGGACCCACCTAGGGCCCATCTCAGAAAGGGCCCAAAACTAGATTCTGGGAGCTGCCTTCTCAAAAGGGAATCTCTGCTCGGGAAACGAATCTCAGCGCCAGTGCGTGTTTGCTCAGGAAAGCAGCGCTTGCCAGTTTCTCCCCTAGGCCTGTGCTCGCCCTAGGGCCGAGGCGGGTCTGGGCTGCCTCCAGCTCCCTGTGCCCCGGTGCTGTGCTGGTGGTCGCCGGAGCCCGAAAACAACTCCAAACGTGCTCTCCTTCGGGGAGAAGGCGGATGGGGCCTGAAAAGGCCTTGTGTGCACTGGCCCCGGCACCCCACCCTTCGCCAGCTAGGGAGGGACCCACCTAGGGCCCATCTCAGAAAGGGCACAAATCTGATTTCTGGGAGCTGCCTTCTCGAAAGGGAAACTCTGCTGGGAAACCAAGCTCAGCCTCAGTGCGTGGTAGCTCAGGAAAGCAGCGCTTTCCAGTGAATGCCTTATCCCTGTGCTCGCCGATGGTCCGAGGAGTGTCTGGGCTGCCTCCCGCTCCCTGTGCCCCGGTGCTGTGCTGGTGGTCACCGGAGCTAAAAACCAACTCCAAACGTGCTCTCCATCGGGGAGAAGGCGGTGGGGCCTGAAAAGGCCATGTGTGCACTGGCCCCAGCACCCCACCCTTCGCCTACTTGGGAGGGACCCACCTAGGGCCCATCTCAGAAAGGGCCCAAAACTAGATTCTGGGAGCTGCATTCTCAAAAGGGAAACTCTCCTCTGGAAACCAAGCGCAGCCCCAGTGCTTGTTTGCTCGGGAAAGCTGCAATTGCCGGTTTCTCCCCTAGGGCTGTGCTCACCATATGGCAGAGGAGGGTCTGGGCTGCCCCCCCTCCCTGTGCCCCGGTGCTGTGCTGGTGGTCGCCGGAGCTGGAAACCAACTCCAAACGTGCTCTCCATAATGGAGAAGGCGGATAGGGCCTGAAAAGGCCTTGTGTGCACTGGCCCCAGCACCCCACCCTTCGCCTGCTAGGGAAGGACCCACCTAGGGCCCATTTCAGAAAGTGCACAAAACTAGCTTCTGGGAGCTGCCTTCTCGAAAGGGAAACTCTCCTCGGGAAACCAAGCTCAGCCCCAGTGCGTGTTTGCTCAGGAAAGGAGCGCCTGCCTGATACTCCCTTAGCCCTGTGCTCGCCCTAGGGCCGAGGAGGGTCTGGGCTGCCTCCTGCTCCCTGTGCCCCAGTGCTGTGCTGGTGGTGGCCGGAGCTGGAAACCAACTCCAAACGTGCACTCCTTCGGGGAGAAGGCGGATGGGGCTGAAAAGGCCTTGTGTGCACTGGCCCCAACACCCCACCCTTCGCCTGCTAGGGAGGAACCCACCTAGGGCCCATCTCAGAAACTGCACAAATCTACTTTCTGGGAGCTGCCTTCTCGAAAGGGAAACTCTGCTGGGAAACCAAGCTCAGCCCCAGTGCGTGTTAGCTCAGGAAAGCAGCGCTTTCCAGTGACTGCCTTATCCCTGTGCTCGCCGTAGGTCCGAGGAGGGTCTGGGGTGCCTCTAGCTCACTGTGCCCCGGTGCTGTGCTGGTGGTCGCCGGAACTGGAAAGCAACTCCAAACATGGTCTCCATAAGAGAGAAGGCGGATAGGGCCTGAAAAGGCCTTTTGTGCCCTGGCCCCAGAACCCCACCCTTCGCCAGCTAGGGAGGGACCCAACTGGGGCCCATCTCAGAAATGACACAAAACTAGCTTCTGGGAGTTGCCTTCTCGAAAGGGAAACTCTGCTGGGAAACCAAGCTCAGCCCCAGTGCGTGTTAGGTCAGGAAAGCAGCGCTTGCCGTGTTCTCCCCTAGGACTGTGCACGCCCTAGGGCCGAGGAGGGTCTGGGCTGCCTCCTGCTCCCTGTGCCCCAGTGCTGTGCTGGTGGTGGCCGGAGCTGGAAACCAACTCCAAACGTGCTCTCCTTCGGGGAGAAGGCGGATGGGGTCTGAAAAGGCCTTGTGTGCACTGGCCCCAACACCCCACCCTTCGCCAGCTAGGGAGGGACCCACCTAGGTCCCATCTCAAAAAGGGCACAAAACTAGCTTCTGGGAGCTGCCTTCTCGAAAGGGAAACTCTGCTGGGAAACCAAGCTCAGCCCCAGTGCGTGGTAGCTCAGGAAAGTAGCGCTTTCCAGTGAATGCCTTATCCCTGTGCTCGCCGATGGTCCGAGGAGTGTCTGGGCTGCCTCCCGCTCCCTGTGCCCCGGTGCTGTGCTGGTGGTCACCGGAGCTAAAAACCAACTCCAAACGTGCTCTCCATCGGGGAGAAGGCGGTGGGGCCTGAAAAGGCCTTGTGTGCACTGGCCCCAGCACCCCACCCTTCGCCTGCTAGGGAGGGACCCACCTAGGGCCCATCTCAGAAAGGGCCCAAAACTAGATTCTGGGAGCTGCATTCTCAAAAGGGCAACTCTCCTCTGGAAACCAAGCGCAGCCCCAGTGCTTGTTTGCTCGGGAAAGCTGCAATTGCCGGTTTCTCCCCTAGGGCTGTGCTCACCATATGGCAGAGGAGGGTCTGGGCTGCCCCCCCTCCCTGTGCCCCGGTGCTGTGCTGGTGGTCGCCGGAGCTGGAAACCAACTCCAAACGTGCTCTCCATAAGGGAGAAGGCGGATGGGGCCTGAAAAGGCCTTGTGTGCACTGGCCCCAGCACCCCACCCTTCGCCTGCTAGGGAAGGACCCACCTAGGGCCCATTTCAGAAAGTGCACAAAACTAGCTTCTGGGAGCTGCCTTCTCAAAAGGGAAACTCTCCTCGGGAAACCAAGCTCAGCCCCAGTGCGTGTTTGCTCAGGAAAGGAGCGCCTGCCTGATACTCCCTTAGCCCTGTGCTCGCCCTAGGGCCGAGGAGGGTCTGGGCTGCCTCCCGCTCCCTGTGCCCCAGTGCTGTGCTGGTGGTGGCCGGAGCTGGAAACCAACTCCAAACGTGCTCTCCTTCGGGGAGAAGGCGGTTGGGGCTGAAAAGGCCTTGTGTGCACTGGCCCCAGGACCCCACTCTTCGCCAGCTAGGGAGGAACCCACCTAGGGCCCATCTCAGAAACTGCACAAATCTACTTTCTGGGAGCTGCCTTCTCGAAAGGGAAACTCTGCTGGGAAACCAAGCTCAGCCCCAGTGCGTGTTAGCTCAGGAAAGCAGCGCTTGCCAGTTTCTCCCCTAGGCCTGTGTTCGCCCTAGGGCTGAGGAGGGTCTGGGATGCCCCCCCTCCCTGTGCCCCGGTGCTGTGCTGGTGGTCGCCGGAGCCCGAAAAAACTCCAAACGTGCTCTCCTTCGGGGAGAAGGCGGATGGGGCCTGAAAAGGCCTTGTGTGCACTGGCCCCAGCACCCCACCCTTCGCCTGCTAGGGAAGGACCCACCTAGGGCCCATTTCAGAAAGTGCACAAAACTAGCTTCTGGGAGCTGCCTTCTCGAAAGGGAAACTCTCCTCGGGAAACCAAGCTCAGCCCCAGTGCGTGTTTGCTCAGGAAAGGAGCGCCTGCCTGATACTCCCTTATTCCTGTGCTCGCCCTAGGGCCGAGGAGGGTCTGGGCTGCCTCCTGCTCCCTGTGCCCCAGTGCTGTGCTGGTGGTGGCCGGAGCTGGAAACCAACTCCAAACGTGCTCTCCTTCGGGGAGAAGGCGGTTGGGGCTGAAAAGGCCTTGTGTGCACTGGCCCCAGGACCCCACTCTTCGCCAGCTAGGGAGGAACCCACCTAGGGTCCATCTCAGAAACTGCACAAATCTACTTTCTGGGAGCTGCCTTCTCGAAAGGGAAACTCTGCTGGGAAACCAAGCTCAGCCCCAGTGCGTGTTAGCTCAGGAAAACATCGCTTTCCATTGACTGCCATATCACTGTGCTCGCCGTAGGTCCGAGGAGGGTCTGGGGTGCCTCTAGCTCCCTGTGCCCCGGTGCTGTGCTGGTGGTCGCCGGAACTGGAAAGCAACTCCAAACATGGTCTCCATAAGAGAGAAGGCGGATAGGGTCTGAAAAGGCCTTGTGTGCCCTGGCCCCAGAACCCCACCCTTCGCCAGCTAGGGAGGGACCAAACTGGGGCCAATCTCAGAAAGGACACAAAACTAGCTTCTGGGAGTTTCCTTCTCGAAAGGGAAACTCTGCTGGGAAACCAAGCTCAGCCCCAGTGCGTGTTAGGTCAGGAAAGCAGCGCTTGCCGTGTTCTCCCCTAGGACTCTGCACGCCCTAGGGCCGAGGAGGGTCTGGGCTGCCTCCTGCTCCCTGTGCCCCAGTGCTGTGCTGGTGGTGGCCGGAGCTGGAAACCAACTCCAAACGTGAACTCCTTCGGGGAGAAGGCGGATGGGGTCTGAAAAGGCCTTGTGTGCACTGGCCCCAACACCCCACCCTTCGCCTGCTCGGGAGCGACCCCCCTAGGGCCCATCTCAGAAACTGCATAAATCTACTTTCTGGGAGCTGCCTTCTCAAAAGGGAAACTCTCCTTGGGACACCAAGCTCAGCGCCAGTGCGTGTTTGCTCAGGAAAGCAGCGCTTGCCGGTTTATCCCTTAGCCTTGTCCTCGCCGATGGTCCGAGGAGTGTCTGGGCTGCCTCCCGCCCCCTGTGCCCCGGTGCTGTGCTGGTGGTCGCCGGAACTGGAAACGAACACCAAACTTGCTCTCCTTCGGGGAGAAGGCGGATGGGGCCTTAAAAGGCCTTGTGTGCACTGGCCACAGCACCCCACCCTCCGCCTGATAGGGAGGGAACCACCTAGGGCCCATCTCAGAAATGGCACAAAACTAGATTCTGGGAGCTGTCTTCTCGAAAGGGAAACTCTCCTCGGGAAACGAAGCTCAGCGCCAGTGCGTGTTTGCTCAGGAAAGCAGCGCTTGCCGGTTTCACCCCTAGTCCTGTGCTGGCTCTAGGGCCCTGGAGGGTCTGGGCTGCGACCTGCCTCCTGTGCCCCGTTGCTGTGCTGGTTGTTGCCGGAGCAGGAAACCAACTCCAAACATGCTCTCCTTCAGGGAGAAGGCGGATGGGGCCTGAAAAGGCCTTGTGTGCACTGTCCCCATCACCCCACACTTGGCCTGTTAGGGAGTGACCCACCTAGGGCCTAGCTCCGAAACGGCACAAAACGCGCTTCTAGGAGCTGCATTCGCAAAGGGAAACTGTGCTTGGGGAACACACCTCAGCCCCAATGCGGCTTGGCTCAGGATCCCAGCGCTTGCTTGGTTCTCACCTAGCCCTCGGGTCCCCATAGGGCCAAGGAGTGTCTGGGCTGCCTCTGGCTCCGTGGGCACTCCTGCTTCGCTAGTGGTATCCGCAGCTGGAAACCAGGTCCAAATGTCTTCTCCTTCACGGAGAAGGCTGATGTGGCCTGAAGAAACCCTTTGTGCATTGGCCCTATGATACCCCCATAGCCAGCTAGGGAGGGCCCCACCTAGGGCCTAGCTCCGAATCGGCACAAAACGCGCTTCTAGGAACTGCATTCTGCAATGGGAAAGTGTGCTCAGGGAACACACCTAAGCCCCAATGCGGCTTGGTTCAGGGTCCCAGCGCTTGCCTAGTTCTCACCTAGCCCTCGGCTCCCCATAGGGCCAAGGAGGGTCTGGGCTGCCTCTGGCTCCGTGGGCACTGCTGCTTGGCTGGTGGTCTCCGCAGCTGGAAACCAACTCCAAACACCTTCTCCTTCGCTAGAAGTCTGATTTTGCATAGAAAGGCCTAGTTTTTACTGGCCCTATCAACTCACGCTTAGCCTAGAGCTAGGGAAGAACCCACCTAGTGGCTAACTCGACACAGCAAGACAGTCGCTTCTAGGAGCGGCATTCTGCAAAGGGAAACTGGGCTCGGGGAACAAACCTCAGCCCCAATGTGACATTGCACAGGATCCCAGCGCTTGCCTAGTTCTCACCTAGGCCTAGGCTTCCCATAGGGCCAAGGAGGGGCTGGGCTGCCTCTGGCTCCATGGGCACTGCTGCTAGGCTGATGGTCTCCGCAGCTGGAAAGCAACTCCGAATGTCTTCTCCTTCGCGGAGAAGGCTGATGTGGCCTGAAGAAGCCCTGTGTGCACTGGCCCTAGCAACCGACGCAAGGCCAGCTCGGGAGGGCCCCACCTATGGCCTAGCTCCGAAACGGCACAAAACGCGCTTGTAGGAGCTGCATTCTGCAAAGGGAAAATGGGCTCGGGGAACACACCTCAGCCCCAATGCGGCTTGGCTGAGAATCGCAGCGCTTGCCTAGTTCTCACCTAGCCCTCGGCTCCCCATAGGGCCAAGGAGAGTCTGGGCTGCCTCTGTCTCCGTGGGCACTGCTGCTTGGCTGGTGGTCTCCGCAGCTGGAAACCAACTCCAAACGTCTTCTCCTTCGCGAGAAGGCTGATTTTGTATAGAAAGGCCTAGTTTTTACTGGCCCTATCAACTCACGCTTAGGCTAGAGCTAGGGAAGGACCCACCTAGTGGCTATCTCGAAACAACAGGACTGGGGCTTCTAGGAGCTGCATTCTGCAAGGGGAAACTGTTCCCGGGGAAGAAACCTCAGCCCCAATGCGACTTGGCTCAGGATCCCAGCGCTTGCCTAGTTCTCACCTAGGCCTAGGTTCTCCATAGGTCCAAGGAGGGTCTGGGCTGCCTCTGGCTCCGTGGGCACTGCTGCTTGGCTGGTGGTCTCCGCAGCTGGAAACGAACTCCAAACGTCTTCTCCTTCGTGGAGAAGGCTGATGTGGCCTGAAGAAGCCCTGTGTGCCCTGGCCCTAGCAACCCACCCCTAGCCATCTCGGGAGGGCCCCACCTAGGACCTAGCTCTGAAACGGCACAAAACGCGCTTGTAGGAGCTCCATTCTGAAAAGGGAAACTGGGCTCAGGGAACAAACCTCAGCCCAAATGCGGCTGGGCTCAGGATCGCAGCGCTTGCCTAGTTCTCACCTAGACCTCGGCTACCCATAGGGCCAAGGAGGGTCTCGGCTGCCTCTGGCTCCGTGGGCACTGCTGCTTGGCTGGTGGTCTCCGCAGTTGGAAACCAACTCCAAATGCCTTCTCCTTCGCTAGAAGTCAGATTTTGCAGAGAAAGGCCTACTTTTTACTGCCCCTATCAACTCACGCTTAGCCTAGAACTAGGGAAGGACCCACCTAGTGGCTATCTCGAAACAGCACGGCTTGCGCTTCTAGGAGCGGCATTCTGCAAAGGGAAACTGGGCTCGGGGAACAAACCTCAGCCCCAATGCGACTTGGCTCCGGATCCCAGCGCTTGCCTAGTTCTCACCTAGGCCTATGCTCCCCTTAGGGCCAAGGAGGGTCTGGGCTGCCTCTGGCTCCATGGGCAGGCTGCTTGGCTGGTGGTCTCCGCAGCTGGAAACCAACTCCAAATGTCTTCTCCTTCGTGGAGAAGGCTGATGTGGCCTGAAGAAGCCCTGTGTGCACTGGCCCTAGCAACCGACGCAAGGCCAGCTCGGGAGGGCCCCACCTAGGGCCTACCTCAGAAACGGCACAAAACTCGCTTGTAGGAGCCTCATTCTGCAAAGGGAAACTGGGCTCGGGGAACAAACCTCAGCCCCAATGGGACTTGGCTCTGGATCCCAGAGCTGGCCTAGTTCTCACCTAGGCCTAGGCTCCCCATAGGGCCAAGGAGGGGCTGGGCTGCCTCTGGCTCCGTGGGCACTGCTGCTTGGCTGGTGCTCTCCGCAGATGGAAACCAACTCCAAACGTCTTCTCCTTTGCAGAGAAGGCTGATGTGACCTGAAGAAGCCCTGTGTACACTGGCCCTAGCAACCCACGCAAGGCCAGCTCGGGAGAGACATACGTAGGGCCTAGCTCCAAAACGGCACAAAACGCGCTTCTAGGAGCTGAATTCTGCAAAGGAAACTGGGCTCGGGGAACACACCTCAGCCCCCATGCGGCTTGGCTCTGGATCGCATCGATTGCCTAGTTCTCTCCTAGCCCTCGGCTCCCCATAGGGCCAAGGAGGGTCTGGGCTGCCTCTGGCTCCGTGGGCACTGCTGCTTGGCTGGTGGTCTCCGCAGCTGGAAATCAACTCCAAATTCTGATTTTGCATAGAAAGGCCTAGTTTTTACTGGCCCTATCAACTCACGCTTAGCCTAGAGCTAGGGAAGGACCCACCTAGTGGCTATCTCCAAAAAGCACGACCTGGGCTTCTAGGAGCGGCATTCTGCAAAGGGAAACTGGGCTCGGGGAACAAACCTCTGCCCCAATGTGACATTGCTCAGGATCCCAGCGCTTGCCTAGTTCTCACCTAGGCCTAGGTTCTCCATAGGTCCAAGGAGGGTCTGGGCTGCCTCTGGCTCCGTGGGCACTGCTGCTTGGCTGGTGGTCTCCGCAGCTGGAAACCAACTCCCAACGTCTTCTCCTTCGCGGAGAAGGCTGATGTGGCCTGAAGAAGCCCTGTGTGCACTGGCCCTAGCAACCGACGCAAGGCCAGCTCGGGAGGGCCCCACCTATGGCCTAGCTCCGAAACGGCACAAAACGCGCTTGTAGGAGCTGCATTCTGCAAAGGGAAAATGGGCTCGGGGAACACACCTCAGCCCCAATGCGGCTTGGCTGAGAATCGCAGCGCTTGCCTAGTTCTCACCTAGCCCTCGGCTCCCCATAGGGCCAAGGAGAGTCTGGGCTGCCTCTGTCTCCGTGGGCACTGCTGCTTGGCTGGTGGTCTCCGCAGCTGGAAACCAACTCCAAACGTCTTCTCCTTCGCGAGAAGGCTGATTTTGTATAGAAAGGCCTAGTTTTTACTGGCCCTATCAACTCACGCTTAGGCTAGAGCTAGGGAAGGACCCACCTAGTGGCTATCTCGAAACAACAGGACTGGGGCTTCTAGGAGCTGCATTCTGCAAGGGGAAACTGTTCCCGGGGAAGAAACCTCAGCCCCAATGCGACTTGGCTCAGGATCCCAGCGCTTGCCTAGTTCTCACCTAGGCCTAGGTTCTCCATAGGTCCAAGGAGGGTCTGGGCTGCCTCTGGCTCCGTGGGCACTGCTGCTTGGCTGGTGGTCTCCGCAGCTGGAAACGAACTCCAAACGTCTTCTCCTTCGTGGAGAAGGCTGATGTGGCCTGAAGAAGCCCTGTGTGCCCTGGCCCTAGCAACCCACCCCTAGCCATCTCGGGAGGGCCCCACCTAGGACCTAGCTCTGAAACGGCACAAAACGCGCTTGTAGGAGCTCCATTCTGAAAAGGGAAACTGGGCTCAGGGAACAAACCTCAGCCCAAATGCGGCTGGGCTCAGGATCGCAGCGCTTGCCTAGTTCTCACCTAGACCTCGGCTACCCATAGGGCCAAGGAGGGTCTCGGCTGCCTCTGGCTCCGTGGGCACTGCTGCTTGGCTGGTGGTCTCCGCAGTTGGAAACCAACTCCAAATGCCTTCTCCTTCGCTAGAAGTCAGATTTTGCAGAGAAAGGCCTACTTTTTACTGCCCCTATCAACTCACGCTTAGCCTAGAACTAGGGAAGGACCCACCTAGTGGCTATCTCGAAACAGCACGGCTTGCGCTTCTAGGAGCGGCATTCTGCAAAGGGAAACTGGGCTCGGGGAACAAACCTCAGCCCCAATGCGACTTGGCTCCGGATCCCAGCGCTTGCCTAGTTCTCACCTAGGCCTATGCTCCCCTTAGGGCCAAGGAGGGTCTGGGCTGCCTCTGGCTCCATGGGCAGGCTGCTTGGCTGGTGGTCTCCGCAGCTGGAAACCAACTCCAAATGTCTTCTCCTTCGTGGAGAAGGCTGATGTGGCCTGAAGAAGCCCTGTGTGCACTGGCCCTAGCAACCGACGCAAGGCCAGCTCGGGAGGGCCCCACCTAGGGCCTACCTCAGAAACGGCACAAAACTCGCTTGTAGGAGCCTCATTCTGCAAAGGGAAACTGGGCTCGGGGAACAAACCTCAGCCCCAATGGGACTTGGCTCTGGATCCCAGAGCTGGCCTAGTTCTCACCTAGGCCTAGGCTCCCCATAGGGCCAAGGAGGGGCTGGGCTGCCTCTGGCTCCGTGGGCACTGCTGCTTGGCTGGTGCTCTCCGCAGATGGAAACCAACTCCAAACGTCTTCTCCTTTGCAGAGAAGGCTGATGTGACCTGAAGAAGCCCTGTGTACACTGGCCCTAGCAACCCACGCAAGGCCAGCTCGGGAGAGACATACGTAGGGCCTAGCTCCAAAACGGCACAAAACGCGCTTCTAGGAGCTGAATTCTGCAAAGGAAACTGGGCTCGGGGAACACACCTCAGCCCCCATGCGGCTTGGCTCTGGATCGCATCGATTGCCTAGTTCTCTCCTAGCCCTCGGCTCCCCATAGGGCCAAGGAGGGTCTGGGCTGCCTCTGGCTCCGTGGGCACTGCTGCTTGGCTGGTGGTCTCCGCAGCTGGAAATCAACTCCAAATTCTGATTTTGCATAGAAAGGCCTAGTTTTTACTGGCCCTATCAACTCACGCTTAGCCTAGAGCTAGGGAAGGACCCACCTAGTGGCTATCTCCAAAAAGCACGACCTGGGCTTCTAGGAGCGGCATTCTGCAAAGGGAAACTGGGCTCGGGGAACAAACCTCTGCCCCAATGTGACATTGCTCAGGATCCCAGCGCTTGCCTAGTTCTCACCTAGGCCTAGGTTCTCCATAGGTCCAAGGAGGGTCTGGGCTGCCTCTGGCTCCGTGGGCACTGCTGCTTGGCTGGTGGTCTCCGCAGCTGGAAACCAACTCCCAACGTCTTCTCCTTCGCGGAGAAGGCTGATGTGGCCTGAAGAAGCCCTGTGTGCCCTGGCCCTAGCAACCCACACCTAGCCAGCTCGGGTGGGCCCCACCTAGGGCCTAGCTCCGAAACGGCACAAAACGTGCTTCTAGGAGCTGCATTCTGCAAAGGGAAACTGGGCTCGGGGAACAAACCTCAGCCCCCATGCGGCTTGGCTCAGGATCGCAACACTTGCCTCTTTCTCACCTAGCCCTCGCTTGCCTAGTTCTCACCTAGCCCTCTGCTCCCCATAGGGCCAAGGAGAGTCTGGGCTGCCTCTGGCTCCGTGGGCACTGCTGCTTGGCTGGTGGTCTCCGCAGCTGGAAACCAACTCCAAACGCCTTCTCCTTCGCTAGAAGTCTGATTTTGCATAGAAAGGCCTAGTTTTTACTGGCCCTATCAACTCAAGCTTAGCCTAGATCTAGGGAAGAACCCACCTAGTGGGTAACTCGACACAGCAAGACAGTCGCTTCAAGGAGCGTCATTCTGGAAAGGGAAACTGGGCTCGGGGAACAAACCTCAGCCCCAATGCGACTTGGCTCTGGATCCCAGCGCTTGCCTAGTTCTCACCTAGGCATAGGTTCTCCATAGGGCCAAGGCGGGGCTGGGCTGCCTCTGGCTCCGTGGGCACTGCTGCTTGACTGGTGGTCTCCGCAGCTGGAAACCAACTCCAAATGTCTTCTCCTTCGCGGAGAAGGCTGATGTGGCCTGAGAAGCCGTGTGTGCACTGGCCCTTGAAACCCACCCATAGCCAGCTCGGGAGGGCCCCACCAGTGCCTAGCTCCGAAACGGCACAAAACGCGCTTCTAGGAGCTGCATTCCACAAAGGGAAACTGGGCTGGGGGAAAAAACCTCAGCCCCCATGCGGCTTGGCTCAGGATCGCAGCGCTTGCCTAGTTCTCACCTAGCCCTCGGATCCCCATAGGGCCAAGGAGGGGCTGGGTTGCCTCTGGCTCCGTGGGCACTGCTGCTTGGCTGGTGGTCTCCGCAGCTGGCAACCAACTCCAAACGTCTTCTTCTTCGCAAGAAGGCTGATTTTGCATAGAAAGGCCTAGTTTTTACTGGCCCTATCAACTCACGCTTAGCCTAGAGCTAGGGAAGGACCCACCTAGTGGCTATCTCGAAACAGCAGGACACTCGCTTCTAGGAGCTGCATTCTGCAAGGGGAAACTGGGCTCGGGGAACAAACCTCAGCCCCAATGCGACTTGGCTCAGGATCCCAGCGCTTGCCTAGTTCTCACCTAGCCCTCGGCTCCCCATAGGGCCAAGGAGGGGCTGGGCTGCCGCTGGCTCCGTGGGCACTGCTGCTTGGCTGGTGGTCTCCGCAGCTGGAAACCAACTCCAAACGTCTTCTTCGCGGAGAAGGCTGATGTGGCCTGAAAAAGCCCTGTGTACCCTGCTCCTAGCAACCCACCCCTACCCAGCTCGGGAGGGCCCCACCTAGGGCCTAGCTCCGAAACGGCACAAAACGCGCTTGTAGGAGCTCCATTCTGCAAAGGGAAACTGGGCTCGGGGAACACACCTCAGCCCCCATGCGGCTGGGCTCAGGATCGCAGCGCTTGCCTAGTTCTGACCTAGCCCACGGCTCCCCATAGAGCCACGGAGAGTCTGGGCTGCCTCTGGCTCCGTGGGCCCTGCTGCTTGGCTGGTGGTCTCCGCAGCTGGAAACCAACTCCTAACGTCTTCTCCTTCGCGAGAAGGCTGATGTTGCCTAGAAAAGCCTAGTTTTTACTGACCCTATCAACTCACGCTTAGCCTAGAGCTAGGGAAGGACCCACCTAGTGGCTATCTCCAAACAGCACGACATGCGCTTCTATGATCTCCATTCTTCAAAGGGAAACTGGGCTCGAGGAACAAACCTCAGCCCCCATGCGGCTTGGCTCAGGATCGCAGCGCTTGCCTGGTTGTTACCTAGCCCTAGGCTCCCCATAATGGCAAGGATGATCTGGGCTGCCTCTGGCTCCGTGGACACTGCTGCTTGGCTGGTGGTCTCCTCATCTGTAAATCAACTCCATACATCTTCTCCTTCGTGGAGATGGCTGATGTGGCCTGAAGAAGCCCTGTGTGCCCTCGCCCTAGCAACCCACCCCTAGCCAGCTCGGGAGGGCCCCACCGAGGGCCTAGCTCCGAAACGGCACGAAACGCTCTTCTAGGAGCTGCATTCTGCAAAGGGAAACTGGGCTTGGGGAACAAACCTCAGCCCCCGTGCGGCTTGGCTCAGGATCGCAACACTTGCCTCTTTCTCACCTAGCCCCCGGCTCCCCATAGGGCCAAGGAGGGTCTGGGCTGCCTCTGGCTCCTTGGGCACTGCTGCTTGGCTGGTGCTCTCCGCAGCTGGAAACCAACTCCAAACGCCTTCTCCTTCGCTAGAAGTCTGATTTTGCATAGAAAGGCCTAGTTTTTACTGGCCCGATCAACTCACGCTTAGGCTAGAGCTAGGGAAGGACCCACCTAGAGGCTATCTCGAAACAGCAGGACACGCGCTTCTAGGAGCCGCATTCTGCAAGGGGAAACTGGCTTCGGGGAACGAACCTCAGCCCCAATGCGGCTTGGCTCAGGATCCCAGCGCTTACCTAGTTCTGACCTAGCCCTCGGCTCCCCATAGGGCCACGGAGAGTCTGGGCTGCCTCTGTCTCCGTGGGCACTGCTGCGTGGCTGGTGGTCTCCGCAGCTGGAAACCAACTTCAAACGCCTTCTCCTTCGCGAGAAGGCTGATGTTGCATAGAAAAGCATAGTTTTTACTGGCCCTGTCAACCCACGCTTAGCCTAGATCCAGGGAAGGACCCACCTAGGGGCTATCTCGAAACAGCACAACTCGCGCTTGTAGGAGCTGCATTCTGCAAAGGGAAACTGGGCTCGGGGAACACACCTCAGCCCCAATGCGACTTGGCTCCGAATCCCAGCGCTTGCCTAGTTCTCACCTAGCCCTCGGCTCCCCATAGGGCCAAGGAGGGTCTGGGCTGCCTCTGGCTCCGTGGGCACTGCTGCTTGGCTGGTGGTCTCCGCAGCTGGAAATCAACTCCAAATTCTGATTTTGCATAGAAAGGCCTAGTTTTTACTGGCCCTATCAACTCACGCTTAGCCTAGATCTAGGGAAGAACCCACCTAGTGGCTATCTCGAAACAGCACGACACGCGCTTCTAGGAGCTGCATTCTGTAAAGGGAAACTGGGCTCGGGGAACAAACCTCAGCCCCAATGCGACTTGGCTCAGGATCCCAGCGCTTGCCTAGTTCTCACCTAGGCCTAGGTTCTCCATAGGTCCAAGGAGGGTCTGGGCTGCCTCTGGCTCCGTGGGCACTGCTTCTTGGCTGGTGGTCTCCGCAGCTGGAAACCAACTCCAAGTGACTTCTCCTTCGCGGAGAAGGCTGATATGGCCTGAGGAAGCCGTGTGTGCACTGGCCCTAGCAACCCACCCATAGCCAGCTCGGGAGGGCCCCACCAAGGGCCTAGCTCCGAAACGGCACAAAACGCGCTTCTAGGAGCTGCATTCGGCAAAGGGAAACTGGGCTCGGGGAACAAACCTCAGCCCCAATGCGACTTGGCTCAGGATCAAAGCGCTGGCCTAGTTCTCACCTAGCCCTCAGCTCCCCATAGGGCAAAGGAGGGTCTGGGCTGCCTCTGGCTCCGTGGGCACTGCTGCTTGGCTGGTGGTCTCCGCAGCTGGAAACCAACTCCAAACGCCTTCTCCTTCGCTAGAAGGATGATTTTGCATAGAAAGGCCTAGTTTTTACTGGCCCTGTCAACCCACGCTTAGCCTAGAGCTAGGGAAGCACCCACTTAGGGGCTATCTCGAAACACACAACTCGCACTTGTAGGAAATGCATTCTGCAAAGGGAAACTGGGCTCGGGGAACACACCTCAGCCCCAATGCGACTTGGCTCCGGATCCCAGCGCTTGCCTAGTTCTCACCTAGGCCTAGGCTCCCCATAAGTCCAAGGAGAGTCTGGGCTGCCTCTGTCTCCGTGGGCACTGCTGCTTGGCTGGTGGTCTCCGCAGCTGGAAACCAACTCCAAACGCCTTCTCCTTCGCTAGAAGTCTGATTTTGCATAGAAAGGCCTTGTTTTTACTGGCCCTATCAACTCACGTTTAGCCTAGAGCTAGGGAAGGACCCACCTAGTGGCTATCTCCAAACAGCAAGACATGCCCTTCTAGGAGCTCCATTCTGCAAAGGGAAACTGGGCTTGGGGAACAAACCTCAGCCCCAATGTGACTTTGCTCAGGATCCCAGCGCTTGCCTAGTTCTCACCTAGGCCTAGGCTCCCCTTAGGGAAAAGGAGGGTCTGGGCTGCCTCTGGTTCCGTGTGCACTCCTGCTTGGCTGGTGGTCTCCGCAGCTGGAAACCAACTCCAAACGTCTTCTCCTTCGCGGAGAAGGCTGATGTGGCCTGAAGAAGTCCTGTGTGCACTGGCCCTAGCAACCCACCCCTAGCCAGCTCGGGAGGGCCCCACCTAGGGCCTAGCTCCGAAACGGCACAAAACGCGCTTCTAGGAGCTGCATTCTGCAAAGGGAAACTGGGCTCGGGGAACAAACCTCAGCCCCCATGCGGCTTGGCTCAGGATCGCAGCGCTTGCCTGGTTGTTACCTAGCCCTAGGCTCCCCATAATGGCAAGGATGATCTGGGCTGCCTCTGGCTCCGTGGACACTGCTGCTTGGCTGGTGGTCTCCTCATCTGTAAATCAACTCCATACATCTTCTCCTTCGTGGAGATGGCTGATGTGGCCTGAAGAAGCCCTGTGTGCCCTGGCCCTAGCAACCCACCCCTAGCCAGCTCGGGAGGGCCCCACCGAGGGCCTAGCTCCGAAACGGCACGAAACGCTCTTCTAGGAGCTGCATTCTGCAAAGGGAAACTGGGCTTGGGGAACAAACCTCAGCCCCCGTGCGGCTTGGCTCAGGATCGCAACACTTGCCTCTTTCTCACCTAGCCCCCGGCTCCCCATAGGGCCAAGGAGGGTCTGGGCTGCCTCTGGCTCCTTGGGCACTGCTGCTTGGCTGGTGCTCTCCGCAGCTGGAAACCAACTCCAAACGTCTTCTCCTTCGCGAGAAGGCTGATGTTGCCTAGAAAAGCCTAGTTTTTACTGACCCTATCAACTCACGCTTAGCCTAGAGCTAGGGAAGGACCCACCTAGTGGCTATCTCCAAACAGCACGACATGCGCTTCTATGAGCTCTATTCTTCAAAGGGAAACTGGGCTCGAGGAACAAACCTCAGCCCCCATGCGGCTTGGCTCAGGATCGCAGCGCTTGCCTGGTTGTTACCTAGCCCTAGGCTCCCCATAATGGCAAGGATGATCTGGGCTGCCTCTGGCTCCGTGGACACTGCTGCTTGGCTGGTGGTCTCCTCATCTGTAAATCAACTCCATACATCTTCTCCTTCGTGGAGATGGCTGATGTGGCCTGAAGAAGCCCTGTGTGCCCTGGCCCTAGCAACCCACCCCTAGCCAGCTCGGGAGGGCCCCACCGAGGGCCTAGCTCCGAAACGGCACGAAACGCTCTTCTAGGAGCTGCATTCTGCAAAGGGAAACTGGGCTCGGGGAACAAACCTCAGCCCCCGTGCGGCTTGGCTCAGGATCGCAACACTTGCCTCTTTCTCACCTAGCCCCCGGCTCCCCATAGGGCCAAGGAGGGTCTGGGCTGCCTCTGGCTCCTTGGGCACTGCTGCTTGGCTGGTGCTCTCCGCAGCTGGAAACCAACTCCAAACGCCTTCTCCTTCGCTAGAAGTCTGATTTTGCATAGAAAGGCCTAGTTTTTACTGGCCCGATCAACTCACGCTTAGGCTAGAGCTAGGGAAGGACCCACCTAGAGGCTATCTCGAAACAGCAGGACACGCGCTTCTAGGAGCCGCATTCTGCAAGGGGAAACTGGCTTCGGGGAACGAACCTCAGCCCCAATGCGGCTTGGCTCAGGATCCCAGCGCTTACCTAGTTCTGACCTAGCCCTCGGCTCCCCATAGGGCCACGGAGAGTCTGGGCTGCCTCTGTCTCCGTGGGCACTGCTGCGTGGCTGGTGGTCTCCGCAGCTGGAAACCAACTTCAAACGCCTTCTCCTTCGCGAGAAGGCTGATGTTGCATAGAAAAGCATAGTTTTTACTGGCCCTGTCAACCCACGCTTAGCCTAGATCCAGGGAAGGACCCACCTAGGGGCTATCTCGAAACAGCACAACTCGCGCTTGTAGGAGCTGCATTCTGCAAAGGGAAACTGGGCTCGGGGAACACACCTCAGCCCCAATGCGACTTGGCTCCGAATCCCAGCGCTTGCCTAGTTCTCACCTAGCCCTCGGCTCCCCATAGGGCCAAGGAGGGTCTGGGCTGCCTCTGGCTCCGTGGGCACTGCTGCTTGGCTGGTGGTCTCCGCAGCTGGAAATCAACTCCAAATTCTGATTTTGCATAGAAAGGCCTAGTTTTTACTGGCCCTATCAACTCACGCTTAGCCTAGATCTAGGGAAGAACCCACCTAGTGGCTATCTCGAAACAGCACGACACGCGCTTCTAGGAGCTGCATTCTGCAAAGGGAAACTGGGCTCGGGGAACAAACCTCAGCCCCAATGCGACTTGGCTCAGGATCCCAGCGCTTGCCTAGTTCTCACCTAGGCCTAGGTTCTCCATAGGTCCAAGGAGGGGCTGGGCTGCCTCTGGCTCCGTGGGCACTGCTTCTTGGCTGGTGGTCTCCGCAGCTGGAAACCAACTCCAAGTGACTTCTCCTTCGCGGAGAAGGCTGATATGGCCTGAGGAAGCCGTGTGTGCACTGGCCCTAGCAACCCACCCATAGCCAGCTCGGGAGGGCCCCACCAAGGGCCTAGCTCCGAAACGGCACAAAACGCGCTTCTAGGAGCTGCATTCGGCAAAGGGAAACTGGGCTCGGGGAACAAACCTCAGCCCCAATGCGACTTGGCTCAGGATCAAAGCGCTGGCCTAGTTCTCACCTAGCCCTCAGCTCCCCATAGGGCAAAGGAGGGTCTGGGCTGCCTCTGGCTCCGTGGGCACTGCTGCTTGGCTGGTGGTCTCCGCAGCTGGAAACCAACTCCAAACGCCTTCTCCTTCGCTAGAAGGATGATTTTGCATAGAAAGGCCTAGTTTTTACTGGCCCTGTCAACCCACGCTTAGCCTAGAGCTAGGGAAGCACCCACTTAGGGGCTATCTCGAAACAGCACAACTCGCACTTGTAGGAACTGCATTCTGCAAAGGGAAACTGGGCTCGGGGAACACACCTCAGCCCCAATGCGACTTGGCTCCGGATCCCAGCGCTTGCCTAGTTCTCACCTAGGCCTAGGCTCCCCATAAGTCCAAGGAGAGTCTGGGCTGCCTCTGTCTCCGTGGGCACTGCTGCTTGGCTGGTGGTCTCCGCAGCTGGAAACCAACTCCAAACGCCTTCTCCTTCGCTAGAAGTCTGATTTTGCATAGAAAGGCCTTGTTTTTACTGGCCCTATCAACTCACGTTTAGCCTAGAGCTAGGGAAGGACCCACCTAGTGGCTATCTCCAAACAGCAAGACATGCCCTTCTAGGAGCTCCATTCTGCAAAGGGAAACTGGGCTTGGGGAACAAACCTCAGCCCCAATGTGACTTTGCTCAGGATCCCAGCGCTTGCCTAGTTCTCACCTAGGCCTAGGCTCCCCTTAGGGAAAAGGAGGGTCTGGGCTGCCTCTGGTTCCGTGTGCACTCCTGCTTGGCTGGTGGTCTCCGCAGCTGGAAACCAACTCCAAACGTCTTCTCCTTCGCGGAGAAGGCTGATGTGGCCTGAAGAAGCCCTGTGTGCCCTGGCCCTAGCAACCCACCCCTAGCCAGCTCGGGAGGGCCCCACCGAGGGCCTAGCTCCGAAACGGCACGAAACGCTCTTCTAGGAGCTGCATTCTGCAAAGGGAAACTGGGCTCGGGGAACAAACCTCAGCCCCCGTGCGGCTTGGCTCAGGATCGCAACACTTGCCTCTTTCTCACCTAGCCCCCGGCTCCCCATAGGGCCAAGGAGGGTCTGGGCTGCCTCTGGCTCCTTGGGCACTGCTGCTTGGCTGGTGCTCTACGCACCTGGAAACCAACTCACGCTTAGGCTAGAGCTAGGGAAGGACCCACCTAGAGGCTATCTCGAAACAGCAGGACATGCGCTTCTAGGAGCCGCATTCTGCAAGGGGAAACTGGCTTCGGGGAACGAACCTCAGCCCCAATGCGGCTTGGCTCAGGATCCCAGCGCTTACCTAGTTCTGACCTAGCCCTCGGCTCCCCATAGGGCCACGGAGAGTCTGGGCTGCCTCTGTCTCCGTGGGCACTGCTGCGTGGCTGGTGGTCTCCGCAGCTGGAAACCAACTCCAAACGTCTTCTCCTTCGTGGAGAAGGCTGATGTGGCCTGAGCAAGCCCTGTGTGCACTGGTCTTAGCAACCTAACCCTAGGCAGTTCGGGAGGGCCGCACCTAGGGCCTAGCTCCTATACGGCACAAAACGCGCTTCTAGGAGCTGCATTCCACAAAGGGAAACTGGGCTCGGGGAACAAACCTCAACCCCCATGCGGCTTGGCTCAGGATCGCAGCGCTTGCCTGGTTGTTACTTAGCGCTCGGCTCCCCATAGGGCCAAGGATGATCCGGGCTACCTCTGGCTCCGTGGGCACTGCTGCTTGGCTGGTGCTCTCCGCAGCTGGAAACCAACTCCAAATGTCTTCTCCTTCGCGGAGAAGGCTGATGTGGCCTGAAGAAGCACTGTGTGCACTTGCCCTAGCAACCCACCCCGAGCCAGCTCGGGATGGCCCCCCCCTAGGGCCTAGATCCGTAACGGCACCAAACGGGCTTGTAGGAGCTCCATTCTGCAAAGGGAAACTGGGCTAGGGGAACACACCTCAGCCCCCATGCGGCTGGGCTCAGGATCGCAGCGCTTGCCTAGTTTTGACCTAGCCCTCGGCTCCCCATAGGGCCACGGAGAGTCTGGGCTGCCTCTGGCTCCGTGGGCACTGCTGCTTGGCTGGTGGTCTCCGCAGCTGGAAACCAACACCAAACGTCTTCTCCTTCGCGAGAAGGCTGATGTTGCATAGAAAAGCATAGTTTTTACTGGCCCTGTCAACCCACGCTTAGCCTAGATCCAGGGAAGGACCCACCTAGGGGCTATCTCGAAACAGCACAACTCGCGCTTGTAAGAGCTGCATTCTGCAAAGGGAAACTGGGCTCGGGGAACACACCTCAGCCCCAATGCGACTTGGCTCCGAATCCCAGCGCTTGCCTAGTTCTCACCTAGCCCTCGGCTCCCCATAGGGCCAAGGAGGGTCTGGGCTGCCTCTGGCTCCGTGGGCACTGCTGCTTGGCTGGTGGTCTCCGCAGCTGGAAATCAACTCCAAATTCTGATTTTGCATAGAAAGGCCTAGTTTTTACTGGCCCTATCAACTCACGCTTAGCCTAGATCTAGGGAAGAACCCACCTAGTGGCTATCTCGAAACAGCACGACACGCGCTTCTAGGAGCTGCATTCTGCAAAGGGAAACTGGGCTCGGGGAACAAACCTCAGCCCCAATGCGACTTGGCTCAGGATCCCAGCGCTTGCCTAGTTCTCACCTAGGCCTAGGTTCTCCATAGGTCCAAGGAGGGTCTGGGCTGCCTCTGGCTCCGTGGGCACTGCTTCTTGGCTGGTGGTCTCCGCAGCTGGAAACCAACTCCAAGTGACTTCTCCTTCGCGGAGAAGGCTGATATGGCCTGAGGAAGCCGTGTGTGCACTGGCCCTAGCAACCCACCCATAGCCAGCTCGGGAGGGCCCCACCAAGGGCCTAGCTCCGAAACGGCACAAAACGCGCTTCTAGGAGCTGCATTCGGCAAAGGGAAACTGGGCTCGGGGAACAAACCTCAGCCCCAATGCGACTTGGCTCAGGATCAAAGCGCTGGCCTAGTTCTCACCTAGCCCTCAGCTCCCCATAGGGCAAAGGAGGGTCTGGGCTGCCTCTGGCTCCGTGGGCACTGCTGCTTGGCTGGTGGTCTCCGCAGCTGGAAACCAACTCCAAACGCCTTCTCCTTCGCTAGAAGGATGATTTTGCATAGAAAGGCCTAGTTTTTACTGGCCCTGTCAACCCACGCTTAGCCTAGAGCTAGGGAAGCACCCACTTAGGGGCTATCTCGAAACAGCACAACTCGCACTTGTAGGAACTGCATTCTGCAAAGGGAAACTGGGCTCGGGGAACACACCTCAGCCCCAATGCGACTTGGCTCCGGATCCCAGCGCTTGCCTAGTTCTCACCTAGGCCTAGGCTCCCCATAAGTCCAAGGAGAGTCTGGGCTGCCTCTGTCTCCGTGGGCACTGCTGCTTGGCTGGTGGTCTCCGCAGCTGGAAACCAACTCCAAACGCCTTCTCCTTCGCTAGAAGTCTGATTTTGCATAGAAAGGCCTTGTTTTTACTGGCCCTATCAACTCACGTTTAGCCTAGAGCTAGGGAAGGACCCACCTAGTGGCTATCTCCAAACAGCAAGACATGCCCTTCTAGGAGCTCCATTCTGCAAAGGGAAACTGGGCTTGGGGAACAAACCTCAGCCCCAATGTGACTTTGCTCAGGATCCCAGCGCTTGCCTAGTTCTCACCTAGGCCTAGGCTCCCCTTAGGGAAAAGGAGGGTCTGGGCTGCCTCTGGTTCCGTGTGCACTCCTGCTTGGCTGGTGGTCTCCGCAGCTGGAAACCAACTCCAAACGTCTTCTCCTTCGCGGAGAAGGCTGATGTGGCCTGAAGAAGTCCTGTGTGCACTGGCCCTAGCAACCCACCCCTAGCCAGCTCGGGAGGGCCCCACCTAGGGCCTAGCTCCGAAACGGCACAAAACGCGCTTCTAGGAGCTGCATTCTGCAAAGGGAAACTGGGCTCGGGGAACAAACCTCAGCCCCCATGCGGCTTGGCTCAGGATCGCAGCGCTTGCCTGGTTGTTACCTAGCCCTAGGCTCCCCATAATGGCAAGGATGATCTGGGCTGCCTCTGGCTCCGTGGACACTGCTGCTTGGCTGGTGGTCTCCTCATCTGTAAATCAACTCCATACATCTTCTCCTTCGTGGAGATGGCTGATGTGGCCTGAAGAAGCCCTGTGTGCCCTGGCCCTAGCAACCCACCCCTAGCCAGCTCGGGAGGGCCCCACCGAGGGCCTAGCTCCGAAACGGCACGAAACGCTCTTCTAGGAGCTGCATTCTGCAAAGGGAAACTGGGCTTGGGGAACAAACCTCAGCCCCCGTGCGGCTTGGCTCAGGATCGCAACACTTGCCTCTTTCTCACCTAGCCCCCGGCTCCCCATAGGGCCAAGGAGGGTCTGGGCTGCCTCTGGCTCCTTGGGCACTGCTGCTTGGCTGGTGCTCTCCGCAGCTGGAAACCAACTCCAAACGCCTTCTCCTTCGCTAGAAGTCTGATTTTGCATAGAAAGGCCTAGTTTTTACTGGCCCGATCAACTCACGCTTAGGCTAGAGCTAGGGAAGGACCCACCTAGAGGCTATCTCGAAACAGCAGGACACGCGCTTCTAGGAGCCGCATTCTGCAAGGGGAAACTGGCTTCGGGGAACGAACCTCAGCCCCAATGCGGCTTGGCTCAGGATCCCAGCGCTTACCTAGTTCTGACCTAGCCCTCGGCTCCCCATAGGGCCACGGAGAGTCTGGGCTGCCTCTGTCTCCGTGGGCACTGCTGCGTGGCTGGTGGTCTCCGCAGCTGGAAACCAACTTCAAACGCCTTCTCCTTCGCGAGAAGGCTGATGTTGCATAGAAAAGCATAGTTTTTACTGGCCCTGTCAACCCACGCTTAGCCTAGATCCAGGGAAGGACCCACCTAGGGGCTATCTCGAAACAGCACAACTCGCGCTTGTAGGAGCTGCATTCTGCAAAGGGAAACTGGGCTCGGGGAACACACCTCAGCCCCAATGCGACTTGGCTCCGAATCCCAGCGCTTGCCTAGTTCTCACCTAGCCCTCGGCTCCCCATAGGGCCAAGGAGGGTCTGGGCTGCCTCTGGCTCCGTGGGCACTGCTGCTTGGCTGGTGGTCTCCGCAGCTGGAAATCAACTCCAAATTCTGATTTTGCATAGAAAGGCCTAGTTTTTACTGGCCCTATCAACTCACGCTTAGCCTAGATCTAGGGAAGAACCCACCTAGTGGCTATCTCGAAACAGCACGACACGCGCTTCTAGGAGCTGCATTCTGCAAAGGGAAACTGGGCTCGGGGAACAAACCTCAGCCCCAATGCGACTTGGCTCAGGATCCCAGCGCTTGCCTAGTTCTCACCTAGGCCTAGGTTCTCCATAGGTCCAAGGAGGGTCTGGGCTGCCTCTGGCTCCGTGGGCACTGCTTCTTGGCTGGTGGTCTCCGCAGCTGGAAACCAACTCCAAGTGACTTCTCCTTCGCGGAGAAGGCTGATATGGCCTGAGGAAGCCGTGTGTGCACTGGCCCTAGCAACCCACCCATAGCCAGCTCGGGAGGGCCCCACCAAGGGCCTAGCTCCGAAACGGCACAAAACGCGCTTCTAGGAGCTGCATTCGGCAAAGGGAAACTGGGCTCGGGGAACAAACCTCAGCCCCAATGCGACTTGGCTCAGGATCAAAGCGCTGGCCTAGTTCTCACCTAGCCCTCAGCTCCCCATAGGGCAAAGGAGGGTCTGGGCTGCCTCTGGCTCCGTGGGCACTGCTGCTTGGCTGGTGGTCTCCGCAGCTGGAAACCAACTCCAAACGCCTTCTCCTTCGCTAGAAGGATGATTTTGCATAGAAAGGCCTAGTTTTTACTGGCCCTGTCAACCCACGCTTAGCCTAGAGCTAGGGAAGCACCCACTTAGGGGCTATCTCGAAACACACAACTCGCACTTGTAGGAACTGCATTCTGCAAAGGGAAACTGGGCTCGGGGAACACACCTCAGCCCCAATGCGACTTGGCTCCGGATCCCAGCGCTTGCCTAGTTCTCACCTAGGCCTAGGCTCCCCATAAGTCCAAGGAGAGTCTGGGCTGCCTCTGTCTCCGTGGGCACTGCTGCTTGGCTGGTGGTCTCCGCAGCTGGAAACCAACTCCAAACGCCTTCTCCTTCGCTAGAAGTCTGATTTTGCATAGAAAGGCCTTGTTTTTACTGGCCCTATCAACTCACGTTTAGCCTAGAGCTAGGGAAGGACCCACCTAGTGGCTATCTCCAAACAGCAAGACATGCCCTTCTAGGAGCTCCATTCTGCAAAGGGAAACTGGGCTTGGGGAACAAACCTCAGCCCCAATGTGACTTTGCTCAGGATCCCAGCGCTTGCCTAGTTCTCACCTAGGCCTAGGCTCCCCTTAGGGAAAAGGAGGGTCTGGGCTGCCTCTGGTTCCGTGTGCACTCCTGCTTGGCTGGTGGTCTCCGCAGCTGGAAACCAACTCCAAACGTCTTCTCCTTCGCGGAGAAGGCTGATGTGGCCTGAAGAAGTCCTGTGTGCACTGGCCCTAGCAACCCACCCCTAGCCAGCTCGGGAGGGCCCCACCTAGGGCCTAGCTCCGAAACGGCACAAAACGCGCTTCTAGGAGCTGCATTCTGCAAAGGGAAACTGGGCTCGGGGAACAAACCTCAGCCCCCATGCGGCTTGGCTCAGGATCGCAGCGCTTGCCTGGTTGTTACCTAGCCCTAGGCTCCCCATAATGGCAAGGATGATCTGGGCTGCCTCTGGCTCCGTGGACACTGCTGCTTGGCTGGTGGTCTCCTCATCTGTAAATCAACTCCATACATCTTCTCCTTCGTGGAGATGGCTGATGTGGCCTGAAGAAGCCCTGTGTGCCCTGGCCCTAGCAACCCACCCCTAGCCAGCTCGGGAGGGCCCCACCGAGGGCCTAGCTCCGAAACGGCACGAAACGCTCTTCTAGGAGCTGCATTCTGCAAAGGGAAACTGGGCTTGGGGAACAAACCTCAGCCCCCGTGCGGCTTGGCTCAGGATCGCAACACTTGCCTCTTTCTCACCTAGCCCCCGGCTCCCCATAGGGCCAAGGAGGGTCTGGGCTGCCTCTGGCTCCTTGGGCACTGCTGCTTGGCTGGTGCTCTCCGCAGCTGGAAACCAACTCCAAACGTCTTCTCCTTCGCGAGAAGGCTGATGTTGCCTAGAAAAGCCCAGTTTTTACTGACCCTATCAACTCACGCTTAGCCTAGAGCTAGGGAAGGACCCACCTAGTGGCTATCTCCAAACAGCACGACATGCGCTTCTATGAGCTCCATTCTTCAAAGGGAAACTGGGCTCGAGGAACAAACCTCAGCCCCCATGCGGCTTGGCTCAGGATCGCAGCGCTTGCCTGGTTGTTACCTAGCCCTAGGCTCCCCATAATGGCAAGGATGATCTGGGCTGCCTCTGGCTCCGTGGACACTGCTGCTTGGCTGGTGGTCTCCTCATCTGTAAATCAACTCCATACATCTTCTCCTTCGTGGAGATGGCTGATGTGGCCTGAAGAAGCCCTGTGTGCCCTGGCCCTAGCAACCCACCCCTAGCCAGCTCGGGAGGGCCCCACCGAGGGCCTAGCTCCGAAACGGCACGAAACGCTCTTCTAGGAGCTGCATTCTGCAAAGGGAAACTGGGCTCGGGGAACAAACCTCAGCCCCCGTGCGGCTTGGCTCAGGATCGCAACACTTGCCTCTTTCTCACCTAGCCCCCGGCTCCCCATAGGGCCAAGGAGGGTCTGGGCTGCCTCTGGCTCCTTGGGCACTGCTGCTTGGCTGGTGCTCTCCGCAGCTGGAAACCAACTCCAAACGCCTTCTCCTTCGCTAGAAGTCTGATTTTGCATAGAAAGGCCTAGTTTTTACTGGCCCGATCAACTCACGCTTAGGCTAGAGCTAGGGAAGGACCCACCTAGAGGCTATCTCGAAACAGCAGGACACGCGCTTCTAGGAGCCGCATTCTGCAAGGGGAAACTGGCTTCGGGGAACGAACCTCAGCCCCAATGCGGCTTGGCTCAGGATCCCAGCGCTTACCTAGTTCTGACCTAGCCCTCGGCTCCCCATAGGGCCACGGAGAGTCTGGGCTGCCTCTGTCTCCGTGGGCACTGCTGCGTGGCTGGTGGTCTCCGCAGCTGGAAACCAACTTCAAACGCCTTCTCCTTCGCGAGAAGGCTGATGTTGCATAGAAAAGCATAGTTTTTACTGGCCCTGTCAACCCACGCTTAGCCTAGATCCAGGGAAGGACCCACCTAGGGGCTATCTCGAAACAGCACAACTCGCGCTTGTAGGAGCTGCATTCTGCAAAGGGAAACTGGGCTCGGGGAACACACCTCAGCCCCAATGCGACTTGGCTCCGAATCCCAGCGCTTGCCTAGTTCTCACCTAGCCCTCGGCTCCCCATAGGGCCAAGGAGGGTCTGGGCTGCCTCTGGCTCCGTGGGCACTGCTGCTTGGCTGGTGGTCTCCGCAGCTGGAAATCAACTCCAAATTCTGATTTTGCATAGAAAGGCCTAGTTTTTACTGGCCCTATCAACTCACGCTTAGCCTAGATCTAGGGAAGAACCCACCTAGTGGCTATCTCGAAACAGCACGACACGCGCTTCTAGGAGCTGCATTCTGCAAAGGGAAACTGGGCTCGGGGAACAAACCTCAGCCCCAATGCGACTTGGCTCAGGATCCCAGCGCTTGCCTAGTTCTCACCTAGGCCTAGGTTCTCCATAGGTCCAAGGAGGGTCTGGGCTGCCTCTGGCTCCGTGGGCACTGCTTCTTGGCTGGTGGACTCCGCAGCTGGAAACCAACTCCAAGTGACTTCTCCTTCGCGGAGAAGGCTGATATGGCCTGAGGAAGCCGTGTGTGCACTGGCCCTAGCAACCCACCCATAGCCAGCTCGGGAGGGCCCCACCAAGGGCCTAGCTCCGAAACGGCACAAAACGCGCTTCTAGGAGCTGCATTCGGCAAAGGGAAACTGGGCTCGGGGAACAAACCTCAGCCCCAATGCGACTTGGCTCAGGATCAAAGCGCTGGCCTAGTTCTCACCTAGCCCTCAGCTCCCCATAGGGCAAAGGAGGGTCTGGGCTGCCTCTGGCTCCGTGGGCACTGCTGCTTGGCTGGTGGTCTCCGCAGCTGGAAACCAACTCCAAACGCCTTCTCCTTCGCTAGAAGGATGATTTTGCATAGAAAGGCCTAGTTTTTACTGGCCCTGTCAACCCACGCTTAGCCTAGAGCTAGGGAAGCACCCACTTAGGGGCTATCTCGAAACAGCACAACTCGCACTTGTAGGAACTGCATTCTGCAAAGGGAAACTGGGCTCGGGGAACACACCTCAGCCCCAATGCGACTTGGCTCCGGATCCCAGCGCTTGCCTAGTTCTCACCTAGGCCTAGGCTCCCCATAAGTCCAAGGAGAGTCTGGGCTGCCTCTGTCTCCGTGGGCACTGCTGCTTGGCTGGTGGTCTCCGCAGCTGGAAACCAACTCCAAACGCCTTCTCCTTCGCTAGAAGTCTGATTTTGCATAGAAAGGCCTTGTTTTTACTGGCCCTATCAACTCACGTTTAGCCTAGAGCTAGGGAAGGACCCACCTAGTGGCTATCTCCAAACAGCAAGACATGCCCTTCTAGGAGCTCCATTCTGCAAAGGGAAACTGGGCTTGGGGAACAAACCTCAGCCCCAATGTGACTTTGCTCAGGATCCCAGCGCTTGCCTAGTTCTCACCTAGGCCTAGGCTCCCCTTAGGGAAAAGGAGGGTCTGGGCTGCCTCTGGTTCCGTGTGCACTCCTGCTTGGCTGGTGGTCTCCGCAGCTGGAAACCAACTCCAAACGTCTTCTCCTTCGCAGAGAAGGCTGATGTGGCCTGAAGAAGTCCTGTGTGCACTGGCCCTAGCAACCCACCCCTAGCCAGCTCGGGAGGGCCCCACCTAGGGCCTAGCTCCGAAACGGCACAAAACGCGCTTCTAGGAGCTGCATTCTGCAAAGGGAAACTGGGCTCGGGGAACAAACCTCAGCCCCCATGCGGCTTGGCTCAGGATCGCAGCGCTTGCCTGGTTGTTACCTAGCCCTAGGCTCCCCATAATGGCAAGGATGATCTGGGCTGCCTCTGGCTCCGTGGACACTGCTGCTTGGCTGGTGGTCTCCTCATCTGTAAATCAACTCCATACATCTTCTCCTTCGTGGAGATGGCTGATGTGGCCTGAAGAAGCCCTGTGTGCCCTGGCCCTAGCAACCCACCCCTAGCCAGCTCGGGAGGGCCCCACCGAGGGCCTAGCTCCGAAACGGCACGAAACGCTCTTCTAGGAGCTGCATTCTGCAAAGGGAAACTGGGCTTGGGGAACAAACCTCAGCCCCCGTGCGGCTTGGCTCAGGATCGCAACACTTGCCTCTTTCTCACCTAGCCCCCGGCTCCCCATAGGGCCAAGGAGGGTCTGGGCTGCCTCTGGCTCCTTGGGCACTGCTGCTTGGCTGGTGCTCTCCGCAGCTGGAAACCAACTCCAAACGCCTTCTCCTTCGCTAGAAGTCTGATTTTGCATAGAAAGGCCTAGTTTTTACTGGCCCGATCAACTCACGCTTAGGCTAGAGCTAGGGAAGGACCCACCTAGAGGCTATCTCGAAACAGCAGGACACGCGCTTCTAGGAGCCGCATTCTGCAAGGGGAAACTGGCTTCGGGGAACGAACCTCAGCCCCAATGCGGCTTGGCTCAGGATCCCAGCGCTTACCTAGTTCTGACCTAGCCCTCGGCTCCCCATAGGGCCACGGAGAGTCTGGGCTGCCTCTGTCTCCGTGGGCACTGCTGCGTGGCTGGTGGTCTCCGCAGCTGGAAACCAACTTCAAACGCCTTCTCCTTCGCGAGAAGGCTGATGTTGCATAGAAAAGCATAGTTTTTACTGGCCCTGTCAACCCACGCTTAGCCTAGATCCAGGGAAGGACCCACCTAGGGGCTATCTCGAAACAGCACAACTCGCGCTTGTAGGAGCTGCATTCTGCAAAGGGAAACTGGGCTCGGGGAACACACCTCAGCCCCAATGCGACTTGGCTCCGAATCCCAGCGCTTGCCTAGTTCTCACCTAGCCCTCGGCTCCCCATAGGGCCAAGGAGGGTCTGGGCTGCCTCTGGCTCCGTGGGCACTGCTGCTTGGCTGGTGGTCTCCGCAGCTGGAAATCAACTCCAAATTCTGATTTTGCATAGAAAGGCCTAGTTTTTACTGGCCCTATCAACTCACGCTTAGCCTAGATCTAGGGAAGAACCCACCTAGTGGCTATCTCGAAACAGCACGACACGCGCTTCTAGGAGCTGCATTCTGCAAAGGGAAACTGGGCTCGGGGAACAAACCTCAGCCCCAATGCGACTTGGCTCAGGATCCCAGCGCTTGCCTAGTTCTCACCTAGGCCTAGGTTCTCCATAGGTCCAAGGAGGGTCTGGGCTGCCTCTGGCTCCGTGGGCACTGCTTCTTGGCTGGTGGTCTCCGCAGCTGGAAACCAACTCCAAGTGACTTCTCCTTCGCGGAGAAGGCTGATATGGCCTGAGGAAGCCGTGTGTGCACTGGCCCTAGCAACCCACCCATAGCCAGCTCGGGAGGGCCCCACCAAGGGCCTAGCTCCGAAACGGCACAAAACGCGCTTCTAGGAGCTGCATTCGGCAAAGGGAAACTGGGCTCGGGGAACAAACCTCAGCCCCAATGCGACTTGGCTCAGGATCAAAGCGCTGGCCTAGTTCTCACCTAGCCCTCAGCTCCCCATAGGGCAAAGGAGGGTCTGGGCTGCCTCTGGCTCCGTGGGCACTGCTGCTTGGCTGGTGGTCTCCGCAGCTGGAAACCAACTCCAAACGCCTTCTCCTTCGCTAGAAGGATGATTTTGCATAGAAAGGCCTAGTTTTTACTGGCCCTGTCTACCCACGCTTAGCCTAGAGCTAGGGAAGCACCCACTTAGGGGCTATCTCGAAACAGCACAACTCGCACTTGTAGGAACTGCATTCTGCAAAGGGAAACTGGGCTCGGGGAACACACCTCAGCCCCAATGCGACTTGGCTCCGGATCCCAGCGCTTGCCTAGTTCTCACCTAGGCCTAGGCTCCCCATAAGTCCAAGGAGAGTCTGGGCTGCCTCTGTCTCCGTGGGCACTGCTGCTTGGCTGGTGGTCTCCGCAGCTGGAAACCAACTCCAAACGCCTTCTCCTTCGCTAGAAGTCTGATTTTGCATAGAAAGGCCTTGTTTTTACTGGCCCTATCAACTCACGTTTAGCCTAGAGCTAGGGAAGGACCCACCTAGTGGCTATCTCCAAACAGCAAGACATGCCCTTCTAGGAGCTCCATTCTGCAAAGGGAAACTGGGCTTGGGGAACAAACCTCAGCCCCAATGTGACTTTGCTCAGGATCCCAGCGCTTGCCTAGTTCTCACCTAGGCCTAGGCTCCCCTTAGGGAAAAGGAGGGTCTGGGCTGCCTCTGGTTCCGTGTGCACTCCTGCTTGGCTGGTGGTCTCCGCAGCTGGAAACCAACTCCAAACGTCTTCTCCTTCGCGGAGAAGGCTGATGTGGCCTGAAGAAGTCCTGTGTGCACTGGCCCTAGCAACCCACCCCTAGCCAGCTCGGGAGGGCCCCACCTAGGGCCTAGCTCCGAAACGGCACAAAACGCGCTTCTAGGAGCTGCATTCTGCAAAGGGAAACTGGGCTCGGGGAACAAACCTCAGCCCCCATGCGGCTTGGCTCAGGATCGCAGCGCTTGCCTGGTTGTTACCTAGCCCTAGGCTCCCCATAATGGCAAGGATGATCTGGGCTGCCTCTGGCTCCGTGGACACTGCTGCTTGGCTGGTGGTCTCCTCATCTGTAAATCAACTCCATACATCTTCTCCTTCGTGGAGATGGCTGATGTGGCCTGAAGAAGCCCTGTGTGCCCTGGCCCTAGCAACCCACCCCTAGCCAGCTCGGGAGGGCCCCACCGAGGGCCTAGCTCCGAAACGGCACGAAACGCTCTTCTAGGAGCTGCATTCTGCAAAGGGAAACTGGGCTCGGGGAACAAACCTCAGCCCCCGTGCGGCTTGGCTCAGGATCGCAACACTTGCCTCTTTCTCACCTAGCCCCCGGCTCCCCATAGGGCCAAGGAGGGTCTGGGCTGCCTCTGGCTCCTTGGGCACTGCTGCTTGGCTGGTGCTCTCCGCAGCTGGAAACCAACTCCAAACGCCTTCTCCTTCGCTAGAAGTCTGATTTTGCATAGAAAGGCCTAGTTTTTACTGGCCCGATCAACTCACGCTTAGGCTAGAGCTAGGGAAGGACCCACCTAGAGGCTATCTCGAAACAGCAGGACACGCGCTTCTAGGAGCCGCATTCTGCAAGGGGAAACTGGCTTCGGGGAACGAACCTCAGCCCCAATGCGGCTTGGCTCAGGATCCCAGCGCTTACCTAGTTCTGACCTAGCCCTCGGCTCCCCATAGGGCCACGGAGAGTCTGGGCTGCCTCTGGCTCCGTGGGCACTGCTGCGTGGCTGGTGGTCTCCGCAGCTGGAAACCAACTTCAAACGCCTTCTCCTTCGCGAGAAGGCTGATGTTGCATAGAAAAGCATAGTTTTTACTGGCCCTGTCAACCCACGCTTAGCCTAGATCCAGGGAAGGACCCACCTAGGGGCTATCTCGAAACAGCACAACTCGCGCTTGTAGGAGCTGCATTCTGCAAAGGGAAACTGGGCTCGGGGAACACACCTCAGCCCCAATGCGACTTGGCTCCGAATCCCAGCGCTTGCCTAGTTCTCACCTAGCCCTCGGCTCCCCATAGGGCCAAGGAGGGTCTGGGCTGCCTCTGGCTCCGTGGGCACTGCTGCTTGGCTGGTGGTCTCCGCAGCTGGAAATCAACTCCAAATTCTGATTTTGCATAGAAAGGCCTAGTTTTTACTGGCCCTATCAACTCACGCTTAGCCTAGATCTAGGGAAGAACCCACCTAGTGGCTATCTCGAAACAGCACGACACGCGCTTCTAGGAGCTGCATTCTGCAAAGGGAAACTGGGCTCGGGGAACAAACCTCAGCCCCAATGCGACTTGGCTCAGGATCCCAGCGCTTGCCTAGTTCTCACCTAGGCCTAGGTTCTCCATAGGTCCAAGGAGGGTCTGGGCTGCCTCTGGCTCCGTGGGCACTGCTTCTTGGCTGGTGGTCTCCGCAGCTGGAAACCAACTCCAAGTGACTTCTCCTTCGCGGAGAAGGCTGATATGGCCTGAGGAAGCCGTGTGTGCACTGGCCCTAGCAACCCACCCATAGCCAGCTCGGGAGGGCCCCACCAAGGGC
Source organism: Sus scrofa (assembly GCF_054392235.1). Classification (NCBI taxonomy): domain Eukaryota; kingdom Metazoa; phylum Chordata; class Mammalia; order Artiodactyla; family Suidae; genus Sus; species Sus scrofa. Next base: position 52,045,504 of record NC_139385.1, on the reverse strand, counting down.
CTAGCTCCGAAACGGCACAAAACGCGCTTCTAGGAGCTGCATTCGGCAAAGGGAAACTGGGCTCGGGGAACAAACCTCAGCCCCAATGCGACTTGGCTCAGGATCAAAGCGCTGGCCTAGTTCTCACCTAGCCCTCAGCTCCCCATAGGGCAAAGGAGGGTCTGGGCTGCCTCTGGCTCCGTGGGCACTGCTGCTTGGCTGGTGGTCTCCGCAGCTGGAAACCAACTCCAAACGCCTTCTCCTTCGCTAGAAGGATGATTTTGCATAGAAAGGCCTAGTTTTTACTGGCCCTGTCAACCCACGCTTAGCCTAGAGCTAGGGAAGCACCCACTTAGGGGCTATCTCGAAACAGCACAACTCGCACTTGTAGGAACTGCATTCTGCAAAGGGAAACTGGGCTCGGGGAACACACCTCAGCCCCAATGCGACTTGGCTCCGGATCCCAGCGCTTGCCTAGTTCTCACCTAGGCCTAGGCTCCCCATAAGTCCAAGGAGAGTCTGGGCTGCCTCTGTCTCCGTGGGCACTGCTGCTTGGCTGGTGGTCTCCGCAGCTGGAAACCAACTCCAAACGCCTTCTCCTTCGCTAGAAGTCTGATTTTGCATAGAAAGGCCTTGTTTTTACTGGCCCTATCAACTCACGTTTAGCCTAGAGCTAGGGAAGGACCCACCTAGTGGCTATCTCCAAACAGCAAGACATGCCCTTCTAGGAGCTCCATTCTGCAAAGGGAAACTGGGCTTGGGGAACAAACCTCAGCCCCAATGTGACTTTGCTCAGGATCCCAGCGCTTGCCTAGTTCTCACCTAGGCCTAGGCTCCCCTTAGGGAAAAGGAGGGTCTGGGCTGCCTCTGGTTCCGTGTGCACTCCTGCTTGGCTGGTGGTCTCCGCAGCTGGAAACCAACTCCAAACGTCTTCTCCTTCGCGGAGAAGGCTGATGTGGCCTGAAGAAGTCCTGTGTGCACTGGCCCTAGCAACCCACCCCTAGCCAGCTCGGGAGGGCCCCACCTAGGGCCTAGCTCCGAAACGGCACAAAACGCGCTTCTAGGAGCTGCATTCTGCAAAGGGAAACTGGGCTCGGGGAACAAACCTCAGCCCCCATGCGGCTTGGCTCAGGATCGCAGCGCTTGCCTGGTTGTTACCTAGCCCTAGGCTCCCCATAATGGCAAGGATGATCTGGGCTGCCTCTGGCTCCGTGGACACTGCTGCTTGGCTGGTGGTCTCCTCATCTGTAAATCAACTCCATACATCTTCTCCTTCGTGGAGATGGCTGATGTGGCCTGAAGAAGCCCTGTGTGCCCTGGCCCTAGCAACCCACCCCTAGCCAGCTCGGGAGGGCCCCACCGAGGGCCTAGCTCCGAAACGGCACGAAACGCTCTTCTAGGAGCTGCATTCTGCAAAGGGAAACTGGGCTCGGGGAACAAACCTCAGCCCCCGTGCGGCTTGGCTCAGGATCGCAACACTTGCCTCTTTCTCACCTAGCCCCCGGCTCCCCATAGGGCCAAGGAGGGTCTGGGCTGCCTCTGGCTCCTTGGGCACTGCTGCTTGGCTGGTGCTCTCCGCAGCTGGAAACCAACTCCAAACGCCTTCTCCTTCGCTAGAAGTCTGATTTTGCATAGAAAGGCCTAGTTTTTACTGGCCCGATCAACTCACGCTTAGGCTAGAGCTAGGGAAGGACCCACCTAGAGGCTATCTCGAAACAGCAGGACACGCGCTTCTAGGAGCCGCATTCTGCAAGGGGAAACTGGCTTCGGGGAACGAACCTCAGCCCCAATGCGGCTTGGCTCAGGATCCCAGCGCTTACCTAGTTCTGACCTAGCCCTCGGCTCCCCATAGGGCCACGGAGAGTCTGGGCTGCCTCTGTCTCCGTGGGCACTGCTGCGTGGCTGGTGGTCTCCGCAGCTGGAAACCAACTTCAAACGCCTTCTCCTTCGCGAGAAGGCTGATGTTGCATAGAAAAGCATAGTTTTTACTGGCCCTGTCAACCCACGCTTAGCCTAGATCCAGGGAAGGACCCACCTAGGGGCTATCTCGAAACAGCACAACTCGCGCTTGTAGGAGCTGCATTCTGCAAAGGGAAACTGGGCTCGGGGAACACACCTCAGCCCCAATGCGACTTGGCTCCGAATCCCAGCGCTTGCCTAGTTCTCACCTAGCCCTCGGCTCCCCATAGGGCCAAGGAGGGTCTGGGCTGCCTCTGGCTCCGTGGGCACTGCTGCTTGGCTGGTGGTCTCCGCAGCTGGAAATCAACTCCAAATTCTGATTTTGCATAGAAAGGCCTAGTTTTTACTGGCCCTATCAACTCACGCTTAGCCTAGATCTAGGGAAGAACCCACCTAGTGGCTATCTCGAAACAGCACGACACGCGCTTCTAGGAGCCGCATTCTGCAAAGGGAAACTGGGCTCGGGGAACAAACCTCAGCCCCAATGCGACTTGGCTCAGGATCCCAGCGCTTGCCTAGTTCTCACCTAGGCCTAGGTTCTCCATAGGTCCAAGGAGGGGCTGGGCTGCCTCTGGCTCCGTGGGCACTGCTTCTTGGCTGGTGGTCTCCGCAGCTGGAAACCAACTCCAAGTGACTTCTCCTTCGCGGAGAAGGCTGATATGGCCTGAGGAAGCCGTGTGTGCACTGGCCCTAGCAACCCACCCATAGCCAGCTCGGGAGGGCCCCACCAAGGGCCTAGCTCCGAAACGGCACAAAACGCGCTTCTAGGAGCTGCATTCGGCAAAGGGAAACTGGGCTCGGGGAACAAACCTCAGCCCCAATGCGACTTGGCTCAGGATCAAAGCGCTGGCCTAGTTCTCACCTAGCCCTCAGCTCCCCATAGGGCAAAGGAGGGTCTGGGCTGCCTCTGGCTCCGTGGGCACTGCTGCTTGGCTGGTGGTCTCCGCAGCTGGAAACCAACTCCAAACGCCTTCTCCTTCGCTAGAAGTCTGATTTTGCATAGAAAGGCCTTGTTTTTACTGGCCCTGTCAACCCACGCTTAGCCTAGAGCTAGGGAAGCACCCACTTAGGGGCTATCTCGAAACAGCACAACTCGCACTTGTAGGAACTGCATTCTGCAAAGGGAAACTGGGCTCGGGGAACACACCTCAGCCCCAATGCGACTTGGCTCCGGATCCCAGCGCTTGCCTAGTTCTCACCTAGGCCTAGGCTCCCCATAAGTCCAAGGAGAGTCTGGGCTGCCTCTGTCTCCGTGGGCACTGCTGCTTGGCTGGTGGTCTCCGCAGCTGGAAACCAACTCCAAACGCCTTCTCCTTCGCTAGAAGTCTGATTTTGCATAGAAAGGCCTTGTTTTTACTGGCCCTATCAACTCACGTTTAGCCTAGAGCTAGGGAAGGACCCACCTAGTGGCTATCTCCAAACAGCAAGACATGCCCTTCTAGGAGCTCCATTCTGCAAAGGGAAACTGGGCTTGGGGAACAAACCTCAGCCCCAATGTGACTTTGCTCAGGATCCCAGCGCTTGCCTAGTTCTCACCTAGGCCTAGGCTCCCCTTAGGGAAAAGGAGGGTCTGGGCTGCCTCTGGTTCCGTGTGCACTCCTGCTTGGCTGGTGGTCTCCGCAGCTGGAAACCAACTCCAAACGTCTTCTCCTTCGCGGAGAAGGCTGATGTGGCCTGAAGAAGCCCTGTGTGCCCTGGCCCTAGCAACCCACCCCTAGCCAGCTCGGGAGGGCCCCACCGAGGGCCTAGCTCCGAAACGGCACGAAACGCTCTTCTAGGAGCTGCATTCTGCAAAGGGAAACTGGGCTCGGGGAACAAACCTCAGCCCCCGTGCGGCTTGGCTCAGGATCGCAACACTTGCCTCTTTCTCACCTAGCCCCCGGCTCCCCATAGGGCCAAGGAGGGTCTGGGCTGCCTCTGGCTCCTTGGGCACTGCTGCTTGGCTGGTGCTCTACGCACCTGGAAACCAACTCACGCTTAGGCTAGAGCTAGGGAAGGACCCACCTAGAGGCTATCTCGAAACAGCAGGACATGCGCTTCTAGGAGCCGCATTCTGCAAGGGGAAACTGGCTTCGGGGAACGAACCTCAGCCCCAATGCGGCTTGGCTCAGGATCCCAGCGCTTACCTAGTTCTGACCTAGCCCTCGGCTCCCCATAGGGCCACGGAGAGTCTGGGCTGCCTCTGTCTCCGTGGGCACTGCTGCGTGGCTGGTGGTCTCCGCAGCTGGAAACCAACTCCAAACGTCTTCTCCTTCGTGGAGAAGGCTGATGTGGCCTGAGCAAGCCCTGTGTGCACTGGTCTTAGCAACCTAACCCTAGGCAGTTCGGGAGGGCCGCACCTAGGGCCTAGCTCCTATACGGCACAAAACGCGCTTCTAGGAGCTGCATTCCACAAAGGGAAACTGGGCTCGGGGAACAAACCTCAACCCCCATGCGGCTTGGCTCAGGATCGCAGCGCTTGCCTGGTTGTTACTTAGCGCTCGGCTCCCCATAGGGCCAAGGATGATCCGGGCTGCCTCTGGCTCCGTGGGCACTGCTGCTTGGCTGGTGCTCTCCGCAGCTGGAAACCAACTCCAAATGTCTTCTCCTTCGCGGAGAAGGCTGATGTGGCCTGAAGAAGCACTGTGTGCACTTGCCCTAGCAACCCACCCCGAGCCAGCTCGGGATGGCCCCCCCCTAGGGCCTAGATCCGTAACGGCACCAAACGGGCTTGTAGGAGCTCCATTCTGCAAAGGGAAACTGGGCTAGGGGAACACACCTCAGCCCCCATGCGGCTGGGCTCAGGATCGCAGCGCTTGCCTAGTTTTGACCTAGCCCTCGGCTCCCCATAGGGCCACGGAGAGTCTGGGCTGCCTCTGGCTCCGTGGGCACTGCTGCTTGGCTGGTGGTCTCCGCAGCTGGAAACCAACACCAAACGTCTTCTCCTTCGCGAGAAGGCTGATGTTGCATAGAAAAGCATAGTTTTTACTGGCCCTGTCAACCCACAATTAGCCTAGATCCAGGGAAGGACCCACCTAGGGGCTATCTCGAAACAGCACAACTCGCGCTTGTAAGAGCTGCATTCTGCAAAGGGAAACTGGGCTCGGGGAACACACCTCAGCCCCAATGCGACTTGGCTCCGAATCCCAGCGCTTGCCTAGTTCTCACCTAGCCCTCGGCTCCCCATAGGGCCAAGGAGGGTCTGGGCTGCCTCTGGCTCCGTGGGCACTGCTGCTTGGCTGGTGGTCTCCGCAGCTGGAAATCAACTCCAAATTCTGATTTTGCATAGAAAGGCCTAGTTTTTACTGGCCCTATCAACTCACGCTTAGCCTAGATCTAGGGAAGAACCCACCTAGTGGCTATCTCGAAACAGCACGACACGCGCTTCTAGGAGCTGCATTCTGCAAAGGGAAACTGGGCTCGGGGAACAAACCTCAGCCCCAATGCGACTTGGCTCAGGATCCCAGCGCTTGCCTAGTTCTCACCTAGGCCTAGGTTCTCCATAGGTCCAAGGAGGGTCTGGGCTGCCTCTGGCTCCGTGGGCACTGCTTCTTGGCTGGTGGTCTCCGCAGCTGGAAACCAACTCCAAGTGACTTCTCCTTCGCGGAGAAGGCTGATATGGCCTGAGGAAGCCGTGTGTGCACTGGCCCTAGCAACCCACCCATAGCCAGCTCGGGAGGGCCCCACCAAGGGCCTAGCTCCGAAACGGCACAAAACGCGCTTCTAGGAGCTGCATTCGGCAAAGGGAAACTGGGCTCGGGGAACAAACCTCAGCCCCAATGCGACTTGGCTCAGGATCAAAGCGCTGGCCTAGTTCTCACCTAGCCCTCAGCTCCCCATAGGGCAAAGGAGGGTCTGGGCTGCCTCTGGCTCCGTGGGCACTGCTGCTTGGCTGGTGGTCTCCGCAGCTGGAAACCAACTCCAAACGCCTTCTCCTTCGCTAGAAGGATGATTTTGCATAGAAAGGCCTAGTTTTTACTGGCCCTGTCAACCCACGCTTAGCCTAGAGCTAGGGAAGCACCCACTTAGGGGCTATCTCGAAACAGCACAACTCGCACTTGTAGGAACTGCATTCTGCAAAGGGAAACTGGGCTCGGGGAACACACCTCAGCCCCAATGCGACTTGGCTCCGGATCCCAGCGCTTGCCTAGTTCTCACCTAGGCCTAGGCTCCCCATAAGTCCAAGGAGAGTCTGGGCTGCCTCTGTCTCCGTGGGCACTGCTGCTTGGCTGGTGGTCTCCGCAGCTGGAAACCAACTCCAAACGCCTTCTCCTTCGCTAGAAGTCTGATTTTGCATAGAAAGGCCTTGTTTTTACTGGCCCTATCAACTCACGTTTAGCCTAGAGCTAGGGAAGGACCCACCTAGTGGCTATCTCCAAACAGCAAGACATGCCCTTCTAGGAGCTCCATTCTGCAAAGGGAAACTGGGCTTGGGGAACAAACCTCAGCCCCAATGTGACTTTGCTCAGGATCCCAGCGCTTGCCTAGTTCTCACCTAGGCCTAGGCTCCCCTTAGGGAAAAGGAGGGTCTGGGCTGCCTCTGGTTCCGTGTGCACTCCTGCTTGGCTGGTGGTCTCCGCAGCTGGAAACCAACTCCAAACGTCTTCTCCTTCGCGGAGAAGGCTGATGTGGCCTGAAGAAGCCCTGTGTGCCCTGGCCCTAGCAACCCACCCCTAGCCAGCTCGGGAGGGCCCCACCGAGGGCCTAGCTCCGAAACGGCACGAAACGCTCTTCTAGGAGCTGCATTTTGCAAAGGGAAACTGGGCTCGGGGAACAAACCTCAGCCCCCGTGCGGCTTGGCTCAGGATCGCAACACTTGCCTCTTTCTCACCTAGCCCCCGGCTCCCCATAGGGCCAAGGAGGGTCTGGGCTGCCTCTGGCTCCTTGGGCACTGCTGCTTGGCTGGTGCTCTACGCACCTGGAAACCAACTCACGCTTAGGCTAGAGCTAGGGAAGGACCCACCTAGAGGCTATCTCGAAACAGCAGGACATGCGCTTCTAGGAGCCGCATTCTGCAAGGGGAAACTGGCTTCGGGGAACGAACCTCAGCCCCAATGCGGCTTGGCTCAGGATCCCAGCGCTTACCTAGTTCTGACCTAGCCCTCGGCTCCCCATAGGGCCACGGAGAGTCTGGGCTGCCTCTGTCTCCGTGGGCACTGCTGCGTGGCTGGTGGTCTCCGCAGCTGGAAACCAACTCCAAACGTCTTCTCCTTCGTGGAGAAGGCTGATGTGGCCTGAGCAAGCCCTGTGTGCACTGGTCTTAGCAACCTAACCCTAGGCAGTTCGGGAGGGCCGCACCTAGGGCCTAGCTCCTATACGGCACAAAACGCGCTTCTAGGAGCTGCATTCCACAAAGGGAAACTGGGCTCGGGGAACAAACCTCAACCCCCATGCGGCTTGGCTCAGGATCGCAGCGCTTGCCTGGTTGTTACTTAGCGCTCGGCTCCCCATAGGGCCAAGGATGATCCGGGCTGCCTCTGGCTCCGTGGGCACTGCTGCTTGGCTGGTGCTCTCCGCAGCTGGAAACCAACTCCAAATGTCTTCTCCTTCGCGGAGAAGGCTGATGTGGCCTGAAGAAGCACTGTGTGCACTTGCCCTAGCAACCCACCCCGAGCCAGCTCGGGATGGCCCCCCCCTAGGGCCTAGATCCGTAACGGCACCAAACGGGCTTGTAGGAGCTCCATTCTGCAAAGGGAAACTGGGCTAGGGGAACACACCTCAGCCCCCATGCGGCTGGGCTCAGGATCGCAGCGCTTGCCTAGTTTTGACCTAGCCCTCGGCTCCCCATAGGGCCACGGAGAGTCTGGGCTGCCTCTGGCTCCGTGGGCACTGCTGCTTGGCTGGTGGTCTCCGCAGCTGGAAACCAACACCAAACGTCTTCTCCTTCGCGAGAAGGCTGATGTTGCATAGAAAAGCATAGTTTTTACTGGCCCTGTCAACCCACAATTAGCCTAGATCCAGGGAAGGACCCACCTAGGGGCTATCTCGAAACAGCACAACTCGCGCTTGTAAGAGCTGCATTCTGCAAAGGGAAACTGGGCTCGGGGAACACACCTCAGCCCCAATGCGACTTGGCTCCGAATCCCAGCGCTTGCCTAGTTCTCACCTAGCCCTCGGCTCCCCATAGGGCCAAGGAGGGTCTGGGCTGCCTCTGGCTCCGTGGGCACTGCTGCTTGGCTGGTGGTCTCCGCAGCTGGAAATCAACTCCAAATTCTGATTTTGCATAGAAAGGCCTAGTTTTTACTGGCCCTATCAACTCACGCTTAGCCTAGATCTAGGGAAGAACCCACCTAGTGGCTATCTCGAAACAGCACGACACGCGCTTCTAGGAGCTGCATTCTGCAAAGGGAAACTGGGCTCGGGGAACAAACCTCAGCCCCAATGCGACTTGGCTCAGGATCCCAGCGCTTGCCTAGTTCTCACCTAGGCCTAGGTTCTCCATAGGTCCAAGGAGGGTCTGGGCTGCCTCTGGCTCCGTGGGCACTGCTTCTTGGCTGGTGGTCTCCGCAGCTGGAAACCAACTCCAAGTGACTTCTCCTTCGCGGAGAAGGCTGATATGGCCTGAGGAAGCCGTGTGTGCACTGGCCCTAGCAACCCACCCATAGCCAGCTCGGGAGGGCCCCACCAAGGGCCTAGCTCCGAAACGGCACAAAACGCGCTTCTAGGAGCTGCATTCGGCAAAGGGAAACTGGGCTCGGGGAACAAACCTCAGCCCCAATGCGACTTGGCTCAGGATCAAAGCGCTGGCCTAGTTCTCACCTAGCCCTCAGCTCCCCATAGGGCAAAGGAGGGTCTGGCCTGCCTCTGGCTCCGTGGGCACTGCTGCTTGGCTGGTGGTCTCCGCAGCTGGAAACCAACTCCAAACGCCTTCTCCTTCGCTAGAAGGATGATTTTGCATAGAAAGGCCTAGTTTTTACTGGCCCTGTCAACCCACGCTTAGCCTAGAGCTAGGGAAGCACCCACTTAGGGGCTATCTCGAAACAGCACAACTCGCACTTGTAGGAACTGCATTCTGCAAAGGGAAACTGGGCTCGGGGAACACACCTCAGCCCCAATGCGACTTGGCTCCGGATCCCAGCGCTTGCCTAGTTCTCACCTAGGCCTAGGCTCCCCATAAGTCCAAGGAGAGTCTGGGCTGCCTCTGTCTCCGTGGGCACTGCTGCTTGGCTGGTGGTCTCCGCAGCTGGAAACCAACTCCAAACGCCTTCTCCTTCGCTAGAAGTCTGATTTTGCATAGAAAGGCCTTGTTTCAACTGGCCCTATCAACCCAAGCTTAGCCTGGAGTTAGGGAAGGACCCACCTGGGGGCTATCTCGAAACAGCACAACTCGCACTTGTAGGAACTGCATTCTGCAAAGGGAAACTGGGCTCGGGGAACACACCTCAGCCCCAATGCGACTTGGCTCCGGATCCCAGCGCTTGCCTAGTTCTCACCTAGGCCTAGGCTCCCCATAAGTCCAAGGAGAGTCTGGGCTGCCTCTGTCTCCGTGGGCACTGCTGCTTGGCTGGTGGTCTCCGCAGCTGGAAACCAACTCCAAACGCCTTCTCCTTCGCTAGAAGTCTGATTTTGCATAGAAAGGCCTTGTTTTTACTGGCCCTATCAACTCACGTTTAGCCTAGAGCTAGGGAAGGACCCACCTAGTGGCTATCTCCAAACAGCAAGACATGCCCTTCTAGGAGCTCCATTCTGCAAAGGGAAACTGGGCTTGGGGAACAAACCTCAGCCCCAATGTGACTTTGCTCAGGATCCCAGCGCTTGCCTAGTTCTCACCTAGGCCTAGGCTCCCCTTAGGGAAAAGGAGGGTCTGGGCTGCCTCTGGTTCCGTGTGCACTCCTGCTTGGCTGGTGGTCTCCGCAGCTGGAAACCAACTCCAAACGTCTTCTCCTTCGCGGAGAAGGCTGATGTGGCCTGAAGAAGTCCTGTGTGCACTGGCCCTAGCAACCCACCCCTAGCCAGCTCGGGAGGGCCCCACCTAGGGCCTAGCTCCGAAACGGCACAAAACGCGCTTCTAGGAGCTGCATTCTGCAAAGGGAAACTGGGCTCGGGGAACAAACCTCAGCCCCCATGCGGCTTGGCTCAGGATCGCAGCGCTTGCCTGGTTGTTACCTAGCCCTAGGCTCCCCTTAATGGCAAGGATGATCTGGGCTGCCTCTGGCTCCGTGGGCACTGCTGCTTGGCTGGTGGTCTCCTCATCTGTAAATCAACTCCATACATCTTCTCCTTCGTGGAGATGGCTGATGTGGCCTGAAGAAGCCCTGTGTGCCCTGGCCCTAGCAACCCACCCCTAGCCAGCTCGGGAGGGCCCCACCGAGGGCCTAGCTCCGAAACGGCACGAAACGCTCTTCTAGGAGCTGCATTCTGCAAAGGGAAACTGGGCTCGGGGAACAAACCTCAGCCCCCGTGCGGCTTGGCTCAGGATCGCAACACTTGCCTCTTTCTCACCTAGCCCCCGGCTCCCCATAGGGCCAAGGAGGGTCTGGGCTGCCTCTGGCTCCTTGGGCACTGCTGCTTGGCTGGTGCTCTACGCAGCTGGAAACCAACTCCAAACGCCTTCTCCTTCGCTAGAAGTCTGATTTTGCATAGAAAGGCCTAGTTTTTACTGGCCCGATCAACTCACGCTTAGGCTAGAGCTAGGGAAGGACCCACCTAGAGGCTATCTCGAAACAGCAGGACACGCGCTTCTAGGAGCCGCATTCTGCAAGGGGAAACTGGCTTCGGGGAACGAACCTCAGCCCCAATGCGGCTTGGCTCAGGATCCCAGCGCTTACCTAGTTCTGACCTAGCCCTCGGCTCCCCATAGGGCCACGGAGAGTCTGGGCTGCCTCTGTCTCCGTGGGCACTGCTGCGTGGCTGGTGGTCTCCGCAGCTGGAAACCAACTTCAAACGCCTTCTCCTTCGCGAGAAGGCTGATGTTGCATAGAAAAGCATAGTTTTTACTGGCCCTGTCAACCCACGCTTAGCCTAGATCCAGGGAAGGACCCACCTAGGGGCTATCTCGAAACAGCACAACTCGCGCTTGTAAGAGCTGCATTCTGCAAAGGGAAACTGGGCTCGGGGAACACACCTCAGCCCCAATGCGACTTGGCTCCGAATCCCAGCGCTTGCCTAGTTCTCACCTAGCCCTCGGCTCCCCATAGGGCCAAGGAGGGTCTGGGCTGCCTCTGGCTCCGTGGGCACTGCTGCTTGGCTGGTGGTCTCCGCAGCTGGAAATCAACTCCAAATTCTGATTTTGCATAGAAAGGCCTAGTTTTTACTGGCCCTATCAACTCACGCTTAGCCTAGATCTAGGGAAGAACCCACCTAGTGGCTATCTCGAAACAGCACGACACGCGCTTCTAGGAGCTGCATTCTGCAAAGGGAAACTGGGCTCGGGGAACAAACCTCAGCCCCAATGCGACTTGGCTCAGGATCCCAGCGCTTGCCTAGTTCTCACCTAGGCCTAGGTTCTCCATAGGTCCAAGGAGGGTCTGGGCTGCCTCTGGCTCCGTGGGCACTGCTTCTTGGCTGGTGGTCTCCGCAGCTGGAAACCAACTCCAAGTGACTTCTCCTTCGCGGAGAAGGCTGATATGGCCTGAGGAAGCCGTGTGTGCACTGGCCCTAGCAACCCACCCATAGCCAGCTCGGGAGGGCCCCACCAATGGCCTAGCTCCGAAACGGCACAAAACGCGCTTCTAGGAGCTGCATTCTGCAAAGGGAAACTGGGCTCGGGGAACAAACCTCAGCCCCAATGCGACTTGGCTCAGGATCAAAGCGCTGGCCTAGTTCTCACCTAGCCCTCAGCTCCCCATAGGGCAAAGGAGGGTCTGGGCTGCCTCTGGCTCTGTGGGCACTGCTGCTTGGCTGGTGGTCTCCGCAGCTGGAAACCAACTCCAAACGCCTTCTCCTTCGCTAGAAGGATGATTTTGCATAGAAAGGCCTAGTTTTTACTGGCCCTGTCAACCCACGCTTAGCCTAGAGCTAGGGAAGCACCCACTTAGGGGCTATCTCGAAACAGCACAACTCGCACTTGTAGGAACTGCATTCTGCAAAGGGAAACTGGGCTCGGGGAACACACCTCAGCCCCAATGCGACTTGGCTCCGGATCCCAGCGCTTGCCTAGTTCTCACCTAGGCCTAGGCTCCCCATAAGTCCAAGGAGAGTCTGGGCTGCCTCTGTCTCCGTGGGCACTGCTGCTTGGCTGGTGGTCTCCGCAGCTGGAAACCAACTCCAAACGCCTTCTCCTTCGCTAGAAGTCTGATTTTGCATAGAAAGGCCTTGTTTTTACTGGCCCTATCAACTCACGTTTAGCCTAGAGCTAGGGAAGGACCCACCTAGTGGCTATCTCCAAACAGCAAGACATGCCCTTCTAGGAGCTCCATTCTGCAAAGGGAAACTGGGCTTGGGGAACAAACCTCAGCCCCAATGTGACTTTGCTCAGGATCCCAGCGCTTGCCTAGTTCTCACCTAGGCCTAGGCTCCCCTTAGGGAAAAGGAGGGTCTGGGCTGCCTCTGGTTCCGTGTGCACTCCTGCTTGGCTGGTGGTCTCCGCAGCTGGAAACCAACTCCAAACGTCTTCTCCTTCGCGGAGAAGGCTGATGTGGCCTGAAGAAGTCCTGTGTGCACTGGCCCTAGCAACCCACCCCTAGCCAGCTCGGGAGGGCCCCACCTAGGGCCTAGCTCCGAAACGGCACAAAACGCGCTTCTAGGAGCTGCATTCTGCAAAGGGAAACTGGGCTCGGGGAACAAACCTCAGCCCCCATGCGGCTTGGCTCAGGATCGCAGCGCTTGCCTGGTTGTTACCTAGCCCTAGGCTCCCCTTAATGGCAAGGATGATCTGGGCTGCCTCTGGCTCCGTGGGCACTGCTGCTTGGCTGGTGGTCTCCTCATCTGTAAATCAACTCCATACATCTTCTCCTTCGTGGAGATGGCTGATGTGGCCTGAAGAAGCCCTGTGTGCCCTGGCCCTAGCAACCCACCCCTAGCCAGCTCGGGAGGGCCCCACCGAGGGCCTAGCTCCGAAACGGCACGAAACGCTCTTCTAGGAGCTGCATTCTGCAAAGGGAAACTGGGCTCGGGGAACAAACCTCAGCCCCCGTGCGGCTTGGCTCAGGATCGCAACACTTGCCTCTTTCTCACCTAGCCCCCGGCTCCCCATAGGGCCAAGGAGGGTCTGGGCTGCCTCTGGCTCCTTGGGCACTGCTGCTTGGCTGGTGCTCTACGCAGCTGGAAACCAACTCCAAACGCCTTCTCCTTCGCTAGAAGTCTGATTTTGCATAGAAAGGCCTAGTTTTTACTGGCCCGATCAACTCACGCTTAGGCTAGAGCTAGGGAAGGACCCACCTAGAGGCTATCTCGAAACAGCAGGACACGCGCTTCTAGGAGCCGCATTCTGCAAGGGGAAACTGGCTTCGGGGAACGAACCTCAGCCCCAATGCGGCTTGGCTCAGGATCCCAGCGCTTACCTAGTTCTGACCTAGCCCTCGGCTCCCCATAGGGCCACGGAGAGTCTGGGCTGCCTCTGTCTCCGTGGGCACTGCTGCGTGGCTGGTGGTCTCCGCAGCTGGAAACCAACTTCAAACGCCTTCTCCTTCGCGAGAAGGCTGATGTTGCATAGAAAAGCATAGTTTTTACTGGCCCTGTCAACCCACGCTTAGCCTAGATCCAGGGAAGGACCCACCTAGGGGCTATCTCGAAACAGCACAACTCGCGCTTGTAAGAGCTGCATTCTGCAAAGGGAAACTGGGCTCGGGGAACACACCTCAGCCCCAATGCGACTTGGCTCCGAATCCCAGCGCTTGCCTAGTTCTCACCTAGCCCTCGGCTCCCCATAGGGCCAAGGAGGGTCTGGGCTGCCTCTGGCTCCGTGGGCACTGCTGCTTGGCTGGTGGTCTCCGCAGCTGGAAATCAACTCCAAATTCTGATTTTGCATAGAAAGGCCTAGTTTTTACTGGCCCTATCAACTCACGCTTAGCCTAGATCTAGGGAAGAACCCACCTAGTGGCTATCTCGAAACAGCACGACACGCGCTTCTAGGAGCTGCATTCTGCAAAGGGAAACTGGGCTCGGGGAACAAACCTCAGCCCCAATGCGACTTGGCTCAGGATCCCAGCGCTTGCCTAGTTCTCACCTAGGCCTAGGTTCTCCATAGGTCCAAGGAGGGTCTGGGCTGCCTCTGGCTCCGTGGGCACTGCTTCTTGGCTGGTGGTCTCCGCAGCTGGAAACCAACTCCAAGTGACTTCTCCTTCGCGGAGAAGGCTGATATGGCCTGAGGAAGCCGTGTGTGCACTGGCCCTAGCAACCCACCCATAGCCAGCTCGGGAGGGCCCCACCAATGGCCTAGCTCCGAAACGGCACAAAACGCGCTTCTAGGAGCTGCATTCTGCAAAGGGAAACTGGGCTCGGGGAACAAACCTCAGCCCCAATGCGACTTGGCTCAGGATCAAAGCGCTGGCCTAGTTCTCACCTAGCCCTCAGCTCCCCATAGGGCAAAGGAGGGTCTGGGCTGCCTCTGGCTCTGTGGGCACTGCTGCTTGGCTGGTGGTCTCCGCAGCTGGAAACCAACTCCAAACGCCTTCTCCTTCGCTAGAAGGATGATTTTGCATAGAAAGGCCTAGTTTTTACTGGCCCTGTCAACCCACGCTTAGCCTAGAGCTAGGGAAGCACCCACTTAGGGGCTATCTCGAAACAGCACAACTCGCACTTGTAGGAACTGCATTCTGCAAAGGGAAACTGGGCTCGGGGAACACACCTCAGCCCCAATGCGACTTGGCTCCGGATCCCAGCGCTTGCCTAGTTCTCACCTAGGCCTAGGCTCCCCATAAGTCCAAGGAGAGTCTGGGCTGCCTCTGTCTCCGTGGGCACTGCTGCTTGGCTGGTGGTCTCCGCAGCTGGAAACCAACTCCAAACGCCTTCTCCTTCGCTAGAAGTCTGATTTTGCATAGAAAGGCCTTGTTTTTACTGGCCCTATCAACTCACGTTTAGCCTAGAGCTAGGGAAGGACCCACCTAGTGGCTATCTCCAAACAGCAAGACATGCCCTTCTAGGAGCTCCATTCTGCAAAGGGAAACTGGGCTTGGGGAACAAACCTCAGCCCCAATGTGACTTTGCTCAGGATCCCAGCGCTTGCCTAGTTCTCACCTAGGCCTAGGCTCCCCTTAGGGAAAAGGAGGGTCTGGGCTGCCTCTGGTTCCGTGTGCACTCCTGCTTGGCTGGTGGTCTCCGCAGCTGGAAACCAACTCCAAACGTCTTCTCCTTCGCGGAGAAGGCTGATGTGGCCTGAAGAAGTCCTGTGTGCACTGGCCCTAGCAACCCACCCCTAGCCAGCTCGGGAGGGCCCCACCTAGGGCCTAGCTCCGAAACGGCACAAAACGCGCTTCTAGGAGCTGCATTCTGCAAAGGGAAACTGGGCTCGGGGAACAAACCTCAGCCCCCATGCGGCTTGGCTCAGGATCGCAGCGCTTGCCTGGTTGTTACCTAGCCCTAGGCTCCCCTTAATGGCAAGGATGATCTGGGCTGCCTCTGGCTCCGTGGGCACTGCTGCTTGGCTGGTGGTCTCCTCATCTGTAAATCAACTCCATACATCTTCTCCTTCGTGGAGATGGCTGATGTGGCCTGAAGAAGCCCTGTGTGCCCTGGCCCTAGCAACCCACCCCTAGCCAGCTCGGGAGGGCCCCACCGAGGGCCTAGCTCCGAAACGGCACGAAACGCTCTTCTAGGAGCTGCATTCTGCAAAGGGAAACTGGGCTCGGGGAACAAACCTCAGCCCCCGTGCGGCTTGGCTCAGGATCGCAACACTTGCCTCTTTCTCACCTAGCCCCCGGCTCCCCATAGGGCCAAGGAGGGTCTGGGCTGCCTCTGGCTCCTTGGGCACTGCTGCTTGGCTGGTGCTCTACGCAGCTGGAAACCAACTCCAAACGCCTTCTCCTTCGCTAGAAGTCTGATTTTGCATAGAAAGGCCTAGTTTTTACTGGCCCTATCAACTCACGCTTAGGCTAGAGCTAGGGAAGGACCCACCTAGAGGCTATCTCGAAACAGCAGGACACGCGCTTCTAGGAGCCGCATTCTGCAAGGGGAAACTGGCTTCGGGGAACGAACCTCAGCCCCAATGCGGCTTGGCTCAGGATCCCAGCGCTTACCTAGTTCTGACCTAGCCCTCGGCTCCCCATAGGGCCACGGAGAGTCTGGGCTGCCTCTGTCTCCGTGGGCACTGCTGCGTGGCTGGTGGTCTCCGCAGCTGGAAACCAACTTCAAACGCCTTCTCCTTCGCGAGAAGGCTGATGTTGCATAGAAAAGCATAGTTTTTACTGGCCCTGTCAACCCACGCTTAGCCTAGATCCAGGGAAGGACCCACCTAGGGGCTATCTCGAAACAGCACAACTCGCGCTTGTAAGAGCTGCATTCTGCAAAGGGAAACTGGGCTCGGGGAACACACCTCAGCCCCAATGCGACTTGGCTCCGAATCCCAGCGCTTGCCTAGTTCTCACCTAGCCCTCGGCTCCCCATAGGGCCAAGGAGGGTCTGGGCTGCCTCTGGCTCCGTGGGCACTGCTGCTTGGCTGGTGGTCTCCGCAGCTGGAAATCAACTCCAAATTCTGATTTTGCATAGAAAGGCCTAGTTTTTACTGGCCCTATCAACTCACGCTTAGCCTAGATCTAGGGAAGAACCCACCTAGTGGCTATCTCGAAACAGCACGACACGCGCTTCTAGGAGCTGCATTCTGCAAAGGGAAACTGGGCTCGGGGAACAAACCTCAGCCCCAATGCGACTTGGCTCAGGATCCCAGCGCTTGCCTAGTTCTCACCTAGGCCTAGGTTCTCCATAGGTCCAAGGAGGGTCTGGGCTGCCTCTGGCTCCGTGGGCACTGCTTCTTGGCTGGTGGTCTCCGCAGCTGGAAACCAACTCCAAGTGACTTCTCCTTCGCGGAGAAGGCTGATATGGCCTGAGGAAGCCGTGTGTGCACTGGCCCTAGCAACCCACCCATAGCCAGCTCGGGAGGGCCCCACCTAGGGCCTAGCTCCGAAACGGCACAAAACGCGCTTCTAGGAGCTGCATTCGGCAAAGGGAAACTGGGCTCGGGGAACAAACCTCAGCCCCCATGCGGCTTGGCTCAGGATCGCAGCGCTTGCCTGGTTGTTACCTAGCCCTAGGCTCCCCATAATGGCAAGGATGATCTGGGCTGCCTCTGGCTCCGTGGACACTGCTGCTTGGCTGGTGGTCTCCTCATCTGTAAATCAACTCCATACATCTTCTCCTTCGTGGAGATGGCTGATGTGGCCTGAAGAAGCCCTGTGTGCCCTGGCCCTAGCAACCCACCCCTAGCCAGCTCGGGAGGGCCCCACCGAGGGCCTAGCTCCGAAACGGCACGAAACGCTCTTCTAGGAGCTGCATTCTGCAAAGGGAAACTGGGCTCGGGGAACAAACCTCAGCCCCTGTGCAGCTTGGCTCAGGATCGCAACACTTGCCTCTTTCTCACCTAGCCCCCGGCTCCCCATAGGGCCAAGGAGGGTCTGGGCTGCCTCTGGCTCCGTGGGCACTGCTGCTTGGCTGGTGCTCTACGCAGCTGGAAACCAACTCCAAACGCCTTCTCCTTCGCTAGAAGTCTGATTTTGCATAGAAAGGCCTAGTTTTTACTGGCCCTGTCAACCCACGCTTAGCCTAGAGCTAGGGAAGCACCCACTTAGGGGCTATCTCGAAACAGCACAACTCGCACTTGTAGGAACTGCATTCTGCAAAGGGAAACTGGGCTCGGGGAACACACCTCAGCCCCAATGCGACTTGGCTCCGGATCCCAGCGCTTGCCTAGTTCTCACCTAGGCCTAGGCTCCCCATAAGTCCAAGGAGAGTCTGGGCTGCCTCTGTCTCCGTGGGCACTGCTGCTTGGCTGGTGGTCTCCGCAGCTGGAAACCAACTCCAAACGCCTTCTCCTTCGCTAGAAGTCTGATTTTGCATAGAAAGGCCTTGTTTTTACTGGCCCTATCAACTCACGTTTAGCCTAGAGCTAGGGAAGGACCCACCTAGTGGCTATCTCCAAACAGCAAGACATGCCCTTCTAGGAGCTCCATTCTGCAAAGGGAAACTGGGCTTGGGGAACAAACCTCAGCCCCAATGTGACTTTGCTCAGGATCCCAGCGCTTGCCTAGTTCTCACCTAGGCCTAGGCTCCCCTTAGGGAAAAGGAGGGTCTGGGCTGCCTCTGGTTCCGTGTGCACTCCTGCTTGGCTGGTGGTCTCCGCAGCTGGAAACCAACTCCAAACGTCTTCTCCTTCGCGGAGAAGGCTGATGTGGCCTGAAGAAGTCCTGTGTGCACTGGCCCTAGCAACCCACCCCTAGCCAGCTCGGGAGGGCCCCACCTAGGGCCTAGCTCCGAAACGGCACAAAACGCGCTTCTAGGAGCTGCATTCTGCAAAGGGAAACTGGGCTCGGGGAACAAACCTCAGCCCCCATGCGGCTTGGCTCAGGATCGCAGCGCTTGCCTGGTTGTTACCTAGCCCTAGGCTCCCCTTAATGGCAAGGATGATCTGGGCTGCCTCTGGCTCCGTGGGCACTGCTGCTTGGCTGGTGGTCTCCTCATCTGTAAATCAACTCCATACATCTTCTCCTTCGTGGAGATGGCTGATGTGGCCTGAAGAAGCCCTGTGTGCCCTGGCCCTAGCAACCCACCCCTAGCCAGCTCGGGAGGGCCCCACCGAGGGCCTAGCTCCGAAACGGCACGAAACGCTCTTCTAGGAGCTGCATTCTGCAAAGGGAAACTGGGCTCGGGGAACAAACCTCAGCCCCCGTGCGGCTTGGCTCAGGATCGCAACACTTGCCTCTTTCTCACCTAGCCCCCGGCTCCCCATAGGGCCAAGGAGGGTCTGGGCTGCCTCTGGCTCCTTGGGCACTGCTGCTTGGCTGGTGCTCTACGCAGCTGGAAACCAACTCCAAACGCCTTCTCCTTCGCTAGAAGTCTGATTTTGCATAGAAAGGCCTAGTTTTTACTGGCCCGATCAACTCACGCTTAGGCTAGAGCTAGGGAAGGACCCACCTAGAGGCTATCTCGAAACAGCAGGACACGCGCTTCTAGGAGCCGCATTCTGCAAGGGGAAACTGGCTTCGGGGAACGAACCTCAGCCCCAATGCGGCTTGGCTCAGGATCCCAGCGCTTACCTAGTTCTGACCTAGCCCTCGGCTCCCCATAGGGCCACGGAGAGTCTGGGCTGCCTCTGTCTCCGTGGGCACTGCTGCGTGGCTGGTGGTCTCCGCAGCTGGAAACCAACTTCAAACGCCTTCTCCTTCGCGAGAAGGCTGATGTTGCATAGAAAAGCATAGTTTTTACTGGCCCTGTCAACCCACGCTTAGCCTAGATCCAGGGAAGGACCCACCTAGGGGCTATCTCGAAACAGCACAACTCGCGCTTGTAGGAGCTGCATTCTGCAAAGGGAAACTGGGCTCGGGGAACACACCTCAGCCCCAATGCGACTTGGCTCCGAATCCCAGCGCTTGCCTAGTTCTCACCTAGCCCTCGGCTCCCCATAGGGCCAAGGAGGGTCTGGGCTGCCTCTGGCTCCGTGGGCACTGCTGCTTGGCTGGTGGTCTCCGCAGCTGGAAATCAACTCCAAATTCTGATTTTGCATAGAAAGGCCTAGTTTTTACTGGCCCTATCAACTCACGCTTAGCCTAGATCTAGGGAAGAACCCACCTAGTGGCTATCTCGAAACAGCACGACACGCGCTTCTAGGAGCTGCATTCTGCAAAGGTAAACTGGGCTCGGGGAACAAACCTCAGCCCCAATGCGACTTGGCTCAGGATCCCAGCGCTTGCCTAGTTCTCACCTAGGCCTAGGTTCTCCATAGGTCCAAGGAGGGTCTGGGCTGCCTCTGGCTCCGTGGGCACTGCTTCTTGGCTGGTGGTCTCCGCAGCTGGAAACCAACTCCAAGTGACTTCTCCTTCGCGGAGAAGGCTGATATGGCCTGAGGAAGCCGTGTGTGCACTGGCCCTAGCAACCCACCCATAGCCAGCTCGGGAGGGCCCCACCAATGGCCTAGCTCCGAAACGGCACAAAACGCGCTTCTAGGAGCTGCATTCTGCAAAGGGAAACTGGGCTCGGGGAACAAACCTCAGCCCCAATGCGACTTGGCTCAGGATCAAAGCGCTGGCCTAGTTCTCACCTAGCCCTCAGCTCCCCAAAGGGCAAAGGAGGGTCTGGGCTGCCTCTGGCTCCGTGGGCACTGCTGCTTGGCTGGTGGTCTCCGCAGCTGGAAACCAACTCCAAACGCCTTCTCCTTCGCTAGAAGGATGATTTTGCATAGAAAGGCCTAGTTTTTACTGGCCCTGTCAACCCACGCTTAGCCTAGAGCTAGGGAAGCACCCACTTAGGGGCTATCTCGAAACAGCACAACTCGCACTTGTAGGAACTGCATTCTGCAAAGGGAAACTGGGCTCGGGGAACACACCTCAGCCCCAATGCGACTTGGCTCCGGATCCCAGCGCTTGCCTAGTTCTCACCTAGGCCTAGGCTCCCCATAAGTCCAAGGAGAGTCTGGGCTGCCTCTGTCTCCGTGGGCACTGCTGCTTGGCTGGTGGTCTCCGCAGCTGGAAACCAACTCCAAACGCCTTCTCCTTCGCTAGAAGTCTGATTTTGCATAGAAAGGCCTTGTTTTTACTGGCCCTATCAACTCACGTTTAGCCTAGAGCTAGGGAAGGACCCACCTAGTGGCTATCTCCAAACAGCAAGACATGCCCTTCTAGGAGCTCCATTCTGCAAAGGGAAACTGGGCTTGGGGAACAAACCTCAGCCCCAATGTGACTTTGCTCAGGATCCCAGCGCTTGCCTAGTTCTCACCTAGGCCTAGGCTCCCCTTAGGGAAAAGGAGGGTCTGGGCTGCCTCTGGTTCCGTGTGCACTCCTGCTTGGCTGGTGGTCTCCGCAGCTGGAAACCAACTCCAAACGTCTTCTCCTTCGCGGAGAAGGCTGATGTGGCCTGAAGAAGTCCTGTGTGCACTGGCCCTAGCAACCCACCCCTAGCCAGCTCGGGAGGGCCCCACCTAGGGCCTAGCTCCGAAACGGCACAAAACGCGCTTCTAGGAGCTGCATTCTGCAAAGGGAAACTGGGCTCGGGGAACAAACCTCAGCCCCCATGCGGCTTGGCTCAGGATCGCAGCGCTTGCCTGGTTGTTACCTAGCCCTAGGCTCCCCATAATGGCAAGGATGATCTGGGCTGCCTCTGGCTCCGTGGACACTGCTGCTTGGCTGGTGGTCTCCTCATCTGTAAATCAACTCCATACATCTTCTCCTTCGTGGAGATGGCTGATGTGGCCTGAAGAAGCCCTGTGTGCCCTGGCCCTAGCAACCCACCCCTAGCCAGCTCGGGAGGGCCCCACCGAGGGCCTAGCTCCGAAACGGCACGAAACGCTCTTCTAGGAGCTGCATTCTGCAAAGGGAAACTGGGCTCGGGGAACAAACCTCAGCCCCCGTGCGGCTTGGCTCAGGATCGCAACACTTGCCTCTTTCTCACCTAGCCCCCGGCTCCCCATAGGGCCAAGGAGGGTCTGGGCTGCCTCTGGCTCCTTGGGCACTGCTGCTTGGCTGGTGCTCTACGCAGCTGGAAACCAACTCCAAACGCCTTCTCCTTCGCTAGAAGTCTGATTTTGCATAGAAAGGCCTAGTTTTTACTGGCCCGATCAACTCACGCTTAGGCTAGAGCTAGGGAAGGACCCACCTAGAGGCTATCTCGAAACAGCAGGACACGCGCTTCTAGGAGCCGCATTCTGCAAGGGGAAACTGGCTTCGGGGAACGAACCTCAGCCCCAATGCGGCTTGGCTCAGGATCCCAGCGCTTACCTAGTTCTGACCTAGCCCTCGGCTCCCCATAGGGCCACGGAGAGTCTGGGCTGCCTCTGTCTCCGTGGGCACTGCTGCGTGGCTGGTGGTCTCCGCAGCTGGAAACCAACTTCAAACGCCTTCTCCTTCGCGAGAAGGCTGATGTTGCATAGAAAAGCATAGTTTTTACTGGCCCTGTCAACCCACGCTTAGCCTAGATCCAGGGAAGGACCCACCTAGGGGCTATCTCGAAACAGCACAACTCGCGCTTGTAAGAGCTGCATTCTGCAAAGGGAAACTGGGCTCGGGGAACACACCTCAGCCCCAATGCGACTTGGCTCCGAATCCCAGCGCTTGCCTAGTTCTCACCTAGCCCTCGGCTCCCCATAGGGCCAAGGAGGGTCTGGGCTGCCTCTGGCTCCGTGGGCACTGCTGCTTGGCTGGTGGTCTCCGCAGCTGGAAATCAACTCCAAATTCTGATTTTGCATAGAAAGGCCTAGTTTTTACTGGCCCTATCAACTCACGCTTAGCCTAGATCTAGGGAAGAACCCACCTAGTGGCTATCTCGAAACAGCACGACACGCGCTTCTAGGAGCTGCATTCTGCAAAGGGAAACTGGGCTCGGGGAACAAACCTCAGCCCCAATGCGACTTGGCTCAGGATCCCAGCGCTTGCCTAGTTCTCACCTAGGCCTAGGTTCTCCATAGGTCCAAGGAGGGTCTGGGCTGCCTCTGGCTCCGTGGGCACTGCTTCTTGGCTGGTGGTTTCCGCAGCTGGAAACCAACTCCAAGTGACTTCTCCTTCGCGGAGAAGGCTGATATGGCCTGAGGAAGCCGTGTGTGCACTGGCCCTAGCAACCCACCCATAGCCAGCTCGGGAGGGCCCCACCTAGGGCCTAGCTCCGAAACGGCACAAAACGCGCTTCTAGGAGCTGCATTCTGCAAAGGGAAACTGGGCTCGGGGAACAAACCTCAGCCCCCATGCGGCTTGGCTCAGGATCGCAGCGCTTGCCTGGTTGTTACCTAGCCCTAGGCTCCCCATAATGGCAAGGATGATCTGGGCTGCCTCTGGCTCCGTGGACACTGCTGCTTGGCTGGTGGTCTCCTCATCTGTAAATCAACTCCATACATCTTCTCCTTCGTGGAGATGGCTGATGTGGCCTGAAGAAGCCCTGTGTGCCCTGGCCCTAGCAACCCACCCCTAGCCAGCTCGGGAGGGCCCCACCGAGGGCCTAGCTCCGAAACGGCACGAAACGCTCTTCTAGGAGCTGCATTCTGCAAAGGGAAACTGGGCTCGGGGAACAAACCTCAGCCCCTGTGCAGCTTGGCTCAGGATCGCAACACTTGCCTCTTTCTCACCTAGCCCCCGGCTCCCCATAGGGCCAAGGAGGGTCTGGGCTGCCTCTGGCTCCGTGGGCACTGCTGCTTGGCTGGTGCTCTACGCAGCTGGAAACCAACTCCAAACGCCTTCTCCTTCGCTAGAAGTCTGATTTTGCATAGAAAGGCCTAGTTTTTACTGGCCCTGTCAACCCACGCTTAGCCTAGAGCTAGGGAAGCACCCACTTAGGGGCTATCTCGAAACAGCACAACTCGCACTTGTAGGAACTGCATTCTGCAAAGGGAAACTGGGCTCGGGGAACACACCTCAGCCCCAATGCGACTTGGCTCCGGATCCCAGCGCTTGCCTAGTTCTCACCTAGGCCTAGGCTCCCCATAAGTCCAAGGAGAGTCTGGGCTGCCTCTGTCTCCGTGGGCACTGCTGCTTGGCTGGTGGTCTCCGCAGCTGGAAACCAACTCCAAACGCCTTCTCCTTCGCTAGAAGTCTGATTTTGCATAGAAAGGCCTTGTTTTTACTGGCCCTATCAACTCACGTTTAGCCTAGAGCTAGGGAAGGACCCACCTAGTGGCTATCTCCAAACAGCAAGACATGCCCTTCTAGGAGCTCCATTCTGCAAAGGGAAACTGGGCTTGGGGAACAAACCTCAGCCCCAATGTGACTTTGCTCAGGATCCCAGCGCTTGCCTAGTTCTCACCTAGGCCTAGGCTCCCCTTAGGGAAAAGGAGGGTCTGGGCTGCCTCTGGTTCCGTGTGCACTCCTGCTTGGCTGGTGGTCTCCGCAGCTGGAAACCAACTCCAAACGTCTTCTCCTTCGCGGAGAAGGCTGATGTGGCCTGAAGAAGTCCTGTGTGCACTGGCCCTAGCAACCCACCCCTAGCCAGCTCGGGAGGGCCCCACCTAGGGCCTAGCTCCGAAACGGCACAAAACGCGCTTCTAGGAGCTGCATTCTGCAAAGGGAAACTGGGCTCGGGGAACAAACCTCAGCCCCCATGCGGCTTGGCTCAGGATCGCAGCGCTTGCCTGGTTGTTACCTAGCCCTAGGCTCCCCTTAATGGCAAGGATGATCTGGGCTGCCTCTGGCTCCGTGGGCACTGCTGCTTGGCTGGTGGTCTCCTCATCTGTAAATCAACTCCATACATCTTCTCCTTCGTGGAGATGGCTGATGTGGCCTGAAGAAGCCCTGTGTGCCCTGGCCCTAGCAACCCACCCCTAGCCAGCTCGGGAGGGCCCCACCGAGGGCCTAGCTCCGAAACGGCACGAAACGCTCTTCTAGGAGCTGCATTCTGCAAAGGGAAACTGGGCTCGGGGAACAAACCTCAGTCCCCGTGCGGCTTGGCTCAGGATCGCAACACTTGCCTCTTTCTCACCTAGCCCCCGGCTCCCCATAGGGCCAAGGAGGGTCTGGGCTGCCTCTGGCTCCTTGGGCACTGCTGCTTGGCTGGTGCTCTACGCAGCTGGAAACCAACTCCAAACGCCTTCTCCTTCGCTAGAAGTCTGATTTTGCATAGAAAGGCCTAGTTTTTACTGGCCCGATCAACTCACGCTTAGGCTAGAGCTAGGGAAGGACCCACCTAGAGGCTATCTCGAAACAGCAGGACACGCGCTTCTAGGAGCCGCATTCTGCAAGGGGAAACTGGCTTCGGGGAACGAACCTCAGCCCCAATGCGGCTTGGCTCAGGATCCCAGCGCTTACCTAGTTCTGACCTAGCCCTCGGCTCCCCATAGGGCCACGGAGAGTCTGGGCTGCCTCTGTCTCCGTGGGCACTGCTGCGTGGCTGGTGGTCTCCGCAGCTGGAAACCAACTTCAAACGCCTTCTCCTTCGCGAGAAGGCTGATGTTGCATAGAAAAGCATAGTTTTTACTGGCCCTGTCAACCCACGCTTAGCCTAGATCCAGGGAAGGACCCACCTAGGGGCTATCTCGAAACAGCACAACTCGCGCTTGTAGGAGCTGCATTCTGCAAAGGGAAACTGGGCTCGGGGAACACACCTCAGCCCCAATGCGACTTGGCTCCGAATCCCAGCGCTTGCCTAGTTCTCACCTAGCCCTCGGCTCCCCATAGGGCCAAGGAGGGTCTGGGCTGCCTCTGGCTCCGTGGGCACTGCTGCTTGGCTGGTGGTCTCCGCAGCTGGAAATCAACTCCAAATTCTGATTTTGCATAGAAAGGCCTAGTTTTTACTGGCCCTATCAACTCACGCTTAGCCTAGATCTAGGGAAGAACCCACCTAGTGGCTATCTCGAAACAGCACGACACGCGCTTCTAGGAGCTGCATTCTGCAAAGGTAAACTGGGCTCGGGGAACAAACCTCAGCCCCAATGCGACTTGGCTCAGGATCCCAGCGCTTGCCTAGTTCTCACCTAGGCCTAGGTTCTCCATAGGTCCAAGGAGGGTCTGGGCTGCCTCTGGCTCCGTGGGCACTGCTTCTTGGCTGGTGGTCTCCGCAGCTGGAAACCAACTCCAAGTGACTTCTCCTTCGCGGAGAAGGCTGATATGGCCTGAGGAAGCCGTGTGTGCACTGGCCCTAGCAACCCACCCATAGCCAGCTCGGGAGGGCCCCACCAATGGCCTAGCTCCGAAACGGCACAAAACGCGCTTCTAGGAGCTGCATTCTGCAAAGGGAAACTGGGCTCGGGGAACAAACCTCAGCCCCAATGCGACTTGGCTCAGGATCAAAGCGCTGGCCTAGTTCTCACCTAGCCCTCAGCTCCCCAAAGGGCAAAGGAGGGTCTGGGCTGCCTCTGGCTCCGTGGGCACTGCTGCTTGGCTGGTGGTCTCCGCAGCTGGAAACCAACTCCAAACGCCTTCTCCTTCGCTAGAAGGATGATTTTGCATAGAAAGGCCTAGTTTTTACTGGCCCTGTCAACCCACGCTTAGCCTAGAGCTAGGGAAGCACCCACTTAGGGGCTATCTCGAAACAGCACAACTCGCACTTGTAGGAACTGCATTCTGCAAAGGGAAACTGGGCTCGGGGAACACACCTCAGCCCCAATGCGACTTGGCTCCGGATCCCAGCGCTTGCCTAGTTCTCACCTAGGCCTAGGCTCCCCATAAGTCCAAGGAGAGTCTGGGCTGCCTCTGTCTCCGTGGGCACTGCTGCTTGGCTGGTGGTCTCCGCAGCTGGAAACCAACTCCAAACGCCTTCTCCTTCGCTAGAAGTCTGATTTTGCATAGAAAGGCCTTGTTTTTACTGGCCCTATCAACTCACGTTTAGCCTAGAGCTAGGGAAGGACCCACCTAGTGGCTATCTCCAAACAGCAAGACATGCCCTTCTAGGAGCTCCATTCTGCAAAGGGAAACTGGGCTTGGGGAACAAACCTCAGCCCCAATGTGACTTTGCTCAGGATCCCAGCGCTTGCCTAGTTCTCACCTAGGCCTAGGCTCCCCTTAGGGAAAAGGAGGGTCTGGGCTGCCTCTGGTTCCGTGTGCACTCCTGCTTGGCTGGTGGTCTCCGCAGCTGGAAACCAACTCCAAACGTCTTCTCCTTCGCGGAGAAGGCTGATGTGGCCTGAAGAAGTCCTGTGTGCACTGGCCCTAGCAACCCACCCCTAGCCAGCTCGGGAGGGCCCCACCTAGGGCCTAGCTCCGAAACGGCACAAAACGCGCTTCTAGGAGCTGCATTCTGCAAAGGGAAACTGGGCTCGGGGAACAAACCTCAGCCCCCATGCGGCTTGGCTCAGGATCGCAGCGCTTGCCTGGTTGTTACCTAGCCCTAGGCTCCCCATAATGGCAAGGATGATCTGGGCTGCCTCTGGCTCCGTGGACACTGCTGCTTGGCTGGTGGTCTCCTCATCTGTAAATCAACTCCATACATCTTCTCCTTCGTGGAGATGGCTGATGTGGCCTGAAGAAGCCCTGTGTGCCCTGGCCCTAGCAACCCACCCCTAGCCAGCTCGGGAGGGCCCCACCGAGGGCCTAGCTCCGAAACGGCACGAAACGCTCTTCTAGGAGCTGCATTCTGCAAAGGGAAACTGGGCTCGGGGAACAAACCTCAGCCCCCGTGCAGCTTGGCTCAGGATCGCAACACTTGCCTCTTTCTCACCTAGCCCCCGGCTCCCCATAGGGCCAAGGAGGGTCTGGGCTGCCTCTGGCTCCTTGGGCACTGCTGCTTGGCTGGTGCTCTACGCAGCTGGAAACCAACTCCAAACGCCTTCTCCTTCGCTAGAAGTCTGATTTTGCATAGAAAGGCCTAGTTTTTACAGGCCCGATCAACTCACGCTTAGGCTAGAGTTAGGGAAGGACCCACCTAGAGGCTATCTCGAAACAGCAGGACACGCGCTTCTAGGAGCCGCATTCTGCAAGGGGAAACTGGCTTCGGGGAACGAACCTCAGCCCCAATGCGGCTTGGCTCAGGATCCCAGCGCTTACCTAGTTCTGACCTAGCCCTCGGCTCCCCATAGGGCCACGGAGAGTCTGGGCTGCCTCTGTCTCCGTGGGCACTGCTGCGTGGCTGGTGGTCTCCGCAGCTGGAAACCAACTCCAAACGTCTTCTCCTTCGTGGAGAAGGCTGATGTGGCCTGAGCAAGCCCTGTGTGCACTGGTCTTAGCAACCTAACCCTAGGCAGTTCGGGAGGGCCCCACCTAGGGCCTAGCTCCTATACGGCACAAAACGCGCTTCTAGGAGCTGCATTCCACAAAGGGAAACTGGGCTCGGGGAACAAACCTCAACCCCCATGCGGCTTGGCTCAGGATCGCAGCGCTTGCCTGGTTGTTACTTAGCGCTCGGCTCCCCATAGGGCCAAGGATGATCCGGGCTGCCTCTGGCTCCGTGGGCACTGCTGCTTGGCTGGTGCTCTCCGCAGCTGGAAACCAACTCCAAATGTCTTCTCCTTCGCGGAGAAGGCTGATGTGGCCTGAAGAAGCACTGTGTGCACTTGCCCTAGCAACCCACCCCGAGCCAGCTCGGGATGGCCCCCCCCTAGGGCCTAGATCCGTAACGGCACCAAACGGGCTTGTAGGAGCTCCATTCTGCAAAGGGAAACTGGGCTAGGGGAACACACCTCAGCCCCCATGCGGCTGGGCTCAGGATCGCAGCGCTTGCCTAGTTTTGACCTAGCCCTCGGCTCCCCATAGGGCCACGGAGAGTCTGGGCTGCCTCTGGCTCCGTGGGCACTGCTGCTTGGCTGGTGGTCTCCGCAGCTGGAAACCAACACCAAACGTCTTCTCCTTCGCGAGAAGGCTGATGTTGCATAGAAAAGCATAGTTTTTACTGGCCCTGTCAACCCACGCTTAGCCTAGATCCAGGGAAGGACCCACCTAGGGGCTATCTCGAAACAGCACAACTCGCGCTTGTAAGAGCTGCATTCTGCAAAGGGAAACTGGGCTCGGGGAACACACCTCAGCCCCCATGCGGCTTGGCTCAGGATCGCAGCGCTTGCCTGGTTGTTACCTAGCCCTAGGCTCCCCTTAATGGCAAGGATGATCTGGGCTGCCTCTGGCTCCGTGGGCACTGCTGCTTGGCTGGTGGTCTCCTCATCTGTAAATCAACTCCATACATCTTCTCCTTCGTGGAGATGGCTGATGTGGCCTGAAGAAGCCCTGTGTGCCCTGGCCCTAGCAACCCACCCCTAGCCAGCTCGGGAGGGCCCCACCTAGGGCCTAGCTCCGAAACGGCACGAAACGCTCTTCTAGGAGCTGCATTCTGCAAAGGGAAACTGGGCTCGGGGAACAAACCTCAGCCCCCGTGCGGCTTGGCTCAGGATCGCAACACTTGCCTCTTTCTCACCTAGCCCCCGGCTCCCCATAGGGCCAAGGAGGGTCTGGGCTGCCTCTGGCTCCTTGGGCACTGCTGCTTGGCTGGTGCTCTACGCAGCTGGAAACCAACTCCAAACGCCTTCTCCTTCGCTAGAAGTCTGATTTTGCATAGAAAGGCCTAGTTTTTACTGGCCCGATCAACTCACGCTTAGGCTAGAGCTAGGGAAGGACCCACCTAGAGGCTATCTCGAAACAGCAGGACACGCGCTTCTAGGAGCCGCATTCTGCAAGGGGAAACTGGCTTCGGGGAACGAACCTCAGCCCCAATGCGGCTTGGCTCAGGATCCCAGCGCTTACCTAGTTCTGACCTAGCCCTCGGCTCCCCATAGGGCCACGGAGAGTCTGGGCTGCCTCTGTCTCCGTGGGCACTGCTGCGTGGCTGGTGGTCTCCGCAGCTGGAAACCAACTTCAAACGCCTTCTCCTTCGCGAGAAGGCTGATGTTGCATAGAAAAGCATAGTTTTTACTGGCCCTGTCAACCCACGCTTAGCCTAGATCCAGGGAAGGACCCACCTAGGGGCTATCTCGAAACAGCACAACTCGCGCTTGTAGGAGCTGCATTCTGCAAAGGGAAACTGGGCTCGGGGAACACACCTCAGCCCCAATGCGACTTGGCTCCGAATCCCAGCGCTTGCCTAGTTCTCACCTAGCCCTCGGCTCCCCATAGGGCCAAGGAGGGTCTGGGCTGCCTCTGGCTCCGTGGGCACTGCTGCTTGGCTGGTGGTCTCCGCAGCTGGAAATCAACTCCAAATTCTGATTTTGCATAGAAAGGCCTAGTTTTTACTGGCCCTATCAACTCACGCTTAGCCTAGATCTAGGGAAGTACCCACCTAGTGGCTATCTCGAAACAGCACGACACGCGCTTCTAGGAGCTGCATTCTGCAAAGGGAAACTGGGCTCGGGGAACAAACCTCAGCCCCAATGCGACTTGGCTCAGGATCCCAGCGCTTGCCTAGTTCTCACCTAGGCCTAGGTTCTCCATAGGTCCAAGGAGGGTCTGGGCTGCCTCTGGCTCCGTGGGCACTGCTTCTTGGCTGGTGGTCTCCGCAGCTGGAAACCAACTCCAAGTGACTTCTCCTTCGCGGAGAAGGCTGATATGGCCTGAGGAAGCCGTGTGTGCACTGGCCCTAGCAACCCACCCATAGCCAGCTCGGGAGGGCCCCACCAATGGCCTAGCTCCGAAACGGCACAAAACGCGCTTCTAGGAGCTGCATTCTGCAAAGGGAAACTGGGCTCGGGGAACAAACCTCAGCCCCAATGCGACTTGGCTCAGGATCAAAGCGCTGGCCTAGTTCTCACCTAGCCCTCAGCTCCCCAAAGGGCAAAGGAGGGTCTGGGCTGCCTCTGGCTCCGTGGGCACTGCTGCTTGGCTGGTGGTCTCCGCAGCTGGAAACCAACTCCAAACGCCTTCTCCTTCGCTAGAAGGATGATTTTGCATAGAAAGGCCTAGTTTTTACTGGCCCTGTCAACCCACGCTTAGCCTAGAGCTAGGGAAGCACCCACTTAGGGGCTATCTCGAAACAGCACAACTCGCACTTGTAGGAACTGCATTCTGCAAAGGGAAACTGGGCTCGGGGAACACACCTCAGCCCCAATGCGACTTGGCTCCGGATCCCAGCGCTTGCCTAGTTCTCACCTAGGCCTAGGCTCCCCATAAGTCCAAGGAGAGTCTGGGCTGCCTCTGTCTCCGTGGGCACTGCTGCTTGGCTGGTGGTCTCCGCAGCTGGAAACCAACTCCAAACGCCTTCTCCTTCGCTAGAAGTCTGATTTTGCATAGAAAGGCCTTGTTTTTACTGGCCCTATCAACTCACGTTTAGCCTAGAGCTAGGGAAGGACCCACCTAGTGGCTATCTCCAAACAGCAAGACATGCCCTTCTAGGAGCTCCATTCTGCAAAGGGAAACTGGGCTTGGGGAACAAACCTCAGCCCCAATGTGACTTTGCTCAGGATCCCAGCGCTTGCCTAGTTCTCACCTAGGCCTAGGCTCCCCTTAGGGAAAAGGAGGGTCTGGGCTGCCTCTGGTTCCGTGTGCACTCCTGCTTGGCTGGTGGTCTCCGCAGCTGGAAACCAACTCCAAACGTCTTCTCCTTCGCGGAGAAGGCTGATGTGGCCTGAAGAAGTCCTGTGTGCACTGGCCCTAGCAACCCACCCCTAGCCAGCTCGGGAGGGCCCCACCTAGGGCCTAGCTCCGAAACGGCACAAAACGCGCTTCTAGGAGCTGCATTCTGCAAAGGGAAACTGGGCTCGGGGAACAAACCTCAGCCCCCATGCGGCTTGGCTCAGGATCGCAGCGCTTGCCTGGTTGTTACCTAGCCCTAGGCTCCCCATAATGGCAAGGATGATCTGGGCTGCCTCTGGCTCCGTGGACACTGCTGCTTGGCTGGTGGTCTCCTCATCTGTAAATCAACTCCATACATCTTCTCCTTCGTGGAGATGGCTGATGTGGCCTGAAGAAGCCCTGTGTGCCCTGGCCCTAGCAACCCACCCCTAGCCAGCTCGGGAGGGCCCCACCGAGGGCCTAGCTCCGAAACGGCACGAAACGCTCTTCTAGGAGCTGCATTCTGCAAAGGGAAACTGGGCTCGGGGAACAAACCTCAGCCCCCGTGCAGCTTGGCTCAGGATCGCAACACTTGCCTCTTTCTCACCTAGCCCCCGGCTCCCCATAGGGCCAAGGAGGGTCTGGGCTGCCTCTGGCTCCTTGGGCACTGCTGCTTGGCTGGTGCTCTACGCAGCTGGAAACCAACTCCAAACGCCTTCTCCTTCGCTAGAAGTCTGATTTTGCATAGAAAGGCCTAGT
The DNA here is from genome assembly GCF_054392235.1 of Sus scrofa. Lineage (NCBI taxonomy): Eukaryota > Metazoa > Chordata > Mammalia > Artiodactyla > Suidae > Sus > Sus scrofa. Next base: position 52,013,927 of record NC_139385.1, on the reverse strand, counting down.
TTTTACTGGCCCGATCAACTCACGCTTAGGCTAGAGTTAGGGAAGGACCCACCTAGAGGCTATCTCGAAACAGCAGGACACGCGCTTCTAGGAGCCGCATTCTGCAAGGGGAAACTGGCTTCGGGGAACGAACCTCAGCCCCAATGCGGCTTGGCTCAGGATCCCAGCGCTTACCTAGTTCTGACCTAGCCCTCGGCTCCCCATAGGGCCACGGAGAGTCTGGGCTGCCTCTGTCTCCGTGGGCACTGCTGCGTGGCTGGTGGTCTCCGCAGCTGGAAACCAACTCCAAACGTCTTCTCCTTCGTGGAGAAGGCTGATGTGGCCTGAGCAAGCCCTGTGTGCACTGGTCTTAGCAACCTAACCCTAGGCAGTTCGGGAGGGCCCCACCTAGGGCCTAGCTCCTATACGGCACAAAACGCGCTTCTAGGAGCTGCATTCCACAAAGGGAAACTGGGCTCGGGGAACAAACCTCAACCCCCATGCGGCTTGGCTCAGGATCGCAGCGCTTGCCTGGTTGTTACTTAGCGCTCGGCTCCCCATAGGGCCAAGGATGATCCGGGCTGCCTCTGGCTCCGTGGGCACTGCTGCTTGGCTGGTGCTCTCCGCAGCTGGAAACCAACTCCAAATGTCTTCTCCTTCGCGGAGAAGGCTGATGTGGCCTGAAGAAGCACTGTGTGCACTTGCCCTAGCAACCCACCCCGAGCCAGCTCGGGATGGCCCCCCCCTAGGGCCTAGATCCGTAACGGCACCAAACGGGCTTGTAGGAGCTCCATTCTGCAAAGGGAAACTGGGCTAGGGGAACACACCTCAGCCCCCATGCGGCTGGGCTCAGGATCGCAGCGCTTGCCTAGTTTTGACCTAGCCCTCGGCTCCCCATAGGGCCACGGAGAGTCTGGGCTGCCTCTGGCTCCGTGGGCACTGCTGCTTGGCTGGTGGTCTCCGCAGCTGGAAACCAACACCAAACGTCTTCTCCTTCGCGAGAAGGCTGATGTTGCATAGAAAAGCATAGTTTTTACTGGCCCTGTCAACCCACGCTTAGCCTAGATCCAGGGAAGGACCCACCTAGGGGCTATCTCGAAACAGCACAACTCGCGCTTGTAAGAGCTGCATTCTGCAAAGGGAAACTGGGCTCGGGGAACACACCTCAGCCCCCATGCGGCTTGGCTCAGGATCGCAGCGCTTGCCTGGTTGTTACCTAGCCCTAGGCTCCCCTTAATGGCAAGGATGATCTGGGCTGCCTCTGGCTCCGTGGGCACTGCTGCTTGGCTGGTGGTCTCCTCATCTGTAAATCAACTCCATACATCTTCTCCTTCGTGGAGATGGCTGATGTGGCCTGAAGAAGCCCTGTGTGCCCTGGCCCTAGCAACCCACCCCTAGCCAGCTCGGGAGGGCCCCACCAAGGGCCTAGCTCCGAAACGGCACGAAACGCTCTTCTAGGAGCTGCATTCTGCAAAGGGAAACTGGGCTCGGGGAACAAACCTCAGCCCCCGTGCGGCTTGGCTCAGGATCGCAACACTTGCCTCTTTCTCACCTAGCCCCCGGCTCCCCATAGGGCCAAGGAGGGTCTGGGCTGCCTCTGGCTCCTTGGGCACTGCTGCTTGGCTGGTGCTCTACGCAGCTGGAAACCAACTCCAAACGCCTTCTCCTTCGCTAGAAGTCTGATTTTGCATAGAAAGGCCTAGTTTTTACTGGCCCGATCAACTCACGCTTAGGCTAGAGCTAGGGAAGGACCCACCTAGAGGCTATCTCGAAACAGCAGGACACGCGCTTCTAGGAGCCGCATTCTGCAAGGGGAAACTGGCTTCGGGGAACGAACCTCAGCCCCAATGCGGCTTGGCTCAGGATCCCAGCGCTTACCTAGTTCTGACCTAGCCCTCGGCTCCCCATAGGGCCACGGAGAGTCTGGGCTGCCTCTGTCTCCGTGGGCACTGCTGCGTGGCTGGTGGTCTCCGCAGCTGGAAACCAACTTCAAACGCCTTCTCCTTCGCGAGAAGGCTGATGTTGCATAGAAAAGCATAGTTTTTACTGGCCCTGTCAACCCACGCTTAGCCTAGATCCAGGGAAGGACCCACCTAGGGGCTATCTCGAAACAGCACAACTCGCGCTTGTAGGAGCTGCATTCTGCAAAGGGAAACTGGGCTCGGGGAACACACCTCAGCCCCAATGCGACTTGGCTCCGAATCCCAGCGCTTGCCTAGTTCTCACCTAGCCCTCGGCTCCCCATAGGGCCAAGGAGGGTCTGGGCTGCCTCTGGCTCCGTGGGCACTGCTGCTTGGCTGGTGGTCTCCGCAGCTGGAAATCAACTCCAAATTCTGATTTTGCATAGAAAGGCCTAGTTTTTACTGGCCCTATCAACTCACGCTTAGCCTAGATCTAGGGAAGTACCCACCTAGTGGCTATCTCGAAACAGCACGACACGCGCTTCTAGGAGCTGCATTCTGCAAAGGGAAACTGGGCTCGGGGAACAAACCTCAGCCCCAATGCGACTTGGCTCAGGATCCCAGCGCTTGCCTAGTTCTCACCTAGGCCTAGGTTCTCCATAGGTCCAAGGAGGGTCTGGGCTGCCTCTGGCTCCGTGGGCACTGCTTCTTGGCTGGTGGTCTCCGCAGCTGGAAACCAACTCCAAGTGACTTCTCCTTCGCGGAGAAGGCTGATATGGCCTGAGGAAGCCGTGTGTGCACTGGCCCTAGCAACCCACCCATAGCCAGCTCGGGAGGGCCCCACCAAGGGCCTAGCTCCGAAACGGCACAAAACGCGCTTCTAGGAGCTGCATTCGGCAAAGGGAAACTGGGCTCGGGGAACACACCTCAGCCCCAATGCGACTTGGCTCAGGATCAAAGCGCTGGCCTAGTTCTCACCTAGCCCTCAGCTCCCCATAGGGCAAAGGAGGGTCTGGGCTGCCTCTGGCTCCGTGGGCACTGCTGCTTGGCTGGTGGTCTCCGCAGCTGGAAACCAACTCCAAACGCCTTCTCCTTCGCTAGAAGGATGATTTTGCATAGAAAGGCCTAGTTTTTACTGGCCCTGTCAACCCACGCTTAGCCTAGAGCTAGGGAAGGACCCACCTAGGGGCTATCTCGAAACAGCACAACTCGCACTTGTAGGAACTGCATTCTGCAAAGGGAAACTGGGCTCGGGGAACACACCTCAGCCCCAATGCGACTTGGCTCCGGATCCCAGCGCTTGCCTAGTTCTCACCTAGGCCTAGGCTCCCCATAAGTCCAAGGAGAGTCTGGGCTGCCTCTGTCTCCGTGGGCACTGCTGCTTGGCTGGTGGTCTCCGCAGCTGGAAACCAACTCCAAACGCCTTCTCCTTCGCTAGAAGTCTGATTTTGCATAGAAAGGCCTTGTTTTTACTGGCCCTATCAACTCACGCTTAGCCTAGATCTAGGGAAGAACCCACCTAGTGGCTATCTCGAAACAGCACGACACGCGCTTCTAGGAGCTGCATTCTGCAAAGGGAAACTGGGCTCGGGGAACAAACCTCAGCCCCAATGCGACTTGGCTCAGATTCCCAGCGCTTGCCTAGTTCTCACCTAGGCCTAGGTTCTCCATAGGTCCAAGGAGGGTCTGGGCTGCCTCTGGCTCCGTGGGCACTGCTTCTTGGCTGGTGGTCTCCGCAGCTGGAAACCAACTCCAAGTGACTTCTCCTTCGCGGAGAAGGCTGATATGGCCTGAGGAAGCCGTGTGTGCACTGGCCCTAGCAACCCACCCATAGCCAGCTCGGGAGGGCCCCACCAAGGGCCTAGCTCCGAAACGGCACAAAACGCGCTTCTAGGAGCTGCATTCGGCAAAGGGAAACTGGGCTTGGGGAACAAACCTCAGCCCCCGTGCGGCTTGGCTCAGGATCGCAACACTTGCCTCTTTCTCACCTAGCCCCCGGCTCCCCATAGGGCCAAGGAGGGTCTGGGCTGCCTCTGGCTCCTTGGGCACTGCTGCTTGGCTGGTGCTCTACGCAGCTGGAAACCAACTCCAAACGCCTTCTCCTTCGCTAGAAGTCTGATTTTGCATAGAAAGGCCTAGTTTTTACTGGCCCTATCAACTCACGCTTAGGCTAGAGCTAGGGAAGGACCCACCTAGAGGCTATCTCGAAACAGCAGGACACGGGCTTCTAGGAGCCGCATTCTGCAAGGGGAAACTGGCTTCGGGGAACGAACCTCAGCCCCAATGCGGCTTGGCTCAGGATCCCAGCGCTTACCTAGTTCTGACCTAGCCCTCGGCTCCCCATAGGGCCACGGAGAGTCTGGGCTGCCTCTGTCTCCGTGGGCACTGCTGCGTGGCTGGTGGTCTCCGCAGCTGGAAACCAACTTCAAACGCCTTCTCCTTCGCGAGAAGGCTGATGTTGCATAGAAAAGCATAGTTTTTACTGGCCCTGTCAACCCACGCTTAGCCTAGATCCAGGGAAGGACCCACCTAGGGGCTATCTCGAAACAGCACAACTCGCGCTTGTAAGAGCTGCATTCTGCAAAGGGAAACTGGGATCGGGGAACACACCTCAGCCCCAATGCGACTTGGCTCCGAATCCCAGCGCTTGCCTAGTTCTCACCTAGCCCTCGGCTCCCCATAGGGCCAAGGAGGGTCTGGGCTGCCTCTGGCTCCGTGGGCACTGCTGCTTGGCTGGTGGTCTCCGCAGCTGGAAATCAACTCCAAATTCTGATTTTGCATAGAAAGGCCTAGTTTTTACTGGCCCTATCAACTCACGCTTAGCCTAGATCTAGGGAAGAACCCACCTAGTGGCTATCTCGAAACAGCACGACACGCGCTTCTAGGAGCTGCATTCTGCAAAGGGAAACTGGGCTCGGGGAACAAACCTCAGCCCCAATGCGACTTGGCTCAGGATCCCAGCGCTTGCCTAGTTCTCACCTAGGCCTAGGTTCTCCATAGGTCCAAGGAGGGTCTGGGCTGCCTCTGGCTCCGTGGGCACTGCTTCTTGGCTGGTGGTCTCCGCAGCTGGAAACCAACTCCAAGTGACTTCTCCTTCGCGGAGAAGGCTGATATGGCCTGAGGAAGCCGTGTGTGCACTGGCCCTAGCAACCCACCCATAGCCAGCTCGGTTGGGCCCCACCTAGGGCCTAGCTCCGAAACGGCACAAAACGCGCTTCTAGGAGCTGCATTCTGCAAAGGGAAACTGGGCTCGGGGAACAAACCTCAGCCCCCATGCGGCTTGGCTCAGGATCGCAGCGCTTGCCTGGTTGTTACCTAGCCCTAGGCTCCCCATAATGGCAAGGATGATCTGGGCTGCCTCTGGCTCCGTGGACACTGCTGCTTGGCTGGTGGTCTCCTCATCTGTAAATCAACTCCATACATCTTCTCCTTCGTGGAGATGGCTGATGTGGCCTGAAGAAGCCCTGTGTGCCCTGGCCCTAGCAACCCACCCCTAGCCAGCTCGGGAGGGCCCCACCGAGGGCCTAGCTCCGAAACGGCACGAAACGCTCTTCTAGGAGCTGCATTCTGCAAAGGGAAACTGGGCTCGGGGAACAAACCTCAGCCCCTGTGCAGCTTGGCTCAGGATCGCAACACTTGCCTCTTTCTCACCTAGCCCCCGGCTCCCCATAGGGCCAAGGAGGGTCTGGGCTGCCTCTGGCTCCGTGGGCACTGCTGCTTGGCTGGTGGTCTCCGCAGCTGGAAACCAACTCCAAACGCCTTCTCCTTCGCTAGAAGGATGATTTTGCATAGAAAGGCCTAGTTTTTACTGGCCCTGTCAACCCACGCTTAGCCTAGAGCTAGGGAAGGACCCACCTAGGGGCTATCTCGAAACAGCACAACTCGCACTTGTAGGAACTGCATTCTGCAAAGGGAAACTGGGCTCGGGGAACACACCTCAGCCCCAATGCGACTTGGCTCCGGATCCCAGCGCTTGCCTAGTTCTCACCTAGGCCTAGGCTCCCCATAAGTCCAAGGAGAGTCTGGGCTGCCTCTGTCTCCGTGGGCACTGCTGCTTGGCTGGTGGTCTCCGCAGCTGGAAACCAACTCCAAACGCCTTCTCCTTCGCTAGAAGGATGATTTTGCATAGAAAGGCCTAGTTTTTACTGGCCCTGTCAACCCACGCTTAGCCTAGAGCTAGGGAAGGACCCACCTAGGGGCTATCTCGAAACAGCACAACTCGCACTTGTAGGAACTGCATTCTGCAAAGGGAAACTGGGCTCGGGGAACACACCTCAGCCCCAATGCGACTTGGCTCCGGATCCCAGCGCTTGCCTAGTTCTCACCTAGGCCTAGGCTCCCCATAAGTCCAAGGAGAGTCTGGGCTGCCTCTGTCTCCGTGGGCACTGCTGCTTGGCTGGTGGTCTCCGCAGCTGGAAACCAACTCCAAACGCCTTCTCCTTCGCTAGAAGTCTGATTTTGCATAGAAAGGCCTTGTTTTTACTGGCCCTATCAACTCACGCTTAGCCTAGATCTAGGGAAGAACCCACCTAGTGGCTATCTCGAAACAGCACGACACGCGCTTCTAGGAGCTGCATTCTGCAAAGGGAAACTGGGCTCGGGGAACAAACCTCAGCCCCAATGCGACTTGGCTCAGATTCCCAGCGCTTGCCTAGTTCTCACCTAGGCCTAGGTTCTCCATAGGTCCAAGGAGGGTCTGGGCTGCCTCTGGCTCCGTGGGCACTGCTTCTTGGCTGGTGGTCTCCGCAGCTGGAAACCAACTCCAAGTGACTTCTCCTTCGCGGAGAAGGCTGATATGGCCTGAGGAAGCCGTGTGTGCACTGGCCCTAGCAACCCACCCATAGCCAGCTCGGGAGGGCCCCACCAAGGGCCTAGCTCCGAAACGGCACAAAACGCGCTTCTAGGAGCTGCATTCGGCAAAGGGAAACTGGGCTCGGGGAACACACCTCAGCCCCAATGCGACTTGGCTCAGGATCAAAGCGCTGGCCTAGTTCTCACCTAGCCCTCAGCTCCCCATAGGGCAAAGGAGGGTCTGGGCTGCCTCTGGCTCCGTGGGCACTGCTGCTTGGCTGGTGGTCTCCGCAGCTGGAAACCAACTCCAAACGCCTTCTCCTTCGCTAGAAGGATGATTTTGCATAGAAAGGCCTAGTTTTTACTGGCCCTGTCAACCCACGCTTAGCCTAGAGCTAGGGAAGGACCCACCTAGGGGCTATCTCGAAACAGCACAACTCGCACTTGTAGGAACTGCATTCTGCAAAGGGAAACTGGGCTCGGGGAACACACCTCAGCCCCAATGCGACTTGGCTCCGGATCCCAGCGCTTGCCTAGTTCTCACCTAGGCCTAGGCTCCCCATAAGTCCAAGGAGAGTCTGGGCTGCCTCTGTCTCCGTGGGCACTGCTGCTTGGCTGGTGGTCTCCGCAGCTGGAAACCAACTCCAAACGCCTTCTCCTTCGCTAGAAGTCTGATTTTGCATAGAAAGGCCTTGTTTTTACTGGCCCTATCAACTCACGTTTAGCCTAGAGCTAGGGAAGGACCCACCTAGTGGCTATCTCCAAACAGCAAGACATGCCCTTCTAGGAGCTCCATTCTGCAAAGGGAAACTGGGCTCGGGGAACAAACCTCAACCCCCATGCGGCTTGGCTCAGGATCGCAGCGCTTGCCTGGTTGTTACTTAGCGCTCGGCTCCCCATAGGGCCAAGGATGATCCGGGCTGCCTCTGGCTCCGTGGGCACTGCTGCTTGGCTGGTGCTCTCCGCAGCTGGAAACCAACTCCAAATGTCTTCTCCTTCGCGGAGAAGGCTGATGTGGCCTGAAGAAGCACTGTGTGCACTTGCCCTAGCAACCCACCCCGAGCCAGCTCGGGATGGCCCCCCCCTAGGGCCTAGATCCGTAACGGCACCAAACGGGCTTGTAGGAGCTCCATTCTGCAAAGGGAAACTGGGCTAGGGGAACACACCTCAGCCCCCATGCGGCTGGGCTCAGGATCGCAGCGCTTGCCTAGTTTTGACCTAGCCCTCGGCTCCCCATAGGGCCACGGAGAGTCTGGGCTGCCTCTGGCTCCGTGGGCACTGCTGCTTGGCTGGTGGTCTCCGCAGCTGGAAACCAACACCAAACGTCTTCTCCTTCGCGAGAAGGCTGATGTTGCATAGAAAAGCATAGTTTTTACTGGCCCTGTCAACCCACGCTTAGCCTAGATCCAGGGAAGGACCCACCTAGGGGCTATCTCGAAACAGCACAACTCGCGCTTGTAAGAGCTGCATTCTGCAAAGGGAAACTGGGCTCGGGGAACACACCTCAGCCCCCATGCGGCTTGGCTCAGGATCGCAGCGCTTGCCTGGTTGTTACCTAGCCCTAGGCTCCCCTTAATGGCAAGGATGATCTGGGCTGCCTCTGGCTCCGTGGGCACTGCTGCTTGGCTGGTGGTCTCCTCATCTGTAAATCAACTCCATACATCTTCTCCTTCGTGGAGATGGCTGATGTGGCCTGAAGAAGCCCTGTGTGCCCTGGCCCTAGCAACCCACCCCTAGCCAGCTCGGGAGGGCCCCACCAAGGGCCTAGCTCCGAAACGGCACGAAACGCTCTTCTAGGAGCTGCATTCTGCAAAGGGAAACTGGGCTCGGGGAACAAACCTCAGCCCCCGTGCGGCTTGGCTCAGGATCGCAACACTTGCCTCTTTCTCACCTAGCCCCCGGCTCCCCATAGGGCCAAGGAGGGTCTGGGCTGCCTCTGGCTCCTTGGGCACTGCTGCTTGGCTGGTGCTCTACGCAGCTGGAAACCAACTCCAAACGCCTTCTCCTTCGCTAGAAGTCTGATTTTGCATAGAAAGGCCTAGTTTTTACTGGCCCGATCAACTCACGCTTAGGCTAGAGCTAGGGAAGGACCCACCTAGAGGCTATCTCGAAACAGCAGGACACGCGCTTCTAGGAGCCGCATTCTGCAAGGGGAAACTGGCTTCGGGGAACGAACCTCAGCCCCAATGCGGCTTGGCTCAGGATCCCAGCGCTTACCTAGTTCTGACCTAGCCCTCGGCTCCCCATAGGGCCACGGAGAGTCTGGGCTGCCTCTGTCTCCGTGGGCACTGCTGCGTGGCTGGTGGTCTCCGCAGCTGGAAACCAACTTCAAACGCCTTCTCCTTCGCGAGAAGGCTGATGTTGCATAGAAAAGCATAGTTTTTACTGGCCCTGTCAACCCACGCTTAGCCTAGATCCAGGGAAGGACCCACCTAGGGGCTATCTCGAAACAGCACAACTCGCGCTTGTAGGAGCTGCATTCTGCAAAGGGAAACTGGGCTCGGGGAACACACCTCAGCCCCAATGCGACTTGGCTCCGAATCCCAGCGCTTGCCTAGTTCTCACCTAGCCCTCGGCTCCCCATAGGGCCAAGGAGGGTCTGGGCTGCCTCTGGCTCCGTGGGCACTGCTGCTTGGCTGGTGGTCTCCGCAGCTGGAAATCAACTCCAAATTCTGATTTTGCATAGAAAGGCCTAGTTTTTACTGGCCCTATCAACTCACGCTTAGCCTAGATCTAGGGAAGTACCCACCTAGTGGCTATCTCGAAACAGCACGACACGCGCTTCTAGGAGCTGCATTCTGCAAAGGGAAACTGGGCTCGGGGAACAAACCTCAGCCCCAATGCGACTTGGCTCAGGATCCCAGCGCTTGCCTAGTTCTCACCTAGGCCTAGGTTCTCCATAGGTCCAAGGAGGGTCTGGGCTGCCTCTGGCTCCGTGGGCACTGCTTCTTGGCTGGTGGTCTCCGCAGCTGGAAACCAACTCCAAGTGACTTCTCCTTCGCGGAGAAGGCTGATATGGCCTGAGGAAGCCGTGTGTGCACTGGCCCTAGCAACCCACCCATAGCCAGCTCGGGAGGGCCCCACCAAGGGCCTAGCTCCGAAACGGCACAAAACGCGCTTCTAGGAGCTGCATTCGGCAAAGGGAAACTGGGCTCGGGGAACAAACCTCAGCCCCAATGCGACTTGGCTCAGGATCAAAGCGCTGGCCTAGTTCTCACCTAGCCCTCAGCTCCCCATAGGGCAAAGGAGGGTCTGGGCTGCCTCTGGCTCCGTGGGCACTGCTGCTTGGCTGGTGGTCTCCGCAGCTGGAAACCAACTCCAAACGCCTTCTCCTTCGCTAGAAGGATGATTTTGCATAGAAAGGCCTAGTTTTTACTGGCCCTGTCAACCCACGCTTAGCCTAGAGCTAGGGAAGGACCCACCTAGGGGCTATCTCGAAACAGCACAACTCGCACTTGTAGGAACTGCATTCTGCAAAGGGAAACTGGGCTCGGGGAACACACCTCAGCCCCAATGCGACTTGGCTCCGGATCCCAGCGCTTGCCTAGTTCTCACCTAGGCCTAGGCTCCCCATAAGTCCAAGGAGAGTCTGGGCTGCCTCTGTCTCCGTGGGCACTGCTGCTTGGCTGGTGGTCTCCGCAGCTGGAAACCAACTCCAAACGCCTTCTCCTTCGCTAGAAGTCTGATTTTGCATAGAAAGGCCTTGTTTTTACTGGCCCTATCAACTCACGCTTAGCCTAGATCTAGGGAAGAACCCACCTAGTGGCTATCTCGAAACAGCACGACACGCGCTTCTAGGAGCTGCATTCTGCAAAGGGAAACTGGGCTCGGGGAACAAACCTCAGCCCCAATGCGACTTGGCTCAGATTCCCAGCGCTTGCCTAGTTCTCACCTAGGCCTAGGTTCTCCATAGGTCCAAGGAGGGTCTGGGCTGCCTCTGGCTCCGTGGGCACTGCTTCTTGGCTGGTGGTCTCCGCAGCTGGAAACCAACTCCAAGTGACTTCTCCTTCGCGGAGAAGGCTGATATGGCCTGAGGAAGCCGTGTGTGCACTGGCCCTAGCAACCCACCCATAGCCAGCTCGGGAGGGCCCCACCAAGGGCCTAGCTCCGAAACGGCACAAAACGCGCTTCTAGGAGCTGCATTCGGCAAAGGGAAACTGGGCTCGGGGAACACACCTCAGCCCCAATGCGACTTGGCTCAGGATCAAAGCGCTGGCCTAGTTCTCACCTAGCCCTCAGCTCCCCATAGGGCAAAGGAGGGTCTGGGCTGCCTCTGGCTCCGTGGGCACTGCTGCTTGGCTGGTGGTCTCCGCAGCTGGAAACCAACTCCAAACGCCTTCTCCTTCGCTAGAAGGATGATTTTGCATAGAAAGGCCTAGTTTTTACTGGCCCTGTCAACCCACGCTTAGCCTAGAGCTAGGGAAGGACCCACCTAGGGGCTATCTCGAAACAGCACAACTCGCACTTGTAGGAACTGCATTCTGCAAAGGGAAACTGGGCTCGGGGAACACACCTCAGCCCCAATGCGACTTGGCTCCGGATCCCAGCGCTTGCCTAGTTCTCACCTAGGCCTAGGCTCCCCATAAGTCCAAGGAGAGTCTGGGCTGCCTCTGTCTCCGTGGGCACTGCTGCTTGGCTGGTGGTCTCCGCAGCTGGAAACCAACTCCAAACGCCTTCTCCTTCGCTAGAAGTCTGATTTTGCATAGAAAGGCCTTGTTTTTACTGGCCCTATCAACTCACGTTTAGCCTAGAGCTAGGGAAGGACCCACCTAGTGGCTATCTCCAAACAGCAAGACATGCCCTTCTAGGAGCTCCATTCTGCAAAGGGAAACTGGGCTCGGGGAACAAACCTCAACCCCCATGCGGCTTGGCTCAGGATCGCAGCGCTTGCCTGGTTGTTACTTAGCGCTCGGCTCCCCATAGGGCCAAGGATGATCCGGGCTGCCTCTGGCTCCGTGGGCACTGCTGCTTGGCTGGTGCTCTCCGCAGCTGGAAACCAACTCCAAATGTCTTCTCCTTCGCGGAGAAGGCTGATGTGGCCTGAAGAAGCACTGTGTGCACTTGCCCTAGCAACCCACCCCGAGCCAGCTCGGGATGGCCCCCCCCTAGGGCCTAGATCCGTAACGGCACCAAACGGGCTTGTAGGAGCTCCATTCTGCAAAGGGAAACTGGGCTAGGGGAACACACCTCAGCCCCCATGCGGCTGGGCTCAGGATCGCAGCGCTTGCCTAGTTTTGACCTAGCCCTCGGCTCCCCATAGGGCCACGGAGAGTCTGGGCTGCCTCTGGCTCCGTGGGCACTGCTGCTTGGCTGGTGGTCTCCGCAGCTGGAAACCAACACCAAACGTCTTCTCCTTCGCGAGAAGGCTGATGTTGCATAGAAAAGCATAGTTTTTACTGGCCCTGTCAACCCACGCTTAGCCTAGATCCAGGGAAGGACCCACCTAGGGGCTATCTCGAAACAGCACAACTCGCGCTTGTAAGAGCTGCATTCTGCAAAGGGAAACTGGGCTCGGGGAACACACCTCAGCCCCCATGCGGCTTGGCTCAGGATCGCAGCGCTTGCCTGGTTGTTACCTAGCCCTAGGCTCCCCTTAATGGCAAGGATGATCTGGGCTGCCTCTGGCTCCGTGGGCACTGCTGCTTGGCTGGTGGTCTCCTCATCTGTAAATCAACTCCATACATCTTCTCCTTCGTGGAGATGGCTGATGTGGCCTGAAGAAGCCCTGTGTGCCCTGGCCCTAGCAACCCACCCCTAGCCAGCTCGGGAGGGCCCCACCAAGGGCCTAGCTCCGAAACGGCACGAAACGCTCTTCTAGGAGCTGCATTCTGCAAAGGGAAACTGGGCTCGGGGAACAAACCTCAGCCCCCGTGCGGCTTGGCTCAGGATCGCAACACTTGCCTCTTTCTCACCTAGCCCCCGGCTCCCCATAGGGCCAAGGAGGGTCTGGGCTGCCTCTGGCTCCTTGGGCACTGCTGCTTGGCTGGTGCTCTACGCAGCTGGAAACCAACTCCAAACGCCTTCTCCTTCGCTAGAAGTCTGATTTTGCATAGAAAGGCCTAGTTTTTACTGGCCCGATCAACTCACGCTTAGGCTAGAGCTAGGGAAGGACCCACCTAGAGGCTATCTCGAAACAGCAGGACACGCGCTTCTAGGAGCCGCATTCTGCAAGGGGAAACTGGCTTCGGGGAACGAACCTCAGCCCCAATGCGGCTTGGCTCAGGATCCCAGCGCTTACCTAGTTCTGACCTAGCCCTCGGCTCCCCATAGGGCCACGGAGAGTCTGGGCTGCCTCTGTCTCCGTGGGCACTGCTGCGTGGCTGGTGGTCTCCGCAGCTGGAAACCAACTTCAAACGCCTTCTCCTTCGCGAGAAGGCTGATGTTGCATAGAAAAGCATAGTTTTTACTGGCCCTGTCAACCCACGCTTAGCCTAGATCCAGGGAAGGACCCACCTAGGGGCTATCTCGAAACAGCACAACTCGCGCTTGTAGGAGCTGCATTCTGCAAAGGGAAACTGGGCTCGGGGAACACACCTCAGCCCCAATGCGACTTGGCTCCGAATCCCAGCGCTTGCCTAGTTCTCACCTAGCCCTCGGCTCCCCATAGGGCCAAGGAGGGTCTGGGCTGCCTCTGGCTCCGTGGGCACTGCTGCTTGGCTGGTGGTCTCCGCAGCTGGAAATCAACTCCAAATTCTGATTTTGCATAGAAAGGCCTAGTTTTTACTGGCCCTATCAACTCACGCTTAGCCTAGATCTAGGGAAGTACCCACCTAGTGGCTATCTCGAAACAGCACGACACGCGCTTCTAGGAGCTGCATTCTGCAAAGGGAAACTGGGCTCGGGGAACAAACCTCAGCCCCAATGCGACTTGGCTCAGGATCCCAGCGCTTGCCTAGTTCTCACCTAGGCCTAGGTTCTCCATAGGTCCAAGGAGGGTCTGGGCTGCCTCTGGCTCCGTGGGCACTGCTTCTTGGCTGGTGGTCTCCGCAGCTGGAAACCAACTCCAAGTGACTTCTCCTTCGCGGAGAAGGCTGATATGGCCTGAGGAAGCCGTGTGTGCACTGGCCCTAGCAACCCACCCATAGCCAGCTCGGGAGGGCCCCACCAAGGGCCTAGCTCCGAAACGGCACAAAACGCGCTTCTAGGAGCTGCATTCGGCAAAGGGAAACTGGGCTCGGGGAACAAACCTCAGCCCCAATGCGACTTGGCTCAGGATCAAAGCGCTGGCCTAGTTCTCACCTAGCCCTCAGCTCCCCATAGGGCAAAGGAGGGTCTGGGCTGCCTCTGGCTCCGTGGGCACTGCTGCTTGGCTGGTGGTCTCCGCAGCTGGAAACCAACTCCAAACGCCTTCTCCTTCGCTAGAAGGATGATTTTGCATAGAAAGGCCTAGTTTTTACTGGCCCTGTCAACCCACGCTTAGCCTAGAGCTAGGGAAGGACCCACCTAGGGGCTATCTCGAAACAGCACAACTCGCACTTGTAGGAACTGCATTCTGCAAAGGGAAACTGGGCTCGGGGAACACACCTCAGCCCCAATGCGACTTGGCTCCGGATCCCAGCGCTTGCCTAGTTCTCACCTAGGCCTAGGCTCCCCATAAGTCCAAGGAGAGTCTGGGCTGCCTCTGTCTCCGTGGGCACTGCTGCTTGGCTGGTGGTCTCCGCAGCTGGAAACCAACTCCAAACGCCTTCTCCTTCGCTAGAAGTCTGATTTTGCATAGAAAGGCCTTGTTTTTACTGGCCCTATCAACTCACGCTTAGCCTAGATCTAGGGAAGAACCCACCTAGTGGCTATCTCGAAACAGCACGACACGCGCTTCTAGGAGCTGCATTCTGCAAAGGGAAACTGGGCTCGGGGAACAAACCTCAGCCCCAATGCGACTTGGCTCAGATTCCCAGCGCTTGCCTAGTTCTCACCTAGGCCTAGGTTCTCCATAGGTCCAAGGAGGGTCTGGGCTGCCTCTGGCTCCGTGGGCACTGCTTCTTGGCTGGTGGTCTCCGCAGCTGGAAACCAACTCCAAGTGACTTCTCCTTCGCGGAGAAGGCTGATATGGCCTGAGGAAGCCGTGTGTGCACTGGCCCTAGCAACCCACCCATAGCCAGCTCGGGAGGGCCCCACCAAGGGCCTAGCTCCGAAACGGCACAAAACGCGCTTCTAGGAGCTGCATTCGGCAAAGGGAAACTGGGCTTGGGGAACAAACCTCAGCCCCCGTGCGGCTTGGCTCAGGATCGCAACACTTGCCTCTTTCTCACCTAGCCCCCGGCTCCCCATAGGGCCAAGGAGGGTCTGGGCTGCCTCTGGCTCCTTGGGCACTGCTGCTTGGCTGGTGCTCTACGCAGCTGGAAACCAACTCCAAACGCCTTCTCCTTCGCTAGAAGTCTGATTTTGCATAGAAAGGCCTAGTTTTTACTGGCCCTATCAACTCACGCTTAGGCTAGAGCTAGGGAAGGACCCACCTAGAGGCTATCTCGAAACAGCAGGACACGCGCTTCTAGGAGCCGCATTCTGCAAGGGGAAACTGGCTTCGGGGAACGAACCTCAGCCCCAATGCGGCTTGGCTCAGGATCCCAGCGCTTACCTAGTTCTGACCTAGCCCTCGGCTCCCCATAGGGCCACGGAGAGTCTGGGCTGCCTCTGTCTCCGTGGGCACTGCTGCGTGGCTGGTGGTCTCCGCAGCTGGAAACCAACTTCAAACGCCTTCTCCTTCGCGAGAAGGCTGATGTTGCATAGAAAAGCATAGTTTTTACTGGCCCTGTCAACCCACGCTTAGCCTAGATCCAGGGAAGGACCCACCTAGGGGCTATCTCGAAACAGCACAACTCGCGCTTGTAAGAGCTGCATTCTGCAAAGGGAAACTGGGATCGGGGAACACACCTCAGCCCCAATGCGACTTGGCTCCGAATCCCAGCGCTTGCCTAGTTCTCACCTAGCCCTCGGCTCCCCATAGGGCCAAGGAGGGTCTGGGCTGCCTCTGGCTCCGTGGGCACTGCTGCTTGGCTGGTGGTCTCCGCAGCTGGAAATCAACTCCAAATTCTGATTTTGCATAGAAAGGCCTAGTTTTTACTGGCCCTATCAACTCACGCTTAGCCTAGATCTAGGGAAGAACCCACCTAGTGGCTATCTCGAAACAGCACGACACGCGCTTCTAGGAGCTGCATTCTGCAAAGGGAAACTGGGCTCGGGGAACAAACCTCAGCCCCAATGCGACTTGGCTCAGGATCCCAGCGCTTGCCTAGTTCTCACCTAGGCCTAGGTTCTCCATAGGTCCAAGGAGGGTCTGGGCTGCCTCTGGCTCCGTGGGCACTGCTTCTTGGCTGGTGGTCTCCGCAGCTGGAAACCAACTCCAAGTGACTTCTCCTTCGCGGAGAAGGCTGATATGGCCTGAGGAAGCCGTGTGTGCACTGGCCCTAGCAACCCACCCATAGCCAGCTCGGTTGGGCCCCACCTAGGGCCTAGCTCCGAAACGGCACAAAACGCGCTTCTAGGAGCTGCATTCTGCAAAGGGAAACTGGGCTCGGGGAACAAACCTCAGCCCCCATGCGGCTTGGCTCAGGATCGCAGCGCTTGCCTGGTTGTTACCTAGCCCTAGGCTCCCCATAATGGCAAGGATGATCTGGGCTGCCTCTGGCTCCGTGGACACTGCTGCTTGGCTGGTGGTCTCCTCATCTGTAAATCAACTCCATACATCTTCTCCTTCGTGGAGATGGCTGATGTGGCCTGAAGAAGCCCTGTGTGCCCTGGCCCTAGCAACCCACCCCTAGCCAGCTCGGGAGGGCCCCACCGAGGGCCTAGCTCCGAAACGGCACGAAACGCTCTTCTAGGAGCTGCATTCTGCAAAGGGAAACTGGGCTCGGGGAACAAACCTCAGCCCCTGTGCAGCTTGGCTCAGGATCGCAACACTTGCCTCTTTCTCACCTAGCCCCCGGCTCCCCATAGGGCCAAGGAGGGTCTGGGCTGCCTCTGGCTCCGTGGGCACTGCTGCTTGGCTGGTGGTCTCCGCAGCTGGAAACCAACTCCAAACGCCTTCTCCTTCGCTAGAAGGATGATTTTGCATAGAAAGGCCTAGTTTTTACTGGCCCTGTCAACCCACGCTTAGCCTAGAGCTAGGGAAGGACCCACCTAGGGGCTATCTCGAAACAGCACAACTCGCACTTGTAGGAACTGCATTCTGCAAAGGGAAACTGGGCTCGGGGAACACACCTCAGCCCCAATGCGACTTGGCTCCGGATCCCAGCGCTTGCCTAGTTCTCACCTAGGCCTAGGCTCCCCATAAGTCCAAGGAGAGTCTGGGCTGCCTCTGTCTCCGTGGGCACTGCTGCTTGGCTGGTGGTCTCCGCAGCTGGAAACCAACTCCAAACGCCTTCTCCTTCGCTAGAAGGATGATTTTGCATAGAAAGGCCTAGTTTTTACTGGCCCTGTCAACCCACGCTTAGCCTAGAGCTAGGGAAGGACCCACCTAGGGGCTATCTCGAAACAGCACAACTCGCACTTGTAGGAACTGCATTCTGCAAAGGGAAACTGGGCTCGGGGAACACACCTCAGCCCCAATGCGACTTGGCTCCGGATCCCAGCGCTTGCCTAGTTCTCACCTAGGCCTAGGCTCCCCATAAGTCCAAGGAGAGTCTGGGCTGCCTCTGTCTCCGTGGGCACTGCTGCTTGGCTGGTGGTCTCCGCAGCTGGAAACCAACTCCAAACGCCTTCTCCTTCGCTAGAAGTCTGATTTTGCATAGAAAGGCCTTGTTTTTACTGGCCCTATCAACTCACGCTTAGCCTAGATCTAGGGAAGAACCCACCTAGTGGCTATCTCGAAACAGCACGACACGCGCTTCTAGGAGCTGCATTCTGCAAAGGGAAACTGGGCTCGGGGAACAAACCTCAGCCCCAATGCGACTTGGCTCAGATTCCCAGCGCTTGCCTAGTTCTCACCTAGGCCTAGGTTCTCCATAGGTCCAAGGAGGGTCTGGGCTGCCTCTGGCTCCGTGGGCACTGCTTCTTGGCTGGTGGTCTCCGCAGCTGGAAACCAACTCCAAGTGACTTCTCCTTCGCGGAGAAGGCTGATATGGCCTGAGGAAGCCGTGTGTGCACTGGCCCTAGCAACCCACCCATAGCCAGCTCGGGAGGGCCCCACCAAGGGCCTAGCTCCGAAACGGCACAAAACGCGCTTCTAGGAGCTGCATTCGGCAAAGGGAAACTGGGCTCGGGGAACACACCTCAGCCCCAATGCGACTTGGCTCAGGATCAAAGCGCTGGCCTAGTTCTCACCTAGCCCTCAGCTCCCCATAGGGCAAAGGAGGGTCTGGGCTGCCTCTGGCTCCGTGGGCACTGCTGCTTGGCTGGTGGTCTCCGCAGCTGGAAACCAACTCCAAACGCCTTCTCCTTCGCTAGAAGGATGATTTTGCATAGAAAGGCCTAGTTTTTACTGGCCCTGTCAACCCACGCTTAGCCTAGAGCTAGGGAAGGACCCACCTAGGGGCTATCTCGAAACAGCACAACTCGCACTTGTAGGAACTGCATTCTGCAAAGGGAAACTGGGCTCGGGGAACACACCTCAGCCCCAATGCGACTTGGCTCCGGATCCCAGCGCTTGCCTAGTTCTCACCTAGGCCTAGGCTCCCCATAAGTCCAAGGAGAGTCTGGGCTGCCTCTGTCTCCGTGGGCACTGCTGCTTGGCTGGTGGTCTCCGCAGCTGGAAACCAACTCCAAACGCCTTCTCCTTCGCTAGAAGTCTGATTTTGCATAGAAAGGCCTTGTTTTTACTGGCCCTATCAACTCACGCTTAGCCTAGATCTAGGGAAGAACCCACCTAGTGGCTATCTCGAAACAGCACGACACGCGCTTCTAGGAGCTGCATTCTGCAAAGGGAAACTGGGCTCGGGGAACAAACCTCAGCCCCAATGCGACTTGGCTCAGATTCCCAGCGCTTGCCTAGTTCTCACCTAGGCCTAGGTTCTCCATAGGTCCAAGGAGGGTCTGGGCTGCCTCTGGCTCCGTGGGCACTGCTTCTTGGCTGGTGGTCTCCGCAGCTGGAAACCAACTCCAAGTGACTTCTCCTTCGCGGAGAAGGCTGATATGGCCTGAGGAAGCCGTGTGTGCACTGGCCCTAGCAACCCACCCATAGCCAGCTCGGGAGGGCCCCACCAAGGGCCTAGCTCCGAAACGGCACAAAACGCGCTTCTAGGAGCTGCATTCGGCAAAGGGAAACTGGGCTCGGGGAACAAACCTCAGCCCCAATGCGACTTGGCTCAGGATCAAAGCGCTGGCCTAGTTCTCACCTAGCCCTCAGCTCCCCATAGGGCAAAGGAGGGTCTGGGCTGCCTCTGGCTCCGTGGGCACTGCTGCTTGGCTGGTGGTCTCCACAGCTGGAAACCAACTCCAAACGCCTTCTCCTTCGCTAGAAGGATGATTTTGCATAGAAAGGCCTAGTTTTTACTGGCCCTGTCAACCCACGCTTAGCCTAGAGCTAGGGAAGGACCCACCTAGGGGCTATCTCGAAACAGCACAACTCGCACTTGTAGGAACTGCATTCTGCAAAGGGAAACTGGGCTCGGGGAACACACCTCAGCCCCAATGCGACTTGGCTCCGGATCCCAGCGCTTGCCTAGTTCTCACCTAGGCCTAGGCTCCCCATAAGTCCAAGGAGAGTCTGGGCTGCCTCTGTCTCCGTGGGCACTGCTGCTTGGCTGGTGGTCTCCGCAGCTGGAAACCAACTCCAAACGCCTTCTCCTTCGCTAGAAGTCTGATTTTGCATAGAAAGGCCTTGTTTTTACTGGCCCTATCAACTCACGTTTAGCCTAGAGCTAGGGAAGGACCCACCTAGTGGCTATCTCCAAACAGCAAGACATGCCCTTCTAGGAGCTCCATTCTGCAAAGGGAAACTGGGCTTGTGGAACAAACCTCAGCCCCAATGTGACTTTGCTCAGGATCCCAGCGCTTGCCTAGTTCTCACCTAGGCCTAGGCTCCCCTTAGGGAAAAGGAGGGTCTGGGCTGCCTCTGGTTCCGTGTGCACTCCTGCTTGGCTGGTGGTCTCCGCAGCTGGAAACCAACTCCAAACGTCTTCTCCTTCGCGGAGAAGGCTGATGTGGCCTGAAGAAGTCCTGTGTGCACTGGCCCTAGCAACCCACCCCTAGCCAGCTCGGGAGGGCCCCACCTAGGGCCTAGCTCCGAAACGGCACAAAACGCGCTTCTAGGAGCTGCATTCTGCAAAGGGAAACTGGGCTCGGGGAACAAACCTCAGCCCCCATGCGGCTTGGCTCAGGATCGCAGCGCTTGCCTGGTTGTTACCTAGCCCTAGGCTCCCCATAATGGCAAGGATGATCTGGGCTGCCTCTGGCTCCGTGGGCACTGCTGCTTGGCTGGTGGTCTCCTCATCTGTAAATCAACTCCATACATCTTCTCCTTCGTGGAGATGGCTGATGTGGCCTGAAGAAGCCCTGTGTGCCCTGGCCCTAGCAACCCACCCCTAGCCAGCTCGGGAGGGCCCCACCGAGGGCCTAGCTCCGAAACGGCACGAAACGCTCTTCTAGGAGCTGCATTCTGCAAAGGGAAACTGGGCTCGGGGAACAAACCTCAGCCCCCGTGCGGCTTGGCTCAGGATCGCAACACTTGCCTCTTTCTCACCTAGCCCCCGGCTCCCCATAGGGCCAAGGAGGGTCTGGGCTGCCTCTGGCTCCTTGGGCACTGCTGCTTGGCTGGTGCTCTACGCAGCTGGAAACCAACTCCAAACGCCTTCTCCTTCGCTAGAAGTCTGATTTTGCATAGAAAGGCCTAGTTTTTACTGGCCCGATCAACTCACGCTTAGGCTAGAGCTAGGGAAGGACCCACCTAGAGGCTATCTCGAAACAGCAGGACACGCGCTTCTAGGAGCCGCATTCTGCAAGGGGAAACTGGCTTCGGGGAACGAACCTCAGCCCCAATGCGGCTTGGCTCAGGATCCCAGCGCTTACCTAGTTCTGACCTAGCCCTCGGCTCCCCATAGGGCCACGGAGAGTCTGGGCTGCCTCTGTCTCCGTGGGCACTGCTGCGTGGCTGGTGGTCTCCGCAGCTGGAAACCAACTTCAAACGCCTTCTCCTTCGCGAGAAGGCTGATGTTGCATAGAAAAGCATAGTTTTTACTGGCCCTGTCAACCCACGCTTAGCCTAGATCCAGGGAAGGACCCACCTAGGGGCTATCTCGAAACAGCACAACTCGCGCTTGTAGGAGCTGCATTCTGCAAAGGGAAACTGGGCTCGGGGAACACACCTCAGCCCCAATGCGACTTGGCTCCGAATCCCAGCGCTTGCCTAGTTCTCACCTAGCCCTCGGCTCCCCATAGGGCCAAGGAGGGTCTGGGCTGCCTCTGGCTCCGTGGGCACTGCTGCTTGGCTGGTGGTCTCCGCAGCTGGAAATCAACTCCAAATTCTGATTTTGCATAGAAAGGCCTAGTTTTTACTGGCCCTATCAACTCACGCTTAGCCTAGATCTAGGGAAGTACCCACCTAGTGGCTATCTCGAAACAGCACGACACGCGCTTCTAGGAGCTGCATTCTGCAAAGGGAAACTGGGCTCGGGGAACAAACCTCAGCCCCAATGCGACTTGGCTCAGGATCCCAGCGCTTGCCTAGTTCTCACCTAGGCCTAGGTTCTCCATAGGTCCAAGGAGGGTCTGGGCTGCCTCTGGCTCCGTGGGCACTGCTTCTTGGCTGGTGGTCTCCGCAGCTGGAAACCAACTCCAAGTGACTTCTCCTTCGCGGAGAAGGCTGATATGGCCTGAGGAAGCCGTGTGTGCACTGGCCCTAGCAACCCACCCCTAGCCAGCTCGGGAGGGCCCCACCAAGGGCCTAGCTCCGAAACGGCACAAAACGCGCTTCTAGGAGCTGCATTCGGCAAAGGGAAACTGGGCTCGGGGAACAAACCTCAGCCCCAATGCGACTTGGCTCAGGATCAAAGCGCTGGCCTAGTTCTCACCTAGCCCTCAGCTCCCCATAGGGCAAAGGAGGGTCTGGGCTGCCTCTGGCTCCGTGGGCACTGCTGCTTGGCTGGTGGTCTCCGCAGCTGGAAACCAACTCCAAATGCCTTCTCCTTCGCTAGAAGGATGATTTTGCATAGAAAGGCCTAGTTTTTACTGGCCCTGTCAACCCACGCTTAGCCTAGAGCTAGGGAAGCACCCACTTAGGGGCTATCTCGAAACAGCATAACTCGCACTTGTAGGAACTGCATTCTGCAAAGGGAAACTGGGCTCGGGGAACACACCTCAGCCCCAATGCGACTTGGCTCCGGATCCCAGCGCTTGCCTAGTTCTCACCTAGGCCTAGGCTCCCCATAAGTCCAAGGAGAGTCTGGGCTGCCTCTGTCTCCGTGGGCACTGCTGCTTGGCTGGTGGTCTCCGCAGCTGGAAACCAACTCCAAACGCCTTCTCCTTCGCTAGAAGTCTGATTTTGCATAGAAAGGCCTTGTTTTTACTGGCCCTATCAACTCACGTTTAGCCTAGAGCTAGGGAAGGACCCACCTAGTGGCTATCTCCAAACAGCAAGACATGCCCTTCTAGGAGCTCCATTCTGCAAAGGGAAACTGGGCTTGTGGAACAAACCTCAGCCCCAATGTGACTTTGCTCAGGATCCCAGCGCTTGCCTAGTTCTCACCTAGGCCTAGGCTCCCCTTAGGGAAAAGGAGGGTCTGGGCTGCCTCTGGTTCCGTGTGCACTCCTGCTTGGCTGGTGGTCTCCGCAGCTGGAAACCAACTCCAAACGTCTTCTCCTTCGCGGAGAAGGCTGATGTGGCCTGAAGAAGTCCTGTGTGCACTGGCCCTAGCAACCCACCCCTAGCCAGCTCGGGAGGGCCCCACCTAGGGCCTAGCTCCGAAACGGCACAAAACGCGCTTCTAGGAGCTGCATTCTGCAAAGGGAAACTGGGCTCGGGGAACAAACCTCAGCCCCCATGCGGCTTGGCTCAGGATCGCAGCGCTTGCCTGGTTGTTACCTAGCCCTAGGCTCCCCTTAATGGCAAGGATGATCTGGGCTGCCTCTGGCTCCGTGGACACTGCTGCTTGGCTGGTGGTCTCCTCATCTGTAAATCAACTCCATACATCTTCTCCTTCGTGGAGATGGCTGATGTGGCCTGAAGAAGCCCTGTGTGCCCTGGCCCTAGCAACCCACCCCTAGCCAGCTCGGGAGGGCCCCACCGAGGGCCTAGCTCCGAAACGGCACGAAACGCTCTTCTAGGAGCTGCATTCTGCAAAGGGAAACTGGGCTCGGGGAACAAACCTCAGCCCCCGTGCAGCTTGGCTCAGGATCGCAACACTTGCCTCTTTCTCACCTAGCCCCCGGCTCCCCATAGGGCCAAGGAGGGTCTGGGCTGCCTCTGGCTCCTTGGGCACTGCTGCTTGGCTGGTGCTCTACGCAGCTGGAAACCAACTCCAAACGCCTTCTCCTTCGCTAGAAGTCTGATTTTGCATAGAAAGGCCTAGTTTTTACTGGCCCGATCAACTCACGCTTAGGCTAGAGCTAGGGAAGGACCCACCTAGAGGCTATCTCGAAACAGCAGGACACGCGCTTCTAGGAGCCGCATTCTGCAAGGGGAAACTGGCTTCGGGGAACGAACCTCAGCCCCAATGCGGCTTGGCTCAGGATCCCAGCGCTTACCTAGTTCTGACCTAGCCCTCGGCTCCCCATAGGGCCACGGAGAGTCTGGGCTGCCTCTGTCTCCGTGGGCACTGCTGCGTGGCTGGTGGTCTCCGCAGCTGGAAACCAACTCCAAACGTCTTCTCCTTCGTGGAGAAGGCTGATGTGGCCTGAGCAAGCCCTGTGTGCACTGGTCTTAGCAACCTAACCCTAGGCAGTTCGGGAGGGCCCCACCTAGGGCCTAGCTCCTATACGGCACAAAACGCGCTTCTAGGAGCTGCATTCCACAAAGGGAAACTGGGCTCGGGGAACAAACCTCAACCCCCATGCGGCTTGGCTCAGGATCGCAGCGCTTGCCTGGTTGTTACTTAGCGCTCGGCTCCCCATAGGGCCAAGGATGATCCGGGCTGCCTCTGGCTCCGTGGGCACTGCTGCTTGGCTGGTGCTCTCCGCAGCTGGAAACCAACTCCAAATGTCTTCTCCTTCGCGGAGAAGGCTGATGTGGCCTGAAGAAGCACTGTGTGCACTTGCCCTAGCAACCCACCCCGAGCCAGCTCGGGATGGCCCCCCCCTAGGGCCTAGATCCGTAACGGCACCAAACGGGCTTGTAGGAGCTCCATTCTGCAAAGGGAAACTGGGCTAGGGGAACACACCTCAGCCCCCATGCGGCTGGGCTCAGGATCGCAGCGCTTGCCTAGTTTTGACCTAGCCCTCGGCTCCCCCTAGGGCCAAGGAGGGGCTGGACTGCCTCTGGCTCCGTGGGCACTGCTGCTTGGCTGGTGGTCTCCGCAGCTGGAAACCAACACCAAACGTCTTCTCCTTCGCGAGAAGGCTGATGTTGCATAGAAAAGCATAGTTTTTACTGGCCCTGTCAACCCACGCTTAGCCTAGATCCAGGGAAGGACCCACCTAGGGGCTATCTCGAAACAGCACAACTCGCGCTTGTAAGAGCTGCATTCTGCAAAGGGAAACTGGGCTCGGGGAACACACCTCAGCCCCAATGCGACTTGGCTCCGAATCCCAGCGCTTGCCTAGTTCTCACCTAGCCATCGGCTCCCCATAGGGCCAAGGAGGGTCTGGGCTGCCTAGGGCTCCGTGGGCACTGCTGCTTGGCTGGTGGTCTCCGCAGCTGGAAATCAACTCCAAATTCTGATTTTGCATAGAAAGGCCTAGTTTTTACTGGCCCTATCAACTCACGCTTAGCCTAGATCTAGGGAAGAACCCACCTAGTGGCTATCTCGAAACAGCACGACACGCGCTTCTAGGAGCTGCATTCTGCAAAGGGAAACTGGGCTCGGGGAACAAACCTCAGCCCCAATGCGACTTGGCTCAGGATCCCAGCGCTTGCCTAGTTCTCACCTAGGCCTAGGTTCTCCATAGGTCCAAGGAGGGGCTGGGCTGCCTCTGGCTCCGTGGGCACTGCTTCTTGGCTGGTGGTCTCCACAGCTGGAAACCAACTCCAAGTGACTTCTCCTTCGCGGAGAAGGCTGATATGGCCTGAGGAAGCCGTGTGTGCACTGGCCCTAGCAACCCACCCATAGCCAGCTCGGGAGGGCCCCACCAAGGGCCTAGCTCCGAAACGGCACAAAACGCGCTTCTAGGAGCTGCATTCGGCAAAGGGAAACTGGGCTCGGGGAACAAACCTCAGCCCCAATGCGACTTGGCTCAGGATCAAAGCGCTGGCCTAGTTCTCACCTAGCCCTCAGCTCCCCATAGGGCAAAGGAGGGTCTGGGCTGCCTCTGGCTCCGTGGGCACTGCTGCTTGGCTGGTGGTCTCCACAGCTGGAAACCAACTCCAAACGCCTTCTCCTTCGCTAGAAGGATGATTTTGCATAGAAAGGCCTAGTTTTTACTGGCCCTGTCAACCCACGCTTAGCCTAGAGCTAGGGAAGGACCCACCTAGGGGCTATCTCGAAACAGCACAACTCGCACTTGTAGGAACTGCATTCTGCAAAGGGAAACTGGGCTCGGGGAACACACCTCAGCCCCAATGCGACTTGGCTCCGGATCCCAGCGCTTGCCTAGTTCTCACCTAGGCCTAGGCTCCCCATAAGTCCAAGGAGAGTCTGGGCTGCCTCTGTCTCCGTGGGCACTGCTGCTTGGCTGGTGGTCTCCGCAGCTGGAAACCAACTCCAAACGCCTTCTCCTTCGCTAGAAGTCTGATTTTGCATAGAAAGGCCTTGTTTTTACTGGCCCTATCAACTCACGTTTAGCCTAGAGCTAGGGAAGGACCCACCTAGTGGCTATCTCCAAACAGCAAGACATGCCCTTCTAGGAGCTCCATTCTGCAAAGGGAAACTGGGCTTGTGGAACAAACCTCAGCCCCAATGTGACTTTGCTCAGGATCCCAGCGCTTGCCTAGTTCTCACCTAGGCCTAGGCTCCCCTTAGGGAAAAGGAGGGTCTGGGCTGCCTCTGGTTCCGTGTGCACTCCTGCTTGGCTGGTGGTCTCCGCAGCTGGAAACCAACTCCAAACGTCTTCTCCTTCGCGGAGAAGGCTGATGTGGCCTGAAGAAGTCCTGTGTGCACTGGCCCTAGCAACCCACCCCTAGCCAGCTCGGGAGGGCCCCACCTAGGGCCTAGCTCCGAAACGGCACAAAACGCGCTTCTAGGAGCTGCATTCTGCAAAGGGAAACTGGGCTCGGGGAACAAACCTCAGCCCCCATGCGGCTTGGCTCAGGATCGCAGCGCTTGCCTGGTTGTTACCTAGCCCTAGGCTCCCCATAATGGCAAGGATGATCTGGGCTGCCTCTGGCTCCGTGGGCACTGCTGCTTGGCTGGTGGTCTCCTCATCTGTAAATCAACTCCATACATCTTCTCCTTCGTGGAGATGGCTGATGTGGCCTGAAGAAGCCCTGTGTGCCCTGGCCCTAGCAACCCACCCCTAGCCAGCTCGGGAGGGCCCCACCTAGGGCCTAGCTCCGAAACGGCACAAAACGCGCTTCTAGGAGCTGCATTCTGCAAAGGGAAACTGGGCTCGGGGAACAAACCTCAGCCCCCATGCGGCATGGCTCAGGATCGCAGCGCTTGCCTGGTTGTTACCTAGCCCTAGGCTCCCCATAATGGCAAGGATGATCTGGGCTGCCTCTGGCTCCGTGGACACTGCTGCTTGGCTGGTGGTCTCCTCATCTGTAAATCAACTCCATACATCTTCTCCTTCGTGGAGATGGCTGATGTGGCCTGAAGAAGCCCTGTGTGCCCTGGCCCTAGCAACCCACCCCTAGCCAGCTCGGGAGGGCCCCACCGAGGGCCTAGCTCCGAAACGGCACGAAACGCTCTTCTAGGAGCTGCATTCTGCAAAGGGAAACTGGGCTCGGGGAACAAACCTCAGCCCCCGTGCAGCTTGGCTCAGGATCGCAACACTTGCCTCTTTCTCACCTAGCCCCCGGCTCCCCATAGGGCCAAGGAGGGTCTGGGCTGCCTCTGGCTCCTTGGGCACTGCTGCTTGGCTGGTGCTCTACGCAGCTGGAAACCAACTCCAAACGCCTTCTCCTTCGCTAGAAGTCTGATTTTGCATAGAAAGGCCTAGTTTTTACTGGCCCTATCAACTCACGCTTAGGCTAGAGCTAGGGAAGGACCCACCTAGAGGCTATCTCGAAACAGCAGGACACGCGCTTCTAGGAGCCGCATTCTGCAAGGGGAAACTGGCTTCGGGGAACGAACCTCAGCCCCAATGCGGCTTGGCTCAGGATCCCAGCGCTTACCTAGTTCTGACCTAGCCCTCGGCTCCCCATAGGGCCACGGAGAGTCTGGGCTGCCTCTGTCTCCGTGGGCACTGCTGCGTGGCTGGTGGTCTCCGCAGCTGGAAACCAACTCCAAACGTCTTCTCCTTCGTGGAGAAGGCTGATGTGGCCTGAGCAAGCCCTGTGTGCACTGGTCTTAGCAACCTAACCCTAGGCAGTTCGGGAGGGCCCCACCTAGGGCCTAGCTCCTATACGGCACAAAACGCGCTTCTAGGAGCTGCATTCCACAAAGGGAAACTGGGCTCGGGGAACAAACCTCAACCCCCATGCGGCTTGGCTCAGGATCGCAGCGCTTGCCTGGTTGTTACTTAGCGCTCGGCTCCCCATAGGGCCAAGGATGATCCGGGCTGCCTCTGGCTCCGTGGGCACTGCTGCTTGGCTGGTGCTCTCCGCAGCTGGAAACCAACTCCAAATGTCTTCTCCTTCGCGGAGAAGGCTGATGTGGCCTGAAGAAGCACTGTGTGCACTTGCCCTAGCAACCCACCCCGAGCCAGCTCGGGATGGCCCCCCCCTAGGGCCTAGATCCGTAACGGCACCAAACGGGCTTGTAGGAGCTCCATTCTGCAAAGGGAAACTGGGCTAGGGGAACACACCTCAGCCCCCATGCGGCTGGGCTCAGGATCGCAGCGCTTGCCTAGTTTTGACCTAGCCCTCGGCTCCCCCTAGGGCCAAGGAGGGGCTGGACTGCCTCTGGCTCCGTGGGCACTGCTGCTTGGCTGGTGGTCTCCGCAGCTGGAAACCAACACCAAACGTCTTCTCCTTCGCGAGAAGGCTGATGTTGCATAGAAAAGCATAGTTTTTACTGGCCCTGTCAACCCACGCTTAGCCTAGATCCAGGGAAGGACCCACCTAGGGGCTATCTCGAAACAGCACAACTCGCGCTTGTAAGAGCTGCATTCTGCAAAGGGAAACTGGGCTCGGGGAACACACCTCAGCCCCAATGCGACTTGGCTCCGAATCCCAGCGCTTGCCTAGTTCTCACCTAGCCATCGGCTCCCCATAGGGCCAAGGAGGGTCTGGGCTGCCTCTGGCTCCGTGGGCACTGCTGCTTGGCTGGTGGTCTCCGCAGCTGGAAATCAACTCCAAATTCTGATTTTGCATAGAAAGGCCTAGTTTTTACTGGCCCTATCAACTCACGCTTAGCCTAGATCTAGGGAAGAACCCACCTAGTGGCTATCTCGAAACAGCACGACACGCGCTTCTAGGAGCTGCATTCTGCAAAGGGAAACTGGGCTCGGGGAACAAACCTCAGCCCCAATGCGACTTGGCTCAGGATCCCAGCGCTTGCCTAGTTCTCACCTAGGCCTAGGTTCTCCATAGGTCCAAGGAGGGTCTGGGCTGCCTCTGGCTCCGTGGGCACTGCTTCTTGGCTGGTGGTCTCCACAGCTGGAAACCAACTCCAAGTGACTTCTCCTTCGCGGAGAAGGCTGATATGGCCTGAGGAAGCCGTGTGTGCACTGGCCCTAGCAACCCACCCATAGCCAGCTCGGGAGGGCCCCACCAAGGGCCTAGCTCCGAAACGGCACAAAACGCGCTTCTAGGAGCTGCATTCGGCAAAGGGAAACTGGGCTCGGGGAACAAACCTCAGCCCCAATGCGACTTGGCTCAGGATCAAAGCGCTGGCCTAGTTCTCACCTAGCCCTCAGCTCCCCATAGGGCAAAGGAGGGTCTGGGCTGCCTCTGGCTCCGTGGGCACTGCTGCTTGGCTGGTGGTCTCCGCAGCTGGAAACCAACTCCAAACGCCTTCTCCTTCGCTAGAAGGATGATTTTGCATAGAAAGGCCTAGTTTTTACTGGCCCTGTCAACCCACGCTTAGCCTAGAGCTAGGGAAGGACCCACCTAGGGGCTATCTCGAAACAGCACAACTCGCACTTGTAGGAACTGCATTCTGCAAAGGGAAACTGGGCTCGGGGAACACACCTCAGCCCCAATGCGACTTGGCTCCGGATCCCAGCGCTTGCCTAGTTCTCACCTAGGCCTAGGCTCCCCATAAGTCCAAGGAGAGTCTGGGCTGCCTCTGTCTCCGTGGGCACTGCTGCTTGGCTGGTGGTCTCCGCAGCTGGAAACCAACTCCAAACGCCTTCTCCTTCGCTAGAAGTCTGATTTTGCATAGAAAGGCCTTGTTTTTACTGGCCCTATCAACTCACGTTTAGCCTAGAGCTAGGGAAGGACCCACCTAGTGGCTATCTCCAAACAGCAAGACATGCCCTTCTAGGAGCTCCATTCTGCAAAGGGAAACTGGGCTTGTGGAACAAACCTCAGCCCCAATGTGACTTTGCTCAGGATCCCAGCGCTTGCCTAGTTCTCACCTAGGCCTAGGCTCCCCTTAGGGAAAAGGAGGGTCTGGGCTGCCTCTGGTTCCGTGTGCACTCCTGCTTGGCTGGTGGTCTCCGCAGCTGGAAACCAACTCCAAACGTCTTCTCCTTCGCGGAGAAGGCTGATGTGGCCTGAAGAAGTCCTGTGTGCACTGGCCCTAGCAACCCACCCCTAGCCAGCTCGGGAGGGCCCCACCTAGGGCCTAGCTCCGAAACGGCACAAAACGCGCTTCTAGGAGCTGCATTCTGCAAAGGGAAACTGGGCTCGGGGAACAAACCTCAGCCCCCATGCGGCTTGGCTCAGGATCGCAGCGCTTGCCTGGTTGTTACCTAGCCCTAGGCTCCCCATAATGGCAAGGATGATCTGGGCTGCCTCTGGCTCCGTGGGCACTGCTGCTTGGCTGGTGGTCTCCTCATCTGTAAATCAACTCCATACATCTTCTCCTTCGTGGAGATGGCTGATGTGGCCTGAAGAAGCCCTGTGTGCCCTGGCCCTAGCAACCCACCCCTAGCCAGCTCGGGAGGGCCCCACCGAGGGCCTAGCTCCGAAACGGCACGAAACGCTCTTCTAGGAGCTGCATTCTGCAAAGGGAAACTGGGCTCGGGGAACAAACCTCAGCCCCCGTGCAGCTTGGCTCAGGATCGCAACACTTGCCTCTTTCTCACCTAGCCCCCGGCTCCCCATAGGGCCAAGGAGGGTCTGGGCTGCCTCTGGCTCCTTGGGCACTGCTGCTTGGCTGGTGCTCTACGCAGCTGGAAACCAACTCCAAACGCCTTCTCCTTCGCTAGAAGTCTGATTTTGCATAGAAAGGCCTAGTTTTTACTGGCCCTATCAACTCACGCTTAGGCTAGAGCTAGGGAAGGACCCACCTAGAGGCTATCTCGAAACAGCAGGACACGCGCTTCTAGGAGCCGCATTCTGCAAGGGGAAACTGGCTTCGGGGAACGAACCTCAGCCCCAATGCGGCTTGGCTCAGGATCCCAGCGCTTACCTAGTTCTGACCTAGCCCTCGGCTCCCCATAGGGCCACGGAGAGTCTGGGCTGCCTCTGGCTCCGTGGGCACTGCTGCGTGGCTGGTGGTCTCCGCAGCTGGAAACCAACTCCAAACGTCTTCTCCTTCGTGGAGAAGGCTGATGTGGCCTGAGCAAGCCCTGTGTGCACTGGTCTTAGCAACCTAACCCTAGGCAGTTCGGGAGGGCCGCACCTAGGGCCTAGCTCCTATACGGCACAAAACGCGCTTCTAGGAGCTGCATTCCACAAAGGGAAACTGGGCTCGGGGAACAAACCTCAACCCCCATGCGGCTTGGCTCAGGATCGCAGCGCTTGCCTGGTTGTTACTTAGCGCTCGGCTCCCCATAGGGCCAAGGATGATCCGGGCTGCCTCTGGCTCCGTGGGCACTGCTGCTTGGCTGGTGCTCTCCGCAGCTGGAAACCAACTCCAAATGTCTTCTCCTTCGCGGAGAAGGCTGATGTGGCCTGAAGAAGCACTGTGTGCACTTGCCCTAGCAACCCACCCCGAGCCAGCTCGGGATGGCCCCCCCCTAGGGCCTAGATCCGTAACGGCACCAAACGGGCTTGTAGGAGCTCCATTCTGCAAAGGGAAACTGGGCTAGGGGAACACACCTCAGCCCCCATGCGGCTGGGCTCAGGATCGCAGCGCTTGCCTAGTTTTGACCTAGCCCTCGGCTCCCCATAGGGCCACGGAGAGTCTGGGCTGCCTCTGGCTCCGTGGGCACTGCTGCTTGGCTGGTGGTCTCCGCAGCTGGAAACCAACACCAAACGTCTTCTCCTTCGCGAGAAGGCTGATGTTGCATAGAAAAGCATAGTTTTTACTGGCCCTGTCAACCCACGCTTAGCCTAGATCCAGGGAAGGACCCACCTAGGGGCTATCTCGAAACAGCACAACTCGCGCTTGTAAGAGCTGCATTCTGCAAAGGGAAACTGGGCTCGGGGAACACACCTCAGCCCCAATGCGACTTGGCTCCGAATCCCAGCGCTTGCCTAGTTCTCACCTAGCCATCAGCTGCCCATAGGGCCAAGGAGGGTCTGGGCTGCCTCTGGCTCCGTGGGCACTGCTGCTTGGCTGGTGGTCTCCGCAGCTGGAAATCAACTCCAAATTCTGATTTTGCATAGAAAGGCCTAGTTTTTACTGGCCCTATCAACTCACGCTTAGCCTAGATCTAGGGAAGAACCCACCTAGTGGCTATCTCGAAACAGCACGACACGCGCTTCTAGGAGCTGCATTCTGCAAAGGGAAACTGGGCTCGGGGAACAAACCTCAGCCCCAATGCGACTTGGCTCAGATTCCCAGCGCTTGCCTAGTTCTCACCTAGGCCTAGGTTCTCCATAGGTCCAAGGAGGGTCTGGGCTGCCTCTGGCTCCGTGGGCACTGCTTCTTGGCTGGTGGTCTCCGCAGCTGGAAACCAACTCCAAGTGACTTCTCCTTCGCGGAGAAGGCTGATATGGCCTGAGGAAGCCGTGTGTGCACTGGCCCTAGCAACCCACCCCTAGCCAGCTCGGGAGGGCCCCACCAAGGGCCTAGCTCCGAAACGGCACAAAACGCGCTTCTAGGAGCTGCATTCGGCAAAGGGAAACTGGGCTCGGGGAACAAACCTCAGCCCCAATGCGACTTGGCTCAGGATCAAAGCGCTGGCCTAGTTCTCACCTAGCCCTCAGCTCCCCATAGGGCAAAGGAGGGTCTGGGCTGCCTCTGGCTCCGTGGGCACTGCTGCTTGGCTGGTGGTCTCCGCAGCTGGAAACCAACTCCAAACGCCTTCTCCTTCGCTAGAAGGATGATTTTGCATAGAAAGGCCTAGTTTTTACTGGCCCTGTCAACCCACGCTTAGCCTAGAGCTAGGGAAGGACCCACCTAGGGGCTATCTCGAAACAGCACAACTCGCACTTGTAGGAACTGCATTCTGCAAAGGGAAACTGGGCTCGGGGAACACACCTCAGCCCCAATGCGACTTGGCTCCGGATCCCAGCGCTTGCCTAGTTCTCACCTAGGCCTAGGCTCCCCATAAGTCCAAGGAGAGTCTGGGCTGCCTCTGTCTCCGTGGGCACTGCTGCTTGGCTGGTGGTCTCCGCAGCTGGAAACCAACTCCAAACGCCTTCTCCTTCGCTAGAAGTCTGATTTTGCATAGAAAGGCCTTGTTTTTACTGGCCCTATCAACTCACGCTTAGCCTAGATCTAGGGAAGAACCCACCTAGTGGCTATCTCGAAACAGCACGACACGCGCTTCTAGGAGCTGCATTCTGCAAAGGGAAACTGGGCTCGGGGAACAAACCTCAGCCCCAATGCGACTTGGCTCAGATTCCCAGCGCTTGCCTAGTTCTCACCTAGGCCTAGGTTCTCCATAGGTCCAAGGAGGGTCTGGGCTGCCTCTGGCTCCGTGGGCACTGCTTCTTGGCTGGTGGTCTCCGCAGCTGGAAACCAACTCCAAGTGACTTCTCCTTCGCGGAGAAGGCTGATATGGCCTGAGGAAGCCGTGTGTGCACTGGCCCTAGCAACCCACCCATAGCCAGCTCGGGAGGGCCCCACCAAGGGCCTAGCTCCGAAACGGCACAAAACGCGCTTCTAGGAGCTGCATTCGGCAAAGGGAAACTGGGCTCGGGGAACAAACCTCAGCCCCAATGCGACTTGGCTCAGGATCAAAGCGCTGGCCTAGTTCTCACCTAGCCCTCAGCTCCCCATAGGGCAAAGGAGGGTCTGGGCTGCCTCTGGCTCCGTGGGCACTGCTGCTTGGCTGGTGGTCTCCGCAGCTGGAAACCAACTCCAAACGCCTTCTCCTTCGCTAGAAGGATGATTTTGCATAGAAAGGCCTAGTTTTTACTGGCCCTGTCAACCCACGCTTAGCCTAGAGCTAGGGAAGGACCCACCTAGGGGCTATCTCGAAACAGCACAACTCGCACTTGTAGGAACTGCATTCTGCAAAGGGAAACTGGGCTCGGGGAACACACCTCAGCCCCAATGCGACTTGGCTCCGGATCCCAGCGCTTGCCTAGTTCTCACCTAGGCCTAGGCTCCCCATAAGTCCAAGGAGAGTCTGGGCTGCCTCTGTCTCCGTGGGCACTGCTGCTTGGCTGGTGGTCTCCGCAGCTGGAAACCAACTCCAAACGCCTTCTCCTTCGCTAGAAGTCTGATTTTGCATAGAAAGGCCTTGTTTTTACTGGCCCTATCAACTCACGTTTAGCCTAGAGCTAGGGAAGGACCCACCTAGTGGCTATCTCCAAACAGCAAGACATGCCCTTCTAGGAGCTCCATTCTGCAAAGGGAAACTGGGCTTGGGGAACAAACCTCAGCCCCAATGTGACTTTGCTCAGGATCCCAGCGCTTGCCTAGTTCTCACCTAGGCCTAGGCTCCCCTTAGGGAAAAGGAGGGTCTGGGCTGCCTCTGGTTCCGTGTGCACTCCTGCTTGGCTGGTGGTCTCCGCAGCTGGAAACCAACTCCAAACGTCTTCTCCTTCGCGGAGAAGGCTGATGTGGCCTGAAGAAGTCCTGTGTGCACTGGCCCTAGCAACCCACCCCTAGCCAGCTCGGGAGGGCCCCACCTAGGGCCTAGCTCCGAAACGGCACAAAACGCGCTTCTAGGAGCTGCATTCTGCAAAGGGAAACTGGGCTCGGGGAACAAACCTCAGCCCCCATGCGGCTTGGCTCAGGATCGCAGCGCTTGCCTGGTTGTTACCTAGCCCTAGGCTCCCCATAATGGCAAGGATGATCTGGGCTGCCTCTGGCTCCGTGGGCACTGCTGCTTGGCTGGTGGTCTCCTCATCTGTAAATCAACTCCATACATCTTCTCCTTCGTGGAGATGGCTGATGTGGCCTGAAGAAGCCCTGTGTGCCCTGGCCCTAGCAACCCACCCCTAGCCAGCTCGGGAGGGCCCCACCGAGGGCCTAGCTCCGAAACGGCACGAAACGCTCTTCTAGGAGCTGCATTCTGCAAAGGGAAACTGGGCTCGGGGAACAAACCTCAGCCCCCGTGCAGCTTGGCTCAGGATCGCAACACTTGCCTCTTTCTCACCTAGCCCCCGGCTCCCCATAGGGCCAAGGAGGGTCTGGGCTGCCTCTGGCTCCTTGGGCACTGCTGCTTGGCTGGTGCTCT
This sequence comes from Sus scrofa, assembly GCF_054392235.1. Taxonomy (NCBI): domain Eukaryota; kingdom Metazoa; phylum Chordata; class Mammalia; order Artiodactyla; family Suidae; genus Sus; species Sus scrofa. Next base: position 51,979,503 of record NC_139385.1, on the reverse strand, counting down.
ACGCAGCTGGAAACCAACTCCAAACGCCTTCTCCTTCGCTAGAAGTCTGATTTTGCATAGAAAGGCCTAGTTTTTACTGGCCCTATCAACTCACGCTTAGGCTAGAGCTAGGGAAGGACCCACCTAGAGGCTATCTCGAAACAGCAGGACACGCGCTTCTAGGAGCCGCATTCTGCAAGGGGAAACTGGCTTCGGGGAACGAACCTCAGCCCCAATGCGGCTTGGCTCAGGATCCCAGCGCTTACCTAGTTCTGACCTAGCCCTCGGCTCCCCATAGGGCCACGGAGAGTCTGGGCTGCCTCTGGCTCCGTGGGCACTGCTGCGTGGCTGGTGGTCTCCGCAGCTGGAAACCAACTCCAAACGTCTTCTCCTTCGTGGAGAAGGCTGATGTGGCCTGAGCAAGCCCTGTGTGCACTGGTCTTAGCAACCTAACCCTAGGCAGTTCGGGAGGGCCGCACCTAGGGCCTAGCTCCTATACGGCACAAAACGCGCTTCTAGGAGCTGCATTCCACAAAGGGAAACTGGGCTCGGGGAACAAACCTCAACCCCCATGCGGCTTGGCTCAGGATCGCAGCGCTTGCCTGGTTCTTACTTAGCGCTCGGCTCCCCATAGGGCCAAGGATGATCCGGGCTGCCTCTGGCTCCGTGGGCACTGCTGCTTGGCTGGTGCTCTCCGCAGCTGGAAACCAACTCCAAATGTCTTCTCCTTCGCGGAGAAGGCTGATGTGGCCTGAAGAAGCACTGTGTGCACTTGCCCTAGCAACCCACCCCGAGCCAGCTCGGGATGGCCCCCCCCTAGGGCCTAGATCCGTAACGGCACCAAACGGGCTTGTAGGAGCTCCATTCTGCAAAGGGAAACTGGGCTAGGGGAACACACCTCAGCCCCCATGCGGCTGGGCTCAGGATCGCAGCGCTTGCCTAGTTTTGACCTAGCCCTCGGCTCCCCATAGGGCCACGGAGAGTCTGGGCTGCCTCTGGCTCCGTGGGCACTGCTGCTTGGCTGGTGGTCTCCGCAGCTGGAAACCAACTCCAAACGCCTTCTCCTTCGCTAGAAGTCTGATTTTGCATAGAAAGGCCTTGTTTTTACTGGCCCTATCAACTCACGTTTAGCCTAGAGCTAGGGAAGGACCCACCTAGTGGCTATCTCCAAACAGCAAGACATGCCCTTCTAGGAGCTCCATTCTGCAAAGGGAAACTGGGCTTGGGGAACAAACCTCAGCCCCAATGTGACTTTGCTCAGGATCCCAGCGCTTGCCTAGTTCTCACCTAGGCCTAGGCTCCCCTTAGGGAAAAGGAGGGTCTGGGCTGCCTCTGGTTCCGTGTGCACTCCTGCTTGGCTGGTGGTCTCCGCAGCTGGAAACCAACTCCAAACGTCTTCTCCTTCGCGGAGAAGGCTGATGTGGCCTGAAGAAGTCCTGTGTGCACTGGCCATAGCAACCCACCCCTAGCCAGCTCGGGAGGGCCCCACCTAGGGCCTAGCTCCGAAACGGCACAAAACGCGCTTCTAGGAGCTGCATTCTGCAAAGGGAAACTGGGCTCGGGGAACAAACCTCAGCCCCCATGCGGCTTGGCTCAGGATCGCAGCGCTTGCCTGGTTGTTACCTAGCCCTAGGCTCCCCATAATGGCAAGGATGATCTGGGCTGCCTCTGGCTCCGTGGGCACTGCTGCTTGGCTGGTGGTCTCCTCATCTGTAAATCAACTCCATACATCTTCTCCTTCGTGGAGATGGCTGATGTGGCCTGAAGAAGCCCTGTGTGCCCTGGCCCTAGCAACCCACCCCTAGCCAGCTCGGGAGGGCCCCACCGAGGGCCTAGCTCCGAAACGGCACGAAACGCTCTTCTAGGAGCTGCATTCTGCAAAGGGAAACTGGGCTCGGGGAACAAACCTCAGCCCCCGTGCGGCTTGGCTCAGGATCGCAACACTTGCCTCTTTCTCACCTAGCCCCCGGCTCCCCATAGGGCCAAGGAGGGTCTGGGCTGCCTCTGGCTCCTTGGGCACTGCTGCTTGGCTGGTGCTCTACGCAGCTGGAAACCAACTCCAAACGCCTTCTCCTTCGCTAGAAGTCTGATTTTGCATAGAAAGGCCTAGTTTTTACTGGCCCTATCAACTCACGCTTAGGCTAGAGCTAGGGAAGGACCCACCTAGAGGCTATCTCGAAACAGCAGGACACGCGCTTCTAGGAGCCGCATTCTGCAAGGGGAAACTGGCTTCGGGGAACGAACCTCAGCCCCAATGCGGCTTGGCTCAGGATCCCAGCGCTTACCTAGTTCTGACCTAGCCCTCGGCTCCCCATAGGGCCACGGAGAGTCTGGGCTGCCTCTGGCTCCGTGGGCACTGCTGCGTGGCTGGTGGTCTCCGCAGCTGGAAACCAACTCCAAACGTCTTCTCCTTCGTGGAGAAGGCTGATGTGGCCTGAGCAAGCCCTGTGTGCACTGGTCTTAGCAACCTAACCCTAGGCAGTTCGGGAGGGCCGCACCTAGGGCCTAGCTCCTATACGGCACAAAACGCGCTTCTAGGAGCTGCATTCCACAAAGGGAAACTGGGCTCGGGGAACAAACCTCAACCCCCATGCGGCTTGGCTCAGGATCGCAGCGCTTGCCTGGTTGTTACTTAGCGCTCGGCTCCCCATAGGGCCAAGGATGATCCGGGCTGCCTCTGGCTCCGTGGGCACTGCTGCTTGGCTGGTGCTCTCCGCAGCTGGAAACCAACTCCAAATGTCTTCTCCTTCGCGGAGAAGGCTGATGTGGCCTGAAGAAGCACTGTGTGCACTTGCCCTAGCAACCCACCCCGAGCCAGCTCGGGATGGCCCCCCCCTAGGGCCTAGATCCGTAACGGCACCAAACGGGCTTGTAGGAGCTCCATTCTGCAAAGGGAAACTGGGCTAGGGGAACACACCTCAGCCCCCATGCGGCTGGGCTCAGGATCGCAGCGCTTGCCTAGTTTTGACCTAGCCCTCGGCTCCCCATAGGGCCACGGAGAGTCTGGGCTGCCTCTGGCTCCGTGGGCACTGCTGCTTGGCTGGTGGTCTCCGCAGCTGGAAACCAACACCAAACGTCTTCTCCTTCGCGAGAAGGCTGATGTTGCATAGAAAAGCATAGTTTTTACTGGCCCTGTCAACCCACGCTTAGCCTAGATCCAGGGAAGGACCCACCTAGGGGCTATCTCGAAACAGCACAACTCGCGCTTGTAAGAGCTGCATTCTGCAAAGGGAAACTGGGCTCGGGGAACACACCTCAGCCCCAATGCGACTTGGCTCCGAATCCCAGCGCTTGCCTAGTTCTCACCTAGCCATCGGCTGCCCATAGGGCCAAGGAGGGTCTGGGCTGCCTCTGGCTCCGTGGGCACTGCTGCTTGGCTGGTGGTCTCCGCAGCTGGAAATCAACTCCAAATTCTGATTTTGCATAGAAAGGCCTAGTTTTTACTGGCCCTATCAACTCACGCTTAGCCTAGATCTAGGGAAGAACCCACCTAGTGGCTATCTCGAAACAGCACGACACGCGCTTCTAGGAGCTGCATTCTGCAAAGGGAAACTGGGCTCGGGGAACAAACCTCAGCCCCAATGCGACTTGGCTCAGATTCCCAGCGCTTGCCTAGTTCTCACCTAGGCCTAGGTTCTCCATAGGTCCAAGGAGGGTCTGGGCTGCCTCTGGCTCCGTGGGCACTGCTTCTTGGCTGGTGGTCTCCGCAGCTGGAAACCAACTCCAAGTGACTTCTCCTTCGCGGAGAAGGCTGATATGGCCTGAGGAAGCCGTGTGTGCACTGGCCCTAGCAACCCACCCCTAGCCAGCTCGGGAGGGCCCCACCAAGGGCCTAGCTCCGAAACGGCACAAAACGCGCTTCTAGGAGCTGCATTCGGCAAAGGGAAACTGGGCTCGGGGAACAAACCTCAGCCCCAATGCGACTTGGCTCAGGATCAAAGCGCTGGCCTAGTTCTCACCTAGCCCTCAGCTCCCCATAGGGCAAAGGAGGGTCTGGGCTGCCTCTGGCTCCGTGGGCACTGCTGCTTGGCTGGTGGTCTCCGCAGCTGGAAACCAACTCCAAACGCCTTCTCCTTCGCTAGAAGGATGATTTTGCATAGAAAGGCCTAGTTTTTACTGGCCCTGTCAACCCACGCTTAGCCTAGAGCTAGGGAAGGACCCACCTAGGGGCTATCTCGAAACAGCACAACTCGCACTTGTAGGAACTGCATTCTGCAAAGGGAAACTGGGCTCGGGGAACACACCTCAGCCCCAATGCGACTTGGCTCCGGATCCCAGCGCTTGCCTAGTTCTCACCTAGGCCTAGGCTCCCCATAAGTCCAAGGAGAGTCTGGGCTGCCTCTGTCTCCGTGGGCACTGCTGCTTGGCTGGTGGTCTCCGCAGCTGGAAACCAACTCCAAACGCCTTCTCCTTCGCTAGAAGTCTGATTTTGCATAGAAAGGCCTTGTTTTTACTGGCCCTATCAACTCACGCTTAGCCTAGATCTAGGGAAGAACCCACCTAGTGGCTATCTCGAAACAGCACGACACGCGCTTCTAGGAGCTGCATTCTGCAAAGGGAAACTGGGCTCGGGGAACAAACCTCAGCCCCAATGCGACTTGGCTCAGATTCCCAGCGCTTGCCTAGTTCTCACCTAGGCCTAGGTTCTCCATAGGTCCAAGGAGGGTCTGGGCTGCCTCTGGCTCCGTGGGCACTGCTTCTTGGCTGGTGGTCTCCGCAGCTGGAAACCAACTCCAAGTGACTTCTCCTTCGCGGAGAAGGCTGATATGGCCTGAGGAAGCCGTGTGTGCACTGGCCCTAGCAACCCACCCATAGCCAGCTCGGGAGGGCCCCACCAAGGGCCTAGCTCCGAAACGGCACAAAACGCGCTTCTAGGAGCTGCATTCGGCAAAGGGAAACTGGGCTCGGGGAACAAACCTCAGCCCCAATGCGACTTGGCTCAGGATCAAAGCGCTGGCCTAGTTCTCACCTAGCCCTCAGCTCCCCATAGGGCAAAGGAGGGTCTGGGCTGCCTCTGGCTCCGTGGGCACTGCTGCTTGGCTGGTGGTCTCCGCAGCTGGAAACCAACTCCAAACGCCTTCTCCTTCGCTAGAAGGATGATTTTGCATAGAAAGGCCTAGTTTTTACTGGCCCTGTCAACCCACGCTTAGCCTAGAGCTAGGGAAGGACCCACCTAGGGGCTATCTCGAAACAGCACAACTCGCACTTGTAGGAACTGCATTCTGCAAAGGGAAACTGGGCTCGGGGAACACACCTCAGCCCCAATGCGACTTGGCTCCGGATCCCAGCGCTTGCCTAGTTCTCACCTAGGCCTAGGCTCCCCATAAGTCCAAGGAGAGTCTGGGCTGCCTCTGTCTCCGTGGGCACTGCTGCTTGGCTGGTGGTCTCCGCAGCTGGAAACCAACTCCAAACGCCTTCTCCTTCGCTAGAAGTCTGATTTTGCATAGAAAGGCCTTGTTTTTACTGGCCCTATCAACTCACGTTTAGCCTAGAGCTAGGGAAGGACCCACCTAGTGGCTATCTCCAAACAGCAAGACATGCCCTTCTAGGAGCTCCATTCTGCAAAGGGAAACTGGGCTTGTGGAACAAACCTCAGCCCCAATGTGACTTTGCTCAGGATCCCAGCGCTTGCCTAGTTCTCACCTAGGCCTAGGCTCCCCTTAGGGAAAAGGAGGGTCTGGGCTGCCTCTGGTTCCGTGTGCACTCCTGCTTGGCTGGTGGTCTCCGCAGCTGGAAACCAACTCCAAACGTCTTCTCCTTCGCGGAGAAGGCTGATGTGGCCTGAAGAAGTCCTGTGTGCACTGGCCCTAGCAACCCACCCCTAGCCAGCTCGGGAGGGCCCCACCTAGGGCCTAGCTCCGAAACGGCACAAAACGCGCTTCTAGGAGCTGCATTCGGCAAAGGGAAACTGGGCTCGGGGAACAAACCTCAGCCCCCATGCGGCTTGGCTCAGGATCGCAGCGCTTGCCTGGTTGTTACCTAGCCCTAGGCTCCCCATAATGGCAAGGATGATCTGGGCTGCCTCTGGCTCCGTGGGCACTGCTGCTTGGCTGGTGGTCTCCTCATCTGTAAATCAACTCCATACATCTTCTCCTTCGTGGAGATGGCTGATGTGGCCTGAAGAAGCCCTGTGTGCCCTGGCCCTAGCAACCCACCCCTAGCCAGCTCGGGAGGGCCCCACCGAGGGCCTAGCTCCGAAACGGCACGAAACGCTCTTCTAGGAGCTGCATTCTGCAAAGGGAAACTGGGCTCGGGGAACAAACCTCAGCCCCCGTGCAGCTTGGCTCAGGATCGCAACACTTGCCTCTTTCTCACCTAGCCCCCGGCTCCCCATAGGGCCAAGGAGGGTCTGGGCTGCCTCTGGCTCCTTGGGCACTGCTGCTTGGCTGGTGCTCTACGCAGCTGGAAACCAACTCCAAACGCCTTCTCCTTCGCTAGAAGTCTGATTTTGCATAGAAAGGCCTAGTTTTTACTGGCCCTATCAACTCACGCTTAGGCTAGAGCTAGGGAAGGACCCACCTAGAGGCTATCTCGAAACAGCAGGACACGCGCTTCTAGGAGCCGCATTCTGCAAGGGGAAACTGGCTTCGGGGAACGAACCTCAGCCCCAATGCGGCTTGGCTCAGGATCCCAGCGCTTACCTAGTTCTGACCTAGCCCTCGGCTCCCCATAGGGCCACGGAGAGTCTGGGCTGCCTCTGGCTCCGTGGGCACTGCTGCGTGGCTGGTGGTCTCCGCAGCTGGAAACCAACTCCAAACGTCTTCTCCTTCGTGGAGAAGGCTGATGTGGCCTGAGCAAGCCCTGTGTGCACTGGTCTTAGCAACCTAACCCTAGGCAGTTCGGGAGGGCCGCACCTAGGGCCTAGCTCCTATACGGCACAAAACGCGCTTCTAGGAGCTGCATTCCACAAAGGGAAACTGGGCTCGGGGAACAAACCTCAACCCCCATGCGGCTTGGCTCAGGATCGCAGCGCTTGCCTGGTTGTTACTTAGCGCTCGGCTCCCCATAGGGCCAAGGATGATCCGGGCTGCCTCTGGCTCCGTGGGCACTGCTGCTTGGCTGGTGCTCTCCGCAGCTGGAAACCAACTCCAAATGTCTTCTCCTTCGCGGAGAAGGCTGATGTGGCCTGAAGAAGCACTGTGTGCACTTGCCCTAGCAACCCACCCCGAGCCAGCTCGGGATGGCCCCCCCCTAGGGCCTAGATCCGTAACGGCACCAAACGGGCTTGTAGGAGCTCCATTCTGCAAAGGGAAACTGGGCTAGGGGAACACACCTCAGCCCCCATGCGGCTGGGCTCAGGATCGCAGCGCTTGCCTAGTTTTGACCTAGCCCTCGGCTCCCCATAGGGCCACGGAGAGTCTGGGCTGCCTCTGGCTCCGTGGGCACTGCTGCTTGGCTGGTGGTCTCCGCAGCTGGAAACCAACACCAAACGTCTTCTCCTTCGCGAGAAGGCTGATGTTGCATAGAAAAGCATAGTTTTTACTGGCCCTGTCAACCCACGCTTAGCCTAGATCCAGGGAAGGACCCACCTAGGGGCTATCTCGAAACAGCACAACTCGCGCTTGTAAGAGCTGCATTCTGCAAAGGGAAACTGGGCTCGGGGAACAAACCTCAGCCCCAATGCGACTTGGCTCAGGATCCCAGCGCTTGCCTAGTTCTCACCTAGCCATCGGCTGCCCATAGGGCCAAGGAGGGTCTGGGCTGCCTCTGGCTCCGTGGGCACTGCTTCTTGGCTGGTGGTCTCCGCAGCTGGAAACCAACTCCAAGTGACTTCTCCTTCGCGGAGAAGGCTGATATGGCCTGAGGAAGCCGTGTGTGCACTGGCCCTAGCAACCCACCCATAGCCAGCTCGGGAGGGCCCCACCAAGGGCCTAGCTCCGAAACGGCACAAAACGCGCTTCTAGGAGCTGCATTCGGCAAAGGGAAACTGGGCTCGGGGAACAAACCTCAGCCCCAATGCGACTTGGCTCAGGATCAAAGCGCTGGCCTAGTTCTCACCTAGCCCTCAGCTCCCCATAGGGCAAAGGAGGGTCTGGGCTGCCTCTGGCTCCGTGGGCACTGCTGCTTGGCTGGTGGTCTCCGCAGCTGGAAACCAACTCCAAACGCCTTCTCCTTCGCTAGAAGGATGATTTTGCATAGAAAGGCCTAGTTTTTACTGGCCCTGTCAACCCACGCTTAGCCTAGAGCTAGGGAAGCACCCACTTAGGGGCTATCTCGAAACAGCACAACTCGCACTTGTAGGAACTGCATTCTGCAAAGGGAAACTGGGCTCGGGGAACACACCTCAGCCCCAATGCGACTTGGTTCCGGATCCCAGCGCTTGCCTAGTTCTCACCTAGGCCTAGGCTCCCCATAAGTCCAAGGAGAGTCTGGGCTGCCTCTGTCTCCGTGGGCACTGCTGCTTGGCTGGTGGTCTCCGCAGCTGGAAACCAACTCCAAACGCCTTCTCCTTCGCTAGAAGTCTGATTTTGCATAGAAAGGCCTTGTTTTTACTGGCCCTATCAACTCACGTTTAGCCTAGAGCTAGGGAAGGACCCACCTAGTGGCTATCTCCAAACAGCAAGACATGCCCTTCTAGGAGCTCCATTCTGCAAAGGGAAACTGGGCTTGTGGAACAAACCTCAGCCCCAATGTGACTTTGCTCAGGATCCCAGCGCTTGCCTAGTTCTCACCTAGGCCTAGGCTCCCCTTAGGGAAAAGGAGGGTCTGGGCTGCCTCTGGTTCCGTGTGCACTCCTGCTTGGCTGGTGGTCTCCGCAGCTGGAAACCAACTCCAAACGTCTTCTCCTTCGCGGAGAAGGCTGATGTGGCCTGAAGAAGTCCTGTGTGCACTGGCCCTAGCAACCCACCCCTAGCCAGCTCGGGAGGGCCCCACCTAGGGCCTAGCTCCGAAACGGCACAAAACGCGCTTCTAGGAGCTGCATTCTGCAAAGGGAAACTGGGCTCGGGGAACAAACCTCAGCCCCCATGCGGCTTGGCTCAGGATCGCAGCGCTTGCCTGGTTGTTACCTAGCCCTAGGCTCCCCATAATGGCAAGGATGATCTGGGCTGCCTCTGGCTCCGTGGGCACTGCTGCTTGGCTGGTGGTCTCCTCATCTGTAAATCAACTCCATACATCTTCTCCTTCGTGGAGATGGCTGATGTGGCCTGAAGAAGCCCTGTGTGCCCTGGCCCTAGCAACCCACCCCTAGCCAGCTCGGGAGGGCCCCACCGAGGGCCTAGCTCCGAAACGGCACGAAACGCTCTTCTAGGAGCTGCATTCTGCAAAGGGAAACTGGGCTCGGGGAACAAACCTCAGCCCCCGTGCGGCTTGGCTCAGGATCGCAACACTTGCCTCTTTCTCACCTAGCCCCCGGCTCCCCATAGGGCCAAGGAGGGTCTGGGCTGCCTCTGGCTCCTTGGGCACTGCTGCTTGGCTGGTGCTCTACGCAGCTGGAAACCAACTCCAAACGCCTTCTCCTTCGCTAGAAGTCTGATTTTGCATAGAAAGGCCTAGTTTTTACTGGCCCGATCAACTCATGCTTAGGCTAGAGCTAGGGAAGGACCCACCTAGAGGCTATCTCGAAACAGCAGGACACGCGCTTCTAGGAGCCGCATTCTGCAAGGGGAAACTGGCTTCGGGGAACGAACCTCAGCCCCAATGCGGCTTGGCTCAGGATCCCAGCGCTTACCTAGTTCTGACCTAGCCCTCGGCTCCCCATAGGGCCACGGAGAGTCTGGGCTGCCTCTGTCTCCGTGGGCACTGCTGCGTGGCTGGTGGTCTCCGCAGCTGGAAACCAACTTCAAACGCCTTCTCCTTCGCGAGAAGGCTGATGTTGCATAGAAAAGCATAGTTTTTACTGGCCCTGTCAACCCACGCTTAGCCTAGATCCAGGGAAGGACCCACCTAGGGGCTATCTCGAAACAGCACAACTCGCGCTTGTAGGAGCTGCATTCTGCAAAGGGAAACTGGGCTCGGGGAACACACCTCAGCCCCAATGCGACTTGGCTCCGAATCCCAGCGCTTGCCTAGTTCTCACCTAGCCCTCGGCTCCCCATAGGGCCAAGGAGGGTCTGGGCTGCCTCTGGCTCCGTGGGCACTGCTGCTTGGCTGGTGGTCTCCGCAGCTGGAAATCAACTCCAAATTCTGATTTTGCATAGAAAGGCCTAGTTTTTACTGGCCCTATCAACTCACGCTTAGCCTAGATCTAGGGAAGTACCCACCTAGTGGCTATCTCGAAACAGCACGACACGCGCTTCTAGGAGCTGCATTCTGCAAAGGGAAACTGGGCTCGGGGAACAAACCTCAGCCCCAATGCGACTTGGCTCAGGATCCCAGCGCTTGCCTAGTTCTCACCTAGGCCTAGGTTCTCCATAGGTCCAAGGAGGGTCTGGGCTGCCTCTGGCTCCGTGGGCACTGCTTCTTGGCTGGTGGTCTCCGCAGCTGGAAACCAACTCCAAGTGACTTCTCCTTCGCGGAGAAGGCTGATATGGCCTGAGGAAGCCGTGTGTGCACTGGCCCTAGCAACCCACCCCTAGCCAGCTCGGGAGGGCCCCACCAAGGGCCTAGCTCCGAAACGGCACAAAACGCGCTTCTAGGAGCTGCATTCGGCAAAGGGAAACTGGGCTCGGGGAACAAACCTCAGCCCCAATGCGACTTGGCTCAGGATCAAAGCGCTGGCCTAGTTCTCACCTAGCCCTCAGCTCCCCATAGGGCAAAGGAGGGTCTGGGCTGCCTCTGGCTCCGTGGGCACTGCTGCTTGGCTGGTGGTCTCCGCAGCTGGAAACCAACTCCAAATGCCTTCTCCTTCGCTAGAAGGATGATTTTGCATAGAAAGGCCTAGTTTTTACTGGCCCTGTCAACCCACGCTTAGCCTAGAGCTAGGGAAGCACCCACTTAGGGGCTATCTCGAAACAGCACAACTCGCACTTGTAGGAACTGCATTCTGCAAAGGGAAACTGGGCTCGGGGAACACACCTCAGCCCCAATGCGACTTGGCTCCGGATCCCAGCGCTTGCCTAGTTCTCACCTAGGCCTAGGCTCCCCATAAGTCCAAGGAGAGTCTGGGCTGCCTCTGTCTCCGTGGGCACTGCTGCTTGGCTGGTGGTCTCCGCAGCTGGAAACCAACTCCAAACGCCTTCTCCTTCGCTAGAAGTCTGATTTTGCATAGAAAGGCCTTGTTTTTACTGGCCCTATCAACTCACGCTTAGCCTAGATCTAGGGAAGGACCCACCTAGTGGCTATCTCCAAACAGCAAGACATGCCCTTCTAGGAGCTCCATTCTGCAAAGGGAAACTGGGCTTGGGGAACAAACCTCAGCCCCAATGTGACTTTGCTCAGGATCCCAGCGCTTGCCTAGTTCTCACCTAGGCCTAGGCTCCCCTTAGGGAAAAGGAGGGTCTGGGCTGCCTCTGGTTCCGTGTGCACTCCTGCTTGGCTGGTGGTCTCCGCAGCTGGAAACCAACTCCAAACGTCTTCTCCTTCGCGGAGAAGGCTGATGTGGCCTGAAGAAGTCCTGTGTGCACTGGCCCTAGCAACCCACCCCTAGCCAGCTCGGGAGGGCCCCACCTAGGGCCTAGCTCCGAAACGGCACAAAACGCGCTTCTAGGAGCTGCATTCTGCAAAGGGAAACTGGGCTCGGGGAACAAACCTCAGCCCCCATGCGGCTTGGCTCAGGATCGCAGCGCTTGCCTGGTTGTTACCTAGCCCTAGGCTCCCCATAATGGCAAGGATGATCTGGGCTGCCTCTGGCTCCGTGGGCACTGCTGCTTGGCTGGTGGTCTCCTCATCTGTAAATCAACTCCATACATCTTCTCCTTCGTGGAGATGGCTGATGTGGCCTGAAGAAGCCCTGTGTGCCCTGGCCCTAGCAACCCACCCCTAGCCAGCTCGGGAGGGCCCCACCGAGGGCCTAGCTCCGAAACGGCACGAAACGCTCTTCTAGGAGCTGCATTCTGCAAAGGGAAACTGGGCTCGGGGAACAAACCTCAGCCCCCGTGCGGCTTGGCTCAGGATCGCAACACTTGCCTCTTTCTCACCTAGCCCCCGGCTCCCCATAGGGCCAAGGAGGGTCTGGGCTGCCTCTGGCTCCTTGGGCACTGCTGCTTGGCTGGTGCTCTACGCAGCTGGAAACCAACTCCAAACGCCTTCTCCTTCGCTAGAAGTCTGATTTTGCATAGAAAGGCCTAGTTTTTACTGGCCCGATCAACTCACGCTTAGGCTAGAGCTAGGGAAGGACCCACCTAGAGGCTATCTCGAAACAGCAGGACACGCGCTTCTAGGAGCCGCATTCTGCAAGGGGAAACTGGCTTCGGGGAACGAACCTCAGCCCCAATGCGGCTTGGCTCAGGATCCCAGCGCTTACCTAGTTCTGACCTAGCCCTCGGCTCCCCATAGGGCCACGGAGAGTCTGGGCTGCCTCTGGCTCCGTGGGCACTGCTGCGTGGCTGGTGGTCTCCGCAGCTGGAAACCAACTCCAAACGTCTTCTCCTTCGTGGAGAAGGCTGATGTGGCCTGAGCAAGCCCTGTGTGCACTGGTCTTAGCAACCTAACCCTAGGCAGTTCGGGAGGGCCGCACCTAGGGCCTAGCTCCTATACGGCACAAAACGCGCTTCTAGGAGCTGCATTCCACAAAGGGAAACTGGGCTCGGGGAACAAACCTCAACCCCCATGCGGCTTGGCTCAGGATCGCAGCGCTTGCCTGGTTGTTACTTAGCGCTCGGCTCCCCATAGGGCCAAGGATGATCCGGGCTGCCTCTGGCTCCGTGGGCACTGCTGCTTGGCTGGTGCTCTCCGCAGCTGGAAACCAACTCCAAATGTCTTCTCCTTCGCGGAGAAGGCTGATGTGGCCTGAAGAAGCACTGTGTGCACTTGCCCTAGCAACCCACCCCGAGCCAGCTCGGGATGGCCCCCCCCTAGGGCCTAGATCCGTAACGGCACCAAACGGGCTTGTAGGAGCTCCATTCTGCAAAGGGAAACTGGGCTAGGGGAACACACCTCAGCCCCCATGCGGCTGGGCTCAGGATCGCAGCGCTTGCCTAGTTTTGACCTAGCCCTCGGCTCCCCATAGGGCCACGGAGAGTCTGGGCTGCCTCTGGCTCCGTGGGCACTGCTGCTTGGCTGGTGGTCTCCGCAGCTGGAAACCAACACCAAACGTCTTCTCCTTCGCGAGAAGGCTGATGTTGCATAGAAAAGCATAGTTTTTACTGGCCCTGTCAACCCACGCTTAGCCTAGATCCAGGGAAGGACCCACCTAGGGGCTATCTCGAAACAGCACAACTCGCGCTTGTAAGAGCTGCATTCTGCAAAGGGAAACTGGGCTCGGGGAACACACCTCAGCCCCAATGCGACTTGGCTCCGGATCCCAGCGCTTGCCTAGTTCTCACCTAGCCATCGGCTGCCCATAGGGCCAAGGAGGGTCTGGGCTGCCTCTGGCTCCGTGGGCACTGCTGCTTGGCTGGTGGTCTCCGCAGCTGGAAATCAACTCCAAATTCTGATTTTGCATAGAAAGGCCTAGTTTTTACTGGCCCTATCAACTCACGCTTAGCCTAGATCTAGGGAAGAACCCACCTAGTGGCTATCTCGAAACAGCACGACACGCGCTTCTAGGAGCTGCATTCTGCAAAGGGAAACTGGGCTCGGGGAACAAACCTCAGCCCCAATGCGACTTGGCTCAGATTCCCAGCGCTTGCCTAGTTCTCACCTAGGCCTAGGTTCTCCATAGGTCCAAGGAGGGTCTGGGCTGCCTCTGGCTCCGTGGGCACTGCTTCTTGGCTGGTGGTCTCCGCAGCTGGAAACCAACTCCAAGTGACTTCTCCTTCGCGGAGAAGGCTGATATGGCCTGAGGAAGCCGTGTGTGCACTGGCCCTAGCAACCCACCCCTAGCCAGCTCGGGAGGGCCCCACCAAGGGCCTAGCTCCGAAACGGCACAAAACGCGCTTCTAGGAGCTGCATTCGGCAAAGGGAAACTGGGCTCGGGGAACAAACCTCAGCCCCAATGCGACTTGGCTCAGGATCAAAGCGCTGGCCTAGTTCTCACCTAGCCCTCAGCTCCCCATAGGGCAAAGGAGGGTCTGGGCTGCCTCTGGCTCCGTGGGCACTGCTGCTTGGCTGGTGGTCTCCGCAGCTGGAAACCAACTCCAAACGCCTTCTCCTTCGCTAGAAGGATGATTTTGCATAGAAAGGCCTAGTTTTTACTGGCCCTGTCAACCCACGCTTAGCCTAGAGCTAGGGAAGGACCCACCTAGGGGCTATCTCGAAACAGCACAACTCGCACTTGTAGGAACTGCATTCTGCAAAGGGAAACTGGGCTCGGGGAACACACCTCAGCCCCAATGCGACTTGGCTCCGGATCCCAGCGCTTGCCTAGTTCTCACCTAGGCCTAGGCTCCCCATAAGTCCAAGGAGAGTCTGGGCTGCCTCTGTCTCCGTGGGCACTGCTGCTTGGCTGGTGGTCTCCGCAGCTGGAAACCAACTCCAAACGCCTTCTCCTTCGCTAGAAGTCTGATTTTGCATAGAAAGGCCTTGTTTTTACTGGCCCTATCAACTCACGCTTAGCCTAGATCTAGGGAAGAACCCACCTAGTGGCTATCTCGAAACAGCACGACACGCGCTTCTAGGAGCTGCATTCTGCAAAGGGAAACTGGGCTCGGGGAACAAACCTCAGCCCCAATGCGACTTGGCTCAGATTCCCAGCGCTTGCCTAGTTCTCACCTAGGCCTAGGTTCTCCATAGGTCCAAGGAGGGTCTGGGCTGCCTCTGGCTCCGTGGGCACTGCTTCTTGGCTGGTGGTCTCCGCAGCTGGAAACCAACTCCAAGTGACTTCTCCTTCGCGGAGAAGGCTGATATGGCCTGAGGAAGCCGTGTGTGCACTGGCCCTAGCAACCCACCCATAGCCAGCTCGGGAGGGCCCCACCAAGGGCCTAGCTCCGAAACGGCACAAAACGCGCTTCTAGGAGCTGCATTCGGCAAAGGGAAACTGGGCTCGGGGAACAAACCTCAGCCCCAATGCGACTTGGCTCAGGATCAAAGCGCTGGCCTAGTTCTCACCTAGCCCTCAGCTCCCCATAGGGCAAAGGAGGGTCTGGGCTGCCTCTGGCTCCGTGGGCACTGCTGCTTGGCTGGTGGTCTCCGCAGCTGGAAACCAACTCCAAACGCCTTCTCCTTCGCTAGAAGGATGATTTTGCATAGAAAGGCCTAGTTTTTACTGGCCCTGTCAACCCACGCTTAGCCTAGAGCTAGGGAAGGACCCACCTAGGGGCTATCTCGAAACAGCACAACTCGCACTTGTAGGAACTGCATTCTGCAAAGGGAAACTGGGCTCGGGGAACACACCTCAGCCCCAATGCGACTTGGCTCCGGATCCCAGCGCTTGCCTAGTTCTCACCTAGGCCTAGGCTCCCCATAAGTCCAAGGAGAGTCTGGGCTGCCTCTGTCTCCGTGGGCACTGCTGCTTGGCTGGTGGTCTCCGCAGCTGGAAACCAACTCCAAACGCCTTCTCCTTCGCTAGAAGTCTGATTTTGCATAGAAAGGCCTTGTTTTTACTGGCCCTATCAACTCACGTTTAGCCTAGAGCTAGGGAAGGACCCACCTAGTGGCTATCTCCAAACAGCAAGACATGCCCTTCTAGGAGCTCCATTCTGCAAAGGGAAACTGGGCTTGTGGAACAAACCTCAGCCCCAATGTGACTTTGCTCAGGATCCCAGCGCTTGCCTAGTTCTCACCTAGGCCTAGGCTCCCCTTAGGGAAAAGGAGGGTCTGGGCTGCCTCTGGTTCCGTGTGCACTCCTGCTTGGCTGGTGGTCTCCGCAGCTGGAAACCAACTCCAAACGTCTTCTCCTTCGCGGAGAAGGCTGATGTGGCCTGAAGAAGTCCTGTGTGCACTGGCCCTAGCAACCCACCCCTAGCCAGCTCGGGAGGGCCCCACCTAGGGCCTAGCTCCGAAACGGCACAAAACGCGCTTCTAGGAGCTGCATTCTGCAAAGGGAAACTGGGCTCGGGGAACAAACCTCAGCCCCCATGCGGCTTGGCTCAGGATCGCAGCGCTTGCCTGGTTGTTACCTAGCCCTAGGCTCCCCATAATGGCAAGGATGATCTGGGCTGCCTCTGGCTCCGTGGGCACTGCTGCTTGGCTGGTGGTCTCCTCATCTGTAAATCAACTCCATACATCTTCTCCTTCGTGGAGATGGCTGATGTGGCCTGAAGAAGCCCTGTGTGCCCTGGCCCTAGCAACCCACCCCTAGCCAGCTCGGGAGGGCCCCACCGAGGGCCTAGCTCCGAAACGGCACGAAACGCTCTTCTAGGAGCTGCATTCTGCAAAGGGAAACTGGGCTCGGGGAACAAACCTCAGCCCCCGTGCAGCTTGGCTCAGGATCGCAACACTTGCCTCTTTCTCACCTAGCCCCCGGCTCCCCATAGGGCCAAGGAGGGTCTGGGCTGCCTCTGGCTCCTTGGGCACTGCTGCTTGGCTGGTGCTCTACGCAGCTGGAAACCAACTCCAAACGCCTTCTCCTTCGCTAGAAGTCTGATTTTGCATAGAAAGGCCTAGTTTTTACTGGCCCGATCAACTCACGCTTAGGCTAGAGCTAGGGAAGGACCCACCTAGAGGCTATCTCGAAACAGCAGGACACGCGCTTCTAGGAGCCGCATTCTGCAAGGGGAAACTGGCTTCGGGGAACGAACCTCAGCCCCAATGCGGCTTGGCTCAGGATCCCAGCGCTTACCTAGTTCTGACCTAGCCCTCGGCTCCCCATAGGGCCACGGAGAGTCTGGGCTGCCTCTGGCTCCGTGGGCACTGCTGCGTGGCTGGTGGTCTCCGCAGCTGGAAACCAACTCCAAACGTCTTCTCCTTCGTGGAGAAGGCTGATGTGGCCTGAGCAAGCCCTGTGTGCACTGGTCTTAGCAACCTAACCCTAGGCAGTTCGGGAGGGCCGCACCTAGGGCCTAGCTCCTATACGGCACAAAACGCGCTTCTAGGAGCTGCATTCCACAAAGGGAAACTGGGCTCGGGGAACAAACCTCAACCCCCATGCGGCTTGGCTCAGGATCGCAGCGCTTGCCTGGTTGTTACTTAGCGCTCGGCTCCCCATAGGGCCAAGGATGATCCGGGCTGCCTCTGGCTCCGTGGGCACTGCTGCTTGGCTGGTGCTCTCCGCAGCTGGAAACCAACTCCAAATGTCTTCTCCTTCGCGGAGAAGGCTGATGTGGCCTGAAGAAGCACTGTGTGCACTTGCCCTAGCAACCCACCCCGAGCCAGCTCGGGATGGCCCCCCCCTAGGGCCTAGATCCGTAACGGCACCAAACGGGCTTGTAGGAGCTCCATTCTGCAAAGGGAAACTGGGCTAGGGGAACACACCTCAGCCCCCATGCGGCTGGGCTCAGGATCGCAGCGCTTGCCTAGTTTTGACCTAGCCCTCGGCTCCCCATAGGGCCACGGAGAGTCTGGGCTGCCTCTGGCTCCGTGGGCACTGCTGCTTGGCTGGTGGTCTCCGCAGCTGGAAACCAACACCAAACGTCTTCTCCTTCGCGAGAAGGCTGATGTTGCATAGAAAAGCATAGTTTTTACTGGCCCTGTCAACCCACGCTTAGCCTAGATCCAGGGAAGGACCCACCTAGGGGCTATCTCGAAACAGCACAACTCGCGCTTGTAAGAGCTGCATTCTGCAAAGGGAAACTGGGCTCGGGGAACAAACCTCAGCCCCAATGCGACTTGGCTCAGGATCCCAGCGCTTGCCTAGTTCTCACCTAGCCATCGGCTGCCCATAGGGCCAAGGAGGGTCTGGGCTGCCTCTGGCTCCGTGGGCACTGCTTCTTGGCTGGTGGTCTCCGCAGCTGGAAACCAACTCCAAGTGACTTCTCCTTCGCGGAGAAGGCTGATATGGCCTGAGGAAGCCGTGTGTGCACTGGCCCTAGCAACCCACCCATAGCCAGCTCGGGAGGGCCCCACCAAGGGCCTAGCTCCGAAACGGCACAAAACGCGCTTCTAGGAGCTGCATTCGGCAAAGGGAAACTGGGCTCGGGGAACAAACCTCAGCCCCAATGCGACTTGGCTCAGGATCAAAGCGCTGGCCTAGTTCTCACCTAGCCCTCAGCTCCCCATAGGGCAAAGGAGGGTCTGGGCTGCCTCTGGCTCCGTGGGCACTGCTGCTTGGCTGGTGGTCTCCGCAGCTGGAAACCAACTCCAAACGCCTTCTCCTTCGCTAGAAGGATGATTTTGCATAGAAAGGCCTAGTTTTTACTGGCCCTGTCAACCCACGCTTAGCCTAGAGCTAGGGAAGCACCCACTTAGGGGCTATCTCGAAACAGCACAACTCGCACTTGTAGGAACTGCATTCTGCAAAGGGAAACTGGGCTCGGGGAACACACCTCAGCCCCAATGCGACTTGGTTCCGGATCCCAGCGCTTGCCTAGTTCTCACCTAGGCCTAGGCTCCCCATAAGTCCAAGGAGAGTCTGGGCTGCCTCTGTCTCCGTGGGCACTGCTGCTTGGCTGGTGGTCTCCGCAGCTGGAAACCAACTCCAAACGCCTTCTCCTTCGCTAGAAGTCTGATTTTGCATAGAAAGGCCTTGTTTTTACTGGCCCTATCAACTCACGTTTAGCCTAGAGCTAGGGAAGGACCCACCTAGTGGCTATCTCCAAACAGCAAGACATGCCCTTCTAGGAGCTCCATTCTGCAAAGGGAAACTGGGCTTGTGGAACAAACCTCAGCCCCAATGTGACTTTGCTCAGGATCCCAGCGCTTGCCTAGTTCTCACCTAGGCCTAGGCTCCCCTTAGGGAAAAGGAGGGTCTGGGCTGCCTCTGGTTCCGTGTGCACTCCTGCTTGGCTGGTGGTCTCCGCAGCTGGAAACCAACTCCAAACGTCTTCTCCTTCGCGGAGAAGGCTGATGTGGCCTGAAGAAGTCCTGTGTGCACTGGCCCTAGCAACCCACCCCTAGCCAGCTCGGGAGGGCCCCACCTAGGGCCTAGCTCCGAAACGGCACAAAACGCGCTTCTAGGAGCTGCATTCTGCAAAGGGAAACTGGGCTCGGGGAACAAACCTCAGCCCCCATGCGGCTTGGCTCAGGATCGCAGCGCTTGCCTGGTTGTTACCTAGCCCTAGGCTCCCCATAATGGCAAGGATGATCTGGGCTGCCTCTGGCTCCGTGGGCACTGCTGCTTGGCTGGTGGTCTCCTCATCTGTAAATCAACTCCATACATCTTCTCCTTCGTGGAGATGGCTGATGTGGCCTGAAGAAGCCCTGTGTGCCCTGGCCCTAGCAACCCACCCCTAGCCAGCTCGGGAGGGCCCCACCGAGGGCCTAGCTCCGAAACGGCACGAAACGCTCTTCTAGGAGCTGCATTCTGCAAAGGGAAACTGGGCTCGGGGAACAAACCTCAGCCCCCGTGCGGCTTGGCTCAGGATCGCAACACTTGCCTCTTTCTCACCTAGCCCCCGGCTCCCCATAGGGCCAAGGAGGGTCTGGGCTGCCTCTGGCTCCTTGGGCACTGCTGCTTGGCTGGTGCTCTACGCAGCTGGAAACCAACTCCAAACGCCTTCTCCTTCGCTAGAAGTCTGATTTTGCATAGAAAGGCCTAGTTTTTACTGGCCCGATCAACTCATGCTTAGGCTAGAGCTAGGGAAGGACCCACCTAGAGGCTATCTCGAAACAGCAGGACACGCGCTTCTAGGAGCCGCATTCTGCAAGGGGAAACTGGCTTCGGGGAACGAACCTCAGCCCCAATGCGGCTTGGCTCAGGATCCCAGCGCTTACCTAGTTCTGACCTAGCCCTCGGCTCCCCATAGGGCCACGGAGAGTCTGGGCTGCCTCTGTCTCCGTGGGCACTGCTGCGTGGCTGGTGGTCTCCGCAGCTGGAAACCAACTTCAAACGCCTTCTCCTTCGCGAGAAGGCTGATGTTGCATAGAAAAGCATAGTTTTTACTGGCCCTGTCAACCCACGCTTAGCCTAGATCCAGGGAAGGACCCACCTAGGGGCTATCTCGAAACAGCACAACTCGCGCTTGTAGGAGCTGCATTCTGCAAAGGGAAACTGGGCTCGGGGAACACACCTCAGCCCCAATGCGACTTGGCTCCGGATCCCAGCGCTTGCCTAGTTCTCACCTAGCCATCGGCTGCCCATAGGGCCAAGGAGGGTCTGGGCTGCCTCTGGCTCCGTGGGCACTGCTGCTTGGCTGGTGGTCTCCGCAGCTGGAAATCAACTCCAAATTCTGATTTTGCATAGAAAGGCCTAGTTTTTACTGGCCCTATCAACTCACGCTTAGCCTAGATCTAGGGAAGAACCCACCTAGTGGCTATCTCGAAACAGCACGACACGCGCTTCTAGGAGCTGCATTCTGCAAAGGGAAACTGGGCTCGGGGAACAAACCTCAGCCCCAATGCGACTTGGCTCAGATTCCCAGCGCTTGCCTAGTTCTCACCTAGGCCTAGGTTCTCCATAGGTCCAAGGAGGGTCTGGGCTGCCTCTGGCTCCGTGGGCACTGCTTCTTGGCTGGTGGTCTCCGCAGCTGGAAACCAACTCCAAGTGACTTCTCCTTCGCGGAGAAGGCTGATATGGCCTGAGGAAGCCGTGTGTGCACTGGCCCTAGCAACCCACCCCTAGCCAGCTCGGGAGGGCCCCACCAAGGGCCTAGCTCCGAAACGGCACAAAACGCGCTTCTAGGAGCTGCATTCGGCAAAGGGAAACTGGGCTCGGGGAACAAACCTCAGCCCCAATGCGACTTGGCTCAGGATCAAAGCGCTGGCCTAGTTCTCACCTAGCCCTCAGCTCCCCATAGGGCAAAGGAGGGTCTGGGCTGCCTCTGGCTCCGTGGGCACTGCTGCTTGGCTGGTGGTCTCCGCAGCTGGAAACCAACTCCAAACGCCTTCTCCTTCGCTAGAAGGATGATTTTGCATAGAAAGGCCTAGTTTTTACTGGCCCTGTCAACCCACGCTTAGCCTAGAGCTAGGGAAGGACCCACCTAGGGGCTATCTCGAAACAGCACAACTCGCACTTGTAGGAACTGCATTCTGCAAAGGGAAACTGGGCTCGGGGAACACACCTCAGCCCCAATGCGACTTGGCTCCGGATCCCAGCGCTTGCCTAGTTCTCACCTAGGCCTAGGCTCCCCATAAGTCCAAGGAGAGTCTGGGCTGCCTCTGTCTCCGTGGGCACTGCTGCTTGGCTGGTGGTCTCCGCAGCTGGAAACCAACTCCAAACGCCTTCTCCTTCGCTAGAAGTCTGATTTTGCATAGAAAGGCCTTGTTTTTACTGGCCCTATCAACTCACGCTTAGCCTAGATCTAGGGAAGAACCCACCTAGTGGCTATCTCGAAACAGCACGACACGCGCTTCTAGGAGCTGCATTCTGCAAAGGGAAACTGGGCTCGGGGAACAAACCTCAGCCCCAATGCGACTTGGCTCAGATTCCCAGCGCTTGCCTAGTTCTCACCTAGGCCTAGGTTCTCCATAGGTCCAAGGAGGGTCTGGGCTGCCTCTGGCTCCGTGGGCACTGCTTCTTGGCTGGTGGTCTCCGCAGCTGGAAACCAACTCCAAGTGACTTCTCCTTCGCGGAGAAGGCTGATATGGCCTGAGGAAGCCGTGTGTGCACTGGCCCTAGCAACCCACCCATAGCCAGCTCGGGAGGGCCCCACCAAGGGCCTAGCTCCGAAACGGCACAAAACGCGCTTCTAGGAGCTGCATTCGGCAAAGGGAAACTGGGCTCGGGGAACAAACCTCAGCCCCAATGCGACTTGGCTCAGGATCAAAGCGCTGGCCTAGTTCTCACCTAGCCCTCAGCTCCCCATAGGGCAAAGGAGGGTCTGGGCTGCCTCTGGCTCCGTGGGCACTGCTGCTTGGCTGGTGGTCTCCGCAGCTGGAAACCAACTCCAAACGCCTTCTCCTTCGCTAGAAGGATGATTTTGCATAGAAAGGCCTAGTTTTTACTGGCCCTGTCAACCCACGCTTAGCCTAGAGCTAGGGAAGGACCCACCTAGGGGCTATCTCGAAACAGCACAACTCGCACTTGTAGGAACTGCATTCTGCAAAGGGAAACTGGGCTCGGGGAACACACCTCAGCCCCAATGCGACTTGGCTCCGGATCCCAGCGCTTGCCTAGTTCTCACCTAGGCCTAGGCTCCCCATAAGTCCAAGGAGAGTCTGGGCTGCCTCTGTCTCCGTGGGCACTGCTGCTTGGCTGGTGGTCTCCGCAGCTGGAAACCAACTCCAAACGCCTTCTCCTTCGCTAGAAGTCTGATTTTGCATAGAAAGGCCTTGTTTTTACTGGCCCTATCAACTCACGTTTAGCCTAGAGCTAGGGAAGGACCCACCTAGTGGCTATCTCCAAACAGCAAGACATGCCCTTCTAGGAGCTCCATTCTGCAAAGGGAAACTGGGCTTGTGGAACAAACCTCAGCCCCAATGTGACTTTGCTCAGGATCCCAGCGCTTGCCTAGTTCTCACCTAGGCCTAGGCTCCCCTTAGGGAAAAGGAGGGTCTGGGCTGCCTCTGGTTCCGTGTGCACTCCTGCTTGGCTGGTGGTCTCCGCAGCTGGAAACCAACTCCAAACGTCTTCTCCTTCGCGGAGAAGGCTGATGTGGCCTGAAGAAGTCCTGTGTGCACTGGCCCTAGCAACCCACCCCTAGCCAGCTCGGGAGGGCCCCACCTAGGGCCTAGCTCCGAAACGGCACAAAACGCGCTTCTAGGAGCTGCATTCTGCAAAGGGAAACTGGGCTCGGGGAACAAACCTCAGCCCCCATGCGGCTTGGCTCAGGATCGCAGCGCTTGCCTGGTTGTTACCTAGCCCTAGGCTCCCCATAATGGCAAGGATGATCTGGGCTGCCTCTGGCTCCGTGGGCACTGCTGCTTGGCTGGTGGTCTCCTCATCTGTAAATCAACTCCATACATCTTCTCCTTCGTGGAGATGGCTGATGTGGCCTGAAGAAGCCCTGTGTGCCCTGGCCCTAGCAACCCACCCCTAGCCAGCTCGGGAGGGCCCCACCGAGGGCCTAGCTCCGAAACGGCACGAAACGCTCTTCTAGGAGCTGCATTCTGCAAAGGGAAACTGGGCTCGGGGAACAAACCTCAGCCCCCGTGCAGCTTGGCTCAGGATCGCAACACTTGCCTCTTTCTCACCTAGCCCCCGGCTCCCCATAGGGCCAAGGAGGGTCTGGGCTGCCTCTGGCTCCTTGGGCACTGCTGCTTGGCTGGTGCTCTACGCAGCTGGAAACCAACTCCAAACGCCTTCTCCTTCGCTAGAAGTCTGATTTTGCATAGAAAGGCCTAGTTTTTACTGGCCCTATCAACTCACGCTTAGGCTAGAGCTAGGGAAGGACCCACCTAGAGGCTATCTCGAAACAGCAGGACACGCGCTTCTAGGAGCCGCATTCTGCAAGGGGAAACTGGCTTCGGGGAACGAACCTCAGCCCCAATGCGGCTTGGCTCAGGATCCCAGCGCTTACCTAGTTCTGACCTAGCCCTCGGCTCCCCATAGGGCCACGGAGAGTCTGGGCTGCCTCTGGCTCCGTGGGCACTGCTGCGTGGCTGGTGGTCTCCGCAGCTGGAAACCAACTCCAAACGTCTTCTCCTTCGTGGAGAAGGCTGATGTGGCCTGAGCAAGCCCTGTGTGCACTGGTCTTAGCAACCTAACCCTAGGCAGTTCGGGAGGGCCGCACCTAGGGCCTAGCTCCTATACGGCACAAAACGCGCTTCTAGGAGCTGCATTCCACAAAGGGAAACTGGGCTCGGGGAACAAACCTCAACCCCCATGCGGCTTGGCTCAGGATCGCAGCGCTTGCCTGGTTGTTACTTAGCGCTCGGCTCCCCATAGGGCCAAGGATGATCCGGGCTGCCTCTGGCTCCGTGGGCACTGCTGCTTGGCTGGTGCTCTCCGCAGCTGGAAACCAACTCCAAATGTCTTCTCCTTCGCGGAGAAGGCTGATGTGGCCTGAAGAAGCACTGTGTGCACTTGCCC
Source organism: Sus scrofa (assembly GCF_054392235.1). NCBI lineage: Eukaryota > Metazoa > Chordata > Mammalia > Artiodactyla > Suidae > Sus > Sus scrofa. Next base: position 51,955,601 of record NC_139385.1, on the reverse strand, counting down.
TAGCAACCCACCCCGAGCCAGCTCGGGATGGCCCCCCCCTAGGGCCTAGATCCGTAACGGCACCAAACGGGCTTGTAGGAGCTCCATTCTGCAAAGGGAAACTGGGCTAGGGGAACACACCTCAGCCCCCATGCGGCTGGGCTCAGGATCGCAGCGCTTGCCTAGTTTTGACCTAGCCCTCGGCTCCCCATAGGGCCACGGAGAGTCTGGGCTGCCTCTGGCTCCGTGGGCACTGCTGCTTGGCTGGTGGTCTCCGCAGCTGGAAACCAACACCAAACGTCTTCTCCTTCGCGAGAAGGCTGATGTTGCATAGAAAAGCATAGTTTTTACTGGCCCTGTCAACCCACGCTTAGCCTAGATCCAGGGAAGGACCCACCTAGGGGCTATCTCGAAACAGCACAACTCGCGCTTGTAAGAGCTGCATTCTGCAAAGGGAAACTGGGCTCGGGGAACAAACCTCAGCCCCAATGCGACTTGGCTCAGGATCCCAGCGCTTGCCTAGTTCTCACCTAGCCATCGGCTGCCCATAGGGCCAAGGAGGGTCTGGGCTGCCTCTGGCTCCGTGGGCACTGCTTCTTGGCTGGTGGTCTCCGCAGCTGGAAACCAACTCCAAGTGACTTCTCCTTCGCGGAGAAGGCTGATATGGCCTGAGGAAGCCGTGTGTGCACTGGCCCTAGCAACCCACCCATAGCCAGCTCGGGAGGGCCCCACCAAGGGCCTAGCTCCGAAACGGCACAAAACGCGCTTCTAGGAGCTGCATTCGGCAAAGGGAAACTGGGCTCGGGGAACAAACCTCAGCCCCAATGCGACTTGGCTCAGGATCAAAGCGCTGGCCTAGTTCTCACCTAGCCCTCAGCTCCCCATAGGGCAAAGGAGGGTCTGGGCTGCCTCTGGCTCCGTGGGCACTGCTGCTTGGCTGGTGGTCTCCGCAGCTGGAAACCAACTCCAAACGCCTTCTCCTTCGCTAGAAGGATGATTTTGCATAGAAAGGCCTAGTTTTTACTGGCCCTGTCAACCCACGCTTAGCCTAGAGCTAGGGAAGCACCCACTTAGGGGCTATCTCGAAACAGCACAACTCGCACTTGTAGGAACTGCATTCTGCAAAGGGAAACTGGGCTCGGGGAACACACCTCAGCCCCAATGCGACTTGGTTCCGGATCCCAGCGCTTGCCTAGTTCTCACCTAGGCCTAGGCTCCCCATAAGTCCAAGGAGAGTCTGGGCTGCCTCTGTCTCCGTGGGCACTGCTGCTTGGCTGGTGGTCTCCGCAGCTGGAAACCAACTCCAAACGCCTTCTCCTTCGCTAGAAGTCTGATTTTGCATAGAAAGGCCTTGTTTTTACTGGCCCTATCAACTCACGTTTAGCCTAGAGCTAGGGAAGGACCCACCTAGTGGCTATCTCCAAACAGCAAGACATGCCCTTCTAGGAGCTCCATTCTGCAAAGGGAAACTGGGCTTGTGGAACAAACCTCAGCCCCAATGTGACTTTGCTCAGGATCCCAGCGCTTGCCTAGTTCTCACCTAGGCCTAGGCTCCCCTTAGGGAAAAGGAGGGTCTGGGCTGCCTCTGGTTCCGTGTGCACTCCTGCTTGGCTGGTGGTCTCCGCAGCTGGAAACCAACTCCAAACGTCTTCTCCTTCGCGGAGAAGGCTGATGTGGCCTGAAGAAGTCCTGTGTGCACTGGCCCTAGCAACCCACCCCTAGCCAGCTCGGGAGGGCCCCACCTAGGGCCTAGCTCCGAAACGGCACAAAACGCGCTTCTAGGAGCTGCATTCTGCAAAGGGAAACTGGGCTCGGGGAACAAACCTCAGCCCCCATGCGGCTTGGCTCAGGATCGCAGCGCTTGCCTGGTTGTTACCTAGCCCTAGGCTCCCCATAATGGCAAGGATGATCTGGGCTGCCTCTGGCTCCGTGGGCACTGCTGCTTGGCTGGTGGTCTCCTCATCTGTAAATCAACTCCATACATCTTCTCCTTCGTGGAGATGGCTGATGTGGCCTGAAGAAGCCCTGTGTGCCCTGGCCCTAGCAACCCACCCCTAGCCAGCTCGGGAGGGCCCCACCGAGGGCCTAGCTCCGAAACGGCACGAAACGCTCTTCTAGGAGCTGCATTCTGCAAAGGGAAACTGGGCTCGGGGAACAAACCTCAGCCCCCGTGCGGCTTGGCTCAGGATCGCAACACTTGCCTCTTTCTCACCTAGCCCCCGGCTCCCCATAGGGCCAAGGAGGGTCTGGGCTGCCTCTGGCTCCTTGGGCACTGCTGCTTGGCTGGTGCTCTACGCAGCTGGAAACCAACTCCAAACGCCTTCTCCTTCGCTAGAAGTCTGATTTTGCATAGAAAGGCCTAGTTTTTACTGGCCCGATCAACTCATGCTTAGGCTAGAGCTAGGGAAGGACCCACCTAGAGGCTATCTCGAAACAGCAGGACACGCGCTTCTCGGAGCCGCATTCTGCAAGGGGAAACTGGCTTCGGGGAACGAACCTCAGCCCCAATGCGGCTTGGCTCAGGATCCCAGCGCTTACCTAGTTCTGACCTAGCCCTCGGCTCCCCATAGGGCCACGGAGAGTCTGGGCTGCCTCTGTCTCCGTGGGCACTGCTGCGTGGCTGGTGGTCTCCGCAGCTGGAAACCAACTTCAAACGCCTTCTCCTTCGCGAGAAGGCTGATGTTGCATAGAAAAGCATAGTTTTTACTGGCCCTGTCAACCCACGCTTAGCCTAGATCCAGGGAAGGACCCACCTAGGGGCTATCTCGAAACAGCACAACTCGCGCTTGTAGGAGCTGCATTCTGCAAAGGGAAACTGGGCTCGGGGAACACACCTCAGCCCCAATGCGACTTGGCTCCGAATCCCAGCGCTTGCCTAGTTCTCACCTAGCCCTCGGCTCCCCATAGGGCCAAGGAGGGTCTGGGCTGCCTCTGGCTCCGTGGGCACTGCTGCTTGGCTGGTGGCCTCCGCAGCTGGAAATCAACTCCAAATTCTGATTTTGCATAGAAAGGCCTAGTTTTTACTGGCCCTATCAACTCACGCTTAGCCTAGATCTAGGGAAGTACCCACCTAGTGGCTATCTCGAAACAGCACGACACGCGCTTCTAGGAGCTGCATTCTGCAAAGGGAAACTGGGCTCGGGGAACAAACCTCAGCCCCAATGCGACTTGGCTCAGGATCCCAGCGCTTGCCTAGTTCTCACCTAGGCCTAGGTTCTCCATAGGTCCAAGGAGGGTCTGGGCTGCCTCTGGCTCCGTGGGCACTGCTTCTTGGCTGGTGGTCTCCGCAGCTGGAAACCAACTCCAAGTGACTTCTCCTTCGCGGAGAAGGCTGATATGGCCTGAGGAAGCCGTGTGTGCACTGGCCCTAGCAACCCACCCCTAGCCAGCTCGGGAGGGCCCCACCAAGGGCCTAGCTCCGAAACGGCACAAAACGCGCTTCTAGGAGCTGCATTCGGCAAAGGGAAACTGGGCTCGGGGAACAAACCTCAGCCCCAATGCGACTTGGCTCAGGATCAAAGCGCTGGCCTAGTTCTCACCTAGCCCTCAGCTCCCCATAGGGCAAAGGAGGGTCTGGGCTGCCTCTGGCTCCGTGGGCACTGCTGCTTGGCTGGTGGTCTCCGCAGCTGGAAACCAACTCCAAATGCCTTCTCCTTCGCTAGAAGGATGATTTTGCATAGAAAGGCCTAGTTTTTACTGGCCCTGTCAACCCACGCTTAGCCTAGAGCTAGGGAAGCACCCACTTAGGGGCTATCTCGAAACAGCACAACTCGCACTTGTAGGAACTGCATTCTGCAAAGGGAAACTGGGCTCGGGGAACACACCTCAGCCCCAATGCGACTTGGCTCCGGATCCCAGCGCTTGCCTAGTTCTCACCTAGGCCTAGGCTCCCCATAAGTCCAAGGAGAGTCTGGGCTGCCTCTGTCTCCGTGGGCACTGCTGCTTGGCTGGTGGTCTCCGCAGCTGGAAACCAACTCCAAACGCCTTCTCCTTCGCTAGAAGTCTGATTTTGCATAGAAAGGCCTTGTTTTTACTGGCCCTATCAACTCACGTTTAGCCTAGAGCTAGGGAAGGACCCACCTAGTGGCTATCTCCAAACAGCAAGACATGCCCTTCTAGGAGCTCCATTCTGCAAAGGGAAACTGGGCTTGGGGAACAAACCTCAGCCCCAATGTGACTTTGCTCAGGATCCCAGCGCTTGCCTAGTTCTCACCTAGGCCTAGGCTCCCCTTAGGGAAAAGGAGGGTCTGGGCTGCCTCTGGTTCCGTGTGCACTCCTGCTTGGCTGGTGGTCTCCGCAGCTGGAAACCAACTCCAAACGTCTTCTCCTTCGCGGAGAAGGCTGATGTGGCCTGAAGAAGTCCTGTGTGCACTGGCCCTAGCAACCCACCCCTAGCCAGCTCGGGAGGGCCCCACCTAGGGCCTAGCTCCGAAACGGCACAAAACGCGCTTCTAGGAGCTGCATTCTGCAAAGGGAAACTGGGCTCGGGGAACAAACCTCAGCCCCCATGCGGCTTGGCTCAGGATCGCAGCGCTTGCCTGGTTGTTACCTAGCCCTAGGCTCCCCATAATGGCAAGGATGATCTGGGCTGCCTCTGGCTCCGTGGACACTGCTGCTTGGCTGGTGGTCTCCTCATCTGTAAATCAACTCCATACATCTTCTCCTTCGTGGAGATGGCTGATGTGGCCTGAAGAAGCCCTGTGTGCCCTGGCCCTAGCAACCCACCCCTAGCCAGCTCGGGAGGGCCCCACCGAGGGCCTAGCTCCGAAACGGCACGAAACGCTCTTCTAGGAGCTGCATTCTGCAAAGGGAAACTGGGCTCGGGGAACAAACCTCAGCCCCCGTGCAGCTTGGCTCAGGATCGCAACACTTGCCTCTTTCTCACCTAGCCCCCGGCTCCCCATAGGGCCAAGGAGGGTCTGGGCTGCCTCTGGCTCCTTGGGCACTGCTGCTTGGCTGGTGCTCTACGCAGCTGGAAACCAACTCCAAACGCCTTCTCCTTCGCTAGAAGTCTGATTTTGCATAGAAAGGCCTAGTTTTTACTGGCCCTATCAACTCACGCTTAGGCTAGAGCTAGGGAAGGACCCACCTAGAGGCTATCTCGAAACAGCAGGACACGCGCTTCTAGGAGCCGCATTCTGCAAGGGGAAACTGGCTTCGGGGAACGAACCTCAGCCCCAATGCGGCTTGGCTCAGGATCCCAGCGCTTACCTAGTTCTGACCTAGCCCTCGGCTCCCCATAGGGCCACGGAGAGTCTGGGCTGCCTCTGGCTCCGTGGGCACTGCTGCGTGGCTGGTGGTCTCCGCAGCTGGAAACCAACTCCAAACGTCTTCTCCTTCGTGGAGAAGGCTGATGTGGCCTGAGCAAGCCCTGTGTGCACTGGTCTTAGCAACCTAACCCTAGGCAGTTCGGGAGGGCCGCACCTAGGGCCTAGCTCCTATACGGCACAAAACGCGCTTCTAGGAGCTGCATTCCACAAAGGGAAACTGGGCTCGGGGAACAAACCTCAACCCCCATGCGGCTTGGCTCAGGATCGCAGCGCTTGCCTGGTTGTTACTTAGCGCTCGGCTCCCCATAGGGCCAAGGATGATCCGGGCTGCCTCTGGCTCCGTGGGCACTGCTGCTTGGCTGGTGCTCTCCGCAGCTGGAAACCAACTCCAAATGTCTTCTCCTTCGCGGAGAAGGCTGATGTGGCCTGAAGAAGCACTGTGTGCACTTGCCCTAGCAACCCACCCCGAGCCAGCTCGGGATGGCCCCCCCCTAGGGCCTAGATCCGTAACGGCACCAAACGGGCTTGTAGGAGCTCCATTCTGCAAAGGGAAACTGGGCTAGGGGAACACACCTCAGCCCCCATGCGGCTGGGCTCAGGATCGCAGCGCTTGCCTAGTTTTGACCTAGCCCTCGGCTCCCCATAGGGCCACGGAGAGTCTGGGCTGCCTCTGGCTCCGTGGGCACTGCTGCTTGGCTGGTGGTCTCCGCAGCTGGAAACCAACACCAAACGTCTTCTCCTTCGCGAGAAGGCTGATGTTGCATAGAAAAGCATAGTTTTTACTGGCCCTGTCAACCCACGCTTAGCCTAGATCCAGGGAAGGACCCACCTAGGGGCTATCTCGAAACAGCACAACTCGCGCTTGTAAGAGCTGCATTCTGCAAAGGGAAACTGGGCTCGGGGAACAAACCTCAGCCCCAATGCGACTTGGCTCAGGATCCCAGCGCTTGCCTAGTTCTCACCTAGCCATCGGCTGCCCATAGGGCCAAGGAGGGTCTGGGCTGCCTCTGGCTCCGTGGGCACTGCTTCTTGGCTGGTGGTCTCCGCAGCTGGAAACCAACTCCAAGTGACTTCTCCTTCGCGGAGAAGGCTGATATGGCCTGAGGAAGCCGTGTGTGCACTGGCCCTAGCAACCCACCCCTAGCCAGCTCGGGAGGGCCCCACCAAGGGCCTAGCTCCGAAACGGCACAAAACGCGCTTCTAGGAGCTGCATTCGGCAAAGGGAAACTGGGCTCGGGGAACAAACCTCAGCCCCAATGCGACTTGGCTCAGGATCAAAGCGCTGGCCTAGTTCTCACCTAGCCCTCAGCTCCCCATAGGGCAAAGGAGGGTCTGGGCTGCCTCTGGCTCCGTGGGCACTGCTGCTTGGCTGGTGGTCTCCGCAGCTGGAAACCAACTCCAAACGCCTTCTCCTTCGCTAGAAGGATGATTTTGCATAGAAAGGCCTAGTTTTTACTGGCCCTGTCAACCCACGCTTAGCCTAGAGCTAGGGAAGCACCCACTTAGGGGCTATCTCGAAACAGCACAACTCGCACTTGTAGGAACTGCATTCTGCAAAGGGAAACTGGGCTCGGGGAACACACCTCAGCCCCAATGCGACTTGGCTCCGGATCCCAGCGCTTGCCTAGTTCTCACCTAGGCCTAGGCTCCCCATAAGTCCAAGGAGAGTCTGGGCTGCCTCTGTCTCCGTGGGCACTGCTGCTTGGCTGGTGGTCTCCGCAGCTGGAAACCAACTCCAAACGCCTTCTCCTTCGCTAGAAGTCTGATTTTGCATAGAAAGGCCTTGTTTTTACTGGCCCTATCAACTCACGTTTAGCCTAGAGCTAGGGAAGGACCCACCTAGTGGCTATCTCCAAACAGCAAGACATGCCCTTCTAGGAGCTCCATTCTGCAAAGGGAAACTGGGCTTGGGGAACAAACCTCAGCCCCAATGTGACTTTGCTCAGGATCCCAGCGCTTGCCTAGTTCTCACCTAGGCCTAGGCTCCCCTTAGGGAAAAGGAGGGTCTGGGCTGCCTCTGGTTCCGTGTGCACTCCTGCTTGGCTGGTGGTCTCCGCAGCTGGAAACCAACTCCAAACGTCTTCTCCTTCGCGGAGAAGGCTGATGTGGCCTGAAGAAGTCCTGTGTGCACTGGCCCTAGCAACCCACCCCTAGCCAGCTCGGGAGGGCCCCACCTAGGGCCTAGCTCCGAAACGGCACAAAACGCGCTTCTAGGAGCTGCATTCTGCAAAGGGAAACTGGGCTCGGGGAACAAACCTCAGCCCCCATGCGGCTTGGCTCAGGATCGCAGCGCTTGCCTGGTTGTTACCTAGCCCTAGGCTCCCCATAATGGCAAGGATGATCTGGGCTGCCTCTGGCTCCGTGGGCACTGCTGCTTGGCTGGTGGTCTCCTCATCTGTAAATCAACTCCATACATCTTCTCCTTCGTGGAGATGGCTGATGTGGCCTGAAGAAGCCCTGTGTGCCCTGGCCCTAGCAACCCACCCCTAGCCAGCTCGGGAGGGCCCCACCGAGGGCCTAGCTCCGAAACGGCACGAAACGCTCTTCTAGGAGCTGCATTCTGCAAAGGGAAACTGGGCTCGGGGAACAAACCTCAGCCCCCGTGCGGCTTGGCTCAGGATCGCAACACTTGCCTCTTTCTCACCTAGCCCCCGGCTCCCCATAGGGCCAAGGAGGGTCTGGGCTGCCTCTGGCTCCTTGGGCACTGCTGCTTGGCTGGTGCTCTACGCAGCTGGAAACCAACTCCAAACGCCTTCTCCTTCGCTAGAAGTCTGATTTTGCATAGAAAGGCCTAGTTTTTACTGGCCCTATCAACTCACGCTTAGGCTAGAGCTAGGGAAGGACCCACCTAGAGGCTATCTCGAAACAGCAGGACACGCGCTTCTAGGAGCCGCATTCTGCAAGGGGAAACTGGCTTCGGGGAACGAACCTCAGCCCCAATGCGGCTTGGCTCAGGATCCCAGCGCTTACCTAGTTCTGACCTAGCCCTCGGCTCCCCATAGGGCCACGGAGAGTCTGGGCTGCCTCTGGCTCCGTGGGCACTGCTGCGTGGCTGGTGGTCTCCGCAGCTGGAAACCAACTCCAAACGTCTTCTCCTTCGTGGAGAAGGCTGATGTGGCCTGAGCAAGCCCTGTGTGCACTGGTCTTAGCAACCTAACCCTAGGCAGTTCGGGAGGGCCGCACCTAGGGCCTAGCTCCTATACGGCACAAAACGCGCTTCTAGGAGCTGCATTCCACAAAGGGAAACTGGGCTCGGGGAACAAACCTCAACCCCCATGCGGCTTGGCTCAGGATCGCAGCGCTTGCCTGGTTGTTACTTAGCGCTCGGCTCCCCATAGGGCCAAGGATGATCCGGGCTGCCTCTGGCTCCGTGGGCACTGCTGCTTGGCTGGTGCTCTCCGCAGCTGGAAACCAACTCCAAATGTCTTCTCCTTCGCGGAGAAGGCTGATGTGGCCTGAAGAAGCACTGTGTGCACTTGCCCTAGCAACCCACCCCGAGCCAGCTCGGGATGGCCCCCCCCTAGGGCCTAGATCCGTAACGGCACCAAACGGGCTTGTAGGAGCTCCATTCTGCAAAGGGAAACTGGGCTAGGGGAACACACCTCAGCCCCCATGCGGCTGGGCTCAGGATCGCAGCGCTTGCCTAGTTTTGACCTAGCCCTCGGCTCCCCATAGGGCCACGGAGAGTCTGGGCTGCCTCTGGCTCCGTGGGCACTGCTGCTTGGCTGGTGGTCTCCGCAGCTGGAAACCAACACCAAACGTCTTCTCCTTCGCGAGAAGGCTGATGTTGCATAGAAAAGCATAGTTTTTACTGGCCCTGTCAACCCACGCTTAGCCTAGATCCAGGGAAGGACCCACCTAGGGGCTATCTCGAAACAGCACAACTCGCGCTTGTAAGAGCTGCATTCTGCAAAGGGAAACTGGGCTCGGGGAACACACCTCAGCCCCAATGCGACTTGGCTCCGAATCCCAGCGCTTGCCTAGTTCTCACCTAGCCATCGGCTGCCCATAGGGCCAAGGAGGGTCTGGGCTGCCTCTGGCTCCGTGGGCACTGCTGCTTGGCTGGTGGTCTCCGCAGCTGGAAATCAACTCCAAATTCTGATTTTGCATAGAAAGGCCTAGTTTTTACTGGCCCTATCAACTCACGCTTAGCCTAGATCTAGGGAAGAACCCACCTAGTGGCTATCTCGAAACAGCACGACACGCGCTTCTAGGAGCTGCATTCTGCAAAGGGAAACTGGGCTCGGGGAACAAACCTCAGCCCCAATGCGACTTGGCTCAGATTCCCAGCGCTTGCCTAGTTCTCACCTAGGCCTAGGTTCTCCATAGGTCCAAGGAGGGTCTGGGCTGCCTCTGGCTCCGTGGGCACTGCTTCTTGGCTGGTGGTCTCCGCAGCTGGAAACCAACTCCAAGTGACTTCTCCTTCGCGGAGAAGGCTGATATGGCCTGAGGAAGCCGTGTGTGCACTGGCCCTAGCAACCCACCCATAGCCAGCTCGGGAGGGCCCCACCAAGGGCCTAGCTCCGAAACGGCACAAAACGCGCTTCTAGGAGCTGCATTCGGCAAAGGGAAACTGGGCTCGGGGAACAAACCTCAGCCCCAATGCGACTTGGCTCAGGATCAAAGCGCTGGCCTAGTTCTCACCTAGCCCTCAGCTCCCCATAGGGCAAAGGAGGGTCTGGGCTGCCTCTGGCTCCGTGGGCACTGCTGCTTGGCTGGTGGTCTCCGCAGCTGGAAACCAACTCCAAACGCCTTCTCCTTCGCTAGAAGGATGATTTTGCATAGAAAGGCCTAGTTTTTACTGGCCCTGTCAACCCACGCTTAGCCTAGAGCTAGGGAAGGACCCACCTAGGGGCTATCTCGAAACAGCACAACTCGCACTTGTAGGAACTGCATTCTGCAAAGGGAAACTGGGCTCGGGGAACACACCTCAGCCCCAATGCGACTTGGCTCCGGATCCCAGCGCTTGCCTAGTTCTCACCTAGGCCTAGGCTCCCCATAAGTCCAAGGAGAGTCTGGGCTGCCTCTGTCTCCGTGGGCACTGCTGCTTGGCTGGTGGTCTCCGCAGCTGGAAACCAACTCCAAACGCCTTCTCCTTCGCTAGAAGTCTGATTTTGCATAGAAAGGCCTTGTTTTTACTGGCCCTATCAACTCACGCTTAGCCTAGATCTAGGGAAGAACCCACCTAGTGGCTATCTCGAAACAGCACGACACGCGCTTCTAGGAGCTGCATTCTGCAAAGGGAAACTGGGCTCGGGGAACAAACCTCAGCCCCAATGCGACTTGGCTCAGATTCCCAGCGCTTGCCTAGTTCTCACCTAGGCCTAGGTTCTCCATAGGTCCAAGGAGGGTCTGGGCTGCCTCTGGCTCCGTGGGCACTGCTTCTTGGCTGGTGGTCTCCGCAGCTGGAAACCAACTCCAAGTGACTTCTCCTTCGCGGAGAAGGCTGATATGGCCTGAGGAAGCCGTGTGTGCACTGGCCCTAGCAACCCACCCATAGCCAGCTCGGGAGGGCCCCACCAAGGGCCTAGCTCCGAAACGGCACAAAACGCGCTTCTAGGAGCTGCATTCGGCAAAGGGAAACTGGGCTCGGGGAACAAACCTCAGCCCCAATGCGACTTGGCTCAGGATCAAAGCGCTGGCCTAGTTCTCACCTAGCCCTCAGCTCCCCATAGGGCAAAGGAGGGTCTGGGCTGCCTCTGGCTCCGTGGGCACTGCTGCTTGGCTGGTGGTCTCCGCAGCTGGAAACCAACTCCAAACGCCTTCTCCTTCGCTAGAAGGATGATTTTGCATAGAAAGGCCTAGTTTTTACTGGCCCTGTCAACCCACGCTTAGCCTAGAGCTAGGGAAGGACCCACCTAGGGGCTATCTCGAAACAGCACAACTCGCACTTGTAGGAACTGCATTCTGCAAAGGGAAACTGGGCTCGGGGAACACACCTCAGCCCCAATGCGACTTGGCTCCGGATCCCAGCGCTTGCCTAGTTCTCACCTAGGCCTAGGCTCCCCATAAGTCCAAGGAGAGTCTGGGCTGCCTCTGTCTCCGTGGGCACTGCTGCTTGGCTGGTGGTCTCCGCAGCTGGAAACCAACTCCAAACGCCTTCTCCTTCGCTAGAAGTCTGATTTTGCATAGAAAGGCCTTGTTTTTACTGGCCCTATCAACTCACGTTTAGCCTAGAGCTAGGGAAGGACCCACCTAGTGGCTATCTCCAAACAGCAAGACATGCCCTTCTAGGAGCTCCATTCTGCAAAGGGAAACTGGGCTTGTGGAACAAACCTCAGCCCCAATGTGACTTTGCTCAGGATCCCAGCGCTTGCCTAGTTCTCACCTAGGCCTAGGCTCCCCTTAGGGAAAAGGAGGGTCTGGGCTGCCTCTGGTTCCGTGTGCACTCCTGCTTGGCTGGTGGTCTCCGCAGCTGGAAACCAACTCCAAACGTCTTCTCCTTCGCGGAGAAGGCTGATGTGGCCTGAAGAAGTCCTGTGTGCACTGGCCCTAGCAACCCACCCCTAGCCAGCTCGGGAGGGCCCCACCTAGGGCCTAGCTCCGAAACGGCACAAAACGCGCTTCTAGGAGCTGCATTCTGCAAAGGGAAACTGGGCTCGGGGAACAAACCTCAGCCCCCATGCGGCTTGGCTCAGGATCGCAGCGCTTGCCTGGTTGTTACCTAGCCCTAGGCTCCCCATAATGGCAAGGATGATCTGGGCTGCCTCTGGCTCCGTGGGCACTGCTGCTTGGCTGGTGGTCTCCTCATCTGTAAATCAACTCCATACATCTTCTCCTTCGTGGAGATGGCTGATGTGGCCTGAAGAAGCCCTGTGTGCCCTGGCCCTAGCAACCCACCCCTAGCCAGCTCGGGAGGGCCCCACCGAGGGCCTAGCTCCGAAACGGCACGAAACGCTCTTCTAGGAGCTGCATTCTGCAAAGGGAAACTGGGCTCGGGGAACAAACCTCAGCCCCCGTGCAGCTTGGCTCAGGATCGCAACACTTGCCTCTTTCTCACCTAGCCCCCGGCTCCCCATAGGGCCAAGGAGGGTCTGGGCTGCCTCTGGCTCCGTGGGCACTGCTGCTTGGCTGGTGCTCTACGCAGCTGGAAACCAACTCCAAACGCCTTCTCCTTCGCTAGAAGTCTGATTTTGCATAGAAAGGCCTAGTTTTTACTGGCCCTATCAACTCACGCTTAGGCTAGAGCTAGGGAAGGACCCACCTAGAGGCTATCTCGAAACAGCAGGACACGCGCTTCTAGGAGCCACATTCTGCAAGGGGAAACTGGCTTCGGGGAACGAACCTCAGCCCCAATGCGGCTTGGCTCAGGATCCCAGCGCTTACCTAGTTCTGACCTAGCCCTCGGCTCCCCATAGGGCCACGGAGAGTCTGGGCTGCCTCTGGCTCCGTGGGCACTGCTGCGTGGCTGGTGGTCTCCGCAGCTGGAAACCAACTTCAAACGCCTTCTCCTTCGCGAGAAGGCTGATGTTGCATAGAAAAGCATAGTTTTTACTGGCCCTGTCAACCCACGCTTAGCCTAGATCCAGGGAAGGACCCACCTAGGGGCTATCTCGAAACAGCACAACTCGCGCTTGTAGGAGCTGCATTCTGCAAAGGGAAACTGGGCTCGGGGAACACACCTCAGCCCCAATGCGACTTGGCTCCGAATCCCAGCGCTTGCCTAGTTCTCACCTAGCCCTCGGCTCCCCATAGGGCCAAGGAGGGTCTGGGCTGCCTCTGGCTCCGTGGGCACTGCTGCTTGGCTGGTGGTCTCCGCAGCTGGAAATCAACTCCAAATTCTGATTTTGCATAGAAAGGCCTAGTTTTTACTGGCCCTATCAACTCACGCTTAGCCTAGATCTAGGGAAGTACCCACCTAGTGGCTATCTCGAAACAGCACGACACGCGCTTCTAGGAGCTGCATTCTGCAAAGGGAAACTGGGCTCGGGGAACAAACCTCAGCCCCAATGCGACTTGGCTCAGGATCCCAGCGCTTGCCTAGTTCTCACCTAGGCCTAGGTTCTCCATAGGTCCAAGGAGGGTCTGGGCTGCCTCTGGCTCCGTGGGCACTGCTTCTTGGCTGGTGGTCTCCGCAGCTGGAAACCAACTCCAAGTGACTTCTCCTTCGCGGAGAAGGCTGATATGGCCTGAGGAAGCCGTGTGTGCACTGGCCCTAGCAACCCACCCATAGCCAGCTCGGGAGGGCCCCACCAAGGGCCTAGCTCCGAAACGGCACAAAACGCGCTTCTAGGAGCTGCATTCGGCAAAGGGAAACTGGGCTCGGGGAACAAACCTCAGCCCCAATGCGACTTGGCTCAGGATCAAAGCGCTGGCCTAGTTCTCACCTAGCCCTCAGCTCCCCATAGGGCAAAGGAGGGTCTGGGCTGCCTCTGGCTCCGTGGGCACTGCTGCTTGGCTGGTGGTCTCCGCAGCTGGAAACCAACTCCAAACGCCTTCTCCTTCGCTAGAAGGATGATTTTGCATAGAAAGGCCTAGTTTTTACTGGCCCTGTCAACCCACGCTTAGCCTAGAGCTAGGGAAGCACCCACTTAGGGGCTATCTCGAAACAGCACAACTCGCACTTGTAGGAACTGCATTCTGCAAAGGGAAATTGGGCTCGGGGAACACACCTCAGCCCCAATGCGACTTGGCTCCGGATCCCAGCGCTTGCCTAGTTCTCACCTAGGCCTAGGCTCCCCATAAGTCCAAGGAGAGTCTGGGCTGCCTCTGTCTCCGTGGGCACTGCTGCTTGGCTGGTGGTCTCCGCAGCTGGAAACCAACTCCAAACGCCTTCTCCTTCGCTAGAAGTCTGATTTTGCATAGAAAGGCCTTGTTTTTACTGGCCCTATCAACTCACGTTTAGCCTAGAGCTAGGGAAGGACCCACCTAGTGGCTATCTCCAAACAGCAAGACATGCCCTTCTAGGAGCTCCATTCTGCAAAGGGAAACTGGGCTTGGGGAACAAACCTCAGCCCCAATGTGACTTTGCTCAGGATCCCAGCGCTTGCCTAGTTCTCACCTAGGCCTAGGCTCCCCTTAGGGAAAAGGAGGGTCTGGGCTGCCTCTGGTTCCGTGTGCACTCCTGCTTGGCTGGTGGTCTCCGCAGCTGGAAACCAACTCCAAACGTCTTCTCCTTCGCGGAGAAGGCTGATGTGGCCTGAAGAAGTCCTGTGTGCACTGGCCCTAGCAACCCACCCCTAGCCAGCTCGGGAGGGCCCCACCTAGGGCCTAGCTCCGAAACGGCACAAAACGCGCTTCTAGGAGCTCCATTCTGCAAAGGGAAACTGGGCTAGGGGAACACACCTCAGCCCCCATGCGGCTGGGCTCAGGATCGCAGCGCTTGCCTAGTTTTGACCTAGCCCTCGGCTCCCCATAGGGCCACGGAGAGTCTGGGCTGCCTCTGGCTCCGTGGGCACTGCTGCTTGGCTGGTGGTCTCCGCAGCTGGAAACCAACACCAAACGTCTTCTCCTTCGCGAGAAGGCTGATGTTGCATAGAAAAGCATAGTTTTTACTGGCCCTGTCAACCCACGCTTAGCCTAGATCCAGGGAAGGACCCACCTAGGGGCTATCTCGAAACAGCACAACTCGCGCTTGTAAGAGCTGCATTCTGCAAAGGGAAACTGGGCTCGGGGAACACACCTCAGCCCCAATGCGACTTGGCTCCGGATCCCAGCGCTTGCCTAGTTCTCACCTAGCCATCGGCTGCCCATAGGGCCAAGGAGGGTCTGGGCTGCCTCTGGCTCCGTGGGCACTGCTGCTTGGCTGGTGGTCTCCGCAGCTGGAAATCAACTCCAAATTCTGATTTTGCATAGAAAGGCCTAGTTTTTACTGGCCCTATCAACTCACGCTTAGCCTAGATCTAGGGAAGAACCCACCTAGTGGCTATCTCGAAACAGCACGACACGCGCTTCTAGGAGCTGCATTCTGCAAAGGGAAACTGGGCTCGGGGAACAAACCTCAGCCCCAATGCGACTTGGCTCAGATTTCCAGCGCTTGCCTAGTTCTCACCTAGGCCTAGGTTCTCCATAGGTCCAAGGAGGGTCTGGGCTGCCTCTGGCTCCGTGGGCACTGCTTCTTGGCTGGTGGTCTCCGCAGCTGGAAACCAACTCCAAGTGACTTCTCCTTCGCGGAGAAGGCTGATTTGGCCTGAGGAAGCCGTGTGTGCACTGGCCCTAGCAACCCACCCCTAGCCAGCTCGGGAGGGCCCCACCAAGGGCCTAGCTCCGAAACGGCACAAAACGCGCTTCTAGGAGCTGCATTCGGCAAAGGGAAACTGGGCTCGGGGAACAAACCTCAGCCCCAATGCGACTTGGCTCAGGATCAAAGCGCTGGCCTAGTTCTCACCTAGCCCTCAGCTCCCCATAGGGCAAAGGAGGGTCTGGGCTGCCTCTGGCTCCGTGGGCACTGCTGCTTGGCTGGTGGTCTCCGCAGCTGGAAACCAACTCCAAACGCCTTCTCCTTCGCTAGAAGGATGATTTTGCATAGAAAGGCCTAGTTTTTACTGGCCCTGTCAACCCACGCTTAGCCTAGAGCTAGGGAAGCACCCACTTAGGGGCTATCTCGAAACAGCACAACTCGCACTTGTAGGAACTGCATTCTGCAAAGGGAAACTGGGCTCGGGGAACACACCTCAGCCCCAATGCGACTTGGCTCCGGATCCCAGCGCTTGCCTAGTTCTCACCTAGGCCTAGGCTCCCCATAAGTCCAAGGAGAGTCTGGGCTGCCTCTGTCTCCGTGGGCACTGCTGCTTGGCTGGTGGTCTCCGCAGCTGGAAACCAACTCCAAACGCCTTCTCCTTCGCTAGAAGTCTGATTTTGCATAGAAAGGCCTTGTTTTTACTGGCCCTATCAACTCACGTTTAGCCTAGAGCTAGGGAAGGACCCACCTAGTGGCTATCTCCAAACAGCAAGACATGCCCTTCTAGGAGCTCCATTCTGCAAAGGGAAACTGGGCTTGGGGAACAAACCTCAGCCCCAATGTGACTTTGCTCAGGATCCCAGCGCTTGCCTAGTTCTCACCTAGGCCTAGGCTCCCCTTAGGGAAAAGGAGGGTCTGGGCTGCCTCTGGTTCCGTGTGCACTCCTGCTTGGCTGGTGGTCTCCGCAGCTGGAAACCAACTCCAAACGTCTTCTCCTTCGCGGAGAAGGCTGATGTGGCCTGAAGAAGTCCTGTGTGCACTGGCCCTAGCAACCCACCCCTAGCCAGCTCGGGAGGGCCCCACCTAGGGCCTAGCTCCGAAACGGCACAAAACGCGCTTCTAGGAGCTGCATTCTGCAAAGGGAAACTGGGCTCGGGGAACAAACCTCAGCCCCCATGCGGCTTGGCTCAGGATCGCAGCGCTTGCCTGGTTGTTACCTAGCCCTAGGCTCCCCATAATGGCAAGGATGATCTGGGCTGCCTCTGGCTCCGTGGGCACTGCTGCTTGGCTGGTGGTCTCCTCATCTGTAAATCAACTCCATACATCTTCTCCTTCGTGGAGATGGCTGATGTGGCCTGAAGAAGCCCTGTGTGCCCTGGCCCTAGCAACCCACCCCTAGCCAGCTCGGGAGGGCCCCACCGAGGGCCTAGCTCCGAAACGGCACGAAACGCTCTTCTAGGAGCTGCATTCTGCAAAGGGAAACTGGGCTCGGGGAACAAACCTCAGCCCCCGTGCGGCTTGGCTCAGGATCGCAACACTTGCCTCTTTCTCACCTAGCCCCCGGCTCCCCATAGGGCCAAGGAGGGTCTGGGCTGCCTCTGGCTCCTTGGGCACTGCTGCTTGGCTGGTGCTCTACGCAGCTGGAAACCAACTCCAAACGCCTTCTCCTTCGCTAGAAGTCTGATTTTGCATAGAAAGGCCTAGTTTTTACTGGCCCTATCAACTCACGCTTAGGCTAGAGCTAGGGAAGGACCCACCTAGAGGCTATCTCGAAACAGCAGGACACGCGCTTCTAGGAGCCGCATTCTGCAAGGGGAAACTGGCTTCGGGGAACGAACCTCAGCCCCAATGCGGCTTGGCTCAGGATCCCAGCGCTTACCTAGTTCTGACCTAGCCCTCGGCTCCCCATAGGGCCACGGAGAGTCTGGGCTGCCTCTGGCTCCGTGGGCACTGCTGCGTGGCTGGTGGTCTCCGCAGCTGGAAACCAACTCCAAACGTCTTCTCCTTCGTGGAGAAGGCTGATGTGGCCTGAGCAAGCCCTGTGTGCACTGGTCTTAGCAACCTAACCCTAGGCAGTTCGGGAGGGCCGCACCTAGGGCCTAGCTCCTATACGGCACAAAACGCGCTTCTAGGAGCTGCATTCCACAAAGGGAAACTGGGCTCGGGGAACAAACCTCAACCCCCATGCGGCTTGGCTCAGGATCGCAGCGCTTGCCTGGTTGTTACTTAGCGCTCGGCTCCCCATAGGGCCAAGGATGATCCGGGCTGCCTCTGGCTCCGTGGGCACTGCTGCTTGGCTGGTGCTCTCCGCAGCTGGAAACCAACTCCAAATGTCTTCTCCTTCGCGGAGAAGGCTGATGTGGCCTGAAGAAGCACTGTGTGCACTTGCCCTAGCAACCCACCCCGAGCCAGCTCGGGATGGCCCCCCCCTAGGGCCTAGATCCGTAACGGCACCAAACGGGCTTGTAGGAGCTCCATTCTGCAAAGGGAAACTGGGCTAGGGGAACACACCTCAGCCCCCATGCGGCTGGGCTCAGGATCGCAGCGCTTGCCTAGTTTTGACCTAGCCCTCGGCTCCCCATAGGGCCACGGAGAGTCTGGGCTGCCTCTGGCTCCGTGGGCACTGCTGCTTGGCTGGTGGTCTCCGCAGCTGGAAACCAACACCAAACGTCTTCTCCTTCGCGAGAAGGCTGATGTTGCATAGAAAAGCATAGTTTTTACTGGCCCTGTCAACCCACGCTTAGCCTAGATCCAGGGAAGGACCCACCTAGGGGCTATCTCGAAACAGCACAACTCGCGCTTGTAAGAGCTGCATTCTGCAAAGGGAAACTGGGCTCGGGGAACACACCTCAGCCCCAATGCGACTTGGCTCCGAATCCCAGCGCTTGCCTAGTTCTCACCTAGCCATCGGCTGCCCATAGGGCCAAGGAGGGTCTGGGCTGCCTCTGGCTCCGTGGGCACTGCTGCTTGGCTGGTGGTCTCCGCAGCTGGAAATCAACTCCAAATTCTGATTTTGCATAGAAAGGCCTAGTTTTTACTGGCCCTATCAACTCACGCTTAGCCTAGATCTAGGGAAGAACCCACCTAGTGGCTATCTCGAAACAGCACGACACGCGCTTCTAGGAGCTGCATTCTGCAAAGGGAAACTGGGCTCGGGGAACAAACCTCAGCCCCAATGCGACTTGGCTCAGATTCCCAGCGCTTGCCTAGTTCTCACCTAGGCCTAGGTTCTCCATAGGTCCAAGGAGGGTCTGGGCTGCCTCTGGCTCCGTGGGCACTGCTTCTTGGCTGGTGGTCTCCGCAGCTGGAAACCAACTCCAAGTGACTTCTCCTTCGCGGAGAAGGCTGATATGGCCTGAGGAAGCCGTGTGTGCACTGGCCCTAGCAACCCACCCATAGCCAGCTCGGGAGGGCCCCACCAAGGGCCTAGCTCCGAAACGGCACAAAACGCGCTTCTAGGAGCTGCATTCGGCAAAGGGAAACTGGGCTCGGGGAACAAACCTCAGCCCCAATGCGACTTGGCTCAGGATCAAAGCGCTGGCCTAGTTCTCACCTAGCCCTCAGCTCCCCATAGGGCAAAGGAGGGTCTGGGCTGCCTCTGGCTCCGTGGGCACTGCTGCTTGGCTGGTGGTCTCCGCAGCTGGAAACCAACTCCAAACGCCTTCTCCTTCGCTAGAAGGATGATTTTGCATAGAAAGGCCTAGTTTTTACTGGCCCTGTCAACCCACGCTTAGCCTAGAGCTAGGGAAGGACCCACCTAGGGGCTATCTCGAAACAGCACAACTCGCACTTGTAGGAACTGCATTCTGCAAAGGGAAACTGGGCTCGGGGAACACACCTCAGCCCCAATGCGACTTGGCTCCGGATCCCAGCGCTTGCCTAGTTCTCACCTAGGCCTAGGCTCCCCATAAGTCCAAGGAGAGTCTGGGCTGCCTCTGTCTCCGTGGGCACTGCTGCTTGGCTGGTGGTCTCCGCAGCTGGAAACCAACTCCAAACGCCTTCTCCTTCGCTAGAAGTCTGATTTTGCATAGAAAGGCCTTGTTTTTACTGGCCCTATCAACTCACGCTTAGCCTAGATCTAGGGAAGAACCCACCTAGTGGCTATCTCGAAACAGCACGACACGCGCTTCTAGGAGCTGCATTCTGCAAAGGGAAACTGGGCTCGGGGAACAAACCTCAGCCCCAATGCGACTTGGCTCAGATTCCCAGCGCTTGCCTAGTTCTCACCTAGGCCTAGGTTCTCCATAGGTCCAAGGAGGGTCTGGGCTGCCTCTGGCTCCGTGGGCACTGCTTCTTGGCTGGTGGTCTCCGCAGCTGGAAACCAACTCCAAGTGACTTCTCCTTCGCGGAGAAGGCTGATATGGCCTGAGGAAGCCGTGTGTGCACTGGCCCTAGCAACCCACCCATAGCCAGCTCGGGAGGGCCCCACCAAGGGCCTAGCTCCGAAACGGCACAAAACGCGCTTCTAGGAGCTGCATTCGGCAAAGGGAAACTGGGCTCGGGGAACAAACCTCAGCCCCAATGCGACTTGGCTCAGGATCAAAGCGCTGGCCTAGTTCTCACCTAGCCCTCAGCTCCCCATAGGGCAAAGGAGGGTCTGGGCTGCCTCTGGCTCCGTGGGCACTGCTGCTTGGCTGGTGGTCTCCGCAGCTGGAAACCAACTCCAAACGCCTTCTCCTTCGCTAGAAGGATGATTTTGCATAGAAAGGCCTAGTTTTTACTGGCCCTGTCAACCCACGCTTAGCCTAGAGCTAGGGAAGGACCCACCTAGGGGCTATCTCGAAACAGCACAACTCGCACTTGTAGGAACTGCATTCTGCAAAGGGAAACTGGGCTCGGGGAACACACCTCAGCCCCAATGCGACTTGGCTCCGGATCCCAGCGCTTGCCTAGTTCTCACCTAGGCCTAGGCTCCCCATAAGTCCAAGGAGAGTCTGGGCTGCCTCTGTCTCCGTGGGCACTGCTGCTTGGCTGGTGGTCTCCGCAGCTGGAAACCAACTCCAAACGCCTTCTCCTTCGCTAGAAGTCTGATTTTGCATAGAAAGGCCTTGTTTTTACTGGCCCTATCAACTCACGTTTAGCCTAGAGCTAGGGAAGGACCCACCTAGTGGCTATCTCCAAACAGCAAGACATGCCCTTCTAGGAGCTCCATTCTGCAAAGGGAAACTGGGCTTGTGGAACAAACCTCAGCCCCAATGTGACTTTGCTCAGGATCCCAGCGCTTGCCTAGTTCTCACCTAGGCCTAGGCTCCCCTTAGGGAAAAGGAGGGTCTGGGCTGCCTCTGGTTCCGTGTGCACTCCTGCTTGGCTGGTGGTCTCCGCAGCTGGAAACCAACTCCAAACGTCTTCTCCTTCGCGGAGAAGGCTGATGTGGCCTGAAGAAGTCCTGTGTGCACTGGCCCTAGCAACCCACCCCTAGCCAGCTCGGGAGGGCCCCACCTAGGGCCTAGCTCCGAAACGGCACAAAACGCGCTTCTAGGAGCTGCATTCTGCAAAGGGAAACTGGGCTCGGGGAACAAACCTCAGCCCCCATGCGGCTTGGCTCAGGATCGCAGCGCTTGCCTGGTTGTTACCTAGCCCTAGGCTCCCCATAATGGCAAGGATGATCTGGGCTGCCTCTGGCTCCGTGGGCACTGCTGCTTGGCTGGTGGTCTCCTCATCTGTAAATCAACTCCATACATCTTCTCCTTCGTGGAGATGGCTGATGTGGCCTGAAGAAGCCCTGTGTGCCCTGGCCCTAGCAACCCACCCCTAGCCAGCTCGGGAGGGCCCCACCGAGGGCCTAGCTCCGAAACGGCACGAAACGCTCTTCTAGGAGCTGCATTCTGCAAAGGGAAACTGGGCTCGGGGAACAAACCTCAGCCCCCGTGCAGCTTGGCTCAGGATCGCAACACTTGCCTCTTTCTCACCTAGCCCCCGGCTCCCCATAGGGCCAAGGAGGGTCTGGGCTGCCTCTGGCTCCGTGGGCACTGCTGCTTGGCTGGTGCTCTACGCAGCTGGAAACCAACTCCAAACGCCTTCTCCTTCGCTAGAAGTCTGATTTTGCATAGAAAGGCCTAGTTTTTACTGGCCCTATCAACTCACGCTTAGGCTAGAGCTAGGGAAGGACCCACCTAGAGGCTATCTCGAAACAGCAGGACACGCGCTTCTAGGAGCCACATTCTGCAAGGGGAAACTGGCTTCGGGGAACGAACCTCAGCCCCAATGCGGCTTGGCTCAGGATCCCAGCGCTTACCTAGTTCTGACCTAGCCCTCGGCTCCCCATAGGGCCACGGAGAGTCTGGGCTGCCTCTGGCTCCGTGGGCACTGCTGCGTGGCTGGTGGTCTCCGCAGCTGGAAACCAACTTCAAACGCCTTCTCCTTCGCGAGAAGGCTGATGTTGCATAGAAAAGCATAGTTTTTACTGGCCCTGTCAACCCACGCTTAGCCTAGATCCAGGGAAGGACCCACCTAGGGGCTATCTCGAAACAGCACAACTCGCGCTTGTAGGAGCTGCATTCTGCAAAGGGAAACTGGGCTCGGGGAACACACCTCAGCCCCAATGCGACTTGGCTCCGAATCCCAGCGCTTGCCTAGTTCTCACCTAGCCCTCGGCTCCCCATAGGGCCAAGGAGGGTCTGGGCTGCCTCTGGCTCCGTGGGCACTGCTGCTTGGCTGGTGGTCTCCGCAGCTGGAAATCAACTCCAAATTCTGATTTTGCATAGAAAGGCCTAGTTTTTACTGGCCCTATCAACTCACGCTTAGCCTAGATCTAGGGAAGTACCCACCTAGTGGCTATCTCGAAACAGCACGACACGCGCTTCTAGGAGCTGCATTCTGCAAAGGGAAACTGGGCTCGGGGAACAAACCTCAGCCCCAATGCGACTTGGCTCAGGATCCCAGCGCTTGCCTAGTTCTCACCTAGGCCTAGGTTCTCCATAGGTCCAAGGAGGGTCTGGGCTGCCTCTGGCTCCGTGGGCACTGCTTCTTGGCTGGTGGTCTCCGCAGCTGGAAACCAACTCCAAGTGACTTCTCCTTCGCGGAGAAGGCTGATATGGCCTGAGGAAGCCGTGTGTGCACTGGCCCTAGCAACCCACCCATAGCCAGCTCGGGAGGGCCCCACCAAGGGCCTAGCTCCGAAACGGCACAAAACGCGCTTCTAGGAGCTGCATTCGGCAAAGGGAAACTGGGCTCGGGGAACAAACCTCAGCCCCAATGCGACTTGGCTCAGGATCAAAGCGCTGGCCTAGTTCTCACCTAGCCCTCAGCTCCCCATAGGGCAAAGGAGGGTCTGGGCTGCCTCTGGCTCCGTGGGCACTGCTGCTTGGCTGGTGGTCTCCGCAGCTGGAAACCAACTCCAAACGCCTTCTCCTTCGCTAGAAGGATGATTTTGCATAGAAAGGCCTAGTTTTTACTGGCCCTGTCAACCCACGCTTAGCCTAGAGCTAGGGAAGCACCCACTTAGGGGCTATCTCGAAACAGCACAACTCGCACTTGTAGGAACTGCATTCTGCAAAGGGAAATTGGGCTCGGGGAACACACCTCAGCCCCAATGCGACTTGGCTCCGGATCCCAGCGCTTGCCTAGTTCTCACCTAGGCCTAGGCTCCCCATAAGTCCAAGGAGAGTCTGGGCTGCCTCTGTCTCCGTGGGCACTGCTGCTTGGCTGGTGGTCTCCGCAGCTGGAAACCAACTCCAAACGCCTTCTCCTTCGCTAGAAGTCTGATTTTGCATAGAAAGGCCTTGTTTTTACTGGCCCTATCAACTCACGTTTAGCCTAGAGCTAGGGAAGGACCCACCTAGTGGCTATCTCCAAACAGCAAGACATGCCCTTCTAGGAGCTCCATTCTGCAAAGGGAAACTGGGCTTGGGGAACAAACCTCAGCCCCAATGTGACTTTGCTCAGGATCCCAGCGCTTGCCTAGTTCTCACCTAGGCCTAGGCTCCCCTTAGGGAAAAGGAGGGTCTGGGCTGCCTCTGGTTCCGTGTGCACTCCTGCTTGGCTGGTGGTCTCCGCAGCTGGAAACCAACTCCAAACGTCTTCTCCTTCGCGGAGAAGGCTGATGTGGCCTGAAGAAGTCCTGTGTGCACTGGCCCTAGCAACCCACCCCTAGCCAGCTCGGGAGGGCCCCACCTAGGGCCTAGCTCCGAAACGGCACAAAACGCGCTTCTAGGAGCTCCATTCTGCAAAGGGAAACTGGGCTAGGGGAACACACCTCAGCCCCCATGCGGCTGGGCTCAGGATCGCAGCGCTTGCCTAGTTTTGACCTAGCCCTCGGCTCCCCATAGGGCCACGGAGAGTCTGGGCTGCCTCTGGCTCCGTGGGCACTGCTGCTTGGCTGGTGGTCTCCGCAGCTGGAAACCAACACCAAACGTCTTCTCCTTCGCGAGAAGGCTGATGTTGCATAGAAAAGCATAGTTTTTACTGGCCCTGTCAACCCACGCTTAGCCTAGATCCAGGGAAGGACCCACCTAGGGGCTATCTCGAAACAGCACAACTCGCGCTTGTAAGAGCTGCATTCTGCAAAGGGAAACTGGGCTCGGGGAACACACCTCAGCCCCAATGCGACTTGGCTCCGGATCCCAGCGCTTGCCTAGTTCTCACCTAGCCATCGGCTGCCCATAGGGCCAAGGAGGGTCTGGGCTGCCTCTGGCTCCGTGGGCACTGCTGCTTGGCTGGTGGTCTCCGCAGCTGGAAATCAACTCCAAATTCTGATTTTGCATAGAAAGGCCTAGTTTTTACTGGCCCTATCAACTCACGCTTAGCCTAGATCTAGGGAAGAACCCACCTAGTGGCTATCTCGAAACAGCACGACACGCGCTTCTAGGAGCTGCATTCTGCAAAGGGAAACTGGGCTCGGGGAACAAACCTCAGCCCCAATGCGACTTGGCTCAGATTTCCAGCGCTTGCCTAGTTCTCACCTAGGCCTAGGTTCTCCATAGGTCCAAGGAGGGTCTGGGCTGCCTCTGGCTCCGTGGGCACTGCTTCTTGGCTGGTGGTCTCCGCAGCTGGAAACCAACTCCAAGTGACTTCTCCTTCGCGGAGAAGGCTGATATGGCCTGAGGAAGCCGTGTGTGCACTGGCCCTAGCAACCCACCCCTAGCCAGCTCGGGAGGGCCCCACCAAGGGCCTAGCTCCGAAACGGCACAAAACGCGCTTCTAGGAGCTGCATTCGGCAAAGGGAAACTGGGCTCGGGGAACAAACCTCAGCCCCAATGCGACTTGGCTCAGGATCAAAGCGCTGGCCTAGTTCTCACCTAGCCCTCAGCTCCCCATAGGGCAAAGGAGGGTCTGGGCTGCCTCTGGCTCCGTGGGCACTGCTGCTTGGCTGGTGGTCTCCGCAGCTGGAAACCAACTCCAAACGCCTTCTCCTTCGCTAGAAGGATGATTTTGCATAGAAAGGCCTAGTTTTTACTGGCCCTGTCAACCCACGCTTAGCCTAGAGCTAGGGAAGGACCCACCTAGGGGCTATCTCGAAACAGCACAACTCGCACTTGTAGGAACTGCATTCTGCAAAGGGAAACTGGGCTCGGGGAACACACCTCAGCCCCAATGCGACTTGGCTCCGGATCCCAGCGCTTGCCTAGTTCTCACCTAGGCCTAGGCTCCCCATAAGTCCAAGGAGAGTCTGGGCTGCCTCTGTCTCCGTGGGCACTGCTGCTTGGCTGGTGGTCTCCGCAGCTGGAAACCAACTCCAAACGCCTTCTCCTTCGCTAGAAGTCTGATTTTGCATAGAAAGGCCTTGTTTTTACTGGCCCTATCAACTCACGCTTAGCCTAGATCTAGGGAAGAACCCACCTAGTGGCTATCTCGAAACAGCACGACACGCGCTTCTAGGAGCTGCATTCTGCAAAGGGAAACTGGGCTCGGGGAACAAACCTCAGCCCCAATGCGACTTGGCTCAGATTCCCAGCGCTTGCCTAGTTCTCACCTAGGCCTAGGTTCTCCATAGGTCCAAGGAGGGTCTGGGCTGCCTCTGGCTCCGTGGGCACTGCTTCTTGGCTGGTGGTCTCCGCAGCTGGAAACCAACTCCAAACGCCTTCTCCTTCGCTAGAAGTCTGATTTTGCATAGAAAGGCCTAGTTTTTACTGGCCCTATCAACTCACGCTTAGGCTAGAGCTAGGGAAGGACCCACCTAGAGGCTATCTCGAAACAGCAGGACACGCGCTTCTAGGAGCCGCATTCTGCAAGGGGAAACTGGCTTCGGGGAACGAACCTCAGCCCCAATGCGGCTTGGCTCAGGATCCCAGCGCTTACCTAGTTCTGACCTAGCCCTCGGCTCCCCATAGGGCCACGGAGAGTCTGGGCTGCCTCTGGCTCCGTGGGCACTGCTGCGTGGCTGGTGGTCTCCGCAGCTGGAAACCAACTCCAAACGTCTTCTCCTTCGTGGAGAAGGCTGATGTGGCCTGAGCAAGCCCTGTGTGCACTGGTCTTAGCAACCTAACCCTAGGCAGTTCGGGAGGGCCGCACCTAGGGCCTAGCTCCTATACGGCACAAAACGCGCTTCTAGGAGCTGCATTCCACAAAGGGAAACTGGGCTCGGGGAACAAACCTCAACCCCCATGCGGCTTGGCTCAGGATCGCAGCGCTTGCCTGGTTGTTACTTAGCGCTCGGCTCCCCATAGGGCCAAGGATGATCCGGGCTGCCTCTGGCTCCGTGGGCACTGCTGCTTGGCTGGTGCTCTCCGCAGCTGGAAACCAACTCCAAATGTCTTCTCCTTCGCGGAGAAGGCTGATGTGGCCTGAAGAAGCACTGTGTGCACTTGCCCTAGCAACCCACCCCGAGCCAGCTCGGGATGGCCCCCCCCTAGGGCCTAGATCCGTAACGGCACCAAACGGGCTTGTAGGAGCTCCATTCTGCAAAGGGAAACTGGGCTAGGGGAACACACCTCAGCCCCCATGCGGCTGGGCTCAGGATCGCAGCGCTTGCCTAGTTTTGACCTAGCCCTCGGCTCCCCATAGGGCCACGGAGAGTCTGGGCTGCCTCTGGCTCCGTGGGCACTGCTGCTTGGCTGGTGGTCTCCGCAGCTGGAAACCAACACCAAACGTCTTCTCCTTCGCGAGAAGGCTGATGTTGCATAGAAAAGCATAGTTTTTACTGGCCCTGTCAACCCACGCTTAGCCTAGATCCAGGGAAGGACCCACCTAGGGGCTATCTCGAAACAGCACAACTCGCGCTTGTAAGAGCTGCATTCTGCAAAGGGAAACTGGGCTCGGGGAACAAACCTCAGCCCCAATGCGACTTGGCTCAGGATCCCAGCGCTTGCCTAGTTCTCACCTAGCCATCGGCTGCCCATAGGGCCAAGGAGGGTCTGGGCTGCCTCTGGCTCCGTGGGCACTGCTTCTTGGCTGGTGGTCTCCGCAGCTGGAAACCAACTCCAAGTGACTTCTCCTTCGCGGAGAAGGCTGATATGGCCTGAGGAAGCCGTGTGTGCACTGGCCCTAGCAACCCACCCATAGCCAGCTCGGGAGGGCCCCACCAAGGGCCTAGCTCCGAAACGGCACAAAACGCGCTTCTAGGAGCTGCATTCGGCAAAGGGAAACTGGGCTCGGGGAACAAACCTCAGCCCCAATGCGACTTGGCTCAGGATCAAAGCGCTGGCCTAGTTCTCACCTAGCCCTCAGCTCCCCATAGGGCAAAGGAGGGTCTGGGCTGCCTCTGGCTCCGTGGGCACTGCTGCTTGGCTGGTGGTCTCCGCAGCTGGAAACCAACTCCAAACGCCTTCTCCTTCGCTAGAAGGATGATTTTGCATAGAAAGGCCTAGTTTTTACTGGCCCTGTCAACCCACGCTTAGCCTAGAGCTAGGGAAGCACCCACTTAGGGGCTATCTCGAAACAGCACAACTCGCACTTGTAGGAACTGCATTCTGCAAAGGGAAACTGGGCTCGGGGAACACACCTCAGCCCCAATGCGACTTGGTTCCGGATCCCAGCGCTTGCCTAGTTCTCACCTAGGCCTAGGCTCCCCATAAGTCCAAGGAGAGTCTGGGCTGCCTCTGTCTCCGTGGGCACTGCTGCTTGGCTGGTGGTCTCCGCAGCTGGAAACCAACTCCAAACGCCTTCTCCTTCGCTAGAAGTCTGATTTTGCATAGAAAGGCCTTGTTTTTACTGGCCCTATCAACTCACGTTTAGCCTAGAGCTAGGGAAGGACCCACCTAGTGGCTATCTCCAAACAGCAAGACATGCCCTTCTAGGAGCTCCATTCTGCAAAGGGAAACTGGGCTTGTGGAACAAACCTCAGCCCCAATGTGACTTTGCTCAGGATCCCAGCGCTTGCCTAGTTCTCACCTAGGCCTAGGCTCCCCTTAGGGAAAAGGAGGGTCTGGGCTGCCTCTGGTTCCGTGTGCACTCCTGCTTGGCTGGTGGTCTCCGCAGCTGGAAACCAACTCCAAACGTCTTCTCCTTCGCGGAGAAGGCTGATGTGGCCTGAAGAAGTCCTGTGTGCACTGGCCCTAGCAACCCACCCCTAGCCAGCTCGGGAGGGCCCCACCTAGGGCCTAGCTCCGAAACGGCACAAAACGCGCTTCTAGGAGCTGCATTCTGCAAAGGGAAACTGGGCTCGGGGAACAAACCTCAGCCCCCATGCGGCTTGGCTCAGGATCGCAGCGCTTGCCTGGTTGTTACCTAGCCCTAGGCTCCCCATAATGGCAAGGATGATCTGGGCTGCCTCTGGCTCCGTGGGCACTGCTGCTTGGCTGGTGGTCTCCTCATCTGTAAATCAACTCCATACATCTTCTCCTTCGTGGAGATGGCTGATGTGGCCTGAAGAAGCCCTGTGTGCCCTGGCCCTAGCAACCCACCCCTAGCCAGCTCGGGAGGGCCCCACCGAGGGCCTAGCTCCGAAACGGCACGAAACGCTCTTCTAGGAGCTGCATTCTGCAAAGGGAAACTGGGCTCGGGGAACAAACCTCAGCCCCCGTGCGGCTTGGCTCAGGATCGCAACACTTGCCTCTTTCTCACCTAGCCCCCGGCTCCCCATAGGGCCAAGGAGGGTCTGGGCTGCCTCTGGCTCCTTGGGCACTGCTGCTTGGCTGGTGCTCTACGCAGCTGGAAACCAACTCCAAACGCCTTCTCCTTCGCTAGAAGTCTGATTTTGCATAGAAAGGCCTAGTTTTTACTGGCCCGATCAACTCATGCTTAGGCTAGAGCTAGGGAAGGACCCACCTAGAGGCTATCTCGAAACAGCAGGACACGCGCTTCTAGGAGCCGCATTCTGCAAGGGGAAACTGGCTTCGGGGAACGAACCTCAGCCCCAATGCGGCTTGGCTCAGGATCCCAGCGCTTACCTAGTTCTGACCTAGCCCTCGGCTCCCCATAGGGCCACGGAGAGTCTGGGCTGCCTCTGTCTCCGTGGGCACTGCTGCGTGGCTGGTGGTCTCCGCAGCTGGAAACCAACTTCAAACGCCTTCTCCTTCGCGAGAAGGCTGATGTTGCATAGAAAAGCATAGTTTTTACTGGCCCTGTCAACCCACGCTTAGCCTAGATCCAGGGAAGGACCCACCTAGGGGCTATCTCGAAACAGCACAACTCGCGCTTGTAGGAGCTGCATTCTGCAAAGGGAAACTGGGCTCGGGGAACACACCTCAGCCCCAATGCGACTTGGCTCCGAATCCCAGCGCTTGCCTAGTTCTCACCTAGCCCTCGGCTCCCCATAGGGCCAAGGAGGGTCTGGGCTGCCTCTGGCTCCGTGGGCACTGCTGCTTGGCTGGTGGTCTCCGCAGCTGGAAATCAACTCCAAATTCTGATTTTGCATAGAAAGGCCTAGTTTTTACTGGCCCTATCAACTCACGCTTAGCCTAGATCTAGGGAAGTACCCACCTAGTGGCTATCTCGAAACAGCACGACACGTGCTTGTAGGAGCTGCATTCTGCAAAGGGAAACTGGGCTCGGGGAACAAACCTCAGCCCCAATGCGACTTGGCTCAGGATCCCAGCGCTTGCCTAGTTCTCACCTAGGCCTAGGTTCTCCATAGGTCCAAGGAGGGTCTGGGCTGCCTCTGGCTCCGTGGGCACTGCTTCTTGGCTGGTGGTCTCCGCAGCTGGAAACCAACTCCAAGTGACTTCTCCTTCGCGGAGAAGGCTGATATGGCCTGAGGAAGCCGTGTGTGCACTGGCCCTAGCAACCCACCCCTAGCCAGCTCGGGAGGGCCCCACCAAGGGCCTAGCTCCGAAACGGCACAAAACGCGCTTCTAGGAGCTGCATTCGGCAAAGGGAAACTGGGCTCGGGGAACAAACCTCAGCCCCAATGCGACTTGGCTCAGGATCAAAGCGCTGGCCTAGTTCTCACCTAGCCCTCAGCTCCCCATAGGGCAAAGGAGGGTCTGGGCTGCCTCTGGCTCCGTGGGCACTGCTGCTTGGCTGGTGGTCTCCGCAGCTGGAAACCAACTCCAAATGCCTTCTCCTTCGCTAGAAGGATGATTTTGCATAGAAAGGCCTAGTTTTTACTGGCCCTGTCAACCCACGCTTAGCCTAGAGCTAGGGAAGCACCCACTTAGGGGCTATCTCGAAACAGCACAACTCGCACTTGTAGGAACTGCATTCTGCAAAGGGAAACTGGGCTCGGGGAACACACCTCAGCCCCAATGCGACTTGGCTCCGGATCCCAGCGCTTGCCTAGTTCTCACCTAGGCCTAGGCTCCCCATAAGTCCAAGGAGAGTCTGGGCTGCCTCTGTCTCCGTGGGCACTGCTGCTTGGCTGGTGGTCTCCGCAGCTGGAAACCAACTCCAAACGCCTTCTCCTTCGCTAGAAGTCTGATTTTGCATAGAAAGGCCTTGTTTTTACTGGCCCTATCAACTCACGTTTAGCCTAGAGCTAGGGAAGGACCCACCTAGTGGCTATCTCCAAACAGCAAGACATGCCCTTCTAGGAGCTCCATTCTGCAAAGGGAAACTGGGCTTGGGGAACAAACCTCAGCCCCAATGTGACTTTGCTCAGGATCCCAGCGCTTGCCTAGTTCTCACCTAGGCCTAGGCTCCCCTTAGGGAAAAGGAGGGTCTGGGCTGCCTCTGGTTCCGTGTGCACTCCTGCTTGGCTGGTGGTCTCCGCAGCTGGAAACCAACTCCAAACGTCTTCTCCTTCGCGGAGAAGGCTGATGTGGCCTGAAGAAGTCCTGTGTGCACTGGCCCTAGCAACCCACCCCTAGCCAGCTCGGGAGGGCCCCACCTAGGGCCTAGCTCCGAAACGGCACAAAACGCGCTTCTAGGAGCTGCATTCTGCAAAGGGAAACTGGGCTCGGGGAACAAACCTCAGCCCCCATGCGGCTTGGCTCAGGATCGCAGCGCTTGCCTGGTTGTTACCTAGCCCTAGGCTCCCCATAATGGCAAGGATGATCTGGGCTGCCTCTGGCTCCGTGGGCCCTGCTGCTTGGCTGGTGGTCTCCTCATCTGTAAATCAACTCCATACATCTTCTCCTTCGTGGAGATGGCTGATGTGGCCTGAAGAAGCCCTGTGTGCCCTGGCCCTAGCAACCCACCCCTAGCCAGCTCGGGAGGGCCCCACCGAGGGCCTAGCTCCGAAACGGCACGAAACGCTCTTCTAGGAGCTGCATTCTGCAAAGGGAAACTGGGCTCGGGGAACAAACCTCAGCCCCCGTGCAGCTTGGCTCAGGATCGCAACACTTGCCTCTTTCTCACCTAGCCCCCGGCTCCCCATAGGGCCAAGGAGGGTCTGGGCTGCCTCTGGCTCCTTGGGCACTGCTGCTTGGCTGGTGCTCTACGCAGCTGGAAACCAACTCCAAACGCCTTCTCCTTCGCTAGAAGTCTGATTTTGCATAGAAAGGCCTAGTTTTTACTGGCCCGATCAACTCACGCTTAGGCTAGAGCTAGGGAAGGACCCACCTAGAGGCTATCTCGAAACAGCAGGACACGCGCTTCTAGGAGCCGCATTCTGCAAGGGGAAACTGGCTTCGGGGAACGAACCTCAGCCCCAATGCGGCTTGGCTCAGGATCCCAGCGCTTACCTAGTTCTGACCTAGCCCTCGGCTCCCCATAGGGCCACGGAGAGTCTGGGCTGCCTCTGTCTCCGTGGGCACTGCTGCGTGGCTGGTGGTCTCCGCAGCTGGAAACCAACTCCAAACGTCTTCTCCTTCGTGGAGAAGGCTGATGTGGCCTGAGCAAGCCCTGTGTGCACTGGTCTTAGCAACCTAACCCTAGGCAGTTCGGGAGGGCCCCACCTAGGGCCTAGCTCCTATACGGCACAAAACGCGCTTCTAGGAGCTGCATTCCACAAAGGGAAACTGGGCTCGGGGAACAAACCTCAACCCCCATGCGGCTTGGCTCAGGATCGCAGCGCTTGCCTGGTTGTTACTTAGCGCTCGGCTCCCCATAGGGCCAAGGATGATCCGGGCTGCCTCTGGCTCCGTGGGCACTGCTGCTTGGCTGGTGCTCTCCGCAGCTGGAAACCAACTCCAAATGTCTTCTCCTTCGCGGAGAAGGCTGATGTGGCCTGAAGAAGCACTGTGTGCACTTGCCCTAGCAACCCACCCCGAGCCAGCTCGGGATGGCCCCCCCCTAGGGCCTAGATCCGTAACGGCACCAAACGGGCTTGTAGGAGCTCCATTCTGCAAAGGGAAACTGGGCTAGGGGAACACACCTCAGCCCCCATGCGGCTGGGCTCAGGATCGCAGCGCTTGCCTAGTTTTGACCTAGCCCTCGGCTCCCCATAGGGCCACGGAGAGTCTGGGCTGCCTCTGGCTCCGTGGGCACTGCTGCTTGGCTGGTGGTCTCCGCAGCTGGAAACCAACACCAAACGTCTTCTCCTTCGCGAGAAGGCTGATGTTGCATAGAAAAGCATAGTTTTTACTGGCCCTGTCAACCCACGCTTAGCCTAGATCCAGGGAAGGACCCACCTAGGGGCTATCTCGAAACAGCACAACTCGCGCTTGTAAGAGCTGCATTCTGCAAAGGGAAACTGGGCTCGGGGAACACACCTCAGCCCCAATGCGACTTGGCTCCGAATCCCAGCGCTTGCCTAGTTCTCACCTAGCCCTCGGCTCCCCATAGGGCCAAGGAGGGTCTGGGCTGCCTCTGGCTCCGTGGGCACTGCTGCTTGGCTGGTGGTCTCCGCAGCTGGAAATCAACTCCAAATTCTGATTTTGCATAGAAAGGCCTAGTTTTTACTGGCCCTATCAACTCACGCTTAGCCTAGATCTAGGGAAGAACCCACCTAGTGGCTATCTCGAAACAGCACGACACGCGCTTCTAGGAGCTGCATTCTGCAAAGGGAAACTGGGCTCGGGGAACAAACCTCAGCCCCAATGCGACTTGGCTCAGGATCCCAGCGCTTGCCTAGTTCTCACCTAGGCCTAGGTTCTCCATAGGTCCAAGGAGGGTCTGGGCTGCCTCTGGCTCCGTGGGCACTGCTTCTTGGCTGGTGGTCTCCGCAGCTGGAAACCAACTCCAAGTGACTTCTCCTTCGCGGAGAAGGCTGATATGGCCTGAGGAAGCCGTGTGTGCACTGGCCCTAGCAACCCACCCCTAGCCAGCTCGGGAGGGCCCCACCAAGGGCCTAGCTCCGAAACGGCACAAAACGCGCTTCTAGGAGCTGCATTCGGCAAAGGGAAACTGGGCTCGGGGAACAAACCTCAGCCCCAATGCGACTTGGCTCAGGATCAAAGCGCTGGCCTAGTTCTCACCTAGCCCTCAGCTCCCCATAGGGCAAAGGAGGGTCTGGGCTGCCTCTGGCTCCGTGGGCACTGCTGCTTGGCTGGTGGTCTCCGCAGCTGGAAACCAACTCCAAATGCCTTCTCCTTCGCTAGAAGGATGATTTTGCATAGAAAGGCCTAGTTTTTACTGGCCCTGTCAACCCACGCTTAGCCTAGAGCTAGGGAAGCACCCACTTAGGGGCTATCTCGAAACAGCACAACTCGCACTTGTAGGAACTGCATTCTGCAAAGGGAAACTGGGCTCGGGGAACACACCTCAGCCCCAATGCGACTTGGCTCCGGATCCCAGCGCTTGCCTAGTTCTCACCTAGGCCTAGGCTCCCCATAAGTCCAAGGAGAGTCTGGGCTGCCTCTGTCTCCGTGGGCACTGCTGCTTGGCTGGTGGTCTCCGCAGCTGGAAACCAACTCCAAACGCCTTCTCCTTCGCTAGAAGTCTGATTTTGCATAGAAAGGCCTTGTTTTTACTGGCCCTATCAACTCACGTTTAGCCTAGAGCTAGGGAAGGACCCACCTAGTGGCTATCTCCAAACAGCAAGACATGCCCTTCTAGGAGCTCCATTCTGCAAAGGGAAACTGGGCTTGGGGAACAAACCTCAGCCCCAATGTGACTTTGCTCAGGATCCCAGCGCTTGCCTAGTTCTCACCTAGGCCTAGGCTCCCCTTAGGGAAAAGGAGGGTCTGGGCTGCCTCTGGTTCCGTGTGCACTCCTGCTTGGCTGGTGGTCTCCGCAGCTGGAAACCAACTCCAAACGTCTTCTCCTTCGCGGAGAAGGCTGATGTGGCCTGAAGAAGTCCTGTGTGCACTGGCCCTAGCAACCCACCCCTAGCCAGCTCGGGAGGGCCCCACCTAGGGCCTAGCTCCGAAACGGCACAAAACGCGCTTCTAGGAGCTGCATTCTGCAAAGGGAAACTGGGCTCGGGGAACAAACCTCAGCCCCCATGCGGCTTGGCTCAGGATCGCAGCGCTTGCCTGGTTGTTACCTAGCCCTAGGCTCCCCATAATGGCAAGGATGATCTGGGCTGCCTCTGGCTCCGTGGACACTGCTGCTTGGCTGGTGGTCTCCTCATCTGTAAATCAACTCCATACATCTTCTCCTTCGTGGAGATGGCTGATGTGGCCTGAAGAAGCCCTGTGTGCCCTGGCCCTAGCAACCCACCCCTAGCCAGCTCGGGAGGGCCCCACCGAGGGCCTAGCTCCGAAACGGCACGAAACGCTCTTCTAGGAGCTGCATTCTGCAAAGGGAAACTGGGCTCGGGGAACAAACCTCAGCCCCCGTGCAGCTTGGCTCAGGATCGCAACACTTGCCTCTTTCTCACCTAGCCCCCGGCTCCCCATAGGGCCAAGGAGGGTCTGGGCTGCCTCTGGCTCCTTGGGCACTGCTGCTTGGCTGGTGCTCTACGCAGCTGGAAACCAACTCCAAACGCCTTCTCCTTCGCTAGAAGTCTGATTTTGCATAGAAAGGCCTAGTTTTTACTGGCCCGATCAACTCACGCTTAGGCTAGAGCTAGGGAAGGACCCACCTAGAGGCTATCTCGAAACAGCAGGACACGCGCTTCTAGGAGCCGCATTCTGCAAGGGGAAACTGGCTTCGGGGAACGAACCTCAGCCCCAATGCGGCTTGGCTCAGGATCCCAGCGCTTACCTAGTTCTGACCTAGCCCTCGGCTCCCCATAGGGCCACGGAGAGTCTGGGCTGCCTCTGTCTCCGTGGGCACTGCTGCGTGGCTGGTGGTCTCCGCAGCTGGAAACCAACTCCAAACGTCTTCTCCTTCGTGGAGAAGGCTGATGTGGCCTGAGCAAGCCCTGTGTGCACTGGTCTTAGCAACCTAACCCTAGGCAGTTCGGGAGGGCCCCACCTAGGGCCTAGCTCCTATACGGCACAAAACGCGCTTCTAGGAGCTGCATTCCACAAAGGGAAACTGGGCTCGGGGAACAAACCTCAACCCCCATGCGGCTTGGCTCAGGATCGCAGCGCTTGCCTGGTTGTTACTTAGCGCTCGGCTCCCCATAGGGCCAAGGATGATCCGGGCTGCCTCTGGCTCCGTGGGCACTGCTGCTTGGCTGGTGCTCTCCGCAGCTGGAAACCAACTCCAAATGTCTTCTCCTTCGCGGAGAAGGCTGATGTGGCCTGAAGAAGCACTGTGTGCACTTGCCCTAGCAACCCACCCCGAGCCAGCTCGGGATGGCCCCCCCCTAGGGCCTAGATCCGTAACGGCACCAAACGGGCTTGTAGGAGCTCCATTCTGCAAAGGGAAACTGGGCTAGGGGAACACACCTCAGCCCCCATGCGGCTGGGCTCAGGATCGCAGCGCTTGCCTAGTTTTGACCTAGCCCTCGGCTCCCCATAGGGCCACGGAGAGTCTGGGCTGCCTCTGGCTCCGTGGGCACTGCTGCTTGGCTGGTGGTCTCCGCAGCTGGAAACCAACACCAAACGTCTTCTCCTTCGCGAGAAGGCTGATGTTGCATAGAAAAGCATAGTTTTTACTGGCCCTGTCAACCCACGCTTAGCCTAGATCCAGGGAAGGACCCACCTAGGGGCTATCTCGAAACAGCACAACTCGCGCTTGTAAGAGCTGCATTCTGCAAAGGGAAACTGGGCTCGGGGAACACACCTCAGCCCCAATGCGACTTGGCTCCGAATCCCAGCGCTTGCCTAGTTCTCACCTAGCCCTCGGCTCCCCATAGGGCCAAGGAGGGTCTGGGCTGCCTCTGGCTCCGTGGGCACTGCTGCTTGGCTGGTGGTCTCCGCAGCTGGAAATCAACTCCAAATTCTGATTTTGCATAGAAAGGCCTAGTTTTTACTGGCCCTATCAACTCACGCTTAGCCTAGATCTAGGGAAGAACCCACCTAGTGGCTATCTCGAAACAGCACGACACGCGCTTCTAGGAGCTGCATTCTGCAAAGGGAAACTGGGCTCGGGGAACAAACCTCAGCCCCAATGCGACTTGGCTCAGGATCCCAGCGCTTGCCTAGTTCTCACCTAGGCCTAGGTTCTCCATAGGTCCAAGGAGGGGCTGGGCTGCCTCTGGCTCCGTGGGCACTGCTTCTTGGCTGGTGGTCTCCACAGCTGGAAACCAACTCCAAGTGACTTCTCCTTCGCGGAGAAGGCTGATATGGCCTGAGGAAGCCGTGTGTGCACTGGCCCTAGCAACCCACCCATAGCCAGCTCGGGAGGGCCCCACCAAGGGCCTAGCTCCGAAACGGCACAAAACGCGCTTCTAGGAGCTGCATTCGGCAAAGGGAAACTGGGCTCGGGGAACAAACCTCAGCCCCAATGCGACTTGGCTCAGGATCAAAGCGCTGGCCTAGTTCTCACCTAGCCCTCAGCTCCCCATAGGGCAAAGGAGGGTCTGGGCTGCCTCTGGCTCCGTGGGCACTGCTGCTTGGCTGGTGGTCTCCGCAGCTGGAAACCAACTCCAAACGCCTTCTCCTTCGCTAGAAGGATGATTTTGCATAGAAAGGCCTAGTTTTTACTGGCCCTGTCAACCCACGCTTAGCCTAGAGCTAGGGAAGGACCCACCTAGGGGCTATCTCGAAACAGCACAACTCGCACTTGTAGGAACTGCATTCTGCAAAGGGAAACTGGGCTCGGGGAACACACCTCAGCCCCAATGCGACTTGGCTCCGGATCCCAGCGCTTGCCTAGTTCTCACCTAGGCCTAGGCTCCCCATAAGTCCAAGGAGAGTCTGGGCTGCCTCTGTCTCCGTGGGCACTGCTGCTTGGCTGGTGGTCTCCGCAGCTGGAAACCAACTCCAAACGCCTTCTCCTTCGCTAGAAGTCTGATTTTGCATAGAAAGGCCTTGTTTTTACTGGCCCTATCAACTCACGTTTAGCCTAGAGCTAGGGAAGGACCCACCTAGTGGCTATCTCCAAACAGCAAGACATGCCCTTCTAGGAGCTCCATTCTGCAAAGGGAAACTGGGCTTGTGGAACAAACCTCAGCCCCAATGTGACTTTGCTCAGGATCCCAGCGCTTGCCTAGTTCTCACCTAGGCCTAGGCTCCC
This sequence comes from Sus scrofa, assembly GCF_054392235.1. Classification (NCBI taxonomy): domain Eukaryota; kingdom Metazoa; phylum Chordata; class Mammalia; order Artiodactyla; family Suidae; genus Sus; species Sus scrofa. The sequence goes on along the minus strand of NC_139385.1, from coordinate 51,918,584 downwards.
CTTAGGGAAAAGGAGGGTCTGGGCTGCCTCTGGTTCCGTGTGCACTCCTGCTTGGCTGGTGGTCTCCGCAGCTGGAAACCAACTCCAAACGTCTTCTCCTTCGCGGAGAAGGCTGATGTGGCCTGAAGAAGTCCTGTGTGCACTGGCCCTAGCAACCCACCCCTAGCCAGCTCGGGAGGGCCCCACCTAGGGCCTAGCTCCGAAACGGCACAAAACGCGCTTCTAGGAGCTGCATTCTGCAAAGGGAAACTGGGCTCGGGGAACAAACCTCAGCCCCCATGCGGCTTGGCTCAGGATCGCAGCGCTTGCCTGGTTGTTACCTAGCCCTAGGCTCCCCATAATGGCAAGGATGATCTGGGCTGCCTCTGGCTCCGTGGGCACTGCTGCTTGGCTGGTGGTCTCCTCATCTGTAAATCAACTCCATACATCTTCTCCTTCGTGGAGATGGCTGATGTGGCCTGAAGAAGCCCTGTGTGCCCTGGCCCTAGCAACCCACCCCTAGCCAGCTCGGGAGGGCCCCACCGAGGGCCTAGCTCCGAAACGGCACGAAACGCTCTTCTAGGAGCTGCATTCTGCAAAGGGAAACTGGGCTCGGGGAACAAACCTCAGCCCCCGTGCAGCTTGGCTCAGGATCGCAACACTTGCCTCTTTCTCACCTAGCCCCCGGCTCCCCATAGGGCCAAGGAGGGTCTGGGCTGCCTCTGGCTCCTTGGGCACTGCTGCTTGGCTGGTGCTCTACGCAGCTGGAAACCAACTCCAAACGCCTTCTCCTTCGCTAGAAGTCTGATTTTGCATAGAAAGGCCTAGTTTTTACTGGCCCTATCAACTCACGCTTAGGCTAGAGCTAGGGAAGGACCCACCTAGAGGCTATCTCGAAACAGCAGGACACGCGCTTCTAGGAGCCGCATTCTGCAAGGGGAAACTGGCTTCGGGGAACGAACCTCAGCCCCAATGCGGCTTGGCTCAGGATCCCAGCGCTTACCTAGTTCTGACCTAGCCCTCGGCTCCCCATAGGGCCACGGAGAGTCTGGGCTGCCTCTGGCTCCGTGGGCACTGCTGCGTGGCTGGTGGTCTCCGCAGCTGGAAACCAACTCCAAACGTCTTCTCCTTCGTGGAGAAGGCTGATGTGGCCTGAGCAAGCCCTGTGTGCACTGGTCTTAGCAACCTAACCCTAGGCAGTTCGGGAGGGCCGCACCTAGGGCCTAGCTCCTATACGGCACAAAACGCGCTTCTAGGAGCTGCATTCCACAAAGGGAAACTGGGCTCGGGGAACAAACCTCAACCCCCATGCGGCTTGGCTCAGGATCGCAGCGCTTGCCTGGTTGTTACTTAGCGCTCGGCTCCCCATAGGGCCAAGGATGATCCGGGCTGCCTCTGGCTCCGTGGGCACTGCTGCTTGGCTGGTGCTCTCCGCAGCTGGAAACCAACTCCAAATGTCTTCTCCTTCGCGGAGAAGGCTGATGTGGCCTGAAGAAGCACTGTGTGCACTTGCCCTAGCAACCCACCCCGAGCCAGCTCGGGATGGCCCCCCCCTAGGGCCTAGATCCGTAACGGCACCAAACGGGCTTGTAGGAGCTCCATTCTGCAAAGGGAAACTGGGCTAGGGGAACACACCTCAGCCCCCATGCGGCTGGGCTCAGGATCGCAGCGCTTGCCTAGTTTTGACCTAGCCCTCGGCTCCCCATAGGGCCACGGAGAGTCTGGGCTGCCTCTGGCTCCGTGGGCACTGCTGCTTGGCTGGTGGTCTCCGCAGCTGGAAACCAACACCAAACGTCTTCTCCTTCGCGAGAAGGCTGATGTTGCATAGAAAAGCATAGTTTTTACTGGCCCTGTCAACCCACGCTTAGCCTAGATCCAGGGAAGGACCCACCTAGGGGCTATCTCGAAACAGCACAACTCGCGCTTGTAAGAGCTGCATTCTGCAAAGGGAAACTGGGCTCGGGGAACACACCTCAGCCCCAATGCGACTTGGCTCCGAATCCCAGCGCTTGCCTAGTTCTCACCTAGCCATCGGCTGCCCATAGGGCCAAGGAGGGTCTGGGCTGCCTCTGGCTCCGTGGGCACTGCTGCTTGGCTGGTGGTCTCCGCAGCTGGAAATCAACTCCAAATTCTGATTTTGCATAGAAAGGCCTAGTTTTTACTGGCCCTATCAACTCACGCTTAGCCTAGATCTAGGGAAGAACCCACCTAGTGGCTATCTCGAAACAGCACGACACGCGCTTCTAGGAGCTGCATTCTGCAAAGGGAAACTGGGCTCGGGGAACAAACCTCAGCCCCAATGCGACTTGGCTCAGATTCCCAGCGCTTGCCTAGTTCTCACCTAGGCCTAGGTTCTCCATAGGTCCAAGGAGGGTCTGGGCTGCCTCTGGCTCCGTGGGCACTGCTTCTTGGCTGGTGGTCTCCGCAGCTGGAAACCAACTCCAAGTGACTTCTCCTTCGCGGAGAAGGCTGATATGGCCTGAGGAAGCCGTGTGTGCACTGGCCCTAGCAACCCACCCATAGCCAGCTCGGGAGGGCCCCACCAAGGGCCTAGCTCCGAAACGGCACAAAACGCGCTTCTAGGAGCTGCATTCGGCAAAGGGAAACTGGGCTCGGGGAACAAACCTCAGCCCCAATGCGACTTGGCTCAGGATCAAAGCGCTGGCCTAGTTCTCACCTAGCCCTCAGCTCCCCATAGGGCAAAGGAGGGTCTGGGCTGCCTCTGGCTCCGTGGGCACTGCTGCTTGGCTGGTGGTCTCCGCAGCTGGAAACCAACTCCAAACGCCTTCTCCTTCGCTAGAAGGATGATTTTGCATAGAAAGGCCTAGTTTTTACTGGCCCTGTCAACCCACGCTTAGCCTAGAGCTAGGGAAGGACCCACCTAGGGGCTATCTCGAAACAGCACAACTCGCACTTGTAGGAACTGCATTCTGCAAAGGGAAACTGGGCTCGGGGAACACACCTCAGCCCCAATGCGACTTGGCTCCGGATCCCAGCGCTTGCCTAGTTCTCACCTAGGCCTAGGCTCCCCATAAGTCCAAGGAGAGTCTGGGCTGCCTCTGTCTCCGTGGGCACTGCTGCTTGGCTGGTGGTCTCCGCAGCTGGAAACCAACTCCAAACGCCTTCTCCTTCGCTAGAAGTCTGATTTTGCATAGAAAGGCCTTGTTTTTACTGGCCCTATCAACTCACGCTTAGCCTAGATCTAGGGAAGAACCCACCTAGTGGCTATCTCGAAACAGCACGACACGCGCTTCTAGGAGCTGCATTCTGCAAAGGGAAACTGGGCTCGGGGAACAAACCTCAGCCCCAATGCGACTTGGCTCTGAATCCCAGCGCTTGCCTAGTTCTCACCTAGGCCTAGGTTCTCCATAGGTCCAAGGAGGGTCTGGGCTGCCTCTGGCTCCGTGGGCACTGCTTCTTGGCTGGTGGTCTCCGCAGCTGGAAACCAACTCCAAGTGACTTCTCCTTCGCGGAGAAGGCTGATATGGCCTGAGGAAGCCGTGTGTGCACTGGCCCTAGCAACCCACCCATAGCCAGCTCGGGAGGGCCCCACCAAGGGCCTAGCTCCGAAACGGCACAAAACGCGCTTCTAGGAGCTGCATTCGGCAAAGGGAAACTGGGCTCGGGGAACAAACCTCAGCCCCAATGCGACTTGGCTCAGGATCAAAGCGCTGGCCTAGTTCTCACCTAGCCCTCAGCTCCCCATAGGGCAAAGGAGGGTCTGGGCTGCCTCTGGCTCCGTGGGCACTGCTGCTTGGCTGGTGGTCTCCGCAGCTGGAAACCAACTCCAAACGCCTTCTCCTTCGCTAGAAGGATGATTTTGCATAGAAAGGCCTAGTTTTTACTGGCCCTGTCAACCCACGCTTAGCCTAGAGCTAGGGAAGGACCCACCTAGGGGCTATCTCGAAACAGCACAACTCGCACTTGTAGGAACTGCATTCTGCAAAGGGAAACTGGGCTCGGGGAACACACCTCAGCCCCAATGCGACTTGGCTCCGGATCCCAGCGCTTGCCTAGTTCTCACCTAGGCCTAGGCTCCCCATAAGTCCAAGGAGAGTCTGGGCTGCCTCTGTCTCCGTGGGCACTGCTGCTTGGCTGGTGGTCTCCGCAGCTGGAAACCAACTCCAAACGCCTTCTCCTTCGCTAGAAGTCTGATTTTGCATAGAAAGGCCTTGTTTTTACTGGCCCTATCAACTCACGTTTAGCCTAGAGCTAGGGAAGGACCCACCTAGTGGCTATCTCCAAACAGCAAGACATGCCCTTCTAGGAGCTCCATTCTGCAAAGGGAAACTGGGCTTGTGGAACAAACCTCAGCCCCAATGTGACTTTGCTCAGGATCCCAGCGCTTGCCTAGTTCTCACCTAGGCCTAGGCTCCCCTTAGGGAAAAGGAGGGTCTGGGCTGCCTCTGGTTCCGTGTGCACTCCTGCTTGGCTGGTGGTCTCCGCAGCTGGAAACCAACTCCAAACGTCTTCTCCTTCGCGGAGAAGGCTGATGTGGCCTGAAGAAGTCCTGTGTGCACTGGCCCTAGCAACCCACCCCTAGCCAGCTCGGGAGGGCCCCACCTAGGGCCTAGCTCCGAAACGGCACAAAACGCGCTTCTAGGAGCTGCATTCTGCAAAGGGAAACTGGGCTCGGGGAACAAACCTCAGCCCCCATGCGGCTTGGCTCAGGATCGCAGCGCTTGCCTGGTTGTTACCTAGCCCTAGGCTCCCCATAATGGCAAGGATGATCTGGGCTGCCTCTGGCTCCGTGGGCACTGCTGCTTGGCTGGTGGTCTCCTCATCTGTAAATCAACTCCATACATCTTCTCCTTCGTGGAGATGGCTGATGTGGCCTGAAGAAGCCCTGTGTGCCCTGGCCCTAGCAACCCACCCCTAGCCAGCTCGGGAGGGCCCCACCGAGGGCCTAGCTCCGAAACGGCACGAAACGCTCTTCTAGGAGCTGCATTCTGCAAAGGGAAACTGGGCTCGGGGAACAAACCTCAGCCCCCGTGCAGCTTGGCTCAGGATCGCAACACTTGCCTCTTTCTCACCTAGCCCCCGGCTCCCCATAGGGCCAAGGAGGGTCTGGGCTGCCTCTGGCTCCTTGGGCACTGCTGCTTGGCTGGTGCTCTACGCAGCTGGAAACCAACTCCAAACGCCTTCTCCTTCGCTAGAAGTCTGATTTTGCATAGAAAGGCCTAGTTTTTACTGGCCCTATCAACTCACGCTTAGGCTAGAGCTAGGGAAGGACCCACCTAGAGGCTATCTCGAAACAGCAGGACACGCGCTTCTAGGAGCCACATTCTGCAAGGGGAAACTGGCTTCGGGGAACGAACCTCAGCCCCAATGCGGCTTGGCTCAGGATCCCAGCGCTTACCTAGTTCTGACCTAGCCCTCGGCTCCCCATAGGGCCACGGAGAGTCTGGGCTGCCTCTGGCTCCGTGGGCACTGCTGCGTGGCTGGTGGTCTCCGCAGCTGGAAACCAACTTCAAACGCCTTCTCCTTCGCGAGAAGGCTGATGTTGCATAGAAAAGCATAGTTTTTACTGGCCCTGTCAACCCACGCTTAGCCTAGATCCAGGGAAGGACCCACCTAGGGGCTATCTCGAAACAGCACAACTCGCGCTTGTAGGAGCTGCATTCTGCAAAGGGAAACTGGGCTCGGGGAACACACCTCAGCCCCAATGCGACTTGGCTCCGAATCCCAGCGCTTGCCTAGTTCTCACCTAGCCCTCGGCTCCCCATAGGGCCAAGGAGGGTCTGGGCTGCCTCTGGCTCCGTGGGCACTGCTGCTTGGCTGGTGGTCTCCGCAGCTGGAAATCAACTCCAAATTCTGATTTTGCATAGAAAGGCCTAGTTTTTACTGGCCCTATCAACTCACGCTTAGCCTAGATCTAGGGAAGTACCCACCTAGTGGCTATCTCGAAACAGCACGACACGCGCTTCTAGGAGCTGCATTCTGCAAAGGGAAACTGGGCTCGGGGAACAAACCTCAGCCCCAATGCGACTTGGCTCAGGATCCCAGCGCTTGCCTAGTTCTCACCTAGGCCTAGGTTCTCCATAGGTCCAAGGAGGGTCTGGGCTGCCTCTGGCTCCGTGGGCACTGCTTCTTGGCTGGTGGTCTCCGCAGCTGGAAACCAACTCCAAGTGACTTCTCCTTCGCGGAGAAGGCTGATATGGCCTGAGGAAGCCGTGTGTGCACTGGCCCTAGCAACCCACCCATAGCCAGCTCGGGAGGGCCCCACCAAGGGCCTAGCTCCGAAACGGCACAAAACGCGCTTCTAGGAGCTGCATTCGGCAAAGGGAAACTGGGCTCGGGGAACAAACCTCAGCCCCAATGCGACTTGGCTCAGGATCAAAGCGCTGGCCTAGTTCTCACCTAGCCCTCAGCTCCCCATAGGGCAAAGGAGGGTCTGGGCTGCCTCTGGCTCCGTGGGCACTGCTGCTTGGCTGGTGGTCTCCGCAGCTGGAAACCAACTCCAAACGCCTTCTCCTTCGCTAGAAGGATGATTTTGCATAGAAAGGCCTAGTTTTTACTGGCCCTGTCAACCCACGCTTAGCCTAGAGCTAGGGAAGCACCCACTTAGGGGCTATCTCGAAACAGCACAACTCGCACTTGTAGGAACTGCATTCTGCAAAGGGAAATTGGGCTCGGGGAACACACCTCAGCCCCAATGCGACTTGGCTCCGGATCCCAGCGCTTGCCTAGTTCTCACCTAGGCCTAGGCTCCCCATAAGTCCAAGGAGAGTCTGGGCTGCCTCTGTCTCCGTGGGCACTGCTGCTTGGCTGGTGGTCTCCGCAGCTGGAAACCAACTCCAAACGCCTTCTCCTTCGCTAGAAGTCTGATTTTGCATAGAAAGGCCTTGTTTTTACTGGCCCTATCAACTCACGTTTAGCCTAGAGCTAGGGAAGGACCCACCTAGTGGCTATCTCCAAACAGCAAGACATGCCCTTCTAGGAGCTCCATTCTGCAAAGGGAAACTGGGCTTGTGGAACAAACCTCAGCCCCAATGTGACTTTGCTCAGGATCCCAGCGCTTGCCTAGTTCTCACCTAGGCCTAGGCTCCCCTTAGGGAAAAGGAGGGTCTGGGCTGCCTCTGGTTCCGTGTGCACTCCTGCTTGGCTGGTGGTCTCCGCAGCTGGAAACCAACTCCAAACGTCTTCTCCTTCGCGGAGAAGGCTGATGTGGCCTGAAGAAGTCCTGTGTGCACTGGCCCTAGCAACCCACCCCTAGCCAGCTCGGGAGGGCCCCACCTAGGGCCTAGCTCCGAAACGGCACAAAACGCGCTTCTAGGAGCTGCATTCTGCAAAGGGAAACTGGGCTCGGGGAACAAACCTCAGCCCCCATGCGGCTTGGCTCAGGATCGCAGCGCTTGCCTGGTTGTTACCTAGCCCTAGGCTCCCCATAATGGCAAGGATGATCTGGGCTGCCTCTGGCTCCGTGGACACTGCTGCTTGGCTGGTGGTCTCCTCATCTGTAAATCAACTCCATACATCTTCTCCTTCGTGGAGATGGCTGATGTGGCCTGAAGAAGCCCTGTGTGCCCTGGCCCTAGCAACCCACCCCTAGCCAGCTCGGGAGGGCCCCACCGAGGGCCTAGCTCCGAAACGGCACGAAACGCTCTTCTAGGAGCTGCATTCTGCAAAGGGAAACTGGGCTCGGGGAACAAACCTCAGCCCCCGTGCAGCTTGGCTCAGGATCGCAACACTTGCCTCTTTCTCACCTAGCCCCCGGCTCCCCATAGGGCCAAGGAGGGTCTGGGCTGCCTCTGGCTCCTTGGGCACTGCTGCTTGGCTGGTGCTCTACGCAGCTGGAAACCAACTCCAAACGCCTTCTCCTTCGCTAGAAGTCTGATTTTGCATAGAAAGGCCTAGTTTTTACTGGCCCGATCAACTCACGCTTAGGCTAGAGCTAGGGAAGGACCCACCTAGAGGCTATCTCGAAACAGCAGGACACGCGCTTCTAGGAGCCGCATTCTGCAAGGGGAAACTGGCTTCGGGGAACGAACCTCAGCCCCAATGCGGCTTGGCTCAGGATCCCAGCGCTTACCTAGTTCTGACCTAGCCCTCGGCTCCCCATAGGGCCACGGAGAGTCTGGGCTGCCTCTGTCTCCGTGGGCACTGCTGCGTGGCTGGTGGTCTCCGCAGCTGGAAACCAACTCCAAACGTCTTCTCCTTCGTGGAGAAGGCTGATGTGGCCTGAGCAAGCCCTGTGTGCACTGGTCTTAGCAACCTAACCCTAGGCAGTTCGGGAGGGCCCCACCTAGGGCCTAGCTCCTATACGGCACAAAACGCGCTTCTAGGAGCTGCATTCCACAAAGGGAAACTGGGCTCGGGGAACAAACCTCAACCCCCATGCGGCTTGGCTCAGGATCGCAGCGCTTGCCTGGTTGTTACTTAGCGCTCGGCTCCCCATAGGGCCAAGGATGATCCGGGCTGCCTCTGGCTCCGTGGGCACTGCTGCTTGGCTGGTGCTCTCCGCAGCTGGAAACCAACTCCAAATGTCTTCTCCTTCGCGGAGAAGGCTGATGTGGCCTGAAGAAGCACTGTGTGCACTTGCCCTAGCAACCCACCCCGAGCCAGCTCGGGATGGCCCCCCCCTAGGGCCTAGATCCGTAACGGCACCAAACGGGCTTGTAGGAGCTCCATTCTGCAAAGGGAAACTGGGCTAGGGGAACACACCTCAGCCCCCATGCGGCTGGGCTCAGGATCGCAGCGCTTGCCTAGTTTTGACCTAGCCCTCGGCTCCCCATAGGGCCACGGAGAGTCTGGGCTGCCTCTGGCTCCGTGGGCACTGCTGCTTGGCTGGTGGTCTCCGCAGCTGGAAACCAACACCAAACGTCTTCTCCTTCGCGAGAAGGCTGATGTTGCATAGAAAAGCATAGTTTTTACTGGCCCTGTCAACCCACGCTTAGCCTAGATCCAGGGAAGGACCCACCTAGGGGCTATCTCGAAACAGCACAACTCGCGCTTGTAAGAGCTGCATTCTGCAAAGGGAAACTGGGCTCGGGGAACACACCTCAGCCCCAATGCGACTTGGCTCCGAATCCCAGCGCTTGCCTAGTTCTCACCTAGCCCTCGGCTCCCCATAGGGCCAAGGAGGGTCTGGGCTGCCTCTGGCTCCGTGGGCACTGCTGCTTGGCTGGTGGTCTCCGCAGCTGGAAATCAACTCCAAATTCTGATTTTGCATAGAAAGGCCTAGTTTTTACTGGCCCTATCAACTCACGCTTAGCCTAGATCTAGGGAAGAACCCACCTAGTGGCTATCTCGAAACAGCACGACACGCGCTTCTAGGAGCTGCATTCTGCAAAGGGAAACTGGGCTCGGGGAACAAACCTCAGCCCCAATGCGACTTGGCTCAGGATCCCAGCGCTTGCCTAGTTCTCACCTAGGCCTAGGTTCTCCATAGGTCCAAGGAGGGGCTGGGCTGCCTCTGGCTCCGTGGGCACTGCTTCTTGGCTGGTGGTCTCCACAGCTGGAAACCAACTCCAAGTGACTTCTCCTTCGCGGAGAAGGCTGATATGGCCTGAGGAAGCCGTGTGTGCACTGGCCCTAGCAACCCACCCATAGCCAGCTCGGGAGGGCCCCACCAAGGGCCTAGCTCCGAAACGGCACAAAACGCGCTTCTAGGAGCTGCATTCGGCAAAGGGAAACTGGGCTCGGGGAACAAACCTCAGCCCCAATGCGACTTGGCTCAGGATCAAAGCGCTGGCCTAGTTCTCACCTAGCCCTCAGCTCCCCATAGGGCAAAGGAGGGTCTGGGCTGCCTCTGGCTCCGTGGGCACTGCTGCTTGGCTGGTGGTCTCCGCAGCTGGAAACCAACTCCAAACGCCTTCTCCTTCGCTAGAAGGATGATTTTGCATAGAAAGGCCTAGTTTTTACTGGCCCTGTCAACCCACGCTTAGCCTAGAGCTAGGGAAGGACCCACCTAGGGGCTATCTCGAAACAGCACAACTCGCACTTGTAGGAACTGCATTCTGCAAAGGGAAACTGGGCTCGGGGAACACACCTCAGCCCCAATGCGACTTGGCTCCGGATCCCAGCGCTTGCCTAGTTCTCACCTAGGCCTAGGCTCCCCATAAGTCCAAGGAGAGTCTGGGCTGCCTCTGTCTCCGTGGGCACTGCTGCTTGGCTGGTGGTCTCCGCAGCTGGAAACCAACTCCAAACGCCTTCTCCTTCGCTAGAAGTCTGATTTTGCATAGAAAGGCCTTGTTTTTACTGGCCCTATCAACTCACGTTTAGCCTAGAGCTAGGGAAGGACCCACCTAGTGGCTATCTCCAAACAGCAAGACATGCCCTTCTAGGAGCTCCATTCTGCAAAGGGAAACTGGGCTTGTGGAACAAACCTCAGCCCCAATGTGACTTTGCTCAGGATCCCAGCGCTTGCCTAGTTCTCACCTAGGCCTAGGCTCCCCTTAGGGAAAAGGAGGGTCTGGGCTGCCTCTGGTTCCGTGTGCACTCCTGCTTGGCTGGTGGTCTCCGCAGCTGGAAACCAACTCCAAACGTCTTCTCCTTCGCGGAGAAGGCTGATGTGGCCTGAAGAAGTCCTGTGTGCACTGGCCCTAGCAACCCACCCCTAGCCAGCTCGGGAGGGCCCCACCTAGGGCCTAGCTCCGAAACGGCACAAAACGCGCTTCTAGGAGCTGCATTCTGCAAAGGGAAACTGGGCTCGGGGAACAAACCTCAGCCCCCATGCGGCTTGGCTCAGGATCGCAGCGCTTGCCTGGTTGTTACCTAGCCCTAGGCTCCCCATAATGGCAAGGATGATCTGGGCTGCCTCTGGCTCCGTGGGCACTGCTGCTTGGCTGGTGGTCTCCTCATCTGTAAATCAACTCCATACATCTTCTCCTTCGTGGAGATGGCTGATGTGGCCTGAAGAAGCCCTGTGTGCCCTGGCCCTAGCAACCCACCCCTAGCCAGCTCGGGAGGGCCCCACCGAGGGCCTAGCTCCGAAACGGCACGAAACGCTCTTCTAGGAGCTGCATTCTGCAAAGGGAAACTGGGCTCGGGGAACAAACCTCAGCCCCCGTGCAGCTTGGCTCAGGATCGCAACACTTGCCTCTTTCTCACCTAGCCCCCGGCTCCCCATAGGGCCAAGGAGGGTCTGGGCTGCCTCTGGCTCCTTGGGCACTGCTGCTTGGCTGGTGCTCTACGCAGCTGGAAACCAACTCCAAACGCCTTCTCCTTCGCTAGAAGTCTGATTTTGCATAGAAAGGCCTAGTTTTTACTGGCCCTATCAACTCACGCTTAGGCTAGAGCTAGGGAAGGACCCACCTAGAGGCTATCTCGAAACAGCAGGACACGCGCTTCTAGGAGCCGCATTCTGCAAGGGGAAACTGGCTTCGGGGAACGAACCTCAGCCCCAATGCGGCTTGGCTCAGGATCCCAGCGCTTACCTAGTTCTGACCTAGCCCTCGGCTCCCCATAGGGCCACGGAGAGTCTGGGCTGCCTCTGGCTCCGTGGGCACTGCTGCGTGGCTGGTGGTCTCCGCAGCTGGAAACCAACTCCAAACGTCTTCTCCTTCGTGGAGAAGGCTGATGTGGCCTGAGCAAGCCCTGTGTGCACTGGTCTTAGCAACCTAACCCTAGGCAGTTCGGGAGGGCCGCACCTAGGGCCTAGCTCCTATACGGCACAAAACGCGCTTCTAGGAGCTGCATTCCACAAAGGGAAACTGGGCTCGGGGAACAAACCTCAACCCCCATGCGGCTTGGCTCAGGATCGCAGCGCTTGCCTGGTTGTTACTTAGCGCTCGGCTCCCCATAGGGCCAAGGATGATCCGGGCTGCCTCTGGCTCCGTGGGCACTGCTGCTTGGCTGGTGCTCTCCGCAGCTGGAAACCAACTCCAAATGTCTTCTCCTTCGCGGAGAAGGCTGATGTGGCCTGAAGAAGCACTGTGTGCACTTGCCCTAGCAACCCACCCCGAGCCAGCTCGGGATGGCCCCCCCCTAGGGCCTAGATCCGTAACGGCACCAAACGGGCTTGTAGGAGCTCCATTCTGCAAAGGGAAACTGGGCTAGGGGAACACACCTCAGCCCCCATGCGGCTGGGCTCAGGATCGCAGCGCTTGCCTAGTTTTGACCTAGCCCTCGGCTCCCCATAGGGCCACGGAGAGTCTGGGCTGCCTCTGGCTCCGTGGGCACTGCTGCTTGGCTGGTGGTCTCCGCAGCTGGAAACCAACACCAAACGTCTTCTCCTTCGCGAGAAGGCTGATGTTGCATAGAAAAGCATAGTTTTTACTGGCCCTGTCAACCCACGCTTAGCCTAGATCCAGGGAAGGACCCACCTAGGGGCTATCTCGAAACAGCACAACTCGCGCTTGTAAGAGCTGCATTCTGCAAAGGGAAACTGGGCTCGGGGAACACACCTCAGCCCCAATGCGACTTGGCTCCGAATCCCAGCGCTTGCCTAGTTCTCACCTAGCCATCGGCTGCCCATAGGGCCAAGGAGGGTCTGGGCTGCCTCTGGCTCCGTGGGCACTGCTGCTTGGCTGGTGGTCTCCGCAGCTGGAAATCAACTCCAAATTCTGATTTTGCATAGAAAGGCCTAGTTTTTACTGGCCCTATCAACTCACGCTTAGCCTAGATCTAGGGAAGAACCCACCTAGTGGCTATCTCGAAACAGCACGACACGCGCTTCTAGGAGCTGCATTCTGCAAAGGGAAACTGGGCTCGGGGAACAAACCTCAGCCCCAATGCGACTTGGCTCAGATTCCCAGCGCTTGCCTAGTTCTCACCTAGGCCTAGGTTCTCCATAGGTCCAAGGAGGGTCTGGGCTGCCTCTGGCTCCGTGGGCACTGCTTCTTGGCTGGTGGTCTCCGCAGCTGGAAACCAACTCCAAGTGACTTCTCCTTCGCGGAGAAGGCTGATATGGCCTGAGGAAGCCGTGTGTGCACTGGCCCTAGCAACCCACCCATAGCCAGCTCGGGAGGGCCCCACCAAGGGCCTAGCTCCGAAACGGCACAAAACGCGCTTCTAGGAGCTGCATTCGGCAAAGGGAAACTGGGCTCGGGGAACAAACCTCAGCCCCAATGCGACTTGGCTCAGGATCAAAGCGCTGGCCTAGTTCTCACCTAGCCCTCAGCTCCCCATAGGGCAAAGGAGGGTCTGGGCTGCCTCTGGCTCCGTGGGCACTGCTGCTTGGCTGGTGGTCTCCGCAGCTGGAAACCAACTCCAAACGCCTTCTCCTTCGCTAGAAGGATGATTTTGCATAGAAAGGCCTAGTTTTTACTGGCCCTGTCAACCCACGCTTAGCCTAGAGCTAGGGAAGGACCCACCTAGGGGCTATCTCGAAACAGCACAACTCGCACTTGTAGGAACTGCATTCTGCAAAGGGAAACTGGGCTCGGGGAACACACCTCAGCCCCAATGCGACTTGGCTCCGGATCCCAGCGCTTGCCTAGTTCTCACCTAGGCCTAGGCTCCCCATAAGTCCAAGGAGAGTCTGGGCTGCCTCTGTCTCCGTGGGCACTGCTGCTTGGCTGGTGGTCTCCGCAGCTGGAAACCAACTCCAAACGCCTTCTCCTTCGCTAGAAGTCTGATTTTGCATAGAAAGGCCTTGTTTTTACTGGCCCTATCAACTCACGCTTAGCCTAGATCTAGGGAAGAACCCACCTAGTGGCTATCTCGAAACAGCACGACACGCGCTTCTAGGAGCTGCATTCTGCAAAGGGAAACTGGGCTCGGGGAACAAACCTCAGCCCCAATGCGACTTGGCTCAGATTCCCAGCGCTTGCCTAGTTCTCACCTAGGCCTAGGTTCTCCATAGGTCCAAGGAGGGTCTGGGCTGCCTCTGGCTCCGTGGGCACTGCTTCTTGGCTGGTGGTCTCCGCAGCTGGAAACCAACTCCAAGTGACTTCTCCTTCGCGGAGAAGGCTGATATGGCCTGAGGAAGCCGTGTGTGCACTGGCCCTAGCAACCCACCCATAGCCAGCTCGGGAGGGCCCCACCAAGGGCCTAGCTCCGAAACGGCACAAAACGCGCTTCTAGGAGCTGCATTCGGCAAAGGGAAACTGGGCTCGGGGAACAAACCTCAGCCCCAATGCGACTTGGCTCAGGATCAAAGCGCTGGCCTAGTTCTCACCTAGCCCTCAGCTCCCCATAGGGCAAAGGAGGGTCTGGGCTGCCTCTGGCTCCGTGGGCACTGCTGCTTGGCTGGTGGTCTCCGCAGCTGGAAACCAACTCCAAACGCCTTCTCCTTCGCTAGAAGGATGATTTTGCATAGAAAGGCCTAGTTTTTACTGGCCCTGTCAACCCACGCTTAGCCTAGAGCTAGGGAAGGACCCACCTAGGGGCTATCTCGAAACAGCACAACTCGCACTTGTAGGAACTGCATTCTGCAAAGGGAAACTGGGCTCGGGGAACACACCTCAGCCCCAATGCGACTTGGCTCCGGATCCCAGCGCTTGCCTAGTTCTCACCTAGGCCTAGGCTCCCCATAAGTCCAAGGAGAGTCTGGGCTGCCTCTGTCTCCGTGGGCACTGCTGCTTGGCTGGTGGTCTCCGCAGCTGGAAACCAACTCCAAACGCCTTCTCCTTCGCTAGAAGTCTGATTTTGCATAGAAAGGCCTTGTTTTTACTGGCCCTATCAACTCACGTTTAGCCTAGAGCTAGGGAAGGACCCACCTAGTGGCTATCTCCAAACAGCAAGACATGCCCTTCTAGGAGCTCCATTCTGCAAAGGGAAACTGGGCTTGTGGAACAAACCTCAGCCCCAATGTGACTTTGCTCAGGATCCCAGCGCTTGCCTAGTTCTCACCTAGGCCTAGGCTCCCCTTAGGGAAAAGGAGGGTCTGGGCTGCCTCTGGTTCCGTGTGCACTCCTGCTTGGCTGGTGGTCTCCGCAGCTGGAAACCAACTCCAAACGTCTTCTCCTTCGCGGAGAAGGCTGATGTGGCCTGAAGAAGTCCTGTGTGCACTGGCCCTAGCAACCCACCCCTAGCCAGCTCGGGAGGGCCCCACCTAGGGCCTAGCTCCGAAACGGCACAAAACGCGCTTCTAGGAGCTGCATTCTGCAAAGGGAAACTGGGCTCGGGGAACAAACCTCAGCCCCCATGCGGCTTGGCTCAGGATCGCAGCGCTTGCCTGGTTGTTACCTAGCCCTAGGCTCCCCATAATGGCAAGGATGATCTGGGCTGCCTCTGGCTCCGTGGGCACTGCTGCTTGGCTGGTGGTCTCCTCATCTGTAAATCAACTCCATACATCTTCTCCTTCGTGGAGATGGCTGATGTGGCCTGAAGAAGCCCTGTGTGCCCTGGCCCTAGCAACCCACCCCTAGCCAGCTCGGGAGGGCCCCACCGAGGGCCTAGCTCCGAAACGGCACGAAACGCTCTTCTAGGAGCTGCATTCTGCAAAGGGAAACTGGGCTCGGGGAACAAACCTCAGCCCCCGTGCAGCTTGGCTCAGGATCGCAACACTTGCCTCTTTCTCACCTAGCCCCCGGCTCCCCATAGGGCCAAGGAGGGTCTGGGCTGCCTCTGGCTCCTTGGGCACTGCTGCTTGGCTGGTGCTCTACGCAGCTGGAAACCAACTCCAAACGCCTTCTCCTTCGCTAGAAGTCTGATTTTGCATAGAAAGGCCTAGTTTTTACTGGCCCTATCAACTCACGCTTAGGCTAGAGCTAGGGAAGGACCCACCTAGAGGCTATCTCGAAACAGCAGGACACGCGCTTCTAGGAGCCACATTCTGCAAGGGGAAACTGGCTTCGGGGAACGAACCTCAGCCCCAATGCGGCTTGGCTCAGGATCCCAGCGCTTACCTAGTTCTGACCTAGCCCTCGGCTCCCCATAGGGCCACGGAGAGTCTGGGCTGCCTCTGGCTCCGTGGGCACTGCTGCGTGGCTGGTGGTCTCCGCAGCTGGAAACCAACTTCAAACGCCTTCTCCTTCGCGAGAAGGCTGATGTTGCATAGAAAAGCATAGTTTTTACTGGCCCTGTCAACCCACGCTTAGCCTAGATCCAGGGAAGGACCCACCTAGGGGCTATCTCGAAACAGCACAACTCGCGCTTGTAGGAGCTGCATTCTGCAAAGGGAAACTGGGCTCGGGGAACACACCTCAGCCCCAATGCGACTTGGCTCCGAATCCCAGCGCTTGCCTAGTTCTCACCTAGCCCTCGGCTCCCCATAGGGCCAAGGAGGGTCTGGGCTGCCTCTGGCTCCGTGGGCACTGCTGCTTGGCTGGTGGTCTCCGCAGCTGGAAATCAACTCCAAATTCTGATTTTGCATAGAAAGGCCTAGTTTTTACTGGCCCTATCAACTCACGCTTAGCCTAGATCTAGGGAAGTACCCACCTAGTGGCTATCTCGAAACAGCACGACACGCGCTTCTAGGAGCTGCATTCTGCAAAGGGAAACTGGGCTCGGGGAACAAACCTCAGCCCCAATGCGACTTGGCTCAGGATCCCAGCGCTTGCCTAGTTCTCACCTAGGCCTAGGTTCTCCATAGGTCCAAGGAGGGTCTGGGCTGCCTCTGGCTCCGTGGGCACTGCTTCTTGGCTGGTGGTCTCCGCAGCTGGAAACCAACTCCAAGTGACTTCTCCTTCGCGGAGAAGGCTGATATGGCCTGAGGAAGCCGTGTGTGCACTGGCCCTAGCAACCCACCCATAGCCAGCTCGGGAGGGCCCCACCAAGGGCCTAGCTCCGAAACGGCACAAAACGCGCTTCTAGGAGCTGCATTCGGCAAAGGGAAACTGGGCTCGGGGAACAAACCTCAGCCCCAATGCGACTTGGCTCAGGATCAAAGCGCTGGCCTAGTTCTCACCTAGCCCTCAGCTCCCCATAGGGCAAAGGAGGGTCTGGGCTGCCTCTGGCTCCGTGGGCACTGCTGCTTGGCTGGTGGTCTCCGCAGCTGGAAACCAACTCCAAACGCCTTCTCCTTCGCTAGAAGGATGATTTTGCATAGAAAGGCCTAGTTTTTACTGGCCCTGTCAACCCACGCTTAGCCTAGAGCTAGGGAAGCACCCACTTAGGGGCTATCTCGAAACAGCACAACTCGCACTTGTAGGAACTGCATTCTGCAAAGGGAAATTGGGCTCGGGGAACACACCTCAGCCCCAATGCGACTTGGCTCCGGATCCCAGCGCTTGCCTAGTTCTCACCTAGGCCTAGGCTCCCCATAAGTCCAAGGAGAGTCTGGGCTGCCTCTGTCTCCGTGGGCACTGCTGCTTGGCTGGTGGTCTCCGCAGCTGGAAACCAACTCCAAACGCCTTCTCCTTCGCTAGAAGTCTGATTTTGCATAGAAAGGCCTTGTTTTTACTGGCCCTATCAACTCACGTTTAGCCTAGAGCTAGGGAAGGACCCACCTAGTGGCTATCTCCAAACAGCAAGACATGCCCTTCTAGGAGCTCCATTCTGCAAAGGGAAACTGGGCTTGGGGAACAAACCTCAGCCCCAATGTGACTTTGCTCAGGATCCCAGCGCTTGCCTAGTTCTCACCTAGGCCTAGGCTCCCCTTAGGGAAAAGGAGGGTCTGGGCTGCCTCTGGTTCCGTGTGCACTCCTGCTTGGCTGGTGGTCTCCGCAGCTGGAAACCAACTCCAAACGTCTTCTCCTTCGCGGAGAAGGCTGATGTGGCCTGAAGAAGTCCTGTGTGCACTGGCCCTAGCAACCCACCCCTAGCCAGCTCGGGAGGGCCCCACCTAGGGCCTAGCTCCGAAACGGCACAAAACGCGCTTCTAGGAGCTGCATTCTGCAAAGGGAAACTGGGCTCGGGGAACAAACCTCAGCCCCCATGCGGCTTGGCTCAGGATCGCAGCGCTTGCCTGGTTGTTACCTAGCCCTAGGCTCCCCATAATGGCAAGGATGATCTGGGCTGCCTCTGGCTCCGTGGGCACTGCTGCTTGGCTGGTGGTCTCCTCATCTGTAAATCAACTCCATACATCTTCTCCTTCGTGGAGATGGCTGATGTGGCCTGAAGAAGCCCTGTGTGCCCTGGCCCTAGCAACCCACCCCTAGCCAGCTCGGGAGGGCCCCACCGAGGGCCTAGCTCCGAAACGGCACGAAACGCTCTTCTAGGAGCTGCATTCTGCAAAGGGAAACTGGGCTCGGGGAACAAACCTCAGCCCCCGTGCAGCTTGGCTCAGGATCGCAACACTTGCCTCTTTCTCACCTAGCCCCCGGCTCCCCATAGGGCCAAGGAGGGTCTGGGCTGCCTCTGGCTCCTTGGGCACTGCTGCTTGGCTGGTGCTCTACGCAGCTGGAAACCAACTCCAAACGCCTTCTCCTTCGCTAGAAGTCTGATTTTGCATAGAAAGGCCTAGTTTTTACTGGCCCTATCAACTCACGCTTAGGCTAGAGCTAGGGAAGGACCCACCTAGAGGCTATCTCGAAACAGCAGGACACGCGCTTCTAGGAGCCGCATTCTGCAAGGGGAAACTGGCTTCGGGGAACGAACCTCAGCCCCACTGCGGCTTGGCTCAGGATCGCAGCGCTTACCTAGTTCTGACCTAGCCCTCGGCTCCCCATAGGGCCACGGAGAGTCTGGGCTGCCTCTGTCTCCGTGGGCACTGCTGCGTGGCTGGTGGTCTCCGCAGCTGGAAACCAACTTCAAACGCCTTCTCCTTCGCGAGAAGCCTGATGTTGCATAGAAAAGCATAGTTTTTACTGGCCCTGTCAACCCACGCTTAGCCTAGATCCAGGGAAGAACCCACCTAGTGGCTATCTCGAAACAGCACGACACGCGCTTCTAGGAGCCGCATTCTGCAAAGGGAAACTGGGCTCGGGGAACAAACCTCAGCCCCAATGCGACTTGGCTCAGGATCCCAGCGCTTGCCTAGTTCTCACCTAGGCCTAGGTTCTCCATAGGTCCAAGGAGGGTCTGGGCTGCCTCTGGCTCCGTGGGCACTGCTTCTTGGCTGGTGGTCTCCGCAGCTGGAAACCAACTCCAAGTGACTTCTCCTTCGCGGAGAAGGCTGATATGGCCTGAGGAAGCCGTGTGTGCACTGGCCCTAGCAACCCACCCATAGCCAGCTCGGGAGGGCCCCACCAAGGGCCTAGCTCCGAAACGGCACAAAACGCGCTTCTAGGAGCTGCATTCGGCAAAGGGAAACTGGGCTCGGGGAACAAACCTCAGCCCCAATGCGACTTGGCTCAGGATCAAAGCGCTGGCCTAGTTCTCACCTAGCCCTCAGCTCCCCATAGGGCAAAGGAGGGTCTGGGCTGCCTCTGGCTCCGTGGGCACTGCTGCTTGGCTGGTGGTCTCCGCAGCTGGAAACCAACTCCAAACGCCTTCTCCTTCGCTAGAAGGATGATTTTGCATAGAAAGGCCTAGTTTTTACTGGCCCTGTCAACCCACGCTTAGCCTAGAGCTAGGGAAGCACCCACTTAGGGGCTATCTCGAAACACACAACTCGCACTTGTAGGAACTGCATTCTGCAAAGGGAAACTGGGCTCGGGGAACACACCTCAGCCCCAATGCGACTTGGCTCCGGATCCCAGCGCTTGCCTAGTTCTCACCTAGGCCTAGGCTCCCCATAAGTCCAAGGAGAGTCTGGGCTGCCTCTGTCTCCGTGGGCACTGCTGCTTGGCTGGTGGTCTCCGCAGCTGGAAACCAACTCCAAACGCCTTCTCCTTCGCTAGAAGTCTGATTTTGCATAGAAAGGCCTTGTTTTTACTGGCCCTATCAACTCACGTTTAGCCTAGAGCTAGGGAAGGACCCACCTAGTGGCTATCTCCAAACAGCAAGACATGCCCTTCTAGGAGCTCCATTCTGCAAAGGGAAACTGGGCTTGTGGAACAAACCTCAGCCCCAATGTGACTTTGCTCAGGATCCCAGCGCTTGCCTAGTTCTCACCTAGGCCTAGGCTCCCCTTAGGGAAAAGGAGGGTCTGGGCTGCCTTGGTTCCGTGTGCACTCCTGCTTGGCTGGTGGTCTCCGCAGCTGGAAACCAACTCCAAACGTCTTCTCCTTCGCGGAGAAGGCTGATGTGGCCTGAAGAAGTCCTGTGTGCACTGGCCCTAGCAACCCACCCCTAGCCAGCTCGGGAGGGCCCCACCTAGGGCCTAGCTCCGAAACGACACAAAACGCGCTTCTAGGAGCTGCATTCTGCAAAGGGAAACTGGGCTCGGGGAACAAACCTCAGCCCCCATGCGGCTTGGCTCAGGATCGCAGCGCTAGCCTAGTTCTCACCTTGACCTTGGGTCCCCATAGGTCCAAGGAGGGTCTGGGCTGCCTCTGGCTCCGTGGGCACTGCTGCTTGGCTGGTGGTCTCCGCAGCTGGAAACCAACTCCAAACGTCTTCTTCTTCGACGAGAAGGCTGATTTTGCATAGAAAGTCCTAGTTTTAACTGGCCCTATCAACCCAAGCTTAGCCTAGAGCTAGGGAAGGACCCACCTAGGGGTTATCTCGAAACAGCACAACATGCGCTTTTAGGAGCTGCACTCTGCAAAGGGAAACTGGGCTCGGGGAACAAACCTCAGCCCCAATGCGGCTTGGCCCAGCATCGCAGCGCTTGCCAACTTCTCACCTAGCCCTAAGCTCCCCATACCTCCCAGGATGGTCTGGGCTGCCTCTGGCTCCGTGGGCACTGCTGCTTGGCTGGTGGTCTCCGCAGCTGGAAACCAACTCCAAATGTCTTCTCTTTGTCGGAGAAGGCTGATGTGTCCCGAAGAAGCCCTGTGTGCAGTGGCCCTAGCAACCCACCCCTAACCAGCTCGGGAAGGCCCCACCCAGTGCCTAGCTGCAAAACGGCACAAAACGTGCTTGTAGGAGCTGCATGCTGCAAAGGGAAAATGGGCTCGGGGAACAAACCTCAGCCCCAATGCGGCTTGCCTCAACATCGGATCGCTTGCCAACTTCTCACCTAGGCCTAGGCTCCCCATAGGGCCAAGGAGGGGTGGGCTGCCTCGGGCTCCGTGGGCACTGCTGCTTGGCTGGTGGTCTCCGCAGCTGGAAACCAACTCCTAACGTCTTCTTTTTCGTTGAGAAGGCTGATTTTGCATAGAAAGTCCTCGTTTCAACTGGCCCTATCAACCCAAGCTTAGCCTAGAGCTAGGGAAGGACCCACCTAGGGGCTATCTCAAAACAGCACAACATGCGCATTTAGGAGCGCACTGCGCAAAGGGAAACTGGGCTCGGGGAACAAACCTCAGCCCCAATGCGGCTTGGCTCAGCATCGCAGCGCTTGCCAACTTCTCACCTAGCCCTAAGCTCCCCATAGGGCCAAGGAAGGTCTGGGCTGCCTCTGGCTCCGTGGGCACTGCTGCTTGGCTGGTGGTCTCCGCAGCTGGAAACCAACTCCAAATGTATTCTCCTTCACGGAGAAGGCTGAGGTGGCCTGAAGAAACCCTGTGTGCAGTGGCCCTAGCAACCCACACCTTGCCAGCTCGGGAGGACCCCACCTAGGTCCTAGCTCCGAAACGGCACAAAACACGCTTCTAGTAGCTGCATTCTGCAAAGGGAAACTGGGCTCGGGGAACAAACCTCAGCCCCAATGCGGCTTGGCTCAGGATCCCAGCGCTTGCCTAGTTCTCACCTTGACCTAGGCTCCCCATAGGGCCAAGGAGGGGTGGGCTGCCTCTGGCTCCGTGGGCACTGCTGCTTGGCTGGTGGTCTCCGCAGCTGGAAACCAACTCCAAACGCCTTCTCCTTCGCTAGAAGGATGATTTTGCATAGAAAGGCCTAGTTTTTACTGGCCCTGTCAACCCACGCTTAGCCTAGAGCTAGGGAAGCACCCACTTAGGGGCTATCTCGAAACAGCACAACTCGCACTTGTAGGAACTGCATTCTGCAAAGGGAAATTGGGCTCGGGGAACACACCTCAGCCCCAATGCGACTTGGCTCCGGATCCCAGCGCTTGCCTAGTTCTCACCTAGGCCTAGGCTCCCCATAAGTCCAAGGAGAGTCTGGGCTGCCTCTGTCTCCGTGGGCACTGCTGCTTGGCTGGTGGTCTCCGCAGCTGGAAACCAACTCCAAACGCCTTCTCCTTCGCTAGAAGTCTGATTTTGCATAGAAAGGCCTTGTTTTTACTGGCCCTATCAACTCACGTTTAGCCTAGAGCTAGGGAAGGACCCACCTAGTGGCTATCTCCAAACAGCAAGACATGCCCTTCTAGGAGCTCCATTCTGCAAAGGGAAACTGGGCTTGTGGAACAAACCTCAGCCCCAATGTGACTTTGCTCAGGATCCCAGCGCTTGCCTAGTTCTCACCTAGGCCTAGGCTCCCCTTAGGGAAAAGGAGGGTCTGGGCTGCCTCTGGTTCCGTGTGCACTCCTGCTTGGCTGGTGGTCTCCGCAGCTGGAAACCAACTCCAAACGTCTTCTCCTTCGCGGAGAAGGCTGATGTGGCCTGAAGAAGTCCTGTGTGCACTGGCCCTAGCAACCCACCCCTAGCCAGCTCGGGAGGGCCCCACCTAGGGCCTAGCTCCGAAACGGCACAAAACGCGCTTCTAGGAGCTGCATTCTGCAAAGGGAAACTGGGCTCGGGGAACAAACCTCAGCCCCCATGCGGCTTGGCTCAGGATCGCAGCGCTTGCCTGGTTGTTACCTAGCCCTAGGCTCCCCATAATGGCAAGGATGATCTGGGCTGCCTCTGGCTCCGTGGGCACTGCTGCTTGGCTGGTGGTCTCCTCATCTGTAAATCAACTCCATACATCTTCTCCTTCGTGGAGATGGCTGATGTGGCCTGAAGAAGCCCTGTGTGCCCTGGCCCTAGCAACCCACCCCTAGCCAGCTCGGGAGGGCCCCACCGAGGGCCTAGCTCCGAAACGGCACGAAACGCTCTTCTAGGAGCTGCATTCTGCAAAGGGAAACTGGGCTCGGGGAACAAACCTCAGCCCCCGTGCAGCTTGGCTCAGGATCGCAACACTTGCCTCTTTCTCACCTAGCCCCCGGCTCCCCATAGGGCCAAGGAGGGTCTGGGCTGCCTCTGGCTCCTTGGGCACTGCTGCTTGGCTGGTGCTCTACGCAGCTGGAAACCAACTCCAAACGCCTTCTCCTTCGCTAGAAGTCTGATTTTGCATAGAAAGGCCTAGTTTTTACTGGCCCTATCAACTCACGCTTAGGCTAGAGCTAGGGAAGGACCCACCTAGAGGCTATCTCGAAACAGCAGGACACGCGCTTCTAGGAGCCGCATTCTGCAAGGGGAAACTGGCTTCGGGGAACGAACCTCAGCCCCACTGCGGCTTGGCTCAGGATCGCAGCGCTTACCTAGTTCTGACCTAGCCCTCGGCTCCCCATAGGGCCACGGAGAGTCTGGGCTGCCTCTGTCTCCGTGGGCACTGCTGCGTGGCTGGTGGTCTCCGCAGCTGGAAACCAACTTCAAACGCCTTCTCCTTCGCGAGAAGCCTGATGTTGCATAGAAAAGCATAGTTTTTACTGGCCCTGTCAACCCACGCTTAGCCTAGATCCAGGGAAGAACCCACCTAGTGGCTATCTCGAAACAGCACGACACGCGCTTCTAGGAGCCGCATTCTGCAAAGGGAAACTGGGCTCGGGGAACAAACCTCAGCCCCAATGCGACTTGGCTCAGGATCCCAGCGCTTGCCTAGTTCTCACCTAGGCCTAGGTTCTCCATAGGTCCAAGGAGGGTCTGGGCTGCCTCTGGCTCCGTGGGCACTGCTTCTTGGCTGGTGGTCTCCGCAGCTGGAAACCAACTCCAAGTGACTTCTCCTTCGCGGAGAAGGCTGATATGGCCTGAGGAAGCCGTGTGTGCACTGGCCCTAGCAACCCACCCATAGCCAGCTCGGGAGGGCCCCACCAAGGGCCTAGCTCCGAAACGGCACAAAACGCGCTTCTAGGAGCTGCATTCGGCAAAGGGAAACTGGGCTCGGGGAACAAACCTCAGCCCCAATGCGACTTGGCTCAGGATCAAAGCGCTGGCCTAGTTCTCACCTAGCCCTCAGCTCCCCATAGGGCAAAGGAGGGTCTGGGCTGCCTCTGGCTCCGTGGGCACTGCTGCTTGGCTGGTGGTCTCCGCAGCTGGAAACCAACTCCAAACGCCTTCTCCTTCGCTAGAAGGATGATTTTGCATAGAAAGGCCTAGTTTTTACTGGCCCTGTCAACCCACGCTTAGCCTAGAGCTAGGGAAGCACCCACTTAGGGGCTATCTCGAAACACACAACTCGCACTTGTAGGAACTGCATTCTGCAAAGGGAAACTGGGCTCGGGGAACACACCTCAGCCCCAATGCGACTTGGCTCCGGATCCCAGCGCTTGCCTAGTTCTCACCTAGGCCTAGGCTCCCCATAAGTCCAAGGAGAGTCTGGGCTGCCTCTGTCTCCGTGGGCACTGCTGCTTGGCTGGTGGTCTCCGCAGCTGGAAACCAACTCCAAACGCCTTCTCCTTCGCTAGAAGTCTGATTTTGCATAGAAAGGCCTTGTTTTTACTGGCCCTATCAACTCACGTTTAGCCTAGAGCTAGGGAAGGACCCACCTAGTGGCTATCTCCAAACAGCAAGACATGCCCTTCTAGGAGCTCCATTCTGCAAAGGGAAACTGGGCTTGTGGAACAAACCTCAGCCCCAATGTGACTTTGCTCAGGATCCCAGCGCTTGCCTAGTTCTCACCTAGGCCTAGGCTCCCCTTAGGGAAAAGGAGGGTCTGGGCTGCCTTGGTTCCGTGTGCACTCCTGCTTGGCTGGTGGTCTCCGCAGCTGGAAACCAACTCCAAACGTCTTCTCCTTCGCGGAGAAGGCTGATGTGGCCTGAAGAAGTCCTGTGTGCACTGGCCCTAGCAACCCACCCCTAGCCAGCTCGGGAGGGCCCCACCTAGGGCCTAGCTCCGAAACGACACAAAACGCGCTTCTAGGAGCTGCATTCTGCAAAGGGAAACTGGGCTCGGGGAACAAACCTCAGCCCCCATGCGGCTTGGCTCAGGATCGCAGCGCTAGCCTAGTTCTCACCTTGACCTTGGGTCCCCATAGGTCCAAGGAGGGTCTGGGCTGCCTCTGGCTCCGTGGGCACTGCTGCTTGGCTGGTGGTCTCCGCAGCTGGAAACCAACTCCAAACGTCTTCTTCTTCGACGAGAAGGCTGATTTTGCATAGAAAGTCCTAGTTTTAACTGGCCCTATCAACCCAAGCTTAGCCTAGAGCTAGGGAAGGACCCACCTAGGGGTTATCTCGAAACAGCACAACATGCGCTTTTAGGAGCTGCACTCTGCAAAGGGAAACTGGGCTCGGGGAACAAACCTCAGCCCCAATGCGGCTTGGCCCAGCATCGCAGCGCTTGCCAACTTCTCACCTAGCCCTAAGCTCCCCATACCTCCCAGGATGGTCTGGGCTGCCTCTGGCTCCGTGGGCACTGCTGCTTGGCTGGTGGTCTCCGCAGCTGGAAACCAACTCCAAATGTCTTCTCTTTGGCGGAGAAGGCTGATGTGTCCCGAAGAAGCCCTGTGTGCAGTGGCCCTAGCAACCCACCCCTAACCAGCTCGGGAAGGCCCCACCCAGTGCCTAGCTGCAAAACGGCACAAAACGTGCTTGTAGGAGCTGCATGCTGCAAAGGGAAAATGGGCTCGGGGAACAAACCTCAGCCCCAATGCGGCTTGCCTCAACATCGGATCGCTTGCCAACTTCTCACCTAGGCCTAGGCTCCCCATAGGGCCAAGGAGGGGTGGGCTGCCTCGGGCTCCGTGGGCACTGCTGCTTGGCTGGTGGTCTCCGCAGCTGGAAACCAACTCCTAACGTCTTCTTTTTCGTTGAGAAGGCTGATTTTGCATAGAAAGTCCTCGTTTCAACTGGCCCTATCAACCCAAGCTTAGCCTAGAGCTAGGGAAGGACCCACCTAGGGGCTATCTCAAAACAGCACAACATGCGCATTTAGGAGCGCACTGCGCAAAGGGAAACTGGGCTCGGGGAACAAACCTCAGCCCCAATGCGGCTTGGCTCAGCATCGCAGCGCTTGCCAACTTCTCACCTAGCCCTAAGCTCCCCATAGGGCCAAGGAAGGTCTGGGCTGCCTCTGGCTCCGTGGGCACTGCTGCTTGGCTGGTGGTCTCCGCAGCTGGAAACCAACTCCAAATGTATTCTCCTTCACGGAGAAGGCTGAGGTGGCCTGAAGAAGCCCTGTGTGCAGTGGCCCTAGCAACCCACACCTTGCCAGCTCGGGAGGACCCCACCTAGGTCCTAGCTCCGAAACGGCACAAAACACGCTTCTAGTAGCTGCATTCTGCAAAGGGAAACTGGGCTCGGGGAACAAACCTCAGCCCCAATGCGGCTTGGCTCAGATTCCCAGCGCTTGCCTAGTTCTCACCTTGACCTAGGCTCCCCATAGGGCCAAGGAGGGGTGGGCTGCCTCGGGCTCCGTGGGCACTGCTGCTTGGCTGGTGGTCTCCGCAGCTGGAAACCAACTCCTAACGTCTTCTCCTTCGCGGAGAAGGCTGAGTTGGCCTGAAGAAGCCCTGTGTGCATTGGCCCTAGCAACCCACACCCAGCCAGCTCGGGAGGACACCACCTAGGTCCTAGCTCCGAAACGGCACAAAACACGCGTCTAGTAGCTGCATTCTGCAAAGGGAAACTGGGCTCGGGGAACAAACCTCAGCCCCAATGCGGCTTGGCTCAGGATCCCAGCGCTTGCCTAGTTCTCACCTTGACCTAGGGTCCCCATAGGGCCAAGGAGGGTCTGGGCTGCCTCTGGCTCCTTGGGCACTGCTGCTTGGCTGGTGGTCTCCCCAGCTGCAAACCAACTCCAAACGTCTTCTCCTTCGAGGAGAAGGCTGATGTGGCCTGAAGAAGTCCTGTGTGCACTGGCCCTAGCAACCCACCCCTAGCCAGCTCGGGAGGGCCCCACCTAGGGCCTAGCTCCGAAACGGCCCAAAACGCGCTTCTAGGAGCTGCATTCTGCAAAGGGAAACTGGGCTCGGGGAACAAACCTCAGCCCCCATGCGGCTTGGCTCAGGATCGCAGCGCTTGCCTGGTTGTTACCTAGCCCTAGGCTCCCCATAATGGCAAGGATGATCTGGGCTGCCTCTGGCTCCGTGGGCCCTGCTGCTTGGCTGGTGGTCTCCTCATCTGTAAATCAACTCCATACATCTTCTCCTTCGTGGAGATGGCTGATGTGGCCTGAAGAAGCCCTGTGTGCCCTGGCCCTAGCAACCCACCCCTAGCCAGCTCGGGAGGGCCCCACCGAGGGCCTAGCTCCGAAACGGCACAAAACACGCTTCTAGTAGCTGCATTCTGCAAAGGGAAACTGGGCTCGGGGAACAAACCTCAGCCCCAATGCGGCTTGGCTCAGATTCCCAGCGCTTGCCTAGTTCTCACCTAGGTCTCGGCTGCCCATAGGGCCAAGGAGGGTCTGGGCTGCCTCTGGCTCCGTGGGCCCTGCTGCTTGGCTGGTGGTCTCCGCAGCTGGAAACCAACTCCAAACGTCTTCTCCTTCGCGGAGAAGGCTGATGTGGCCTGAAGAAGCCCTGTGTGCACTGGCCCTAGCAACCCACACCTAGCCAGCTCGGGAGGACCCCACCTAGGTCCTAGCTCCGAAACGGCACAAAACACGCTTCTAGTAGCTGCATTCTGCAAAGGGAAACTCGGCTCGGGGAACAAACCTCAGCCCCCATGCGGCTTGGCTCAGGATCCCAGCGCTTGCCTAGTTCTCACTTTGACCTAGGGTCCCCATAGGGCCAAGGAGGGTCTGGGCTGCCTCTGGCTCCGTGGGCACTGCTGCTTGGCTGGTGGTCTCCCCAGCTGCAAACCAACTCCAAATGTCTTCTCCTTCGAGGAGAAGGCTGATGTGGCCCCAAGAAGCCCTGTGTGCACTGGCCCTAGCAACCCACCCCTAGCCAGATCGGGAGGGCCCCACCTAGGGCCTAGCTCCGAAATGGCACAAAACGCGATTGTAGGAGCTGCATGCTGCAAAGGGAAACTGGGCTCGGGGAACAAACCTCAGCCCCCATGCGGCTTGGCTCAGGATCCCAGCGCTTGCCTAGTTCTCACCTAGCCCTAAGCTCCCCATACATCCCAGGAGGGTCTGGGCTGCCTCTGGCTCCGTGGGCACTGCTGCTTGGCTGGTGGTCTCCGCAGCTGGAAACCAACTCCAAATGTATTCTCCTTCGCGGAGAAGGCTGATGTGCCCCGAAGAAGCCCTGTGTGCAGTGGCCCTAGCAACCCACCCCTAACCAGCTCGGGAAGGCCCCACCCAGTGCCTAGCTGCAAAACGGCACAAAACGTGCTTGTAGGAGCTGCATTCTGCAAAGGGAAACTGGGCTCGGGGAACAAACCTCAGCCCCAGTGCGGCTTGCCTCAACATCGGATCGCTTGCCAACTTCTCACCTAGGCCTAGGCTCCCCATAGGGCCAAGGAGGGGTGGGCTGCCTCGGGCTCCGTGGGCACTGCTGCTTGGCTGGTGGTCTCCGCAGCTGGAAACCAACTCCTAACGTCTTCTTCTTTGCCGAGAAGGCTGATTTGCATAGAAAGTCGTAGTTTCAACTGGCCCTATCAACCCAAGCTTAGCCTATAAGGAGGGAAGGACCCACCTAGGGGCTATCTCGAAACAGCACAACATGCGCTTTTAGGAGCTGCATTCTGCAAAGGGAAACTGGGCTCGGGGAACAAACCTCAGCCCCCATGCGGCTTGGCTCAGGATCGCAGCGCTAGCCTAGTTCTCACCTTGACCTAGGGTCTCCATAGTGCCAAGGAGGTTCTGGGCTGCCTCGGGCTCCGTGGGCACTGCTGCTTGGCTGGTGGTCTCCGCAGCTGGAAACCAACTCCAAACGTCTTCTTCTTCGACGAGAAGGCTGATTTTGCATAGAAAGTCCTAGTTTCAACTGGCCCTATCAACCCAAGCTTAGCCTAGAGCTAGGGAAGGACCAACCTAGGGGCTATCTCGAAACAGCACAACATGCGCATTTAGGAGCTGCACTCTGCAAAGGGAAACTGGGCTCAGGGAACAAACCTCAGCCCCAATGCGGCTTGGCTCAGCATCGCAGCGCTTGCCAACTTCTCACCTAGACCAAAGCTCCCCATATGGCCAAGGAAGGTCTGGGCTGCCTCTGGCTCCGTGGGCACTGCTGCTTGGCTGGTGGTCTCCGCAGCTGGAAACCAACTCCAAATGTCTTCTCATTCGCGGAGAAGGCTGAGTTGGCCTGAAGAAGCCCTGTGTGCAGTGGCCCTAGCAACCCACACCTTGCCAGCTCGGGAGGACACCACCTAGGTCCTAGCTCCGAAACGGCACAAAACACGCTTCTAGTAGCTGCATTCTGCAAAGGGAAACTGGGCTCGGGGAACAAACCTCAGCCCCCATGCGGCTTGGCTCAGGATCGCAGCGCTAGCGTAGTTCTCACCTTGACCTAGGGTCCCTATAGGGCCAAGGAGATTCTGGGCTGCCTCTGGCTCCGTGGGCACTGCTGCTTGGCTGGTGGTCTCCGCAGCTGGAAACCAACTCCAAACGTCTTCTTCTTCGACGAGAAGGCTGATTTTGCATAGAAAGTCCTAGTTTTAACTGGCCCTATCAACCCAAGCTTAGCCTAGAGCTAGGGAAGGACCCACCTAGGGGTTATCTCGAAACAGCACAACATGCGCTTTTAGGAGCTGCACTCTGCAAAGGGAAACTGGGCTCGGGGAACAAACCTCAGCCCCAATGCGGCTTGGCCCAGCATCGCAGCGCTTGCCAACTTCTCACCTAGCCCTAAGCTCCCCATACCTCCCAGGATGGTCTGGGCTGCCTCTGGCTCCGTGGGCACTGCTGCTTGGCTGGTGGTCTCCGCAGCTGGAAACCAACTCCAAATGTCTTCTCTTTGTCGGAGAAGGCTGATGTGTCCCGAAGAAGCCCTGTGTGCAGTGGCCCTAGCAACCCACCCCTAACCAGCTCGGGAAGGCCCCACCCAGTGCCTAGCTGCAAAACGGCACAAAACGTGCTTGTAGGAGCTGCATGCTGCAAAGGGAAACTGGGCTCGGGGAACAAACCTCAGCCCCAATGCGGCTTGCCTCAACATCGGATCGCTTGCCAACTTCTCACCTAGGCCTAGGCTCCCCATAGGGCCAAGGAGGGGTGGGCTGCCTCGGGCTCCGTGGGCACTGCTGCTTGGCTGGTGGTCTCCGCAGCTGGAAACCAACTCCTAACGTCTTCTTTTTCGTTGAGAAGGCTGATTTTGCATAGAAAGTCCTCGTTTCAACTGGCCCTATCAACCCAAGCTTAGCCTAGAGCTAGGGAAGGACCCACCTAGGGGCTATCACAAAACAGCACAACATGCGCATTTAGGAGCGCACTGCGCAAAGGGAAACTGGGCTCGGGGAACAAACCTCAGCCCCAATGCGGCTTGGCTCAGCATCGCAGCGCTTGCCAACTTCTCACCTAGCCCTAAGCTCCCCATAGGGCCAAGGAAGGTCTGGGCTGCCTCTGGCTCCGTGGGCACTGCTGCTTGGCTGGTGGTCTCCGCAGCTGGAAACCAACTCCAAATGTATTCTCCTTCACGGAGAAGGCTGAGTTGGCCTGAAGAAGCCCTGTGTGCAGTGGCCCTAGCAACCCACACCTTGCCAGCTCGGGAGGACCCCACCTAGGTCCTAGCTCCGAAACGGCACAAAACACGCTTCTAGTAGCTGCATTCTGCAAAGGGAAACTCGGCTCGGGGAACAAACCTCAGCCCCAATGCGGCTTGGCTCAGGATCCCAGCGCTTGCCTAGTTCTCACCTTGACCTAGGGTCCCCATAGGGCCAAGGAGGGTCTGGGCTGCCTCTGGCTCCTTGGGCACTGCTGCTTGGCTGGTGGTCTCCCCAGCTGCAAACCAACTCCAAACGTCTTCTCCTTCGAGGAGAAGGCTGATGTGGCCTGAAGAAGTCCTGTGTGCAGTGGCCCTAGCAACGCACCCCTAGCCAGCTCGGGAGGGCCCCACCTAGGGCCTAGCTCCGAAACGACACAAAACGCGCTTCTAGGAGCTGCATTCTGCAAAGGGAAACTGGGCTCGGGGAACAAACCTCAGCCCCCATGCGGCTTGGCTCAGGATCGCAGCGCTTGCCTGGTTGTTACCTAGCCCTAGGCTCCCCATAATGGCAAGGATGATCTGGGCTGCCTCTGGCTCCGTGGGCCCTGCTGCTTGGCTGGTGGTCTCCTCATCTGTAAATCAACTCCATACATCTTCTCCTTCGTGGAGATGGCTGATGTGGCCTGAAGAAGCCCTGTGTGCCCTGGCCCTAGCAACCCACCCCTAGCCAGCTCGGGAGGGCCCCACCGAGGGCCTAGCTCCGAAACGGCACAAAACACGCTTCTAGTAGCTGCATTCTGCAAAGGGAAACTGGGCTCGGGGAACAAACCTCAGCCCCAATGCGGCTTGGCTCAGATTCCCAGCGCTTGCCTAGTTCTCACCTAGGTCTCGGCTGCCCATAGGGCCAAGGAGGGTCTGGGCTGCCTCTGGCTCCGTGGGCCCTGCTGCTTGGCTGGTGGTCTCCGCAGCTGGAAACCAACTCCAAACGTCTTCTCCTTCGCGGAGAAGGCTGATGTGGCCTGAAGAAGCCCTGTGTGCACTGGCCCTAGCAACCCACACCTAGCCAGCTCGGGAGGACCCCACCTAGGTCCTAGCTCCGAAACGGCACAAAACACGCTTCTAGTAGCTGCATTCTGCAAAGGGAAACTCGGCTCGGGGAACAAACCTCAGCCCCCATGCGGCTTGGCTCAGGATCCCAGCGCTTGCCTAGTTCTCACTTTGACCTAGGGTCCCCATAGGGCCAAGGAGGGTCTGGGCTGCCTCTGGCTCCGTGGGCACTGCTGCTTGGCTGGTGGTCTCCCCAGCTGCAAACCAACTCCAAATGTCTTCTCCTTCGAGGAGAAGGCTGATGTGGCCCCAAGAAGCCCTGTGTGCACTGGCCCTAGCAACCCACCCCTAGCCAGATCGGGAGGGCCCCACCTAGGGCCTAGCTCCGAAATGGCACAAAACGCGATTGTAGGAGCTGCATGCTGCAAAGGGAAACTGGGCTCGGGGAACAAACCTCAGCCCCCATGCGGCTTGGCTCAGGATCCCAGCGCTTGCCTAGTTCTCACCTAGCCCTAAGCTCCCCATACATCCCAGGAGGGTCTGGGCTGCCTCTGGCTCCGTGGGCACTGCTGCTTGGCTGGTGGTCTCCGCAGCTGGAAACCAACTCCAAATGTATTCTCCTTCGCGGAGAAGGCTGATGTGCCCCGAAGAAGCCCTGTGTGCAGTGGCCCTAGCAACCCACCCCTAACCAGCTCGGGAAGGCCCCACCCAGTGCCTAGCTGCAAAACGGCACAAAACGTGCTTGTAGGAGCTGCATTCTGCAAAGGGAAACTGGGCTCGGGGAACAAACCTCAGCCCCAGTGCGGCTTGCCTCAACATCGGATCGCTTGCCAACTTCTCACCTAGGCCTAGGCTCCCCATAGGGCCAAGGAGGGGTGGGCTGCCTCGGGCTCCGTGGGCACTGCTGCTTGGCTGGTGGTCTCCGCAGCTGGAAACCAACTCCTAACGTCTTCTTCTTTGCCGAGAAGGCTGATTTGCATAGAAAGTCGTAGTTTCAACTGGCCCTATCAACCCAAGCTTAGCCTATAAGGAGGGAAGGACCCACCTAGGGGCTATCTCGAAACAGCACAACATGCGCTTTTAGGAGCTGCATTCTGCAAAGGGAAACTGGGCTCGGGGAACAAACCTCAGCCCCCATGCGGCTTGGCTCAGGATCGCAGCGCTAGCCTAGTTCTCACCTTGACCTAGGGTCTCCATAGTGCCAAGGAGGTTCTGGGCTGCCTCGGGCTCCGTGGGCACTGCTGCTTGGCTGGTGGTCTCCGCAGCTGGAAACCAACTCCAAACGTCTTCTTCTTCGACGAGAAGGCTGATTTTGCATAGAAAGTCCTAGTTTCAACTGGCCCTATCAACCCAAGCTTAGCCTAGAGCTAGGGAAGGACCAACCTAGGGGCTATCTCGAAACAGCACAACATGCGCATTTAGGAGCTGCACTCTGCAAAGGGAAACTGGGCTCAGGGAACAAACCTCAGCCCCAATGCGGCTTGGCTCAGCATCGCAGCGCTTGCCAACTTCTCACCTAGACCAAAGCTCCCCATATGGCCAAGGAAGGTCTGGGCTGCCTCTGGCTCCGTGGGCACTGCTGCTTGGCTGGTGGTCTCCGCAGCTGGAAACCAACTCCAAATGTCTTCTCATTCGCGGAGAAGGCTGAGTTGGCCTGAAGAAGCCCTGTGTGCAGTGGCCCTAGCAACCCACACCTTGCCAGCTCGGGAGGACACCACCTAGGTCCTAGCTCCGAAACGGCACAAAACACGCTTCTAGTAGCTGCATTCTGCAAAGGGAAACTGGGCTCGGGGAACAAACCTCAGCCCCCATGCGGCTTGGCTCAGGATCGCAGCGCTAGCGTAGTTCTCACCTTGACCTAGGGTCCCTATAGGGCCAAGGAGATTCTGGGCTGCCTCTGGCTCCGTGGGCACTGCTGCTTGGCTGGTGGTCTCCGCAGCTGGAAACCAACTCCAAACGTCTTCTTCTTCGACGAGAAGGCTGATTTTGCATAGAAAGTCCTAGTTTTAACTGGCCCTATCAACCCAAGCTTAGCCTAGAGCTAGGGAAGGACCCAACTAGGGGTTATCTCGAAACAGCACAACATGCGCTTTTAGGAGCTGCACTCTGCAAAGGGAAACTGGGCTCGGGGAACAAACCTCAGCCCCAATGCGGCTTGGCCCAGCATCGCAGCGCTTGCCAACTTCTCACCTAGCCCTAAGCTCCCCATACCTCCCAGGATGGTCTGGGCTGCCTCTGGCTCCGTGGGCACTGCTGCTTGGCTGGTGGTCTCCGCAGCTGGAAACCAACTCCAAATGTCTTCTCTTTGTCGGAGAAGGCTGATGTGTCCCGAAGAAGCCCTGTGTGCAGTGGCCCTAGCAACCCACCCCTAACCAGCTCGGGAAGGCCCCACCCAGTGCCTAGCTGCAAAACGGCACAAAACGTGCTTGTAGGAGCTGCATGCTGCAAAGGGAAACTGGGCTCGGGGAACAAACCTCAGCCCCAATGCGGCTTGCCTCAACATCGGATCGCTTGCCAACTTCTCACCTAGGCCTAGGCTCCCCATAGGGCCAAGGAGGGGTGGGCTGCCTCGGGCTCCGTGGGCACTGCTGCTTGGCTGGTGGTCTCCGCAGCTGGAAACCAACTCCTAACGTCTTCTTTTTCGTTGAGAAGGCTGATTTTGCATAGAAAGTCCTCGTTTCAACTGGCCCTATCAACCCAAGCTTAGCCTAGAGCTAGGGAAGGACCCACCTAGGGGCTATCACAAAACAGCACAACATGCGCATTTAGGAGCGCACTGTGCAAAGGGAAACTGGGCTCGGGGAACAAACCTCAGCCCCAATGCGGCTTGGCTCAGCATCGCAGCGCTTGCCAACTTCTCACCTAGCCCTAAGCTCCCCATAGGGCCAAGGAAGGTCTGGGCTGCCTCTGGCTCCGTGGGCACTGCTGCTTGGCTGGTGGTCTCCGCAGCTGGAAACCAACTCCAAATGTATTCTCCTTCACGGAGAAGGCTGAGTTGGCCTGAAGAAGCCCTGTGTGCAGTGGCCCTAGCAACCCACACCTTGCCAGCTCGGGAGGACCCCACCTAGGTCCTAGCTCCGAAACGGCACAAAACACGCTTCTAGTAGCTGCATTCTGCAAAGGGAAACTGGGCTCGGGGAACAAACCTCAGCCCCAATGCGGCTTGGCTCAGGATCCCAGCGCTTGCCTAGTTCTCACCTTGACCTAGGGTCCCCATAGGGCCAAGGAGGGTCTGGGCTGCCTCTGGCTCCTTGGGCACTGCTGCTTGGCTGGTGGTCTCCCCAGCTGCAAACCAACTCCAAACGTCTTCTCCTTCGAGGAGAAGGCTGATGTGGCCTGAAGAAGTCCTGTGTGCAGTGGCCCTAGCAACGCACCCCTAGCCAGCTCGGGAGGGCCCCACCTAGGGCCTAGCTCCGAAACGACACAAAACGCGCTTCTAGGAGCTGCATTCTGCAAAGGGAAACTGGGCTCGGGGAACAAACCTCAGCCCCCATGCGGCTTGGCTCAGGATCGCAGCGCTTGCCTGGTTGTTACCTAGCCCTAGGCTCCCCATAATGGCAAGGATGATCTGGGCTGCCTCTGGCTCCGTGGGCCCTGCTGCTTGGCTGGTGGTCTCCTCATCTGTAAATCAACTCCATACATCTTCTCCTTCGTGGAGATGGCTGATGTGGCCTGAAGAAGCCCTGTGTGCCCTGGCCCTAGCAACCCACCCCTAGCCAGCTCGGGAGGGCCCCACCGAGGGCCTAGCTCCGAAACGGCACAAAACACGCTTCTAGGAGCTGCATTCTGCAAAGGGAAACTGGGCTCGGGGAACAAACCTCAGCCCCAATGCGGCTTGGCTCAGATTCCCAGCGCTTGCCTAGTTCTCACCTAGGCCTCGGCTGCCCATAGGGCCAAGGAGGGTCTGGGCTGCCTCTGGCTCCGTGGGCCCTGCTGCTTGGCTGGTGGTCTCCGCAGCTGGAAACCAACTCCAAACGTCTTCTCCTTCGCGGAGAAGGCTGATGTGGCCTGAAGAAGCCCTGTGTGCACTGGCCCTAGCAACCCACACCTAGCCAGCTCGGGAGGACCCCACCTAGGTCCTAGCTCCGAAACGGCACAAAACACGCTTCTAGTAGCTGCATTCTGCAAAGGGAAACTCGGCTCGGGGAACAAACCTCAGCCCCCATGCGGCTTGGCTCAGGATCCCAGCGCTTGCCTAGTTCTCACTTTGACCTAGGGTCCCCATAGGGCCAAGGAGGGTCTGGGCTGCCTCTGGCTCCGTGGGCACTGCTGCTTGGCTGGTGGTCTCCCCAGCTGCAAACCAACTCCAAATGTCTTCTCCTTCGAGGAGAAGGCTGATGTGGCCCCAAGAAGCCCTGTGTGCACTGGCCCTAGCAACCCACCCCTAGCCAGATCGGGAGGGCCCCACCTAGGGCCTAGCTCCGAAATGGCACAAAACGCGATTGTAGGAGCTGCATGCTGCAAAGGGAAACTGGGCTCGGGGAACAAACCTCAGCCCCCATGCGGCTTGGCTCAGGATCCCAGCGCTTGCCTAGTTCTCACCTAGCCCTAAGCTCCCCATACATCCCAGGAGGGTCTGGGCTGCCTCTGGCTCCGTGGGCACTGCTGCTTGGCTGGTGGTCTCCGCAGCTGGAAACCAACTCCAAATGTATTCTCCTTCGCGGAGAAGGCTGATGTGCCCCGAAGAAGCCCTGTGTGCAGTGGCCCTAGCAACCCACCCCTAACCAGCTCGGGAAGGCCCCACCCAGTGCCTAGCTGCAAAACGGCACAAAACGTGCTTGTAGGAGCTGCATTCTGCAAAGGGAAACTGGGCTCGGGGAACAAACCTCAGCCCCAGTGCGGCTTGCCTCAACATCGGATCGCTTGCCAACTTCTCACCTAGGCCTAGGCTCCCCATAGGGCCAAGGAGGGGTGGGCTGCCTCGGGCTCCGTGGGCACTGCTGCTTGGCTGGTGGTCTCCGCAGCTGGAAACCAACTCCTAACGTCTTCTTCTTTGCCGAGAAGGCTGATTTGCATAGAAAGTCGTAGTTTCAACTGGCCCTATCAACCCAAGCTTAGCCTATAAGGAGGGAAGGACCCACCTAGGGGCTATCTCGAAACAGCACAACATGCGCTTTTAGGAGCTGCATTCTGCAAAGGGAAACTGGGCTCGGGGAACAAACCTCAGCCCCCATGCGGCTTGGCTCAGGATCGCAGCGCTAGCCTAGTTCTCACCTTGACCTAGGGTCTCCATAGTGCCAAGGAGGTTCTGGGCTGCCTCGGGCTCCGTGGGCACTGCTGCTTGGCTGGTGGTCTCCGCAGCTGGAAACCAACTCCAAACGTCTTCTTCTTCGACGAGAAGGCTGATTTTGCATAGAAAGTCCTAGTTTCAACTGGCCCTATCAACCCAAGCTTAGCCTAGAGCTAGGGAAGGACCAACCTAGGGGCTATCTCGAAACAGCACAACATGCGCATTTAGGAGCTGCACTCTGCAAAGGGAAACTGGGCTCAGGGAACAAACCTCAGCCCCAATGCGGCTTGGCTCAGCATCGCAGCGCTTGCCAACTTCTCACCTAGACCAAAGCTCCCCATATGGCCAAGGAAGGTCTGGGCTGCCTCTGGCTCCGTGGGCACTGCTGCTTGGCTGGTGGTCTCCGCAGCTGGAAACCAACTCCAAATGTCTTCTCATTCGCGGAGAAGGCTGAGTTGGCCTGAAGAAGCCCTGTGTGCAGTGGCCCTAGCAACCCACACCTTGCCAGCTCGGGAGGACACCACCTAGGTCCTAGCTCCGAAACGGCACAAAACACGCTTCTAGTAGCTGCATTCTGCAAAGGGAAACTGGGCTCGGGGAACAAACCTCAGCCCCCATGCGGCTTGGCTCAGGATCGCAGCGCTAGCGTAGTTCTCACCTTGACCTAGGGTCCCTATAGGGCCAAGGAGATTCTGGGCTGCCTCTGGCTCCGTGGGCACTGCTGCTTGGCTGGTGGTCTCCGCAGCTGGAAACCAACTCCAAACGTCTTCTTCTTCGACGAGAAGGCTGATTTTGCATAGAAAGTCCTAGTTTTAACTGGCCCTATCAACCCAAGCTTAGCCTAGAGCTAGGGAAGGACCCACCTAGGGGTTATCTCGAAACAGCACAACATGCGCTTTTAGGAGCTGCACTCTGCAAAGGGAAACTGGGCTCGGGGAACAAACCTCAGCCCCAATGCGGCTTGGCCCAGCATCGCAGCGCTTGCCAACTTCTCACCTAGCCCTAAGCTCCCCATACCTCCCAGGATGGTCTGGGCTGCCTCTGGCTCCGTGGGCACTGCTGCTTGGCTGGTGGTCTCCGCAGCTGGAAACCAACTCCAAATGTCTTCTCTTTGTCGGAGAAGGCTGATGTGTCCCGAAGAAGCCCTGTGTGCAGTGGCCCTAGCAACCCACCCCTAACCAGCTCGGGAAGGCCCCACCCAGTGCCTAGCTGCAAAACGGCACAAAACGTGCTTGTAGGAGCTGCATGCTGCAAAGGGAAACTGGGCTCGGGGAACAAACCTCAGCCCCAATGCGGCTTGCCTCAACATCGGATCGCTTGCCAACTTCTCACCTAGGCCTAGGCTCCCCATAGGGCCAAGGAGGGGTGGGCTGCCTCGGGCTCCGTGGGCACTGCTGCTTGGCTGGTGGTCTCCGCAGCTGGAAACCAACTCCTAACGTCTTCTTTTTCGTTGAGAAGGCTGATTTTGCATAGAAAGTCCTCGTTTCAACTGGCCCTATCAACCCAAGCTTAGCCTAGAGCTAGGGAAGGACCCACCTAGGGGCTATCTCAAAACAGCACAACATGCGCATTTAGGAGCGCACTGCGCAAAGGGAAACTGGGCTCGGGGAACAAACCTCAGCCCCAATGCGGCTTGGCTCAGCATCGCAGCGCTTGCCAACTTCTCACCTAGCCCTAAGCTCCCCATAGGGCCAAGGAAGGTCTGGGCTGCCTCTGGCTCCGTGGGCACTGCTGCTTGGCTGGTGGTCTCCGCAGCTGGAAACCAACTCCAAATGTATTCTCCTTCACGGAGAAGGCTGAGTTGGCCTGAAGAAGCCCTGTGTGCAGTGGCCCTAGCAACCCACACCTTGCCAGCTCGGGAGGACCCCACCTAGGTCCTAGCTCCGAAACGGCACAAAACACGCTTCTAGTAGCTGCATTCTGCAATGGGAAACTGGGCTCGGGGAACAAACCTCAGCCCCAATGCGGCTTGGCTCAGGATCCCAGCGCTTGCCTAGTTCTCACCTTGACCTAGGCTCCCCATAGGGCCAAGGAGGGGTGGGCTGCCTCGGGCTCCGTGGGCACTGCTGCTTGGCTGGTGGTCTCCGCAGCTGGAAACCAACTCCTAACGTCTTCTCCTTCGCGGAGAAGGCTGAGTTGGCCTGAAGAAGCCCTGTGTGCATTGGCCCTAGCAACCCACACCCAGCCAGCTCGGGAGGACACCACCTAGGTCCTAGCTCCGAAACGGCACAAAACACGCGTCTAGTAGCTGCATTCTGCAAAGGGAAACTGGGCTCGGGGAACAAACCTCAGCCCCAATGCGGCTTGGCTCAGGATCCCAGCGCTTGCCTAGTTCTCACCTTGACCTAGGGTCCCCATAGGGCCAAGGAGGGTCTGGGCTGCCTCTGGCTCCTTGGGCACTGCTGCTTGGCTGGTGGTCTCCCCAGCTGCAAACCAACTCCAAACGTCTTCTCCTTCGAGGAGAAGGCTGATGTGGCCTGAAGAAGTCCTGTGTGCACTGGCCCTAGCAACCCACCCCTAGCCAGCTCGGGAGGGCCCCACCTAGGGCCTAGCTCCGAAACGACACAAAACGCGCTTCTAGGAGCTGCATTCTGCAAAGGGAAACTGGGCTCGGGGAACAAACCTCAGCCCCCATGCGGCTTGGCTCAGGATCGCAGCGCTTGCCTGGTTGTTACCTAGCCCTAGGCTCCCCATAATGGCAAGGATGATCTGGGCTGCCTCTGGCTCCGTGGGCCCTGCTGCTTGGCTGGTGGTCTCCTCATCTGTAAATCAACTCCATACATCTTCTCCTTCGTGGAGATGGCTGATGTGGCCTGAAGAAGCCCTGTGTGCCCTGGCCCTAGCAACCCACCCCTAGCCAGCTCGGGAGGGCCCCACCGAGGGCCTAGCTCCGAAACGGCACAAAACACGCTTCTAGTAGCTGCATTCTGCAAAGGGAAACTGGGCTCGGGGAACAAACCTCAGCCCCAATGCGGCTTGGCTCAGATTCCCAGCGCTTGCCTAGTTCTCACCTAGGTCTCGGCTGCCCATAGGGCCAAGGAGGGTCTGGGCTGCCTCTGGCTCCGTGGGCCCTGCTGCTTGGCTGGTGGTCTCCGCAGCTGGAAACCAACTCCAAACGTCTTCTCCTTCGCGGAGAAGGCTGATGTGGCCTGAAGAAGCCCTGTGTGCACTGGCCCTAGCAACCCACACCTAGCCAGCTCGGGAGGACCCCACCTAGGTCCTAGCTCCGAAACGGCACAAAACACGCTTCTAGTAGCTGCATTCTGCAAAGGGAAACTCGGCTCGGGGAACAAACCTCAGCCCCCATGCGGCTTGGCTCAGGATCCCAGCGCTTGCCTAGTTCTCACTTTGACCTAGGGTCCCCATAGGGCCAAGGAGGGTCTGGGCTGCCTCTGGCTCCGTGGGCACTGCTGCTTGGCTGGTGGTCTCCCCAGCTGCAAACCAACTCCAAATGTCTTCTCCTTCGAGGAGAAGGCTGATGTGGCCCCAAGAAGCCCTGTGTGCACTGGCCCTAGCAACCCACCCCTAGCCAGATCGGGAGGGCCCCACCTAGGGCCTAGCTCCGAAATGGCACAAAACGCGATTGTAGGAGCTGCATGCTGCAAAGGGAAACTGGGCTCGGGGAACAAACCTCAGCCCCCATGCGGCTTGGCTCAGGATCCCAGCGCTTGCCTAGTTCTCACCTAGCCCTAAGCTCCCCATACATCCCAGGAGGGTCTGGGCTGCCTCTGGCTCCGTGGGCACTGCTGCTTGGCTGGTGGTCTCCGCAGCT
Organism: Sus scrofa; assembly: GCF_054392235.1. Lineage (NCBI taxonomy): Eukaryota > Metazoa > Chordata > Mammalia > Artiodactyla > Suidae > Sus > Sus scrofa. Next base: position 51,878,240 of record NC_139385.1, on the reverse strand, counting down.
GGAAACCAACTCCAAATGTATTCTCCTTCGCGGAGAAGGCTGATGTGCCCCGAAGAAGCCCTGTGTGCAGTGGCCCTAGCAACCCACCCCTAACCAGCTCGGGAAGGCCCCACCCAGTGCCTAGCTGCAAAACGGCACAAAACGTGCTTGTAGGAGCTGCATTCTGCAAAGGGAAACTGGGCTCGGGGAACAAACCTCAGCCCCAGTGCGGCTTGCCTCAACATCGGATCGCTTGCCAACTTCTCACCTAGGCCTAGGCTCCCCATAGGGCCAAGGAGGGGTGGGCTGCCTCGGGCTCCGTGGGCACTGCTGCTTGGCTGGTGGTCTCCGCAGCTGGAAACCAACTCCTAACGTCTTCTTCTTTGCCGAGAAGGCTGATTTGCATAGAAAGTCGTAGTTTCAACTGGCCCTATCAACCCAAGCTTAGCCTATAAGGAGGGAAGGACCCACCTAGGGGCTATCTCGAAACAGCACAACATGCGCTTTTAGGAGCTGCATTCTGCAAAGGGAAACTGGGCTCGGGGAACAAACCTCAGCCCCCATGCGGCTTGGCTCAGGATCGCAGCGCTAGCCTAGTTCTCACCTTGACCTAGGGTCTCCATAGTGCCAAGGAGGTTCTGGGCTGCCTCGGGCTCCGTGGGCACTGCTGCTTGGCTGGTGGTCTCCGCAGCTGGAAACCAACTCCAAACGTCTTCTTCTTCGACGAGAAGGCTGATTTTGCATAGAAAGTCCTAGTTTCAACTGGCCCTATCAACCCAAGCTTAGCCTAGAGCTAGGGAAGGACCCACCTAGGGGCTATCTCGAAACAGCACAACATGCGCATTTAGGAGCTGCACTCTGCAAAGGGAAACTGGGCTCAGGGAACAAACCTCAGCCCCAATGCGGCTTGGCTCAGCATCGCAGCGCTTGCCAACTTCTCACCTAGACCAAAGCTCCCCATATGGCCAGGGAAGGTCTGGGCTGCCTCTGGCTCCGTGGGCACTGCTGCTTGGCTGGTGGTCTCCGCAGCTGGAAACCAACTCCAAATGTCTTCTCATTCGCGGAGAAGGCTGAGTTGGCCTGAAGAAGCCCTGTGTGCAGTGGCCCTAGCAACCCACACCTTGCCAGCTCGGGAGGACACCACCTAGGTCCTAGCTCCGAAACGGCACAAAACACGCTTCTAGTAGCTGCATTCTGCAAAGGGAAACTGGGCTCGGGGAACAAACCTCAGCCCCCATGCGGCTTGGCTCAGGATCGCAGCGCTAGCGTAGTTCTCACCTTGACCTAGGGTCCCTATAGGGCCAAGGAGATTCTGGGCTGCCTCTGGCTCCGAGGGCACTGCTGCTTGGCTGGTGGTCTCCGCAGCTGGAAACCAACTCCAAACGTCTTCTTCTTCGACGAGAAGGCTGATTTTGCATAGAAAGTCCTAGTTTTAACTGGCCCTATCAACCCAAGCTTAGCCTAGAGCTAGGGAAGGACCCACCTAGGGGTTATCTCGAAACAGCACAACATGCGCTTTTAGGAGCTGCACTCTGCAAAGGGAAACTGGGCTCGGGGAACAAACCTCAGCCCCAATGCGGCTTGGCCCAGCATCGCAGCGCTTGCCAACTTCTCACCTAGCCCTAAGCTCCCCATACCTCCCAGGATGGTCTGGGCTGCCTCTGGCTCCGTGGGCACTGCTGCTTGGCTGGTGGTCTCCGCAGCTGGAAACCAACTCCAAATGTCTTCTCTTTGTCGGAGAAGGCTGATGTGTCCCGAAGAAGCCCTGTGTGCAGTGGCCCTAGCAACCCACCCCTAACCAGCTCGGGAAGGCCCACCCAGTGCCTAGCTGCAAAACGGCACAAAACGTGCTTGTAGGAGCTGCATGCTGCAAAGGGAAACTGGGCTCGGGGAACAAACCTCAGCCCCAATGCGGCTTGCCTCAACATCGGATCGCTTGCCAACTTCTCACCTAGGCCTAGGCTCCCCATAGGGCCAAGGAGGGGTGGGCTGCCTCGGGCTCCGTGGGCACTGCTGCTTGGCTGGTGGTCTCCGCAGCTGGAAACCAACTCCTAACGTCTTCTTTTTCGTTGAGAAGGCTGATTTTGCATAGAAAGTCCTCGTTTCAACTGGCCCTATCAACCCAAGCTTAGCCTAGAGCTAGGGAAGGACCCACCTAGGGGCTATCTCAAAACAGCACAACATGCGCATTTAGGAGCGCACTGCGCAAAGGGAAACTGGGCTCGGGGAACAAACCTCAGCCCCAATGCGGCTTGGCTCAGCATCGCAGCGCTTGCCAACTTCTCACCTAGCCCTAAGCTCCCCATAGGGCCAAGGAAGGTCTGGGCTGCCTCTGGCTCCGTGGGCACTGCTGCTTGGCTGGTGGTCTCCGCAGCTGGAAACCAACTCCAAATGTATTCTCCTTCGCGGAGAAGGCTGAGTTGGCCTGAAGAAGCCCTGTGTGCAGTGGCCCTAGCAACCCACACCTAGCCAGCTCGGGAGGACCCCACCTAGGTCCTAGCTCCGAAACGGCACAAAACACGCTTCTAGTAGCTGCATTCTGCAAAGGGAAACTGGGCTCGGGGAACAAACCTCAGCCCCAATGCGGCTTGGCTCAGGATCCCAGCGCTTGCCTAGTTCTCACCTTGACCTAGGCTCCCCATAGGGCCAAGGAGGGGTGGGCTGCCTCGGGCTCCGTGGGCACTGCTGCTTGGCTGGTGGTCTCCGCAGCTGGAAACCAACTCCTAACGTCTTCTCCTTCGCGGAGAAGGCTGAGTTGGCCTGAAGAAGCCCTGTGTGCATTGGCCCTAGCAACCCACACCCAGCCAGCTCGGGAGGACACCACCTAGGTCCTAGCTCCGAAACGGCACAAAACACGCGTCTAGTAGCTGCATTCTGCAAAGGGAAACTGGGCTCGGGGAACAAACCTCAGCCCCAATGCGGCTTGGCTCAGGATCCCAGCGCTTGCCTAGTTCTCACCTTGACCTAGGGTCCCCATAGGGCCAAGGAGGGTCTGGGCTGCCTCTGGCTCCTTGGGCACTGCTGCTTGGCTGGTGGTCTCCCCAGCTGCAAACCAACTCCAAACGTCTTCTCCTTCGAGGAGAAGGCTGATGTGGCCTGAAGAAGCCCTGTGTGCACTGGCCCTAGCAACCCACCCCTAGCCAGCTCGGGACGGCCCCACCTAGGTCCTAGCTCCGAAACGGCACAAAACGCGCTTGTAGGAGCTGCATTCTGCAAAGGGAAACTCGGCTCGGGGAACAAACCTCAGCCCCAATGCGGCTTGGCTCAAGATCGCAGCGCTTGCCTAGTTCTCACCTAGCCCTAAGCTCCCCATACGTCCCAGGAGGGTCTGGGCTGCCTCTGGCTCCGTGGGCACTGCTGCTTGGCTGGTGGTCTCCGCAGCTGGAATCCAACTCCTAACGTCTTCTTCTTTGCCGAGAATCTGATTTTGCATAGAAAGTCCTAGTTTCAACTGGCCCTATCAACCCAAGCTTAGCCTATATGGAGGGAAGGACCCACCAAGGGGCTATCTCGAAACAGCACAACATGCGCTTTTAGGAGCTGCATTCTGCAAAGGGAAACTGGGCTCGGGGAACAAACCTCAGCCCCCATGCGGCTTGGCTCAGGATCGCAGCGCTAGCCTAGTTCTCACCTTGACCTAGGGTCCCCATAGGTCCAAGGAGGGTCTGGGCTGCCTCTGGCTCCGTGGGCACTGCTGCTTGGCTGGTGGTCTCCGCAGCTGGAAACCAACTCCAAACGTCTTCTTCTTCGACGAGAAGGCTGATTTTGCATAGAAAGTCCTAGTTTCAACTGGCCCTATCAACCCAAGCTTAGCGTAGAACTAAGGAAGGACCCACCTAGGGGCTATCTCGAAACAGCACAACATGCCCATTTAGGAGCTGCACTGCGCAAAGGGAAACTGGGCTCGGGGAACAAACCTCAGCCCCAATGCGGCTTGGCTCAGCATCGCAGCGCTTGCCAACTTCTCACCTAGCCCTAAGCTCCCCATAGGGCCAAGGAAGGTCTGGGCTGCCTCTGGCTCCGTGGGCACTGCTGCTTGGCTGGTGGTCTCCGCAGCTGGAAACCAACTCCAAACGTCTTCTCCATCGCGGAGAAGACTGATGTGGCCTGAAGAAGCCCTGTGTGCACTGGCCGTAGCAACCCACCCCTAGCTAGCTCGGGAGGGCCCCACCTAGGGCCTAACTCCGAAACGGCACAAAACACGCTTCTAGTAGATGCATTCTGCAAAGAGATACTGGGCTCAGGGAACAAACCTCAGCCCCAATGCGGCTTGGCTCAGATTCCCAGCGCTTGCCTAGTTCTCACCTAGGCCTCGGCTGCCCATAGGGCCAAGGAGGGTCTGGGCTGCCTCTGGCTCCGTGGGCCCTGCTGCTTGGCTGGTGGTCTCCGCAGCTGGAAACCAACTCCAAACGTCTTCTCCTTCGCGGAGAAGGCTGATGTGGCCTGAAGAAGCCCTGTGTGCACTGGCCCTAGCAACCCACACCTAGCCAGCTCGGGAGGACCCCACCTAGGTCCTAGCTCCGAAACGGCACAAAACACGCTTCTAGTAGCTGCATTCTGCAAAGGGAAACTCGGCTCGGGGAACAAACCTCAGCCCCCATGCGGCTTGGCTCAGGATCCCAGCGCTTGCCTAGTTCTCACTTTGACCTAGGGTCCCCATAGGGCCAAGGAGGGTCTGGGCTGCCTCTGGCTCCGTGGGCACTGCTGCTTGGCTGGTGGTCTCCCCAGCTGCAAACCAACTCCAAATGTCTTCTCCTTCGAGGAGAAGGCTGATATGGCCTGAGGAAGCCGTGTGTGCACTGGCCCTAGCAACCCACCCATAGCCAGCTCGGGAGGGCCCCACCTAGGGCCTAGCTCCGAAACGGCACAAAACGCGCTTCTAGGAGCTGCATTCGGCAAAGGGAAACTGGGCTCGGGGAACAAACCTCAGCCCCAATGCGGCTTGGCTCAGGATCAAAGCGCTGGCCTAGTTCTCACCTAGCCCTCAGCTCCCCATAGGGCAAAGGAGGTTCTGGGCTGCCTCTGGCTCCGTGGGCACTGCTGCTTGGCTGGTGGTCTCCGCAGCTGGAAACCAACTCCAAACGCCTTCTCCTTCGCTAGAAGGATGATTTTGCATAGAAAGGCCTAGTTTTTACTGGCCCTGTCAACCCACGCTTAGCCTAGAGCTAGGGAAGCACCCACTTAGGGGCTATCTCGAAACACACAACTCGCACTTGTAGGAACTGCATTCTGCAAAGGGAAACTGGGCTCGGGGAACACACCTCAGCCCCAATGCGACTTGGCTCCGGATCCCAGCGCTTGCCTAGTTCTCACCTAGGCCTAGGCTCCCCATAAGTCCAAGGAGAGTCTGGGCTGCCTCTGTCTCCGTGGGCACTGCTGCTTGGCTGGTGGTCTCCGCAGCTGGAAACCAACTCCAAACGCCTTCTCCTTCGCTAGAAGTCTGATTTTGCATAGAAAGGCCTTGTTTTTACTGGCCCTATCAACTCACGTTTAGCCTAGAGCTAGGGAAGGACCCACCTAGTGGCTATCTCCAAACAGCAAGACATGCCCTTCTAGGAGCTCCATTCTGCAAAGGGAAACTGGGCTTGGGGAACAAACCTCAGCCCCAATGTGACTTTGCTCAGGATCCCAGCGCTTGCCTAGTTCTCACCTAGGCCTAGGCTCCCCTTAGGGAAAAGGAGGGTCTGGGCTGCCTCTGGTTCCGTGTGCACTCCTGCTTGGCTGGTGGTCTCCGCAGCTGGAAACCAACTCCAAACGTCTTCTCCTTCGCGGAGAAGGCTGATGTGGCCTGAAGAAGTCCTGTGTGCACTGGCCCTAGCAACCCACCCCTAGCCAGCTCGGGAGGGCCCCACCTAGGGCCTAGCTCCGAAACGGCACAAAACGCGCTTCTAGGAGCTGCATTCTGCAAAGGGAAACTGGGCTCGGGGAACAAACCTCAGCCCCCATGCGGCTTGGCTCAGGATCGCAGCGCTTGCCTGGTTGTTACCTAGCCCTAGGCTCCCCATAATGGCAAGGATGATCTGGGCTGCCTCTGGCTCCGTGGACACTGCTGCTTGGCTGGTGGTCTCCTCATCTGTAAATCAACTCCATACATCTTCTCCTTCGTGGAGATGGCTGATGTGGCCTGAAGAAGCCCTGTGTGCCCTGGCCCTAGCAACCCACCCCTAGCCAGCTCGGGAGGGCCCCACCGAGGGCCTAGCTCCGAAACGGCACGAAACGCTCTTCTAGGAGCTGCATTCTGCAAAGGGAAACTGGGCTCGGGGAACAAACCTCAGCCCCCGTGCGGCTTGGCTCAGGATCGCAACACTTGCCTCTTTCTCACCTAGCCCCCGGCTCCCCATAGGGCCAAGGAGGGTCTGGGCTGCCTCTGGCTCCTTGGGCACTGCTGCTTGGCTGGTGCTCTACGCAGCTGGAAACCAACTCCAAACGCCTTCTCCTTCGCTAGAAGTCTGATTTTGCATAGAAAGGCCTAGTTTTTACTGGCCCGATCAACTCACGCTTAGGCTAGAGCTAGGGAAGGACCCACCTAGAGGCTATCTCGAAACAGCAGGACACGCGCTTCTAGGAGCCGCATTCTGCAAGGGGAAACTGGCTTCGGGGAACGAACCTCAGCCCCAATGCGGCTTGGCTCAGGATCCCAGCGCTTACCTAGTTCTGACCTAGCCCTCGGCTCCCCATAGGGCCACGGAGAGTCTGGGCTGCCTCTGTCTCCGTGGGCACTGCTGCGTGGCTGGTGGTCTCCGCAGCTGGAAACCAACTTCAAACGCCTTCTCCTTCGCGAGAAGGCTGATTTTGCATAGAAAGTCGTAGTTTCAACTGGCCCTATCAACCCAAGCTTAGCCTATATGGAGGGAAGGACCCACCAAGGGGCTATCTCGAAACAGCACAACATGCGCTTTTAGGAGCTGCATTCTGCAAAGGGAAACTGGGCTCGGGGAACAAACCTCAGCCCCCATGTGGCTTGGCTCAGGATCGCAGCGCTAGCCTAGTTCTCACCTTGACCTAGGGTCCCCATAGGTCCAAGGAGGGTCTGGGCTGCCTCTGGCTCCATGGGCACTGCTGCTTGGCTGGTGGTCTCCGCAGCTGGAAACCAACTCCAAACGTCTTCTTCTTCGAGGAGAAGGCTGATTTTGCATAGAAAGTCCTAGTTTTAACTGGCCCTATCAACCCAAGCTTAGCCTAGAGCTAGGGAAGGACCCACCTAGGGGCTATCTCGAAACAGCACAACATGCGCATTTAGGAGCTGCACTCTGCAAAGGGAAACTGGGCTCGGGGAACAAACCTCAGCCCCAATGCGGCTTGGCTCAGCATCGCAGCGCTTGCCAACTTCTCACCTAGCCCTAAGCTCCCCATAGGGCCAAGGAAGGTCTGGGCTGCCTCTGGCTCCGTGGGCACTGCTGCTTGGCTGGTGGTCTCCGCAGCTGGAAACCAACTCCAAACGTCTTCTCCATCGCGGAGAAGACTGATGTGGCCTGAAGAAGCCCTGTGTGCAGTGGCCCTAGCAACCCACACCTAGCCAGCTCGGGAGGACCCCACCTAGGTCCTAGCTCCGAAACGGCACAAAACACGCTTCTAGTAGCTGCATTCTGCAAAGGGAAACTGGGCTCGGGGAACAAACCTCAGCCCCAATGCGGCTTGGCTCAGATTCCCAGCGCTTGCCTAGTTCTCACCTAGGTCTCGGCTGCCCATAGGGCCAAGGAGGGTCTGGGCTGCCTCTGGCTCCGTGGGCCCTGCTGCTTGGCTGGTGGTCTCCGCAGCTGGAAACCAACTCCAAACGTCTTCTCCTTCGCGGAGAAGGCTGATGTGGCCTGAAGAAGCCCTGTGTGCAGTGGCCCTAGCAACCCACACCTAGCCAGCTCGGGAGGACCCCACCTAGGTCCTAGCTCCGAAACGGCACAAAACACGCTTCTAGTAGCTGCATTCTGCAAAGGGAAACTGGGCTCGGGGAACAAACCTCAGCCCCAATGCGGCTTGGCTCAGATTCCCAGCGCTTGCCTAGTTCTCACCTAGGTCTCGGCTGCCCATAGGGCCAAGGAGGGTCTGGGCTGCCTCTGGCTCCGTGGGCCCTGCTGCTTGGCTGGTGGTCTCCGCAGCTGGAAACCAACTCCAAACGTCTTCTCCTTCGCGGAGAAGGCTGATGTGGCCTGAAGAAGCCCTGTGTGCACTGGCCCTAGCAACCCACACCTAGCCAGCTCGGGAGGACCCCACCTAGGTCCTAGCTCCGAAACGGCACAAAACACGCTTCTAGTAGCTGCATTCTGCAAAGGGAAACTCGGCTCGGGGAACAAACCTCAGCCCCCATGCGGCTTGGCTCAGGATCCCAGCGCTTGCCTAGTTCTCACTTTGACCTAGGGTCCCCATAGGGCCAAGGAGGGTCTGGGCTGCCTCTGGCTCCGTGGGCACTGCTGCTTGGCTGGTGGTCTCCCCAGCTGCAAACCAACTCCAAATGTCTTCTCCTTCGAGGAGAAGGCTGATATGGCCTGAGGAAGCCGTGTGTGCACTGGCCCTAGCAACCCACCCATAGCCAGCTCGGGAGGGCCCCACCTAGGGCCTAGCTCCGAAACGGCACAAAACGCGCTTCTAGGAGCTGCATTCGGCAAAGGGAAACTGGGCTCGGGGAACAAACCTCAGCCCCAATGCGACTTGGCTCAGGATCAAAGCGCTGGCCTAGTTCTCACCTAGCCCTCAGCTCCCCATAGGGCAAAGGAGGTTCTGGGCTGCCTCTGGCTCCGTGGGCACTGCTGCTTGGCTGGTGGTCTCCGCAGCTGGAAACCAACTCCAAACGCCTTCTCCTTCGCTAGAAGGATGATTTTGCATAGAAAGGCCTAGTTTTTACTGGCCCTGTCAACCCACGCTTAGCCTAGAGCTAGGGAAGCACCCACTTAGGGGCTATCTCGAAACACACAACTCGCACTTGTAGGAACTGCATTCTGCAAAGGGAAACTGGGCTCGGGGAACACACCTCAGCCCCAATGCGACTTGGCTCCGGATCCCAGCGCTTGCCTAGTTCTCACCTAGGCCTAGGCTCCCCATAAGTCCAAGGAGAGTCTGGGCTGCCTCTGTCTCCGTGGGCACTGCTGCTTGGCTGGTGGTCTCCGCAGCTGGAAACCAACTCCAAACGCCTTCTCCTTCGCTAGAAGTCTGATTTTGCATAGAAAGGCCTTGTTTTTACTGGCCCTATCAACTCACGTTTAGCCTAGAGCTAGGGAAGGACCCACCTAGTGGCTATCTCCAAACAGCAAGACATGCCCTTCTAGGAGCTCCATTCTGCAAAGGGAAACTGGGCTTGGGGAACAAACCTCAGCCCCAATGTGACTTTGCTCAGGATCCCAGCGCTTGCCTAGTTCTCACCTAGGCCTAGGCTCCCCTTAGGGAAAAGGAGGGTCTGGGCTGCCTCTGGTTCCGTGTGCACTCCTGCTTGGCTGGTGGTCTCCGCAGCTGGAAACCAACTCCAAACGTCTTCTCCTTCGCGGAGAAGGCTGATGTGGCCTGAAGAAGTCCTGTGTGCACTGGCCCTAGCAACCCACCCCTAGCCAGCTCGGGAGGGCCCCACCTAGGGCCTAGCTCCGAAACGGCACAAAACGCGCTTCTAGGAGCTGCATTCTGCAAAGGGAAACTGGGCTCGGGGAACAAACCTCAGCCCCCATGCGGCTTGGCTCAGGATCGCAGCGCTTGCCTGGTTGTTACCTAGCCCTAGGCTCCCCATAATGGCAAGGATGATCTGGGCTGCCTCTGGCTCCGTGGACACTGCTGCTTGGCTGGTGGTCTCCTCATCTGTAAATCAACTCCATACATCTTCTCCTTCGTGGAGATGGCTGATGTGGCCTGAAGAAGCCCTGTGTGCCCTGGCCCTAGCAACCCACCCCTAGCCAGCTCGGGAGGGCCCCACCGAGGGCCTAGCTCCGAAACGGCACGAAACGCTCTTCTAGGAGCTGCATTCTGCAAAGGGAAACTGGGCTCGGGGAACAAACCTCAGCCCCCGTGCGGCTTGGCTCAGGATCGCAACACTTGCCTCTTTCTCACCTAGCCCCCGGCTCCCCATAGGGCCAAGGAGGGTCTGGGCTGCCTCTGGCTCCTTGGGCACTGCTGCTTGGCTGGTGCTCTACGCAGCTGGAAACCAACTCCAAACGCCTTCTCCTTCGCTAGAAGTCTGATTTTGCATAGAAAGGCCTAGTTTTTACTGGCCCGATCAACTCACGCTTAGGCTAGAGCTAGGGAAGGACCCACCTAGAGGCTATCTCGAAACAGCAGGACACGCGCTTCTAGGAGCCGCATTCTGCAAGGGGAAACTGGCTTCGGGGAACGAACCTCAGCCCCAATGCGGCTTGGCTCAGGATCCCAGCGCTTACCTAGTTCTGACCTAGCCCTCGGCTCCCCATAGGGCCACGGAGAGTCTGGGCTGCCTCTGTCTCCGTGGGCACTGCTGCGTGGCTGGTGGTCTCCGCAGCTGGAAACCAACTTCAAACGCCTTCTCCTTCGCGAGAAGGCTGATTTTGCATAGAAAGTCGTAGTTTCAACTGGCCCTATCAACCCAAGCTTAGCCTATATGGAGGGAAGGACCCACCAAGGGGCTATCTCGAAACAGCACAACATGCGCTTTTAGGAGCTGCATTCTGCAAAGGGAAACTGGGCTCGGGGAACAAACCTCAGCCCCCATGCGGCTTGGCTCAGGATCGCAGCGCTAGCCTAGTTCTCACCTTGACCTAGGGTCCCCATAGGTCCAAGGAGGGTCTGGGCTGCCTCTGGCTCCATGGGCACTGCTGCTTGGCTGGTGGTCTCCGCAGCTGGAAACCAACTCCAAACGTCTTCTTCTTCGACGAGAAGGCTGATTTTGCATAGAAAGTCCTAGTTTTAACTGGCCCTATCAACCCAAGCTTAGCCTAGAGCTAGGGAAGGACCCACCTAGGGGCTATCTCGAAACAGCACAACATGCGCATTTAGGAGCTGCACTCTGCAAAGGGAAACTGGGCTCGGGGAACAAACCTCAGCCCCAATGCGGCTTGGTTCAGCATCGCAGCGCTTGCCAACTTCTCACCTAGCCCTAAGCTCCCCATATGGCCAAGGAAGGTCTGGGCTGCCTCTGGCTCCGTGGGCACTGCTGCTTGGCTGGTGGTCTCCGCAGCTGGAAACCAACTCCAAACGTCTTCTCCTTCGCGGAGAAGGCTGATGTGGCCTGAAGAAGCCCTGTGTGCACTGGCCCTAGCAACCCACACCTAGCCAGCTCGGGAGGACCCCACCTAGGTCGTAGCTCCGAAACGGCACAAAACACGCTTCTAGTAGCTGCATTCTGCAAAGGGAAACTCGGCTCGGGGAACAAACCTCAGCCCCCATGCGGCTTGGCTCAGGATCCCAGCGCTTGCCTAGTTCTCACTTTGACCTAGGGTCCCCATAGGGCCAAGGAGGGTCTGGGCTGCCTCTGGCTCCGTGGGCACTGCTGCTTGGCTGGTGGTCTCCCCAGCTGCAAACCAACTCCAAATGTCTTCTCCTTCGAGGAGAAGGCTGATGTGGCCTGAAGAAGCCCTGTGTGCACTGGCCCTAGCAACCCACCCCTAGCCAGATCGGGAGGGCCCCACCTAGGGCCTAGCTCCGAAATGGCACAAAACGCGATTGTAGGAGCTGCATGCTGCAAAGGGAAACTGGGCTCGGGGAACAAACCTCAGCCCCAATGCGGCTTGGCTCAGGATCCCAGCGCTTGCCTAGTTCTCACCTAGCCCTAAGCTCCCCGTAGATCCCAGGAGGGTCTGGGCTGCCTCTGGCTCCGTGGGCACTGCTGCTTGGCTGGTGGTCTCCGCAGCTGGAAACCAACTCCAAATGTATTCTCCTTCGCGGAGAAGGCTGATGTGCCCCGAAGAAGCCCTGTGTGCAGTGGCCCTAGCAACGCAACCCTAACCAGCTCGGGAAGGCCCCATCCAGTGCCTAGCTGCAAAACGGCACAAAACGTGCTTGTAGGAGCTGCATGCTGCAAAGGGAAACTCGGCTCGGGGAACAAACCTCAGCCCCAATGCGGCTTGGCTCAAGATCGCAGCGCTTGCCTAGTTCTCACCTAGCCCTAAGCTCCCCATACGTCCCAGGAGGGTCTGGGCTGCCTCTGGCTCCGTGGGCACTGCTGCTTGGCTGGTGGTCTCCGCAGCTGGAAACCAACTCCTAACGTCTTCTTCTTTGCCGAGAATCTGATTTTGCATAGAAAGTCCTAGTTTCAACTGGCCCTATCAACCCAAGCTTAGCCTATATGGAGGTAAGGACCCACCAAGGGGCTATCTCGAAACAGCACAACATGCGCTTTTAGGAGCTGTATTCTGCAAAGGGAAACTGGGCTCGGGGAACAAACCTCAGCCCCCATGCGGCTTGGCTCAGGATCGCAGCGCTAGCCTAGTTCTCACCTTGACCTAGGGTCCCCACAGGTCCAAGGAGGGTCTGGGCTGCCTCTGGCTCCGTGGGCACTGCTGCTTGGCTGGTGGTCTCCGCAGCTGGAAACCAACTCCAAACGTCTTCTTCTTCGACGAGAAGGCTGATTTTGCATAGAAAGTCCTAGTTTCAACTGGCCCTATCAACCCAAGCTTAGCGTAGAACTAAGGAAGGACCCACCTAGGGGCTATCTCGAAACAGCACAACATGCCCATTTAGGAGCTGCACTGCGCAAAGGGAAACTGGGCTGGGGGAACAAACCTCAGCCCCAATGCGGCTTGGCTCAGCATCGCAGCGCTTGCCAACTTCTCACCTAGCCCTAAGCTCCCCATAGGGCCAAGGAAGGTCTGGGCTGCCTCTGGCTCCGTGGGCACTGCTGCTTGGCTGGTGGTCTCCGCAGCTGGAAACCAACTCCAAACGTCTTCTCCATCGCGGAGAAGACTGCTGTGGCCTGAAGAAGCCCTGTGTGCACTGGCCCTAGCAACCCACCCCTAGCTAGCTCGGGAGGGCCCCACCTAGGGCCTAACTCCGAAACGGCACAAAACACGCTTCTAGTAGATGCATTCTGCAAAGAGATACTGGGCTCAGGGAACAAACCTCAGCCCCAATGCGGCTTGGCTCAGATTCCCAGCGCTTGCCTAGTTCTCACCTAGGCCTCGGCTGCCCATAGGGCCAAGGAGGGTCTGGGCTGCCTCTGGCTCCGTGGGCCCTGCTGCTTGGCTGGTGGTCTCCGCAGCTGGAAACCAACTCCAATCGCCTTCTCCTTCGCTAGAAGTCTGATTTTGCATAGAAAGGCCTAGTTTTTACTGGCCCTATCAACTCACGCTTAGGCTAGAGCTAGGGAAGGACCCACCTAGAGGCTATCTCGAAACAGCAGGACACGCGCTTCTAGGAGCCGCATTCTGCAAGGGGAAACTGGCTTCGGGGAACGAACCTCAGCCCCAATGCGGCTTGGCTCAGGATCCCAGCGCTTACCTAGTTCTGACCTAGCCCTCGGCTCCCCATAGGGCCACGGAGAGTCTGGGCTGCCTCTGTCTCCGTGGGCACTGCTGCGTGGCTGGTGGTCTCCGCAGCTGGAAACCAACTTCAAACGCCTTCTCCTTCGCGAGAAGCCTGATGTTGCATAGAAAAGCATAGTTTTTACTGGCCCTGTCAACCCACGCTTAGCCTAGATCCAGGGAAGAACCCACCTAGTGGCTATCTCGAAACAGCACGACACGCGCTTCTAGGAGCCGCATTCTGCAAAGGGAAACTGGGCTCGGGGAACAAACCTCAGCCCCAATGCGACTTGGCTCAGGATCCCAGCGCTTGCCTAGTTCTCACCTAGGCCTAGGTTCTCCATAGGTCCAAGGAGGGTCTGGGCTGCCTCTGGCTCCGTGGGCACTGCTTCTTGGCTGGTGGTCTCCGCAGCTGGAAACCAACTCCAAGTGACTTCTCCTTCGCGGAGAAGGCTGATATGGCCTGAGGAAGCCGTGTGTGCACTGGCCCTAGCAACCCACCCATAGCCAGCTCGGGAGGGCCCCACCAAGGGCCTAGCTCCGAAACGGCACAAAACGCGCTTCTAGGAGCTGCATTCGGCAAAGGGAAACTGGGCTCGGGGAACAAACCTCAGCCCCAATGCGACTTGGCTCAGGATCAAAGCGCTGGCCTAGTTCTCACCTAGCCCTCAGCTCCCCATAGGGCAAAGGAGGGTCTGGGCTGCCTCTGGCTCCGTGGGCACTGCTGCTTGGCTGGTGGTCTCCGCAGCTGGAAACCAACTCCAAACGCCTTCTCCTTCGCTAGAAGGATGATTTTGCATAGAAAGGCCTAGTTTTTACTGGCCCTGTCAACCCACGCTTAGCCTAGAGCTAGGGAAGCACCCACTTAGGGGCTATCTCGAAACACACAACTCGCACTTGTAGGAACTGCATTCTGCAAAGGGAAACTGGGCTCGGGGAACACACCTCAGCCCCAATGCGACTTGGCTCCGGATCCCAGCGCTTGCCTAGTTCTCACCTAGGCCTAGGCTCCCCATAAGTCCAAGGAGAGTCTGGGCTGCCTCTGTCTCCGTGGGCACTGCTGCTTGGCTGGTGGTCTCCGCAGCTGGAAACCAACTCCAAACGCCTTCTCCTTCGCTAGAAGTCTGATTTTGCATAGAAAGGCCTTGTTTTTACTGGCCCTATCAACTTACGTTTAGCCTAGAGCTAGGGAAGGACCCACCTAGTGGCTATCTCCAAACAGCAAGACATGCCCTTCTAGGAGCTCCATTCTGCAAAGGGAAACTGGGCTTGGGGAACAAACCTCAGCCCCAATGTGACTTTGCTCAGGATCCCAGCGCTTGCCTAGTTCTCACCTAGGCCTAGGCTCCCCTTAGGGAAAAGGAGGGTCTGGGCTGCCTTGGTTCCGTGTGCACTCCTGCTTGGCTGGTGGTCTCCGCAGCTGGAAACCAACTCCAAACGTCTTCTCCTTCGCGGAGAAGGCTGATGTGGCCTGAAGAAGTCCTGTGTGCACTGGCCCTAGCAACCCACCCCTAGCCAGCTCGGGAGGGCCCCACCTAGGGCCTAGCTCCGAAACGACACAAAACGCGCTTCTAGGAGCTGCATTCTGCAAAGGGAAACTGGGCTCGGGGAACAAACCTCAGCCCCCATGCGGCTTGGCTCAGGATCGCAGCGCTTGCCTGGTTGTTACCTAGCCCTAGGCTCCCCATAATGGCAAGGATGATCTGGGCTGCCTCTGGCTCCGTGGGCCCTGCTGCTTGGCTGGTGGTCTCCTCATCTGTAAATCAACTCCATACATCTTCTCCTTCGTGGAGATGGCTGATGTGGCCTGAAGAAGCCCTGTGTGCCCTGGCCCTAGCAACCCACCCCTAGCCAGCTCGGGAGGGCCCCACCGAGGGCCTAGCTCCGAAACGGCACAAAACACGCTTCTAGTAGCTGCATTCTGCAAAGGGAAACTGGGCTCGGGGAACAAACCTCAGCCCCAATGCGGCTTGGCTCAGATTCCCAGCGCTTGCCTAGTTCTCACCTAGGTCTCGGCTGCCCATAGGGCCAAGGAGGGTCTGGGCTGCCTCTGGCTCCGTGGGCCCTGCTGCTTGGCTGGTGGTCTCCGCAGCTGGAAACCAACTCCAAACGTCTTCTCCTTCGCGGAGAAGGCTGATGTGGCCTGAAGAAGCCCTGTGTGCACTGGCCCTAGCAACCCACACCTAGCCAGCTCGGGAGGACCCCACCTAGGTCCTAGCTCCGAAACGGCACAAAACACGCTTCTAGTAGCTGCATTCTGCAAAGGGAAACTCGGCTCGGGGAACAAACCTCAGCCCCCATGCGGCTTGGCTCAGGATCCCAGCGCTTGCCTAGTTCTCACTTTGACCTAGGGTCCCCATAGGGCCAAGGAGGGTCTGGGCTGCCTCTGGCTCCGTGGGCACTGCTGCTTGGCTGGTGGTCTCCCCAGCTGCAAACCAACTCCAAATGTATTCTCCTTCGCGGAGAAGGCTGATGTGCCCCGAAGAAGCCCTGTGTGCAGTGGCCCTAGCAACCCACCCCTAACCAGCTCGGGAAGGCCCCACCCAGTGCCTAGCTGCAAAACGGCACAAAACGTGCTTGTAGGAGCTGCATTCTGCAAAGGGAAACTGGGCTCGGGGAACAAACCTCAGCCCCAGTGCGGCTTGCCTCAACATCGGATCGCTTGCCAACTTCTCACCTAGGCCTAGGCTCCCCATAGGGCCAAGGAGGGGTGGGCTGCCTCGGGCTCCGTGGGCACTGCTGCTTGGCTGGTGGTCTCCGCAGCTGGAAACCAACTCCTAACGTCTTCTTCTTTGCCGAGAAGGCTGATTTGCATAGAAAGTCGTAGTTTCAACTGGCCCTATCAACCCAAGCTTAGCCTATAAGGAGGGAAGGACCCACCTAGGGGCTATCTCGAAACAGCACAACATGCGCTTTTAGGAGCTGCATTCTGCAAAGGGAAACTGGGCTCGGGGAACAAACCTCAGCCCCCATGCGGCTTGGCTCAGGATCGCAGCGCTAGCCTAGTTCTCACCTTGACCTAGGGTCTCCATAGTGCCAAGGAGGTTCTGGGCTGCCTCGGGCTCCGTGGGCACTGCTGCTTGGCTGGTGGTCTCCGCAGCTGGAAACCAACTCCAAACGTCTTCTTCTTCGACGAGAAGGCTGATTTTGCATAGAAAGTCCTAGTTTCAACTGGCCCTATCAACCCAAGCTTAGCCTAGAGCTAGGGAAGGACCAACCTAGGGGCTATCTCGAAACAGCACAACATGCGCATTTAGGAGCTGCACTCTGCAAAGGGAAACTGGGCTCAGGGAACAAACCTCAGCCCCAATGCGGCTTGGCTCAGCATCGCAGCGCTTGCCAACTTCTCACCTAGACCAAAGCTCCCCATATGGCCAAGGAAGGTCTGGGCTGCCTCTGGCTCCGTGGGCACTGCTGCTTGGCTGGTGGTCTCCGCAGCTGGAAACCAACTCCAAATGTCTTCTCATTCGCGGAGAAGGCTGAGTTGGCCTGAAGAAGCCCTGTGTGCAGTGGCCCTAGCAACCCACACCTTGCCAGCTCGGGAGGACACCACCTAGGTCCTAGCTCCGAAACGGCACAAAACACGCTTCTAGTAGCTGCATTCTGCAAAGGGAAACTGGGCTCGGGGAACAAACCTCAGCCCCCATGCGGCTTGGCTCAGGATCGCAGCGCTAGCGTAGTTCTCACCTTGACCTAGGGTCCCTATAGGGCCAAGGAGATTCTGGGCTGCCTCTGGCTCCGTGGGCACTGCTGCTTGGCTGGTGGTCTCCGCAGCTGGAAACCAACTCCAAAGGTCTTCTTCTTCGACGAGAAGGCTGATTTTGCATAGAAAGTCCTAGTTTTAACTGGCCCTATCAACCCAAGCTTAGCCTAGAGCTAGGGAAGGACCCACCTAGGGGTTATCTCGAAACAGCACAACATGCGCTTTTAGGAGCTGCACTCTGCAAAGGGAAACTGGGCTCGGGGAACAAACCTCAGCCCCAATGCGGCTTGGCCCAGCATCGCAGCGCTTGCCAACTTCTCACCTAGCCCTAAGCTCCCCATACCTCCCAGGATGGTCTGGGCTGCCTCTGGCTCCGTGGGCACTGCTGCTTGGCTGGTGGTCTCCGCAGCTGGAAACCAACTCCAAATGTCTTCTCTTTGTCGGAGAAGGCTGATGTGTCCCGAAGAAGCCCTGTGTGCAGTGGCCCTAGCAACCCACCCCTAACCAGCTCGGGAAGGCCCCACCCAGTGCCTAGCTGCAAAACGGCACAAAACGTGCTTGTAGGAGCTGCATGCTGCAAAGGGAAACTGGGCTCGGGGAACAAACCTCAGCCCCAATGCGGCTTGCCTCAACATCGGATCGCTTGCCAACTTCTCACCTAGGCCTAGGCTCCCCATAGGGCCAAGGAGGGGTGGGCTGCCTCGGGCTCCGTGGGCACTGCTGCTTGGCTGGTGGTCTCCGCAGCTGGAAACCAACTCCTAACGTCTTCTTTTTCGTTGAGAAGGCTGATTTTGCATAGAAAGTCCTCGTTTCAACTGGCCCTATCAACCCAAGCTTAGCCTAGAGCTAGGGAAGGACCCACCTAGGGGCTATCTCAAAACAGCACAACATGCGCATTTAGGAGCGCACTGCGCAAAGGGAAACTGGGCTCGGGGAACAAACCTCAGCCCCAATGCGGCTTGGCTCAGCATCACAGCGCTTGCCAAATTCTCACCTAGCCCTAAGCTCCCCATAGGGCCAAGGAAGGTCTGGGCTGCCTCTGGCTCCGTGGGCACTGCTGCTTGGCTGGTGGTCTCCGCAGCTGGAAACCAACTCCAAATGTATTCTCCTTCACGGAGAAGGCTGAGTTGGCCTGAAGATGCCCTGTGTGCAGTGGCCCTAGCAACCCACACCTTGCCAGCTCGGGAGGACCCCACCTAGGTCCTAGCTCCGAAACGGCACAAAACACGCTTCTAGTAGCTGCATTCTGCAAAGGGAAACTGGGCTCGGGGAACAAACCTCAGCCCCAATGCGGCTTGGCTCAGGATCCCAGCGCTTGCCTAGTTCTCACCTTGACCTAGGCTCCCCATAGGGCCAAGGAGGGGTGGGCTGCCTCGGGCTCCGTGGGCACTGCTGCTTGGCTGGTGGTCTCCGCAGCTGGAAACCAACTCCTAACGTCTTCTCCTTCGCGGAGAAGGCTGAGTTGGCCTGAAGAAGCCCTGTGTGCATTGGCCCTAGCAACCCACACCAAGCCAGCTCGGGAGGACACCACCTAGGTCCTAGCTCCGAAACGGCACAAAACACGCGTCTAGTAGCTGCATTCTGCAAAGGGAAACTGGGCTCGGGGAACAAACCTCAGCCCCAATGCGGCTTGGCTCAGGATCCCAGCGCTTGCCTAGTTCTCACCTTGACCTAGGGTCCCCATAGGGCCAAGGAGGGTCTGGGCTGCCTCTGGCTCCTTGGGCACTGCTGCTTGGCTGGTGGTCTCCCCAGCTGCAAACCAACTCCAAACGTCTTCTCCTTCGAGGAGAAGGCTGATGTGGCCTGAAGAAGCCCTGTGTGCACTGGCCCTAGCAACCCACCCCTAGCCAGCTCGGGACGGCCCCACCTAGGTCCTAGCTCCGAAACGGCACAAAACGCGCTTGTAGGAGCTGCATTCTGCAAAGGGAAACTCGGCTCGGGGAACAAACCTCAGCCCCAATGCGGCTTGGCTCAAGATCGCAGCGCTTGCCTAGTTCTCACCTAGCCCTAAGCTCCCCATACGTCCCAGGAGGGTCTGGGCTGCCTCTGGCTCCGTGGGCACTGCTGCTTGGTTGGTGGTCTCCGCAGCTGGAATCCAACTCCTAACGTCTTCTTCTTTGCCGAGAATCTGATTTTGCATAGAAAGTCCTAGTTTCAACTGGCCCTATCAACCCAAGCTTAGCCTATATGGAGGGAAGGACCCACCAAGGGGCTATCTCGAAACAGCACAACATGCGCTTTTAGGAGCTGCATTCTGCAAAGGGAAACTGGGCTCGGGGAACAAACCTCAGCCCCCATGCGGCTTGGCTCAGGATCGCAGCGCTAGCCTAGTTCTCACCTTGACCTAGGGTCCCCATAGGTCCAAGGAGGGTCTGGGCTGCCTCTGGCTCCGTGGGCACTGCTGCTTGGCTGGTGGTCTCCGCAGCTGGAAACCAACTCCAAACGTCTTCTTCTTCGACGAGAAGGCTGATTTTGCATAGAAAGTCCTAGTTTCAACTGGCCCTATCAACCCAAGCTTAGCGTAGAACTAAGGAAGGACCCACCTAGGGGCTATCTCGAAACAGCACAACATGCCCATTTAGGAGCTGCACTGCGCAAAGGGAAACTGGGCTCGGGGAACAAACCTCAGCCCCAATGCGGCTTGGCTCAGCATCGCAGCGCTTGCCAACTTCTCACCTAGCCCTAAGCTCCCCATAGGGCCAAGGAAGGTCTGGGCTGCCTCTGGCTCCGTGGGCACTGCTGCTTGGCTGGTGGTCTCCGCAGCTGGAAACCAACTCCAAACGTCTTCTCCATCGCGGAGAAGACTGATGTGGCCTGAAGAAGCCCTGTGTGCACTGGCCCTAGCAACCCACCCCTAGCTAGCTCGGGAGGGCCCCACCTAGGGCCTAACTCCGAAACGGCACAAAACACGCTTCTAGTAGATGCATTCTGCAAAGAGATACTGGGCTCAGGGAACAAACCTCAGCCCCAATGCGGCTTGGCTCAGATTCCCAGCGCTTGCCTAGTTCTCACCTAGGCCTCGGCTGCCCATAGGGCCAAGGAGGGTCTGGGCTGCCTCTGGCTCCGTGGGCCCTGCTGCTTGGCTGGTGGTCTCCGCAGCTGGAAACCAACTCCAAACGCCTTCTCCTTCGCTAGAAGTCTGATTTTGCATAGAAAGGCCTAGTTTTTACTGGCCCTATCAACTCACGCTTAGGCTAGATCCAGGGAAGAACCCACCTAGTGGCTATCTCGAAACAGCACGACACGCGCTTCTAGGAGCCGCATTCTGCAAAGGGAAACTGGGCTCGGGGAACAAACCTCAGCCCCAATGCGACTTGGCTCAGGATCCCAGCGCTTGCCTAGTTC
The DNA here is from genome assembly GCF_054392235.1 of Sus scrofa. NCBI lineage: Eukaryota > Metazoa > Chordata > Mammalia > Artiodactyla > Suidae > Sus > Sus scrofa. The sequence goes on along the minus strand of NC_139385.1, from coordinate 51,857,810 downwards.
TCACCTAGGCCTAGGTTCTCCATAGGTCCAAGGAGGGTCTGGGCTGCCTCTGGCTCCGTGGGCACTGCTTCTTGGCTGGTGGTCTCCGCAGCTGGAAACCAACTCCAAGTGACTTCTCCTTCGCGGAGAAGGCTGATATGGCCTGAGGAAGCCGTGTGTGCACTGGCCCTAGCAACCCACCCATAGCCAGCTCGGGAGGGCCCCACCAAGGGCCTAGCTCCGAAACGGCACAAAACGCGCTTCTAGGAGCTGCATTCGGCAAAGGGAAACTGGGCTCGGGGAACAAACCTCAGCCCCAATGCGACTTGGCTCAGGATCAAAGCGCTGGCCTAGTTCTCACCTAGCCCTCAGCTCCCCATAGGGCAAAGGAGGGTCTGGGCTGCCTCTGGCTCCGTGGGCACTGCTGCTTGGCTGGTGGTCTCCGCAGCTGGAAACCAACTCCAAACGCCTTCTCCTTCGCTAGAAGGATGATTTTGCATAGAAAGGCCTAGTTTTTACTGGCCCTGTCAACCCACGCTTAGCCTAGAGCTAGGGAAGCACCCACTTAGGGGCTATCTCGAAACACACAACTCGCACTTGTAGGAACTGCATTCTGCAAAGGGAAACTGGGCTCGGGGAACACACCTCAGCCCCAATGCGACTTGGCTCCGGATCCCAGCGCTTGCCTAGTTCTCACCTAGGCCTAGGCTCCCCATAAGTCCAAGGAGAGTCTGGGCTGCCTCTGTCTCCGTGGGCACTGCTGCTTGGCTGGTGGTCTCCGCAGCTGGAAACCAACTCCAAACGCCTTCTCCTTCGCTAGAAGTCTGATTTTGCATAGAAAGGCCTTGTTTTTACTGGCCCTATCAACTCACGTTTAGCCTAGAGCTAGGGAAGGACCCACCTAGTGGCTATCTCCAAACAGCAAGACATGCCCTTCTAGGAGCTCCATTCTGCAAAGGGAAACTGGGCTTGGGGAACAAACCTCAGCCCCAATGTGACTTTGCTCAGGATCCCAGCGCTTGCCTAGTTCTCACCTAGGCCTAGGCTCCCCTTAGGGAAAAGGAGGGTCTGGGCTGCCTCTGGTTCCGTGTGCACTCCTGCTTGGCTGGTGGTCTCCGCAGCTGGAAACCAACTCCAAACGTCTTCTCCTTCGCGGAGAAGGCTGATGTGGCCTGAAGAAGTCCTGTGTGCACTGGCCCTAGCAACCCACCCCTAGCCAGATCGGGAGGGCCCCACCTAGGGCCTAGCTCCGAAACGGCACAAAACGCGCTTCTAGGAGCTGCATTCTGCAAAGGGAAACTGGGCTCGGGGAACAAACCTCAGCCCCCATGCGGCTTGGCTCAGGATCGCAGCGCTTGCCTGGTTGTTACCTAGCCCTAGGCTCCCCATAATGGCAAGGATGATCTGGGCTGCCTCTGGCTCCGTGGACACTGCTGCTTGGCTGGTGGTCTCCTCATCTGTAAATCAACTCCATACATCTTCTCCTTCGTGGAGATGGCTGATGTGGCCTGAAGAAGCCCTGTGTGCCCTGGCCCTAGCAACCCACCCCTAGCCAGCTCGGGAGGGCCCCACCGAGGGCCTAGCTCCGAAACGGCACGAAACGCTCTTCTAGGAGCTGCATTCTGCAAAGGGAAACTGGGCTCGGGGAACAAACCTCAGCCCCCGTGCGGCTTGGCTCAGGATCGCAACACTTGCCTCTTTCTCACCTAGCCCCCGGCTCCCCATAGGGCCAAGGAGGGTCTGGGCTGCCTCTGGCTCCTTGGGCACTGCTGCTTGGCTGGTGCTCTACGCAGCTGGAAACCAACTCCAAACGCCTTCTCCTTCGCTAGAAGTCTGATTTTGCATAGAAAGGCCTAGTTTTTACTGGCCCGATCAACTCACGCTTAGGCTAGAGCTAGGGAAGGACCCACCTAGAGGCTATCTCGAAACAGCAGGACACGCGCTTCTAGGAGCCGCATTCTGCAAGGGGAAACTGGCTTCGGGGAACGAACCTCAGCCCCAATGCGGCTTGGCTCAGGATCCCAGCGCTTACCTAGTTCTGACCTAGCCCTCGGCTCCCCATAGGGCCACGGAGAGTCTGGGCTGCCTCTGTCTCCGTGGGCACTGCTGCGTGGCTGGTGGTCTCCGCAGCTGGAAACCAACTTCAAACGCCTTCTCCTTCGCGAGAAGGCTGATTTTGCATAGAAAGTCGTAGTTTCAACTGGCCCTATCAACCCAAGCTTAGCCTATATGGAGGGAAGGACCCACCAAGGGGCTATCTCGAAACAGCACAACATGCGCTTTTAGGAGCTGCATTCTGCAAAGGGAAACTGGGCTCGGGGAACAAACCTCAGCCCCCATGCGGCTTGGCTCAGGATCGCAGCGCTAGCCTAGTTCTCACCTTGACCTAGGGTCCCCATAGGTCCAAGGAGGGTCTGGGCTGCCTCTGGCTCCATGGGCACTGCTGCTTGGCTGGTGGTCTCCGCAGCTGGAAACCAACTCCAAACGTCTTCTTCTTCGACGAGAAGGCTGATTTTGCATAGAAAGTCCTAGTTTTAACTGGCCCTATCAACCCAAGCTTAGCCTAGAGCTAGGGAAGGACCCACCTAGGGGCTATCTCGAAACAGCACAACATGCGCATTTAGGAGCTGCACTCTGCAAAGGGAAACTGGGCTCGGGGAACAAACCTCAGCCCCAATGCGGCTTGGCTCAGCATCGCAGCGCTTGCCAACTTCTCACCTAGCCCTAAGCTCCCCATAGGGCCAAGGAAGGTCTGGGCTGCCTCTGGCTCCGTGGGCACTGCTGCTTGGCTGGTGGTCTCCGCAGCTGGAAACCAACTCCAAACGTCTTCTCCATCGCGGAGAAGACTGATGTGGCCTGAAGAAGCCCTGTGTGCACTGGCCCTAGCAACCCACACCTAGCCAGCTCGGGAGGACCCCACCTAGGTCCTAGCTCCGAAACGGCACAAAACACGCTTCTAGTAGCTGCATTCTGCAAAGGGAAACTGGGCTCGGGGAACAAACCTCAGCCCCAATGCGGCTTGGCTCAGATTCCCAGCGCTTGCCTAGTTCTCACCTAGGTCTCGGCTGCCCATAGGGCCAAGGAGGGTCTGGGCTGCCTCTGGCTCCGTGGGCCCTGCTGCTTGGCTGGTGGTCTCCGCAGCTGGAAACCAACTCCAAACGTCTTCTCCTTCGCGGAGAAGGCTGATGTGGCCTGAAGAAGCCCTGTGTGCACTGGCCCTAGCAACCCACACCTAGCCAGCTCGGGAGGACCCCACCTAGGTCCTAGCTCCGAAACGGCACAAAACACGCTTCTAGTAGCTGCATTCTGCAAAGGGAAACTGGGCTCGGGGAACAAACCTCAGCCCCAATGCGGCTTGGCTCAGATTCCCAGCGCTTGCCTAGTTCTCACCTAGGTCTCGGCTGCCCATAGGGCCAAGGAGGGTCTGGGCTGCCTCTGGCTCCGTGGGCCCTGCTGCTTGGCTGGTGGTCTCCGCAGCTGGAAACCAACTCCAAACGTCTTCTCCTTCGCGGAGAAGGCTGATGTGGCCTGAAGAAGCCCTGTGTGCACTGGCCCTAGCAACCCACACCTAGCCAGCTCGGGAGGACCCCACCTAGGTCCTAGCTCCGAAACGGCACAAAACACGCTTCTAGTAGCTGCATTCTGCAAAGGGAAACTCGGCTCGGGGAACAAACCTCAGCCCCCATGCGGCTTGGCTCAGGATCCCAGCGCTTGCCTAGTTCTCACTTTGACCTAGGGTCCCCATAGGGCCAAGGAGGGTCTGGGCTGCCTCTGGCTCCGTGGGCACTGCTGCTTGGCTGGTGGTCTCCCCAGCTGCAAACCAACTCCAAATGTCTTCTCCTTCGAGGAGAAGGCTGATATGGCCTGAGGAAGCCGTGTGTGCACTGGCCCTAGCAACCCACCCATAGCCAGCTCGGGAGGGCCCCACCTAGGGCCTAGCTCCGAAACGGCACAAAACGCGCTTCTAGGAGCTGCATTCGGCAAAGGGAAACTGGGCTCGGGGAACAAACCTCAGCCCCAATGCGACTTGGCTCAGGATCAAAGCGCTGGCCTAGTTCTCACCTAGCCCTCAGCTCCCCATAGGGCAAAGGAGGTTCTGGGCTGCCTCTGGCTCCGTGGGCACTGCTGCTTGGCTGGTGGTCTCCGCAGCTGGAAACCAACTCCAAACGCCTTCTCCTTCGCTAGAAGGATGATTTTGCATAGAAAGGCCTAGTTTTTACTGGCCCTGTCAACCCACGCTTAGCCTAGAGCTAGGGAAGCACCCACTTAGGGGCTATCTCGAAACACACAACTCGCACTTGTAGGAACTGCATTCTGCAAAGGGAAACTGGGCTCGGGGAACACACCTCAGCCCCAATGCGACTTGGCTCCGGATCCCAGCGCTTGCCTAGTTCTCACCTAGGCCTAGGCTCCCCATAAGTCCAAGGAGAGTCTGGGCTGCCTCTGTCTCCGTGGGCACTGCTGCTTGGCTGGTGGTCTCCGCAGCTGGAAACCAACTCCAAACGCCTTCTCCTTCGCTAGAAGTCTGATTTTGCATAGAAAGGCCTTGTTTTTACTGGCCCTATCAACTCACGTTTAGCCTAGAGCTAGGGAAGGACCCACCTAGTGGCTATCTCCAAACAGCAAGACATGCCCTTCTAGGAGCTCCATTCTGCAAAGGGAAACTGGGCTTGGGGAACAAACCTCAGCCCCAATGTGACTTTGCTCAGGATCCCAGCGCTTGCCTAGTTCTCACCTAGGCCTAGGCTCCCCTTAGGGAAAAGGAGGGTCTGGGCTGCCTCTGGTTCCGTGTGCACTCCTGCTTGGCTGGTGGTCTCCGCAGCTGGAAACCAACTCCAAACGTCTTCTCCTTCGCGGAGAAGGCTGATGTGGCCTGAAGAAGTCCTGTGTGCACTGGCCCTAGCAACCCACCCCTAGCCAGCTCGGGAGGGCCCCACCTAGGGCCTAGCTCCGAAACGGCACAGAACGCGCTTCTAGGAGCTGCATTCTGCAAAGGGAAACTGGGCTCGGGGAACAAACCTCAGCCCCCATGCGGCTTGGCTCAGGATCGCAGCGCTTGCCTGGTTGTTACCTAGCCCTAGGCTCCCCATAATGGCAAGGATGATCTGGGCTGCCTCTGGCTCCGTGGACACTGCTGCTTGGCTGGTGGTCTCCTCATCTGTAAATCAACTCCATACATCTTCTCCTTCGTGGAGATGGCTGATGTGGCCTGAAGAAGCCCTGTGTGCCCTGGCCCTAGCAACCCACCCCTAGCCAGCTCGGGAGGGCCCCACCGAGGGCCTAGCTCCGAAACGGCACGAAACGCTCTTCTAGGAGCTGCATTCTGCAAAGGGAAACTGGGCTCGGGGAACAAACCTCAGCCCCCGTGCGGCTTGGCTCAGGATCGCAACACTTGCCTCTTTCTCACCTAGCCCCCGGCTCCCCATAGGGCCAAGGAGGGTCTGGGCTGCCTCTGGCTCCTTGGGCACTGCTGCTTGGCTGGTGCTCTACGCAGCTGGAAACCAACTCCAAACGCCTTCTCCTTCGCTAGAAGTCTGATTTTGCATAGAAAGGCCTAGTTTTTACCGGCCCGATCAACTCACGCTTAGGCTAGAGCTAGGGAAGGACCCACCTAGAGGCTATCTCGAAACAGCAGGACACGCGCTTCTAGGAGCCGCATTCTGCAAGGGGAAACTGGCTTCGGGGAACGAACCTCAGCCCCAATGCGGCTTGGCTCAGGATCCCAGCGCTTACCTAGTTCTGACCTAGCCCTCGGCTCCCCATAGGGCCACGGAGAGTCTGGGCTGCCTCTGTCTCCGTGGGCACTGCTGCGTGGCTGGTGGTCTCCGCAGCTGGAAACCAACTTCAAACGCCTTCTCCTTCGCGAGAAGGCTGATTTTGCATAGAAAGTCGTAGTTTCAACTGGCCCTATCAACCCAAGCTTAGCCTATATGGAGGGAAGGACCCACCAAGGGGCTATCTCGAAACAGCACAACATGCGCTTTTAGGAGCTGCATTCTGCAAAGGGAAACTGGGCTCGGGGAACAAACCTCAGCCCCCATGCGGCTTGGCTCAGGATCGCAGCGCTAGCCTAGTTCTCACCTTGACCTAGGGTCTCCATAGGTCCAAGGAGGGTCTGGGCTGCCTCTGGCTCCATGGGCACTGCTGCTTGGCTGGTTTTCTCCGCAGCTGGAAACCAACTCCAAACGTCTTCTTCTTCGACGAGAAGGCTGATTTTGCATAGAAAGTCCTAGTTTTAACTGGCCCTATCAACCCAAGCTTAGCCTAGAGCTAGGGAAGGACCCACCTAGGGGCTATCTCGAAACAGCACAACATGCACATTTAGGAGCTGCACTCTGCAAAGGGAAACTGGGCTCGGGGAACAAACCTCAGCCCCAATGCGGCTTGGTTCAGCATCGCAGCGCTTGCCAACTTCTCACCTAGCCCTAAGCTCCCCATAGGGCCAAGGAAGGTCTGGGCTGCCTCTGGCTCCGTGGGCACTGCTGCTTGGCTGGTGGTCTCCGCAGCTGGAAACCAACTCCAAACGTCTTCTCCTTCGCGGAGAAGGCTGATGTGGCCTGAAGAAGCCCTGTGTGCACTGGCCCTAGCAACCCACACCTAGCCAGCTCGGGAGGACCCCACCTAGGTCCTAGCTCCGAAACGGCACAAAACACGCTTCTAGTAGCTGCATTCTGCAAAGGGAAACTCGGCTCGGGGAACAAACTTCAGCCCCCATGTGGCTTGGCTCAGGATCCCAGCGCTTGCCTAGTTCTCACTTTGACCTAGGGTCCCCATAGGGCCAAGGAGGGTCTGGGCTGCCTCTGGCTCCGTGGGCACTGCTGCTTGGCTGGTGGTCTCCCCAGCTGCAAACCAACTCCAAATGTCTTCTCCTTCGAGGAGAAGGCTGATGTGGCCTGAAGAAGCCCTGTGTGCACTGGCCCTAGCAACCCACCCCTAGCCAGATCGGGAGGGCCCCACCTAGGGCCTAGCTCCGAAATGGCACAAAACGCGATTGTAGGAGCTGCATGCTGCAAAGGGAAACTGGGCTCGGGGAACAAACCTCAGCCCCAATGCGGCTTGGCTCAGGATCCCAGCGCTTGCCTAGTTCTCACCTAGCCCTAAGCTCCCCGTAGATCCCAGGAGGGTCTGGGCTGCCTCTGGCTCCGTGGGCACTGCTGCTTGGCTGGTGGTCTCCGCAGCTGGAAACCAACTCCAAATGTATTCTCCTTCGCGGAGAAGGCTGATGTGCCCCGAAGAAGCCCTGTGTGCAGTGGCCCTAGCAACGCACCCCTAACCAGCTCGGGAAGGCCCCACCCAGTGCCTAGCTGCAAAACGGCACAAAACGTGCTTGTAGGAGCTGCATGCTGCAAAGGGAAACTGGGCTCGGGGAACAAACCTCAGCCCCAGTGCGGCTTGCCTCAACATCGGATCGCTTGCCAACTTCTCACCTAGGCCTAGGCTCCCCATAGGGCCAAGGAGGGTTGGGCTGCCTCGGGCTCCGTGGGCACTGCTGCTTGGCTGGTGGTCTCCGCAGCTGGAAACCAACTCCAAACGTCTTCTTCTTCGACGAGAAGGCTGATTTTGCATAGAAAGTCCTAGTTTTAACTGGCCCTATCAACCCAAGCTTAGCCTAGAGCTAGGGAAGGACCCACCTAGGGGCTCTCTCGAAACAGCACAACATGCGCATTTAGGAGCTGCACTCTGCAAAGGGAAACTGGGCTCGGGGAACAAACCTCAGCCCCAATGCGGCTTGGTTCAGCATCGCAGCGCTTGCCAACTTCTCACCTAGCCCTAAGCTCCCCATAGGGCCAAGGAAGGTCTGGGCTGCCTCTGGCTCCGTGGGCACTGCTGCTTGGCTGGTGGTCTCCGCAGCTGGAAACCAACTCCAAACGTCTTCTCCTTCGCGGAGAAGGCTGATGTGGCCTGAAGAAGCCCTGTGTGCACTGGCCCTAGCAACCCACACCTAGCCAGCTCGGGAGGACCCCACCTAGGTCGTAGCTCCGAAACGGCACAAAACACGCTTCTAGTAGCTGCATTCTGCAAAGGGAAACTCGGCTCGGGGAACAAACCTCAGCCCCCATGCGGCTTGGCTCAGGATCCCAGCGCTTGCCTAGTTCTCACTTTGACCTAGGGTCCCCATAGGGCCAAGGAGGGTCTGGGCTGCCTCTGGCTCCGTGGGCACTGCTGCTTGGCTGGTGGTCTCCCCAGCTGCAAACCAACTCCAAATGTCTTCTCCTTCGAGGAGAAGGCTGATGTGGCCTGAAGAAGCCCTGTGTGCACTGGCCCTAGCAACCCACCCCTAGCCAGATCGGGAGGGCCCCACCTAGGGCCTAGCTCCGAAATTGCACAAAACGCGATTGTAGGAGCTGCATGCTGCAAAGGGAAACTGGGCTCGGGGAACAAACCTCAGCCCCAATGCGGCTTGGCTCAGGATCCCAGCGCTTGCCTAGTTCTCACCTTGACCTAGGGTCTCCATAGGGCCAAGGAGGTTCTGGGCTGCCTCGGGCTCCGTGGGCACTGCTGCTTGGCTGGTGGTCTCCGCAGCTGGAAACCAACTCCAAATGTATTCTCCTTCGCGGAGAAGGCTGATGTGCCCCGAAGAAGCCCTGTGTGCAGTGGCCCTAGCAACGCACCCCTAACCAGCTCGGGAAGGCCCCACCCAGTGCCTAGCTGCAAAACGGCACAAAACGTGCTTGTAGGAGCTGCATGCTGCAAAGGGAAACTGGGCTCGGGGAACAAACCTCAGCCCCAGTGCGGCTTGCCTCAACATCGGATCGCTTGCCAACTTCTCACCTAGGCCTAGGCTCCCCATAGGGCCAAGGAGGGTTGGGCTGCCTCGGGCTCCGTGGGCACTGCTGCTTGGCTGGTGGTCTCCGCAGCTGGAAACCAACTCCAAACGTCTTCTTCTTCGACGAGAAGGCTGATTTTGCATAGAAAGTCCTAGTTTCAACTGGCCCTATCAACCCAAGCTTAGCCTAGAGCTAGGGAAGGACCCACCTAGGGGCTATCTCGAAACAGCACAACATGTGCATTTAGGAGCTGCACTCTGCAAAGGGAAACTGGGCTCGGGGAACAAACCTCAGCCCCAATGCGGCTTGGCTCAGCATCGCAGCGCTTGCCTACTTCTCACCTAGCCCTAAGCTCCCCATAGGGCCAAGGAAGGTCTGGGCTGCCTCTGGCTCCGTGGGCACTGCTGCTTGGCTGGTGGTCTCCGCAGCTGGAAACCAACTCCAAACGTCTTCTTCTTCGACGAGAAGGCTGAGTTGGCCTGAAGAACCCCTGTGTGCAGTGGCCCTAGCAACCCACCCCTAGCCAGCTCGGGAGGGCCCCACCCAGGGCCTAGCTCCGAAACGGCACAAAACACGCTTCTAGTAGCTGCATTCTGCAAAGGGAAACTGGGCTTGGGGAACAAACCTCAACCCCCTGCGGCTTGGCTCTGGATCCCAGTGCTTGCCTAGTTCTCACCTTGACCTAGGGTCCCCCTAGGGCCAAGGAGGGTCTGGGCTGCCTCTGGCTCCTTGGGCACTGCTGCTTGGCTGGTGGTCTCCCCAGCTGGAAACCAACCTCAAACGTCTTCTCCTTCGAGGAGAAGGCTGATGTGGCCTGAAGAAGCCCTGTGTGCACTGGCCCTAGCAACCCACCCCTAGCCAGCTCGGGTCGGCCCCACCTAGGGACTAGCTCCGAAACGGCACAAAACGCGCTTGTAGGAGCTGCATGCTGCAAAGGGAAACTGGGCTCGGGGGACAAACCTCAGCCCCAATGCGGCTTGGCTCAGGATCGCAGCGTTTGCCTAGTTCTCACCTAGCCCTAAGCTCCCCATACGTCCCAGGAGGGTATGGGCTGCCTCTGGCTTCGTGGGCACTGCTGCTTGGCTGGTGGTCTCCGCAGCTGGAAACCAACTCCTAACGTCTTCTTCTTTGCCGAGAAGGCTGATTTGCATAGAAAGTCGTAGTTTCAACTGGCCCTATCAACCCAAGCTTAGCCTATATGGAGGGAAGGACCCACCAAGGGGCTATCTCGAAACAGCACAACATGCGCTTTTAGGAGCTGTATTCTGCAAAGGGAAACTGGGCTCGGGGAACAAACCTCAGCCCCAATGCGGCTTGGCTCAGGATCGCAGCGCTAGCCTAGTTCTCACCTTGACCTAGGGTCTCCATAGGGCCAAGGAGGTTCTGGGCTGCCTCTGGCTCCGTGGGCACTGCTGCTTGGCTGGTTTTCTCCGCAGCTGGAAACCAACTCCAAACGTCTTCTTCTTCGACGAGAAGGCTGATTTTGCATAGAAAGTCCTAGTTTCAACTGGCCCTATCAACCCAAGCTTAGCCTAGAGCTAGGGAAGGACCAACCTAGGGGCTATCTCGAAACAGCACAACATGCGCATTTAGGAGCTGCACTCTGCAAAGGGAAACTGGGCTCAGGGAACAAACCTCAGCCCCAATGCGGCTTGGCTCAGCATCGCAGCGCTTGCCAACTTCTCACCTAGACCAAAGCTCCCCATATGGCCAAGGAAGGTCTGGGCTGCCTCTGGCTCCGTGGGCACTGCTGCTTGGCTGGTGGTCTCCGCAGCTGGAAACCAACTCCAAATGTCTTCTCCTTCGCGGAGAAGGCTGAGTTGGCCTGAAGAAGCCCTGTGTGCAGTGGCCCTAGCAACCCACACCTTGCCAGCTTGGGAGGACACCACCTAGGTCCTAGCTCCGAAACGGCACAAAACACGCTTCTAGTAGCTGCATTCTGCAAAGGGAAACTGGGCTCGGGGAACAAACCTCAGCCCCCATGCGGCTTGGCTCAGGATCGCAGCGCTAGCGTAGTTCTCACCTTGACCTAGGGTCCCCATAGGGCCAAGGAGGTTCTGGGCTGCCTCTGGCTCCGTGGGCACTGCTGCTTGGCTGGTGGTCTCCGCAGCTGGAAACCAACTCCAAACGTCTTCTTCTTCGACGAGAAGGCTGATTTTGCATAGAAAGTCCTAGTTTTAACTGGCCCTATCAACCCAAGCTTAGCCTAGAGCTAGGGAAGGACCCACCTAGGGGTTATCTCGAAACAGCACAACATGCGCTTTTAGGAGCTGCACTCTGCAAAGGGAAACTGGGCTCGGGGAACAAACCTCAGCCCCAATGCGGCTTGGCTCAGCATCGCAGCGCTTGCCAACTTCTCACCTAGCCCTAAGCTCCCCATACGTCCCAGGATGGTCTGGGCTGCCTCTGGCTCCGTGGGCACTGCTGCTTGGCTGGTGGTCTCCGCAGCTGGAAACCAACTCCAAATGTCTTCTCTTTGGCGGAGAAGGCTGATGTGTCCCGAAGAAGCCCTGTGTGCAGTGGCCCTAGCAAACCACCCCTAACCAGCTCGGGAAGGCCCCACCCAGTGCCTAGCTGCAAAACGGCACAAAACGTGCTTGTAGGAGCTGCATGCTGCAAAGGGAAACTGGGCTCGGGGAACAAACCTCAGCCCCAATGCGGCTTGCCTCAACATCGGATCGCTTGCCAACTTCTCACCTAGGCCTAGGCTCCCCATAGGGCCAAGGCGGGGTGGGCTGCCTCGGGCTCCGTGGGCACTGCTGCTTGGCTGGTGGTCTCCGCAGCTGGAAACCAACTCCTAACGTCTTCTTTTTCGTTGAGAAGGCTGATTTTGCATAGAAAGTCCTAGTTTTAACTGGCCCTATCAACCCAAGCTTAGCCTAGAGCTAGGGAAGGACCCACCTAGGGGCTCTCTCGAAACAGCACAACATGCGCATTTAGGAGCTGCACTCTGCAAAGGGAAACTGGGCTCGGGGAACAAACCTCAGCCCCAATGCGGCTTGGTTCAGCATCGCAGCGCTTGCCAACTTCTCACCTAGCCCTAAGCTCCCCATAGGGCCAAGGAAGGTCTGGGCTGCCTCTGGCTCCGTGGGCACTGCTGCTTGGCTGGTGGTCTCCGCAGCTGGAAACCAACTCCAAACGTCTTCTCCTTCGCGGAGAAGGCTGATGTGGCCTGAAGAAGCCCTGTGTGCAGTGGCCCTAGCAACCCACACCTAGCCAGCTCGGGAGGACCCCACCTAGGTCGTAGCTCCGAAACGGCACAAAACACGCTTCTAGTAGCTGCATTCTGCAAAGGGAAACTCGGCTCGGGGAACAAACCTCAGCCCCCATGCGGCTTGGCTCAGGATCCCAGCGCTTGCCTAGTTCTCACTTTGACCTAGGGTCCCCATAGGGCCAAGGAGGGTCTGGGCTGCCTCTGGCTCCGTGGGCACTGCTGCTTGGCTGGTGGTCTCCCCAGCTGCAAACCAACTCCAAATGTCTTCTCCTTCGAGGAGAAGGCTGATGTGGCCTGAAGAAGCCCTGTGTGCACTGGCCCTAGCAACCCACCCCTAGCCAGATCGGGAGGGCCCCACCTAGGGCCTAGCTCCGAAATTGCACAAAACGCGATTGTAGGAGCTGCATGCTGCAAAGGGAAACTGGGCTCGGGGAACAAACCTCAGCCCCAATGCGGCTTGGCTCAGGATCCCAGCGCTTGCCTAGTTCTCACCTTGACCTAGGGTCTCCATAGGGCCAAGGAGGTTCTGGGCTGCCTCGGGCTCCGTGGGCACTGCTGCTTGGCTGGTGGTCTCCGCAGCTGGAAACCAACTCCAAATGTATTCTCCTTCGCGGAGAAGGCTGATGTGCCCCGAAGAAGCCAAGTGTGCAGTGGCCCTAGCAACGCACCCCTAACCAGCTCGGGAAGGCCCCACCCAGTGCCTAGCTGCAAAACGGCACAAAACGTGCTTGTAGGAGCTGCATGCTGCAAAGGGAAACTGGGCTCGGGGAACAAACCTCAGCCCCAGTGCGGCTTGCCTCAACATCGGATCGCTTGCCAACTTCTCACCTAGGCCTAGGCTCCCCATAGGGCCAAGGAGGGTTGGGCTGCCTCGGGCTCCGTGGGCACTGCTGCTTGGCTGGTGGTCTCCGCAGCTGGAAACCAACTCCAAACGTCTTCTTCTTCGACGAGAAGGCTGATTTTGCATAGAAAGTCCTAGTTTCAACTGGCCCTATCAACCCAAGCTTAGCCTAGAGCTAGGGAAGGACCCACCTAGGGGCTATCTCGAAACAGCACAACATGTGCATTTAGGAGCTGCACTCTGCAAAGGGAAACTGGGCTCGGGGAACAAACCTCAGCCCCAATGCGGCTTGGCTCAGCATCGCAGCGCTTGCCTACTTCTCACCTAGCCCTAAGCTCCCCATAGGGCCAAGGAAGGTCTGGGCTGCCTCTGGCTCCGTGGGCACTGCTGCTTGGCTGGTGGTCTCCGCAGCTGGAAACCAACTCCAAACGTCTTCTTCTTCGACGAGAAGGCTGAGTTGGCCTGAAGAACCCCTGTGTGCAGTGGCCCTAGCAACCCACCCCTAGCCAGCTCGGGAGGGCCCCACCCAGGGCCTAGCTCCGAAACGGCACAAAACACGCTTCTAGTAGCTGCATTCTGCAAAGGGAAACTGGGCTTGGGGAACAAACCTCAACCCCCTGCGGCTTGGCTCTGGATCCCAGTGCTTGCCTAGTTCTCACCTTGACCTAGGGTCCCCATAGGGCCAAGGAGGGTCTGGGCTGCCTCTGGCTCCTTGGGCACTGCTGCTTGGCTGGTGGTCTCCCCAGCTGGAAACCAACCTCAAACGTCTTCTCCTTCGAGGAGAAGGCTGATGTGGCCTGAAGAAGCCCTGTGTGCACTGGCCCTAGCAACCCACCCCTAGCCAGCTCGGGTCGGCCCCACCTAGGGACTAGCTCCGAAACGGCACAAAACGCGCTTGTAGGAGCTGCATGCTGCAAAGGGAAACTGGGCTCGGGGGACAAACCTCAGCCCCAATGCGGCTTGGCTCAGGATCGCAGCGTTTGCCTAGTTCTCACCTAGCCCTAAGCTCCCCATACGTCCCAGGAGGGTATGGGCTGCCTCTGGCTTCGTGGGCACTGCTGCTTGGCTGGTGGTCTCCGCAGCTGGAAACCAACTCCTAACGTCTTCTTCTTTGCCGAGAAGGCTGATTTGCATAGAAAGTCGTAGTTTCAACTGGCCCTATCAACCCAAGCTTAGCCTATATGGAGGGAAGGACCCACCAAGGGGCTATCTCGAAACAGCACAACATGCGCTTTTAGGAGCTGTATTCTGCAAAGGGAAACTGGGCTCGGGGAACAAACCTCAGCCCCAATGCGGCTTGGCTCAGGATCGCAGCGCTAGCCTAGTTCTCACCTTGACCTAGGGTCTCCATAGGGCCAAGGAGGTTCTGGGCTGCCTCTGGCTCCGTGGGCACTGCTGCTTGGCTGGTTTTCTCCGCAGCTGGAAACCAACTCCAAACGTCTTCTTCTTCGACGAGAAGGCTGATTTTGCATAGAAAGTCCTAGTTTCAACTGGCCCTATCAACCCAAGCTTAGCCTAGAGCTAGGGAAGGACCAACCTAGGGGCTATCTCGAAACAGCACAACATGCGCATTTAGGAGCTGCACTCTGCAAAGGGAAACTGGGCTCAGGGAACAAACCTCAGCCCCAATGCGGCTTGGCTCAGCATCGCAGCGCTTGCCAACTTCTCACCTAGACCAAAGCTCCCCATATGGCCAAGGAAGGTCTGGGCTGCCTCTGGCTCCGTGGGCACTGCTGCTTGGCTGGTGGTCTCCGCAGCTGGAAACCAACTCCAAATGTCTTCTCCTTCGCGGAGAAGGCTGAGTTGGCCTGAAGAAGCCCTGTGTGCAGTGGCCCTAGCAACCCACACCTTGCCAGCTTGGGAGGACACCACCTAGGTCCTAGCTCCGAAACGGCACAAAACACGCTTCTAGTAGCTGCATTCTGCAAAGGGAAACTGGGCTCGGGGAACAAACCTCAGCCCCCATGCGGCTTGGCTCAGGATCGCAGCGCTAGCGTAGTTCTCACCTTGACCTAGGGTCCCCATAGGGCCAAGGAGGTCCTGGGCTGCCTCTGGCTCCGTGGGCACTGCTGCTTGGCTGGTGGTCTCCGCAGCTGGAAACCAACTCCAAACGTCTTCTTCTTCGACGAGAAGGCTGATTTTGCATAGAAAGTCCTAGTTTTAACTGGCCCTATCAACCCAAGCTTAGCCTAGAGCTAGGGAAGGACCCACCTAGGGGTTATCTCGAAACAGCACAACATGCGCTTTTAGGAGCTGCACTCTGCAAAGGGAAACTGGGCTCGGGGAACAAACCTCAGCCCCAATGCGGCTTGGCTCAGCATCGCAGCGCTTGCCAACTTCTCACCTAGCCCTAAGCTCCCCATACGTCCCAGGATGGTCTGGGCTGCCTCTGGCTCCGTGGGCACTGCTGCTTGGCTGGTGGTCTCCGCAGCTGGAAACCAACTCCAAATGTCTTCTCTTTGGCGGAGAAGGCTGATGTGTCCCGAAGAAGCCCTGTGTGCAGTGGCCCTAGCAAACCACCCCTAACCAGCTCGGGAAGGCCCCACCCAGTGCCTAGCTGCAAAACGGCACAAAACGTGCTTGTAGGAGCTGCATGCTGCAAAGGGAAACTGGGCTCGGGGAACAAACCTCAGCCCCAATGCGGCTTGCCTCAACATCGGATCGCTTGCCAACTTCTCACCTAGGCCTAGGCTCCCCATAGGGCCAAGGCGGGGTGGGCTGCCTCGGGCTCCGTGGGCACTGCTGCTTGGCTGGTGGTCTCCGCAGCTGGAAACCAACTCCAAACGTCTTCTTCTTCGACGAGAAGGCTGATTTTGCATAGAAAGTCCTAGTTTTAACTGGCCCTATCAACCCAAGCTTAGCCTAGAGCTAGGGAAGGACCCACCTAGGGGCTCTCTCGAAACAGCACAACATGCGCATTTAGGAGCTGCACTCTGCAAAGGGAAACTGGGCTCGGGGAACAAACCTCAGCCCCAATGCGGCTTGGCTCAGCATCGCAGCGCTTGCCAACTTCTCACCTAGCCCTAAGCTCCCCATAGGGCCAAGGAAGGTCTGGGCTGCCTCTGGCTCCGTGGGCACTGCTGCTTGGCTGGTGGTCTCCGCAGCTGGAAACCAACTCCAAACGTCTTCTCCTTCGCGGAGAAGGCTGATGTGGCCTGAAGAAGCCCTGTGTGCACTGGCCCTAGCAACCCACACCTAGCCAGCTCGGGAGGACCCCACCTAGGTCGTAGCTCCGAAACGGCACAAAACACGCTTCTAGTAGCTGCATTCTGCAAAGGGAAACTCGGCTCGGGGAACAAACCTCAGCCCCCATGCGGCTTGGCTCAGGATCCCAGCGCTTGCCTAGTTCTCACTTTGACCTAGGGTCCCCATAGGGCCAAGGAGGGTCTGGGCTGCCTCTGGCTCCGTGGGCACTGCTGCTTGGCTGGTGGTCTCCCCAGCTGCAAACCAACTCCAAACGTCTTCTCCTTCGAGGAGAAGGCTGATGTGGCCTGAAGAAGCCCTGTGTGCACTGGCCCTAGCAACCCACCCCTAGCCAGATCGGGAGGGCCCCACCTAGGGCCTAGCTCCGAAATTGCACAAAACGCGATTGTAGGAGCTGCATGCTGCAAAGGGAAACTGGGCTCGGGGAACAAACCTCAGCCCCAATGCGGCTTGGCTCAGGATCCCAGCGCTTGCCTAGTTCTCACCTTGACCTAGGGTCTCCATAGGGCCAAGGAGGTTCTGGGCTGCCTCGGGCTCCGTGGGCACTGCTGCTTGGCTGGTGGTCTCCGCAGCTGGAAACCAACTCCAAATGTATTCTCCTTCGCGGAGAAGGCTGATGTGCCCCGAAGAAGCCCTGTGTGCAGTGGCCCTAGCAACGCACCCCTAACCAGCTCGGGAAGGCCCCACCCAGTGCCTAGCTGCAAAACGGCACAAAACGTGCTTGTAGGAGCTGCATGCTGCAAAGGGAAACTGGGCTCGGGGAACAAACCTCAGCCCCAGTGCGGCTTGCCTCAACATCGGATCGCTTGCCAACTTCTCACCTAGGCCTAGGCTCCCCATAGGGCCAAGGAGGGTTGGGCTGCCTCGGGCTCCGTGGGCACTGCTGCTTGGCTGGTGGTCTCCGCAGCTGGAAACCAACTCCAAACGTCTTCTTCTTCGACGAGAAGGCTGATTTTGCATAGAAAGTCCTAGTTTCAACTGGCCCTATCAACCCAAGCTTAGCCTAGAGCTAGGGAAGGACCCACCTAGGGGCTATCTCGAAACAGCACAACATGTGCATTTAGGAGCTGCACTCTGCAAAGGGAAACTGGGCTCGGGGAACAAACCTCAGCCCCAATGCGGCTTGGCTCAGCATCGCAGCGCTTGCCTACTTCTCACCTAGCCCTAAGCTCCCCATAGGGCCAAGGAAGGTCTGGGCTGCCTCTGGCTCCGTGGGCACTGCTGCTTGGCTGGTGGTCTCCGCAGCTGGAAACCAACTCCAAACGTCTTCTTCTTCGACGAGAAGGCTGAGTTGGCCTGAAGAACCCCTGTGTGCAGTGGCCCTAGCAACCCACCCCTAGCCAGCTCGGGAGGGCCCCACCCAGGGCCTAGCTCCGAAACGGCACAAAACACGCTTCTAGTAGCTGCATTCTGCAAAGGGAAACTGGGCTTGGGGAACAAACCTCAACCCCCTGCGGCTTGGCTCTGGATCCCAGTGCTTGCCTAGTTCTCACCTTGACCTAGGGTCCCCATAGGGCCAAGGAGGGTCTGGGCTGCCTCTGGCTCCTTGGGCACTGCTGCTTGGCTGGTGGTCTCCCCAGCTGGAAACCAACCTCAAACGTCTTCTCCTTCGAGGAGAAGGCTGATGTGGCCTGAAGAAGCCCTGTGTGCACTGGCCCTAGCAACCCACCCCTAGCCAGCTCGGGTCGGCCCCACCTAGGGACTAGCTCCGAAACGGCACAAAACGCGCTTGTAGGAGCTGCATGCTGCAAAGGGAAACTGGGCTCGGGGGACAAACCTCAGCCCCAATGCGGCTTGGCTCAGGATCGCAGCGTTTGCCTAGTTCTCACCTAGCCCTAAGCTCCCCATACGTCCCAGGAGGGTATGGGCTGCCTCTGGCTTCGTGGGCACTGCTGCTTGGCTGGTGGTCTCCGCAGCTGGAAACCAACTCCTAACGTCTTCTTCTTTGCCGAGAAGGCTGATTTGCATAGAAAGTCGTAGTTTCAACTGGCCCTATCAACCCAAGCTTAGCCTATATGGAGGGAAGGACCCACCAAGGGGCTATCTCGAAACAGCACAACATGCGCTTTTAGGAGCTGTATTCTGCAAAGGGAAACTGGGCTCGGGGAACAAACCTCAGCCCCAATGCGGCTTGGCTCAGGATCGCAGCGCTAGCCTAGTTCTCACCTTGACCTAGGGTCTCCATAGGGCCAAGGAGGTTCTGGGCTGCCTCTGGCTCCGTGGGCACTGCTGCTTGGCTGGTTTTCTCCGCAGCTGGAAACCAACTCCAAACGTCTTCTTCTTCGACGAGAAGGCTGATTTTGCATAGAAAGTCCTAGTTTCAACTGGCCCTATCAACCCAAGCTTAGCCTAGAGCTAGGGAAGGACCAACCTAGGGGCTATCTCGAAACAGCACAACATGCGCATTTAGGAGCTGCACTCTGCAAAGGGAAACTGGGCTCAGGGAACAAACCTCAGCCCCAATGCGGCTTGGCTCAGCATCGCAGCGCTTGCCAACTTCTCACCTAGACCAAAGCTCCCCATATGGCCAAGGAAGGTCTGGGCTGCCTCTGGCTCCGTGGGCACTGCTGCTTGGCTGGTGGTCTCCGCAGCTGGAAACCAACTCCAAATGTCTTCTCCTTCGCGGAGAAGGCTGAGTTGGCCTGAAGAAGCCCTGTGTGCAGTGGCCCTAGCAACCCACACCTTGCCAGCTTGGGAGGACACCACCTAGGTCCTAGCTCCGAAACGGCACAAAACACGCTTCTAGTAGCTGCATTCTGCAAAGGGAAACTGGGCTCGGGGAACAAACCTCAGCCCCCATGCGGCTTGGCTCAGGATCGCAGCGCTAGCGTAGTTCTCACCTTGACCTAGGGTCCCCATAGGGCCAAGGAGGTTCTGGGCTGCCTCTGGCTCCGTGGGCACTGCTGCTTGGCTGGTGGTCTCCGCAGCTGGAAACCAACTCCAAACGTCTTCTTCTTCGACGAGAAGGCTGATTTTGCATAGAAAGTCCTAGTTTTAACTGGCCCTATCAACCCAAGCTTAGCCTAGAGCTAGGGAAGGACCCACCTAGGGGTTATCTCGAAACAGCACAACATGCGCTTTTAGGAGCTGCACTCTGCAAAGGGAAACTGGGCTCGGGGAACAAACCTCAGCCCCAATGCGGCTTGGCTCAGCATCGCAGCGCTTGCCAACTTCTCACCTAGCCCTAAGCTCCCCATACGTCCCAGGATGGTCTGGGCTGCCTCTGGCTCCGTGGGCACTGCTGCTTGGCTGGTGGTCTCCGCAGCTGGAAACCAACTCCAAATGTCTTCTCTTTGGCGGAGAAGGCTGATGTGTCCCGAAGAAGCCCTGTGTGCAGTGGCCCTAGCAAACCACCCCTAACCAGCTCGGGAAGGCCCCACCCAGTGCCTAGCTGCAAAACGGCCCAAAACGCCCCTGTAGGAGCTGCATTCTGCAAAGGGAAACTGGGCTCGGGGAACAAACCTCAGCCCCAATGCGGCTTGGCTCAACATCGCAGCGCTTGCCAACTTCTCACCTAGGCCTAGGCTCCCCATAGGGCCAAGGCGGGGTGGGCTGCCTCGGGCTCCGTGGGCACTGCTGCTTGGCTGGTGGTCTCCGCAGCTGGAAACCAACTCCTAACGTCTTCTTTTTCGTTGAGAAGGCTGATTTTGCATAGAAAGTCCTAGTTTTAACTGGCCCTATCAACCCAAGCTTAGCCTAGAGCTAGGGAAGGACCCACCTAGGGGCTCTCTCGAAACAGCACAACATGCGCATTTAGGAGCTGCACTCTGCAAAGGGAAACTGGGCTCGGGGAACAAACCTCAGCCCCAATGCGGCTTGGTTCAGCATCGCAGCGCTTGCCAACTTCTCACCTAGCCCTAAGCTCCCCATAGGGCCAAGGAAGGTCTGGGCTGCCTCTGGCTCCGTGGGCACTGCTGCTTGGCTGGTGGTCTCCGCAGCTGGAAACCAACTCCAAACGTCTTCTCCTTCGCGGAGAAGGCTGATGTGGCCTGAAGAAGCCCTGTGTGCACTGGCCCTAGCAACCCACACCTAGCCAGCTCGGGAGGACCCCACCTAGGTCGTAGCTCCGAAACGGCACAAAACACGCTTCTAGTAGCTGCATTCTGCAAAGGGAAACTCGGCTCGGGGAACAAACCTCAGCCCCCATGCGGCTTGGCTCAGGATCCCAGCGCTTGCCTAGTTCTCACTTTGACCTAGGGTCCCCATAGGGCCAAGGAGGGTCTGGGCTGCCTCTGGCTCCGTGGGCACTGCTGCTTGGCTGGTGGTCTCCCCAGCTGCAAACCAACTCCAAATGTCTTCTCCTTCGAGGAGAAGGCTGATGTGGCCTGAAGAAGCCCTGTGTGCACTGGCCCTAGCAACCCACCCCTAGCCAGATCGGGAGGGCCCCACCTAGGGCCTAGCTCCGAAATTGCACAAAACGCGATTGTAGGAGCTGCATGCTGCAAAGGGAAACTGGGCTCGGGGAACAAACCTCAGCCCCAATGCGGCTTGGCTCAGGATCCCAGCGCTTGCCTAGTTCTCACCTTGACCTAGGGTCTCCATAGGGCCAAGGAGGTTCTGGGCTGCCTCGGGCTCCGTGGGCACTGCTGCTTGGCTGGTGGTCTCCGCAGCTGGAAACCAACTCCAAATGTATTCTCCTTCGCGGAGAAGGCTGATGTGCCCCGAAGAAGCCAAGTGTGCAGTGGCCCTAGCAACGCACCCCTAACCAGCTCGGGAAGGCCCCACCCAGTGCCTAGCTGCAAAACGGCACAAAACGTGCTTGTAGGAGCTGCATGCTGCAAAGGGAAACTGGGCTCGGGGAACAAACCTCAGCCCCAGTGCGGCTTGCCTCAACATCGGATCGCTTGCCAACTTCTCACCTAGGCCTAGGCTCCCCATAGGGCCAAGGAGGGTTGGGCTGCCTCGGGCTCCGTGGGCACTGCTGCTTGGCTGGTGGTCTCCGCAGCTGGAAACCAACTCCAAACGTCTTCTTCTTCGACGAGAAGGCTGATTTTGCATAGAAAGTCCTAGTTTCAACTGGCCCTATCAACCCAAGCTTAGCCTAGAGCTAGGGAAGGACCCACCTAGGGGCTATCTCGAAACAGCACAACATGTGCATTTAGGAGCTGCACTCTGCAAAGGGAAACTGGGCTCGGGGAACAAACCTCAG
Source organism: Sus scrofa (assembly GCF_054392235.1). Classification (NCBI taxonomy): domain Eukaryota; kingdom Metazoa; phylum Chordata; class Mammalia; order Artiodactyla; family Suidae; genus Sus; species Sus scrofa. The sequence continues at coordinate 51,836,655 of NC_139385.1, read as the reverse complement.
CCCCAATGCGGCTTGGCTCAGCATCGCAGCGCTTGCCTACTTCTCACCTAGCCCTAAGCTCCCCATAGGGCCAAGGAAGGTCTGGGCTGCCTCTGGCTCCGTGGGCACTGCTGCTTGGCTGGTGGTCTCCGCAGCTGGAAACCAACTCCAAACGTCTTCTTCTTCGACGAGAAGGCTGAGTTGGCCTGAAGAACCCCTGTGTGCAGTGGCCCTAGCAACCCACCCCTAGCCAGCTCGGGAGGGCCCCACCCAGGGCCTAGCTCCGAAACGGCACAAAACACGCTTCTAGTAGCTGCATTCTGCAAAGGGAAACTGGGCTTGGGGAACAAACCTCAACCCCCTGCGGCTTGGCTCTGGATCCCAGTGCTTGCCTAGTTCTCACCTTGACCTAGGGTCCCCATAGGGCCAAGGAGGGTCTGGGCTGCCTCTGGCTCCTTGGGCACTGCTGCTTGGCTGGTGGTCTCCCCAGCTGGAAACCAACCTCAAACGTCTTCTCCTTCGAGGAGAAGGCTGATGTGGCCTGAAGAAGCCCTGTGTGCACTGGCCCTAGCAACCCACCCCTAGCCAGCTCGGGTCGGCCCCACCTAGGGACTAGCTCCGAAACGGCACAAAACGCGCTTGTAGGAGCTGCATGCTGCAAAGGGAAACTGGGCTCGGGGGACAAACCTCAGCCCCAATGCGGCTTGGCTCAGGATCGCAGCGTTTGCCTAGTTCTCACCTAGCCCTAAGCTCCCCATACGTCCCAGGAGGGTATGGGCTGCCTCTGGCTTCGTGGGCACTGCTGCTTGGCTGGTGGTCTCCGCAGCTGGAAACCAACTCCTAACGTCTTCTTCTTTGCCGAGAAGGCTGATTTGCATAGAAAGTCGTAGTTTCAACTGGCCCTATCAACCCAAGCTTAGCCTATATGGAGGGAAGGACCCACCAAGGGGCTATCTCGAAACAGCACAACATGCGCTTTTAGGAGCTGTATTCTGCAAAGGGAAACTGGGCTCGGGGAACAAACCTCAGCCCCAATGCGGCTTGGCTCAGGATCGCAGCGCTAGCCTAGTTCTCACCTTGACCTAGGGTCTCCATAGGGCCAAGGAGGTTCTGGGCTGCCTCTGGCTCCGTGGGCACTGCTGCTTGGCTGGTTTTCTCCGCAGCTGGAAACCAACTCCAAACGTCTTCTTCTTCGACGAGAAGGCTGATTTTGCATAGAAAGTCCTAGTTTCAACTGGCCCTATCAACCCAAGCTTAGCCTAGAGCTAGGGAAGGACCAACCTAGGGGCTATCTCGAAACAGCACAACATGCGCATTTAGGAGCTGCACTCTGCAAAGGGAAACTGGGCTCAGGGAACAAACCTCAGCCCCAATGCGGCTTGGCTCAGCATCGCAGCGCTTGCCAACTTCTCACCTAGACCAAAGCTCCCCATATGGCCAAGGAAGGTCTGGGCTGCCTCTGGCTCCGTGGGCACTGCTGCTTGGCTGGTGGTCTCCGCAGCTGGAAACCAACTCCAAATGTCTTCTCCTTCGCGGAGAAGGCTGAGTTGGCCTGAAGAAGCCCTGTGTGCAGTGGCCCTAGCAACCCACACCTTGCCAGCTTGGGAGGACACCACCTAGGTCCTAGCTCCGAAACGGCACAAAACACGCTTCTAGTAGCTGCATTCTGCAAAGGGAAACTGGGCTCGGGGAACAAACCTCAGCCCCCATGCGGCTTGGCTCAGGATCGCAGCGCTAGCGTAGTTCTCACCTTGACCTAGGGTCCCCATAGGGCCAAGGAGGTCCTGGGCTGCCTCTGGCTCCGTGGGCACTGCTGCTTGGCTGGTGGTCTCCGCAGCTGGAAACCAACTCCAAACGTCTTCTTCTTCGACGAGAAGGCTGATTTTGCATAGAAAGTCCTAGTTTTAACTGGCCCTATCAACCCAAGCTTAGCCTAGAGCTAGGGAAGGACCCACCTAGGGGTTATCTCGAAACAGCACAACATGCGCTTTTAGGAGCTGCACTCTGCAAAGGGAAACTGGGCTCGGGGAACAAACCTCAGCCCCAATGCGGCTTGGCTCAGCATCGCAGCGCTTGCCAACTTCTCACCTAGCCCTAAGCTCCCCATACGTCCCAGGATGGTCTGGGCTGCCTCTGGCTCCGTGGGCACTGCTGCTTGGCTGGTGGTCTCCGCAGCTGGAAACCAACTCCAAATGTCTTCTCTTTGGCGGAGAAGGCTGATGTGTCCCGAAGAAGCCCTGTGTGCAGTGGCCCTAGCAAACCACCCCTAACCAGCTCGGGAAGGCCCCACCCAGTGCCTAGCTGCAAAACGGCACAAAACGTGCTTGTAGGAGCTGCATGCTGCAAAGGGAAACTGGGCTCGGGGAACAAACCTCAGCCCCAATGCGGCTTGCCTCAACATCGGATCGCTTGCCAACTTCTCACCTAGGCCTAGGCTCCCCATAGGGCCAAGGCGGGGTGGGCTGCCTCGGGCTCCGTGGGCACTGCTGCTTGGCTGGTGGTCTCCGCAGCTGGAAACCAACTCCTAACGTCTTCTTTTTCGTTGAGAAGGCTGATTTTGCATAGAAAGTCCTCGTTTCAACTGGCCCTATCAACCCAAGCTTAGCCTAGAGCTAGGGAAGGACCCACCTAGGGGCTATCTCGAAACAGCACAACATGCGCATTTAGGAGCTGCACTGCGCAAAGGGAAACTGGGCTCGGGGAACAAACCTCAGCCCCAATGCGGCTTGGCTCAGCATCGCAGCGCTTGCCAACTTCTCACCTAGCCCTAAGCTCCCCATAGGGCCAAGGAAGGTCTGGGCTGCCTCTGGCTCCGTGGGCACTGGTGCTTGGCTGGTGGTCTCCGCAGCTGGAAACCAACTCCAATCGTCTTCTCCTTCGTGGAGAAGGCTGATGTGGCCTGAAGAAGCCCTGTGTGCACTGGCCTTAGGAACCCACCCCTAGCCATCTCGGGAGGGCCCCAAATAGGGCCTAGCTCCGAAACGGCCCAAAACGCGCTTGTAGGAGCTGCATTCTGCAAAGGGAAACTGGGCTCGGGGAACAAACCTCAGCCCCAATGCGGCTTGGCTCTGAATCCCAGCGCTTGCCTAGTTCTCACCTGGGCCTCGGCTCCCCATAGGGCCAAGGAGGGGCTGGGCTGCCTCGGGCTCCATGGACACTTCTGCTTGGCTGGTGGGCTCCGCAACTGTAAACCAACTCCAAACGTCTTCTCCTTCGCGGAGAAGGCTGATGTGGCCTGAAGAAGCCCTGTGTGCACTGGCCCTTGCAACCCACACCTAGCCAGCTCGGGAGGGCCCCACCTAGGGCCTAGCTCCGAAACGGCCCAAAACGCGCTTGTAGGAGCTGCATTCTGCAAAGGGAAACTGGGCTCGGGGAACAAACCTCAGCCCCAATGCGGCTTGGCTCAGGATCCCAGCGCCTCCCTATTTCTCACCTAGGCCTCGGCTCCCCCTAGGGCCAAGGAGGGTCTGGGCTGCCTCGGGCTCCGTGGGCACTGCTGCTTGGCTGGTGGTCTCCGCAGCTGGAAACCAACTCCAAACGTCTTCTCCTTCGCGGAGAAGGCTGATGTGGCCTGAAGAAGCCCTGTGTGCACTGTCCCTAGCAACCCACCCCTAGCCAGCTCGGGATGGCCACAGGTAGGGCCTAGCTCCGAAACGGCCCAAAACGCGCTTGTAGGAGCTGCATTCTGCAAAGGGAAACTGGGCTCGGGGAACAAACCTCAGCCCCAATGCGGCTTGGCTCAGGATCGCAGTGCTTGCCTAGTTCTCACCTAGCCCTCGCCTCCCCCTAGGGCCAAGGAGGGTCTTGGCTGCCTCGGGCTCCGTGGGCACTGCTGCTTGGCTCGTGGTCTCAGCAGCTGGAAACCAACTCCAAACGTCTTCTCCTTCGCGGAGAAGGCTGATGTGGCCTGAAGAAGCCCTTTGTGCAATGGCCCTAGCAAGCCACACATAGCCAGCTCGGGAGGGCCCCAAATAGGGCCTAGCTCCGAAACGGCCCAAAACGCGCTTGTAGGAGCTGCATTCTGCAAAGGGAAACTGGGCTCGGGGAACAAACCTCAGCCCCAATGCGGCTTAGCTCAGTATCCCAGCGCTTGCCTAGTTCTCTCCTGGGCCTCGGCTCCACATTAGGCCAAGGAGGGTCTGGGCTGCCTCTGGCTCCGTGGGCACTGCTGCTTGGCTGGTGGTCTCCGCAGCTGGAAACCAACTCCAAACGTCTTCTCCTTCGCGGAGAAGGCTGATGTGGCCTGAAGAAGCCCTGTGTGCACTGGCCCTAGCAACTCACCCATCGCCAGCAGGGGAGGGCCCCACCTAGGGCCTAGCTCCAAAAAGGCCCAAAACGCGCATCTAGGAGCTGCATTCTGCAATGTGAAACTGGACTCGAGGAACAAACCTCAGCCCCAATGCGGCTTGGCTCAGAATCCCAGCGCTTGCCTACTTCTCACCTAGGCCTAGGATCCTCATAGGGCCAAGGAGGGTCTGCGCTGCCTCTGGCTCCGTGGGCACTGCTGCTTGGCTGGTTTGCTCCGCAGCTGGAAAGCAACTCCAAACGTCTTCTCCTTCGCGGAGAAGGCTGATGTGGCCTGAAGAAGCCCTGTGTGCACTGTCCCTAGCAACCCACCCCTAGCCAGCTCGGGAGGGCCCCACCTATGGCCTAATCCGAAACGGCCCAAAACGCGCTTGTAGGAGCTGCATTCTGCAAAGGGAAACTGGGCTCGGGGAACAAACCTCAGCCCCAATGCGGCTTGGCTCAGGATCGCAGCGCTTGCCTAGTTCTCACCTAGCCCTCGGCTCCCCCTATGGCCAAGGAGGGTCTTGGCTGCCTCGGGCTCCGTGGGCACTGCTGCTTGTCTGGTGGTCTCCGCAGCTGGAAACCAACTCCAAACGTCTTCTCCTTCGAGGAGAAGGCTGATGTGGCCTGAAGTAGCCCTTTGTGCAATGGCCCTAGCAAGCCACACATAGCCAGCTTGGAAGGGCCCCAGGTAGGGCCTATCTCCGAAACGGCCCAAAACGGGCTTCTAGGAGCTGCATTCTGCAAAGTGAAACTGGGCTCGGGGAACAAACCTCAGCCCCAATGCGGCTTGGCTCAGGATATCAGCGCTTGCCTAGTCCTCACCTAGGCCTAGGATTCCCATAGGACCAAGGAGGGTCTCGGCTGCCTCTGGCTTCGTGGGCACTGGTGCTTGGCTGGTGGTCTCCGCAGCTGGAAACCAACTCCAAACGTCTTCTCCTTCGTGGAGAAGGCTGATGTGGCCTGAAGAAGCCCTGTGTGCACTGGCCTTAGGAACCCACCCCTAGCCATCTCGGGAGGGCCCCAAATAGGGCCTAGCTCCGAAACGGCACAAAACGCGCTTGTAGGAGCTGCATTCTGCAAAGGGAAACTGGGCTCGGGGAACAAACCTCAGCCCCAATGCGGCTTGGCTCTGGATCCCAGCGCTTGCCTAGTTCTCACCTGGGCCTCGGCTCCCCATAGGGCCAAGGAGGGGCTGCGCTGCCTCGGGCTCCATGGACACTTCTGCTTGGCTGGTGGGCTCCGCAACTGTAAACCAACTCCAAACGTCTTCTCCTTCGCGGAGAAGGCTGATGTGGCCTGAAGAAGCCCTGTGTGCACTGGCCCTTGCAACCCACACCTAGCCAGCTCGGGAGGGCCCCACGTAGGGCCTAGCTCCGAAACGGCCCAAAACGCGCTTGAAGGAGCTGCATTCTGCAAAGGGAAACTGGGCTCGGGGAACAAACCTCAGCCCCAATGCGGCTTGGCTCAGGATCCCAGAGCCTCCCTATTTCTCACCTAGGCCTCGGCTCCCCCTAGGGCCAAGGAGGGTCTGGGCTGCCTCGGGCTCCGTGGGCACTGCTGCTTGGCTGGTGGTCTCCGCAGCTGGAAACCAACTCCAAACGTCTTCTCCTTCGCGGAGAAGGCTGATGTGGCCTGAAGAAGCCCTGTGTGCACTGGCCCTAGCCACCCACCGCTACCCAGCTCGGGAGGGCTCCACCTAGGACCTAGCTCCGAAACGGCCCAAAACGCGCTTGTAGGAGCTGCATTCTGCAAAGGGACACTGGGCTCGGGGAACAAACCTCAGCCCCAATGCGGCTTGGCTCAGGATCGCAGCGCTTGCCTAGTTCTCACCTAGGCCTCGGCTCCCCTTAGGGCCAAGGAGTGTCTGGGCTGCGTCTGGCTCCGTGGGCACTGCTGCTTGGCTGGTGGTCTCCGCAGCTGGAAACCAACTCCAAACGTCTTCTCCTTCGCGGAGAAGGCTGATGTGGCCTGAAGAAGCCCTGTGTGCACTGGCCCTAGCAACCCACCCCTAGCCAGCTCGGGAGGGCCCCAGGTAGGGCCTTGCTCCGAAACGGCCCAAAACGCGCTTCTAGGAGCTGCATTCTGCAAAGGGAAACTGGTCTCGGGGAACAAACCTCAGCCCCAATTCGGCTTGGCTCAGGATCCCAGCGCCTGCCTAATTCTCACCTAACCCTCGGTTCCCCTTAGGGCCAAGGAGGGGCTGGGCTTCCTCCGGCTCCGTGGGAACTGCTGCTTGGCTGGTGGTCTCCGCAGCTGGAAACCAACTCCAAACGTCTTCTCCTTCGCGGAGAAGGCTGATGTGGCCTGAAGAAGCCCTGTGTGAACGGGCCCTAGCAACCCACCCCTAGCCAGCTCGGGAGGGCCCCACCTAGGGCCGAGCTCCGAATCGGCCCAAATCGCGCTTGTAGGAGCTGCATTCTGCAAAGGGAAACTGGGCTCGGGGAACAAACCTCAGCCCCAATGCGGCTTGGCTCAGGATCCCAGCGCTTGCCTAGTTCTCACCTAGTCCTCGGCTCCCCATAGGGCCAAGGAGGGGCTGGGCTGTCTTCGGCTCCCGGGGCACTGCTGCTTGGCTGGTGGTCTCCGCAGCTGGAAACCAACTCCAAACGTCTTCTCCTTCGCGGAGAAGGCTGCTGTGGCCTGAAGAAGCCCTGTGTGCACTGGCCCTAGCAACCCACCCCTAGCCAGCTCGGGAGGGCCCCACCGAGGGCCTAGCTCCGAAACGGCCCAAAACGCGCTTCTAGGCGCTGCATTCTGCAAAGGGAAACTGGGCTCGGGGAACAAACCTCAACCCCAATGCGGCTTGGCTCAGGATCCCAGCGCTTGCCTAGTTCTCACCTAGGCCTCGGCTCCCCTTAGGGCCAAGGAGGGTCTGGGCTGCCTCTGGCTCCGTGGGCACTGCTGCTTGTCTGGTGGTCTCCGCAGCTGGAAACCAACTCCAAACGTCTTCTCCTTCGAGGAGAAGGCTGATGTGGCCTGAAGTAGCCCTTTGTGCAATGGCCCTAGCAAGCCACACATAGCCAGCTTGGAAGGGCCCCAGGTAGGGCCTATCTCCGAAACGGCCCAAAACGGGCTTCTAGGAGCTGCATTCTGCAAAGGGAAACTGGGCTCGGGGAACAAACCTCAGCCCCAATGCGGCTTGGCTCAGGATATCAGCGCTTGCCTAGTCCTCACCTAGGCCTAGGATTCCCATAGGACCAAGGAGGGTCTCGGCTGCCTCTGGCTTCGTGGGCACTGGTGCTTGGCTGGTGGTCTCCGCAGCTGGAAACCAACTCCAAACGTCTTCTCCTTCGTGGAGAAGGCTGATGTGGCCTGAAGAAGCCCTGTGTGCACTGGCCTTAGGAACCCACCCCTAGCCATCTCGGGAGGGCCCCAAATAGGGCCTAGCTCCGAAACGGCCCAAAACGCGCTTGTAGGAGCTGCATTCTGCAAAGGGAAACTGGGCTCGGGGAACAAACCTCAGCCCCAATGCGGCTTGGCTCTGGATCCCAGCGCTTGCCTAGTTCTCACCTGGGCCTCGGCTCCCCATAGGGCCAAGGAGGGGCTGGGCTGCCTCGGGCTCCATGGACACTTCTGCTTGGCTGGTGGGCTCCGCAACTGTAAACCAACTCCAAACGTCTTCTCCTTCGCGGAGAAGGCTGATGTGGCCTGAAGAAGCCCTGTGTGCACTGGCCCTTGCAACCCACACCTAGCCAGCTCGGGAGGGCCCCACCTAGGGCCTAGCTCCGAAACGGCCCAAAACGCGCTTGTAGGAGCTGCATTCTGCAAAGGGAAACTGGGCTCGGGGAACAAACCTCAGCCCCAATGCGGCTTGGCTCAGGATCCCAGCGCCTCCCTATTTCTCACCTAGGCCTCGGCTCCCCCTAGGGCCAAGGAGGGTCTGGGCTGCCTCGGGCTCCGTGGGCACTGCTGCTTGGCTGGTGGTCTCCGCAGCTGGAAACCAACTCCAAACGTCTTCTCCTTCGCGGAGAAGGCTGATGTGGCCTGAAGAAGCCCTGTGTGAACGGGCCCTAGCAACCCACCCCTAGCCAGGTCGGGAGGGCCCCACCTAGGGCCGAGCTCCGAATCGGCCCAAATCGCGCTTGTAGGAGCTGCATTCTGCAAAGGGAAACTGGGCTCGGGGAACAAACCTCAGCCCCAATGCGGCTTGGCTCAGGATCCCAGCGCTTGCCTAGTTCTCACCTAGTCCTCGGCTCCCCATAGGGCCAAGGAGGGGCTGGGCTGTCTTCGGCTCCCGGGGCACTGCTGCTTGGCTGGTGGTCTCCGCAGCTGGAAACCAACTCCAAACGTCTTCTCCTTCGCGGAGAAGGCTGCTGTGGCCTGAAGAAGCCCTGTGTGCACTGGCCCTAGCAACCCACCCCTAGCCAGCTCGGGAGGGCCCCACCGAGGGCCTAGCTCCGAAACGGCCCAAAACGCGCTTCTAGGCGCTGCATTCTGCAAAGGGAAACTGGGCTCGGGGAACAAACCTCAACCCCAATGCGGCTTGGCTCAGGATCCCAGCGCTTGCCTAGTTCTCACCTAGGCCTCGGCTCCCCTTAGGGCCAAGGAGGGTCTGGGCTGCCTCTGGCTCCGTGGGCACTGCTGCTTGGCTTTGGTCTCCGTAGCTGGAATCCAACTCCAAATGTCATCTCCTTCCTGAGAAGGCTGATTTTGCATAGAAAGGCCTAGATTTTACTGGCCCTATCAACCCTCGATTAGCCTAGAGTTTGGGAAGGACCCACCTAAGTGCTATCTAGAAACAGCACAACACTAGCTTCTAGGAGCTGCATTCTGCAAAGGGAAACTGGGCTCGGGGAACAAACCTCAGCCCCAATGCGGCTTGGCTCAGATTCCCAGCGCTTGCCTAGTTCTCACCTAGGCCTCGGCTCCCCCTAGGGCCAAGGAGGGTCTGGGCTGCCTCGGGCTCCGTGGGCACTGCTGCTTGGCTGGTGGGCTCCGCAGCTAGAAACCAACTCCAAACGTCTTCTCCTTCGCGGAGAATGCTGATGTGGCCTGAAGAAGCCCTGTGTGCACTGGCCTTAGCAACCCACCCCTAGCCAGCTCAGGAGGGCCCCACCTAGGGCCTAGCTCCGAAACGGCCCAAAACGCGCTTGTAGGAGCTGCATTCTGCAAAGGGAAACTGGGCTCGGGGAACAAACCTCGGCCCCAATGCGGCTTGGCTCAGGATCCCAGCGCTTGCCTAGTTCTCACCTAGCCCTTGGCTCCCCATAGGGTCAAGGAGGGGCTGGGTTTCCTCGGGCTCCGTGGGCACTGCTGCTTGGCTGGTGGTCTCCGCAGCTGGAAACCAACTCCAAACGTCTTCTCCTTCGCGGAGATGGCTGATGTGGACTGAAGAAGCCATGTGTGCACTGGCCCTAGCAACACACCTATCGCCTGCTCGGGAGGGCCCCACCTAGGGCCTAGCTCCGAAACGGCCCAAAACGCGCTTGTAGGAGCTGCATTCTGCAAAGCGAAACTGGGCTCGGGGAACAATCCTCAGCCCCAATGCGGCTTGGCTCAGGATAGCAGCGCTTGCCTAGTTCTCACGTAGCTCTTGGCTCCCCATAGGGCCAAGGAGTGTCTGGGCTGCGTCTGGCTCCGTGGGCACTGCTGCTTGGCTGGTGGTCTCCGCAGCTGGAATCCAACTCCAAACGTCTTCTCTTTCCAGGAGAAGGCTGATGTTGCATAGAAAGGCCGAGTTTTAACTGGCCCTATCAACCCACTCTTAGCTTAGATCTAGGGAAGGACCCACCTAGGAGCAATCTCCAAACAGCATAACATGCGCTTGTAGGAGCTGCATTCTGCAAAGGGAAACTGGGCTCGGGGAACAAACCTCAGCCCCAATGCGGCTTGGCTCTGGATCCCAGCGCTTGCCTAGTTCTCACCTGGGCCTCGGCTCCCCATAGGGCCAAGGAGGGGCTGCGCTGCCTCGGGCTCCGTGGGCACTGCTGCTTGGCTGGTGGGCTCCGCAACTGTAAACCAACTCCAAACGTCTTCTCCTTCGCGGAGAAGGCTGATGTGGCCTGAAGAAGCCCTGTGTGCACTGGCCCTTGCAACCCACACCTAGCCACCTCGGGAGGGCCCCACCTAGGGCCTAGCTCCGAAACGGCCCAAAACGCGCTTGTAGGAGCTGCATTCTGCAAAGGGAAACTGGGCTCGGGGAACAAACCTCAGCCCCAATGCGGCTTGGCTCAGGATCCCAGCGCCTCCCTATTTCTCACCTAGGCCTCGGCTCCCCCTAGGGCCAAGGAGGGGCTGGGCTGCCTCGGGCTCCGTGGGCACTGCTGCTTGGCTGGTGGTCTCCGCAGCTGGAAACCAACTCCAAACGTCTTCTCCTTCGCGGAGAAGGCTGATGTGGCCTGAAGAAGCCCTGTGTGCACTGGCCTTAGGAACCCACCCCTAGCCATCTCGGGAGGGCCCCAAATAGGGCCTAGCTCCGAAACGGCCCAAAACGCGCTTGTAGGAGCTGCATTCTGCAAAGGGAAACTGGGCTCGGGGAACAAACCTCAGCCCCAATGCGGCTTGGCTCTGGATCCCAGCGCTTGCCTAGTTCTCACCTGGGCCTCGGCTCCCCATAGGGCCAAGGAGGGGCTGGGCTGCCTCGGGCTCCATGGACACTTCTGCTTGGCTGGTGGGCTCCGCAACTGTAAACCAACTCCAAACGTCTTCTCCTTCGCGGAGAAGGCTGATGTGGCCTGAAGAAGCCCTGTGTGCACTGGCCCTAGCAACCCACCCTTAGCCAGCTCGGGAGGGCCCCACCTAGGGCCTAGCTCCGAAACGGCCCAAAACGCGCTTGTAGGAGCTGCATTCTGCAAAGGGAAACTGGGCTCGGGGAACAAACCTCAGCCCCAATGCGGCTTGGCCCAGGATCGCACAGTTTGCCTAGTTCTCACCTAGGCCTCGGCTCCCCTTAGGGCCAAGGAGGGTCTGGGCTGCCTCCGGCTCCGTGGGCACTGCTGCTTGGCTGGTGGTCTCCGCAGCTGGAAACCAACTCCAAAGGTCTTCTCCTTCGCGGAGAAGGCTGATGTGGCCTGAAGAAGCCCTGTGTGCACTGGCCCTAGCAACCCAACCCTAGCCAGCTCGGGAGGGCCCCACCGAGGGCCTAGCTCCGAAACAGCCCAAAACGCGCTTGTAGGAGCTGCATTCTGCAAAGGGAAACTGGGCTCGGGGAACAAACCTCAGCCCCAATGCGGCTTGGCTCAGGATCCCAGCGCTTGCCTAGTTCTCACCTAGGCCTCGGCTCCCCTAGGGCCAAGGACGGTCTGGGCTGCCTCTGGCTCCGTGGGCGGTGCTGCTTGGCTGGTGGTCTCTGCAGCTGGAAACCAACTCCAAACGTCTTCTCCTTCGCGGAGAAGGCTGATGTGGCCTGAAGAAGCCCTGTGTGCACTGGCCCTAGCAACCCACCCCTAGCCAGCTCGGGAGGGCCCCACCGAGGTCCTAGCTCTGAAACGGCCCAAAACGCGCTTCTAGGAGCTGCATTCTGCAAAGGGAAACTGGGCTCGGGGAACAAACCTCAGCCCCAATGCGGCTTGGCTCAGGATCCCAGCGCCTGCCTAGTTCTCACCTAGCCCTCGGCTCCCCATAGGGCAAAGGAGGGTCTGGGCTGTCTTCGGCTCCCGGGGCACTGCTGCTTGGCTGGTGGTCTCCGCAGCTGGAAACCCACTCCAAACGTCTTCTCCTTCGCGGAGAAGGCTGATGTGGCCTGAAGAAGCCCTGTGTGCACTGGCCCTAGCAACCCACCCCTAGCCAGCTCGGGAGGGCCCCACCGAGGGCCTAGCTCCGAAACGGCCCAAAACGCGCTTCTAGGCGCTGCATTCTGCAAAGTGAAACTGGGCTCGGGGAACAAACCTCAGCCCCAATGCGGCTTGGCTCAGGATATCAGCGCTTGCCTAGTCCTCACCTAGGCCTAGGATTCCCATAGGACCAAGGAGGGTCTCGGCTGCCTCTGGCTTCGTGGGCACTGGTGCTTGGCTGGTGGTCTCCGCAGCTGGAAACCAACTCCAAACGTCTTCTCCTTCGCGGAGAAGGCTGATGTGGCCTGAAGAAGCCCTGTGTGAACGGGCCCTAGCAACCCACCCCTAGCCAGCTCGGGAGGGCCCCACCTAGGGCCGAGCTCCGAATCGGCCCAAATCGCGCTTGTAGGAGCTGCATTCTGCAAAGGGAAACTGGGCTCGGGGAACAAACCTCAGCCCCAATGCGGCTTGGCTCAGGATCCCAGCGCTTGCCTAGTTCTCACCTAGTCCTCGGCTCCCCATAGGGCCAAGGAGGGGCTGGGCTGTCTTCGGCTCCCGGGGCACTGCTGCTTGGCTGGTGGTCTCCGCAGCTGGAAACCAACTCCAAACGTCTTCTCCTTCGCGGAGAAGGCTGCTGTGGCCTGAAGAAGCCCTGTGTGCACTGGCCCTAGCAACCCACCCCTAGCCAGCTCGGGAGGGCCCCACCGAGGGCCTAGCTCCGAAACGGCCCAAAACGCGCTTCTAGGCGCTGCATTCTGCAAAGGGAAACTGGGCTCGGGGAACAAACCTCAACCCCAATGCGGCTTGGCTCAGGATCCCAGCGCTTGCCTAGTTCTCACCTAGGCCTCGGCTCCCCTTAGGGCCAAGGAGGGTCTGGGCTGCCTCTGGCTCCGTGGGCACTGCTGCTTGGCTGGTGGTCTCCGTAGCTGGAATCCAACTCCAAATGTCATCTCCTTCCTGAGAAGGCTGATTTTGCATAGAAAGGCCTAGATTTTACTGGCCCTATCAACCCTCGATTAGCCTAGAGTTTGGGAAGGACCCACCTAAGTGCTATCTAGAAACAGCACAACACTAGCTTCTAGGAGCTGCATTCTGCAAAGGGAAACTGGGCTCGGGGAACAAACCTCAGCCCCAATGCGGCTTGGCTCAGATTCCCAGCGCTTGCCTAGTTCTCACCTAGACCTCGGCTCCCCCTAGGGCCAAGGAGGGTCTGGGCTGCCTCGGGCTCCGTGGGCACTGCTGCTTGGCTGGTGGGCTCCGCAGCTAGAAACCAACTCCAAACGTCTTCTCCTTCGCGGAGAATGCTGATGTGGCCTGAAGAAGCCCTGTGTGCACTGGCCTTAGCAACCCACCCCTAGCCAGCTCAGGAGGGCCCCACCTAGGGCCTAGCTCCGAAACGGCCCAAAACGCGCTTGTAGGAGCTGCATTCTGCAAAGGGAAACTGGGCTCGGGGAACAAACCTCGGCCCCAATGCGGCTTGGCTCAGGATCCCAGCGCTTGCCTAGTTCTCACCTAGCCTTGGCTCCCCATAGGGTCAAGGAGGGGCTGGGTTTCCTCGGGCTCCGTGGGCACTGCTGCTTGGCTGGTGGTCTCCGCAGCTGGAAACCAACTCCAAACGTCTTCTCCTTCGCGGAGATGGCTGATGTGGACTGAAGAAGCCATGTGTGCACTGGCCCTAGCAACACACCTATCGCCTGCTCGGGAGGGCCCCACCTAGGGCCTAGCTCCGAAACGGCCCAAAACGCGCTTGTAGGAGCTGCATTCTGCAAAGCGAAACTGGGCTCGGGGAACAATCCTCTGCCCCAATGCGGCTTGGCTCAGGATAGCAGCGCTTGCCTAGTTCTCACGTAGCTCTTGGCTCCCCATAGGGCCAAGGAGTGTCTGGGCTGCGTCTGGCTCCGTGGGCACTGCTGCTTGGCTGGTGGTCTCCGCAGCTGGAATCCAACTCCAAACGTCTTCTCTTTCCAGGAGAAGGCTGATGTTGCATAGAAAGGCCGAGTTTTAACTGGCCCTATCAACCCACTCTTAGCTTAGATCTAGGGAAGGACCCACCTAGGAGCAATCTCCAAACAGCATAACATGCGCTTGTAGGAGCTGCATTCTGCAAAGGGAAACTGGGCTCGGGGAACAAACCTCAGCCCCAATGCGGCTTGGCTCTGGATCCCAGCGCTTGCCTAGTTCTCACCTGGGCCTCGGCTCCCCATAGGGCCAAGGAGGGGCTGCGCTGCCTCGGGCTCCGTGGGCACTGCTGCTTGGCTGGTGGGCTCCGCAACTGTAAACCAACTCCAAACGTCTTCTCCTTCGCGGAGAAGGCTGATGTGGCCTGAAGAAGCCCTGTGTGCACTGGCCCTTGCAACCCACACCTAGCCACCTCGGGAGGGCCCCACCTAGGGCCTAGCTCCGAAACGGCCCAAAACGCGCTTGTAGGAGCTGCATTCTGCAAAGGGAAACTGGGCTCGGGGAACAAACCTCAGCCCCAATGCGGCTTGGCTCAGGATCCCAGCGCCTCCCTATTTCTCACCTAGGCCTCGGCTCCCCCTAGGGCCAAGGAGGGGCTGGGCTGCCTCGGGCTCCGTGGGCACTGCTGCTTGGCTGGTGGTCTCCGCAGCTGGAAACCAACTCCAAACGTCTTCTCCTTCGCGGAGAAGGCTGATGTGGCCTGAAGAAGCCCTGTGTGCACTGGCCTTAGGAACCCACCCCTAGCCATCTCGGGAGGGCCCCAAATAGGGCCTAGCTCCGAAACGGCCCAAAACGCGCTTGTAGGAGCTGCATTCTGCAAAGGGAAACTGGGCTCGGGGAACAAACCTCAGCCCCAATGCGGCTTGGCTCTGGATCCCAGCGCTTGCCTAGTTCTCACCTGGGCCTCGGCTCCCCATAGGGCCAAGGAGGGGCTGGGCTGCCTCGGGCTCCATGGACACTTCTGCTTGGCTGGTGGGCTCCGCAACTGTAAACCAACTCCAAACGTCTTCTCCTTCGCGGAGAAGGCTGATGTGGCCTGAAGAAGCCCTGTGTGCACTGGCCCTTGCAACCCACAACTAGCCAGCTCGGGAGGGCCCCACCTAGGGCCTAGCTCCGAAACGGCCCAAAACGCGCTTGTAGGAGCTGCATTCTGCAAAGGGAAACTGGGCTCGGGGAACAAACCTCAGCCCCAATGCGGCTTGGCTCAGGATCCCAGCGCCTCCCTATTTCTCACCTAGGCCTCGGCTCCCCCTAGGGCCAAGGAGGGTCTGGGCTGCCTCGGGCTCCGTGGGCACTGCTGCTTGGCTGGTGGTCTCCGCAGCTGGAAACCAACTCCAAACGTCTTCTCCTTCGCGGAGAAGGCTGATGTGGCCTGAAGAAGCCATGTGTGCACTGGCCCTAGCCACCCACACCTAGCCACCTCGGGAGGGCCCCACCTAGGGCCTAGCTCCGAAACGGCCCAAAACGCGCTTGTAGGAGCCGCATTCTGCAAAGGGAAACTGGGCTCGGGGAACAAACCTCAGCCCCAATGCGGCTTGGCTCAGGATCCCAGCGCCTGCCTAGTTCTCACCTAGGCCTCGGCTCCCCCTAGGGCCAAGGAGGGGCTGGGCTGCCTCGGGCTCCGTGGGCACTGCTGCTTGGCTGGTGGTCTCCGCAGCTGGACACCAACTCCAAACGTCTTCTCCTTCGCGGAGAAGGCTGATGTGGACTGAAGAAGCCATGTGTGCACTGGCCTTAGCAACCCACCCCTAGCCAGCTCAGGAGGGCCCCACCTAGGGCCTAGCTCCAAAACCTCCCAAAACGCCCTTGTAGGAGCTGCATTCTAAAAAGGGAAACTGGGCTCGGGGAACAAACCTCAGCCCCAATGCGGCTTGGCTCAGGATCCCAGCGCTTGCCTTGTTCTCACCTAGGCCTAGGCTCCCCATAGGGCCAAGGAGGGGCTGGGCTGCCTCGGGCTCCGTGGGCAGTGCTGCTTGGCTGGTGGTCTCCGCAGCTGGAAACCAACTCCAAGCGTCTTCTCCTTCGCGGAGATGGCTGCTGTGGCCTGAATAAGCCCTGTTTGCACTGGCCCTAGCAACCCACCCATAGCCAGATCGGGAGGGCCCCAGGTAGGGCCTTGCTCCGAAACGGCCCAAAACGCGCTTGTAGGAGCTGCATTCTGCAAAGGGAAACTGGGCTCTGGGAACAAACCTCAGCCCCAATGCGGCTTGGCTCAGGATCGCAGCGCTTGCCTAGTTCTCACCTAGGCCTCGGCTCCCCTTAGGGCCAAGGAGTGTCTGGGCTGCGTCTGGCTCCGTGGGCACTGCTGCTTGGCTGGTGGTCTCCGCAGCTGGAAACCAACTCCAAACGTCTTCTCCTTCGCGGAGAAGGCTGATGTGGCCTGAAGAAGCCCTGTGTGCACTGGCCCTAGCAACCCACCCCTAGCCAGCTCGGGAGGGCCCCAGGTAGGGCCTTGCTCCGAAACGGCCCAAAACGCGCTTCTAGGAGCTGCATTCTGCAAAGGGAAACTGGTCTCGGGGAACAAACCTCAGCCCCAATTCGGCTTGGCTCAGGATCCCAGCGCCTGCCTAATTCTCACCTAACGCTCGGTTCCCCTTAGGGCCAAGGAGGGGCTGGGCTGCCTCCGGCTCCGTGGGAACTGCTGCTTGGCTGGTGGTCTCCGCAGCTGGAAACCAACTCCAAACGTCTTCTCCTTCGCGGAGAAGGCTGATGTGGCCTGAAGAAGCCCTGTGTGAACGGGCCCTAGCAACCCACCCCTAGCCAGCTCGGGAGGGCCCCACCTAGGGCCGAGCTCCGAATCGGCCCAAATCGCGCTTGTAGGAGCTGCATTCTGCAAAGGGAAACTGGGCTCGGGGAACAAACCTCAGCCCCAATTCGGCTTGGCTCAGGATCCCAGCGCTTGCCTAGTTCTCACCTAGTCCTCGGCTCCCCATAGGGCCAAGGAGGGGCTGGGCTATCTTCGGCTCCCGGGGCACTGCTGCTTGGCTGGTGGTCTCCGCAGCTGGAAACCAACTCCAAACGTCTTCTCCTTCGCGGAGAAGGCTGCTGTGGCCTGAAGAAGCCCTGTGTGCACTGGCCCTAGCAACCCACCCCTAGCCAGCTCGGGAGGGCCCCACCGAGGGCCGAGCTCCGAATCGGCCCAAATCGCGCTTGTAGGAGCTGCATTCTGCAAAGGGAAACTGGGCTCGGGGAACAAACCTCAGCCCCAATTCGGCTTGGCTCAGGATCCCAGCGCTTGCCTAGTTCTCACCTAGGCCTCGGCTCCCCTTAGGGCCAAGGAGGGTCTCGGCTGCCTCTGGCTTCGTGGGCACTGGTGCTTGGCTGGTGGTCTCCGCAGCTGGAAACCAACTCCAAACGTCTTCTCCTTCGTGGAGAAGGCTGATGTGGCCTGAAGAAGCCCTGTGTGCACTGGCCTTAGGAACCCACCCCTAGCCATCTCGGGAGGGCCCCAAATAGGGCCTAGCTCCGAAACGGCCCAAAACGCGCTTGTAGGAGCTGCATTCTGCAAAGGGAAACTGGGCTCGGGGAACAAACCTCAGCCCCAATGCGGCTTGGCTCTGGATCCCAGCGCTTGCCTAGTTCTCACCTGGGCCTCGGCTCCCCATAGGGCCAAGGAGGGGCTGGGCTGCCTCGGGCTCCATGGACACTTCTGCTTGGCTGGTGGGTTCCGCAACTGTAAACCAACTCCAAACGTCTTCTCCTTCGCGGAGAAGGCTGATGTGGCCTGAAGAAGCCCTGTGTGCACTGGCCCTTGCAACCCACACCTAGCCAGCTCGGGAGGGCCCCACCTAGGGCCTAGCTCCGAAACGGCCCAAAACGCGCTTGTAGGAGCTGCATTCTGCAAAGGGAAACTGGGCTCGGGGAACAAACCTCAGCCCCAATGCGGCTTGGCTCAGGATCCCAGCGCCTCCCTATTTCTCACCTAGGCCTCGGCTCCCCCTAGGGCCAAGGAGGGTCTGGGCTGCCTCGGGCTCCGTGGGCACTGCTGCTTGGCTGGTGGTCTCCGCAGCTGGAAACCAACTCCAAACGTCTTCTCCTTCGCGGAGAAGGCTGATGTGGCCTGAAGAATCCATGTGTGCACTGGCCCTAGCCACCCACACCTAGCCACCTCTGGAGGGCCCCACCTAGGGCCTAGCTCCGAAACGGCCCAAAACGCGCTTGTAGTAGCCGCATTCTGCAAAGGGAAACTGGGCTCGGGGAACAAACCTCAGCCCCAATGCGGCTTGGCTCAGGATCCCAGCGCCTGCCTAGTTCTCACCTAGGCCTCGGCTCCCCCTAGGGCCAAGGAGGGGCTGGGCTGCCTCGGGCTCCGTGGGCACTGCTGCTTGGCTGGTGGTCTCCGTAGCTGGACACCAACTCCAAACGTCTTCTCCTTCGCGGAGATGGCTGATGTGGACTGAAGAAGCCCTGTGTGCACTGGCCCTAGCAACCCACCCTTAGCCAGCTCGGGAGGGCCCCACCTAGGGCCTAGCTCCGAAACGGCCCAAAACGCGCTTGTAGGAGCTGCATTCTGCAAAGGGAAACTGGGCTCGGGGAACAAACCTCAGCCCCAATGCGGCTTGGCTCAGGATCCCAGCGCTTGCCTAGTTCTCAACTACCCCTCGGCGCCCCTTAGGGCCAAGGACGGTCTGGGCTGCCTCTGGCTCCGTGGGCGGTGCTGCTTGGCTGGTGGTCTCTGCAGCTGGAAACCAACTCCAAACGTCTTCTCCTTCGCGGAGAAGGCTGATGTGGCCTGAAGAAGCCCTGTGTGCACTGGCCCTAGCAACCCACCCCTAGCCAGCTCGGGAGGGCCCCACCGAGGGCCTAGCTCCGAAACGTCCCAAAACGCGCTTGTAGGAGCTGCATTCTGCAAAGGGAAACTGGGCTCGGGGAACAAACCTCGGCCTCAATGCGGCTTGGCTCAGGATCCCAGCGCCTGCCTAGTTCTCACCTAGCCCTCGGCTCCCCCTAGGGCCAAGGAGGGTCTTGGCTGCCTCGGGCTCCGTGGGCACTGCTGCTTGTCTGGTGGTCTCAGCAGCTGGAAACCAACTCCAAACGTCTTCTCCTTCGAGGAGAAGGCTGATGTGGCCTGAAGTAGCCCTTTGTGCAATGGCCCTAGCAAGCCACACATAGCCAGCTTGGAAGGGCCCCAGGTAGGGCCTAGCTCCGAAACGGCCCAAAACGGGCTTCTAGGAGCTGCATTCTGCAAAGTGAAACTGGGCTCGGGGAACAAACCTCAGCCCCAATGCGGCTTGGCTCAGGATATCAGCGCTTGCCTAGTCCTCACCTAGGCATAGGATTCCCATAGGACCTATGAAGGTCTCGGCTGCCTCTGGCTTCGTGGGCACTGGTGCTTGGCTGGTGGTCTCTGCAGCTGGAAACCAACTCCAAACGTCTTCTCCTTCGTGGAGAAGGCTGATGTGGCCTGAAGAAGCCCTGTGTGCACTGGCCTTAGGAACCCACCCCTAGCCATCTCGGGAGGGCCCCAAATAGGGCCTAGCTCCGAAACGGCCCAAAACGCGCTTGTAGGAGCTGCATTCTGCAAAGGGAAACTGGGCTCGGGGAACAAACCTCAGCCCCAATGCGGCTTGGCTCTGGATCGCACCTCTTGCCTAGTTCTCACCTAGCCCTCGGCTCCCCTTAGGGCCAAGGAGGGTCTGGGCTGCCTCTGGCTCCGTGGGCACTGCTGCTTGGCTGGTGGTCTCCGTAGCTGGAATCCAACTCCAAATGTCATCTCCTTCCTGAGAAGGCTGATTTTGCATAGAAAGGCCTAGATTTTACTGGCCCTATCAACCCTCGATTAGCCTAGAGTTTGGGAAGGACCCACCTAAGTGCTATCTAGAAACAGCACAACACTAGCTTCTAGGAGCTGCATTCTGCAAAGGGAAACTGGGCTCGGGGAACAAACCTCAGCCCCAATGCGGCTTGGCTCAGATTCCCAGCGCTTGCCTAGTTCTCACCTAGGCCTCGGCTCCCCCTAGGGCCAAGGAGGGTCTGGGCTGCCTCGGGCTCCGTGGGCACTGCTGCTTGGCTGGTGGGCTCCGCAGCTAGAAACCAACTCCAAACGTCTTCTCCTTCGCGGAGAATGCTGATGTGGCCTGAAGAAGCCCTGTGTGCACTGGCCTTAGCAACCCACCCCTAGCCAGCTCAGGAGGGCCCCACCTAGGGCCTAGCTCCGAAACGGCCCAAAACGCGCTTGTAGGAGCTGCATTCTGCAAAGGGAAACTGGGCTCGGGGAACAAACCTCGGCCCCAATGCGGCTTGGCTCAGGATCCCAGCGCTTGCCTAGTTCTCACCTAGCCCTTGGCTCCCCATAGGGTCAAGGAGGGGCTGGGTTTCCTCGGGCTCCGTGGGCACTGCTGCTTGGCTGGTGGTCTCCGCAGCTGGAAACCAACTCCAAACGTCTTCTCCTTCGCGGAGATGGCTGATGTGGACTGAAGAAGCCATGTGTGCACTGGCCCTAGCAACACACCTATCGCCTGCTCGGGAGGGCCCCACCTAGGGCCTAGCTCCGAAACGGCCCAAAACGCGCTTGTAGGAGCTGCATTCTGCAAAGCGAAACTGGGCTCGGGGAACAATCCTCAGCCCCAATGCGGCTTGGCTCAGGATAGCAGCGCTTGCCTAGTTCTCACGTAGCTCTTGGCTCCCCATAGGGCCAAGGAGTGTCTGGGCTGCGTCTGGCTCCGTGGGCACTGCTGCTTGGCTGGTGGTCTCCGCAGCTGGAATCCAACTCCAAACGTCTTCTCTTTCCAGGAGAAGGCTGATGTTGCATAGAAAGGCCGAGTTTTAACTGGCCCTATCAACCCACTCTTAGCTTAGATCTAGGGAAGGACCCACCTAGGAGCAATCTCCAAACAGCATAACATGCGCTTGTAGGAGCTGCATTCTGCAAAGGGAAACTGGGCTCGGGGAACAAACCTCAGCCCCAATGCGGCTTGGCTCAGGATCGCAGCGCTTGCCTAGTTCCCACCTAACCCTCGGCTCCCCCTAGGGCCAAGGAGGGTCTGGGCTGCCTCGGGCTCCGTGGGCACTGCTGCTTGGCTGGTGGGCTCCGCAACTGTAAACCAACTCCAAACGTCTTCTCCTTCGCGGAGAAGGCTGATGTGGCCTGAAGAAGCCCTGTGTGCACTGGCCCTTGCAACCCACACCTAGCCACCTCGGGAGGGCCCCACCTAGGGCCTAGCTCCGAAACGGCCCAAAACGCGCTTGTAGGAGCTGCATTCTGCAAAGGGAAACTGGGCTCGGGGAACAAACCTCAGCCCCAATGCGGCTTGGCTCAGGATCCCAGCGCCTCCCTATTTCTCACCTAGGCCTCGGCTCCCCCTAGGGCCAAGGAGGGTCTGGGCTGCCTCGGGCTCCGTGGGCACTGCTGCTTGGCTGGTGGTCTCCGCAGCTGGAAACCAACTCCAAACGTCTTCTCCTTCGCGGAGAAGGCTGATGTGGCCTGAAGAAGCCCTGTGTGCACTGGCCCTAGCAACCCACCCCTAGCCAGCTCGGGAGGGCCCCACCTAGGGCCTAGCTCCGAAACGGCCCAAAACGCGCTTGTAGGAGCTGCATTCTGCAAAGGGAAACTGGGCTCCGGGAACAAACCTCAGCCCCAATGCGGCTTGGCTCAGGATCGCACCTCTTGCCTAGTTCTCACCTAGCCCTCGGCTCCCCTTAGGGCCAAGGAGGGTCTGGGCTGCCTCTGGCTCCGTGGGCACTGCTGCTTGGCTGGTGGTCTCCGTAGCTGGAATCCAACTCCAAATGTCTTCTCCTTCCTGAGAAGGCTGATTTTGCATAGAAAGGCCTAGATTTTACTGGCCCTATCCACCCTCGATTAGTCTAGAGTTTGGGAAGGACCAACCTAAGTGCTATCTAGAAACAGCACAACACTAGCTTCTAGGAGCTGCATTCTGCAAAGGGAAACTGGGCTCGGGGAACAAACCTCAGCCCCAATGCGGCTTGGCTCAGGATCGCAGCGCTTGCCTAGTTCCCACCTAACCCTCGGCTCCCCCTAGGGCCAAGGAGGGTCTGGGCTGCCTCGGGCTCCGTGGGCACTGCTGCTTGGCTGGTGGGCTCCGCAACTGTAAACCAACTCCAAACGTCTTCTCCTTCGCGGAGAAGGCTGATGTGGCCTGAAGAAGCCCTGTGTGCACTGGCCCTTGCAACCCACACCTAGCCACCTCGGGAGGGCCCCACCTAGGGCCTAGCTCCGAAACGGCCCAAAACGCGCTTGTAGGAGCTGCATTCTGCAAAGGGAAACTGGGCTCGGGGAACAAACCTCAGCCCCAATGCGGCTTGGCTCAGGATCCCAGCGCCTCCCTATTTCTCACCTAGGCCTCGGCTCCCCCTAGGGCCAAGGAGGGTCTGGGCTGCCTCGGGCTCCGTGGGCACTGCTGCTTGGCTGGTGGTCTCCGCAGCTGGAAACCAACTCCAAACGTCTTCTCCTTCGCGGAGAAGGCTGATGTGGCCTGAAGAAGCCCTGTGTGCACTGGCCCTAGCAACCCACCCCTAGCCAGCTCGGGAGGGCCCCACCTAGGGCCTAGCTCCGAAACGGCCCAAAACGCGCTTGTAGGAGCTGCATTCTGCAAAGGGAAACTGGGCTCCGGGAACAAACCTCAGCCCCAATGCGGCTTGGCTCAGGATCGCACCTCTTGCCTAGTTCTCACCTAGCCCTCGGCTCCCCTTAGGGCCAAGGAGGGTCTGGGCTGCCTCTGGCTCCGTGGGCACTGCTGCTTGGCTGGTGGTCTCCGTAGCTGGAATCCAACTCCAAATGTCTTCTCCTTCCTGAGAAGGCTGATTTTGCATAGAAAGGCCTAGATTTTACTGGCCCTATCCACCCTCGATTAGTCTAGAGTTTGGGAAGGACCAACCTAAGTGCTATCTAGAAACAGCACAACACTAGCTTCTAGGAGCTGCATTCTGCAAAGGGAAACTGGGCTCGGGGAACAAACCTCAGCCCCAATGCGGCTTGGCTCAGATTCCCAGCGCTTGCCTAGTTCTCACCTAGGCCACGGCTCCCCCTAGGGCCAAGGAGGGTCTGGGCTGCCTCGGGCTCCGTGGGCACTGCTGCTTGGCTGGTGGGCTCCGCAGCTAGAAACCAACTCCAAACGTCTTCTCCTTCGCGGAGAATGCTGATGTGGCCTGAAGAAGCCCTGTGTGCACTGGCCTTAGCAACCCACCCCTAGCCAGATCAGGAGGGCCCCACCTAGGGCCTAGCTCCGAAACGGCCCAAAACGCGCTTGTAGGAGCTGCATTCTGCAAAGGGAAACTGGGCTCGGGGAACAAACCTCAGCCCCAATGCGGCTTGGCTCAGGATCCCAGCGCTTGCTTAGTTCTCACCTAGCCCTTGGCTCCCCATAGGGTCAAGGAGGGGCTGGGTTTCCTCGGGCTCCGTGGGCACTGCTGCTTGGCTGGTGGTCTCCGCAGCTGGAAACCAACTCCAAACGTCTTCTCCTTCGCGGAGAAGGCTGATGTGGCCTGAAGAAGCCCTGTGTGCACTGGCCCTAGCAACCCACCCCTAGCCAGCTCGGGAGGGCCCCACCTAGGGCCTAGCTCCGAAACGGCCCAAAACGCGCTTGTAGGAGCTGCATTCTGCAAAGGGAAACTGGGCTCGGGGAACAAACCTCAGCCCCAATGCGGCTTGGCTCAGGATCCCAGCGCTTGCCTAGTTCTCACCTAGGCCTCGGCTCCCCATAGGGCCAAGGAGGGTCTGGGCTGCCTCGGGCTCCGTGGGCACTGCTGCTTGGCTGGTGGGCTCCGCAACTGTAAACCAACTCCAAACGTCTTCTCCTTCGCGGAGAAGGCTGATGTGGCCTGAAGAAGCCCTGTGTGCACTGGCCCTTGCAACCCACACCTAGCCACCTCGGGAGGGCCCCACCTAGGGCCTAGCTCCGAAACGGCCCAAAACGCGCTTGTAGGAGCTGCATTCTGCAAAGGGAAACTGGGCTCGGGGAACAAACCTCAGCCCCAATGCGGCTTGGCTCAGGATCCCAGCGCCTCCCTATTTCTCACCTAGGCCTCGGCTCCCCCTAGGGCCAAGGAGGGTCTGGGCTGCCTCGGGCTCCGTGGGCACTGCTGCTTGGCTGGTGGTCTCCGCAGCTGGAAACCAACTCCAAACGTCTTCTCCTTCGCGGAGAAGGCTGATGTGGCCTGAAGAAGCCCTGTGTGCACTGGCCCTAGCAACCCACCCCTAGCCAGCTCGGGAGGGCCCCACCTAGGGCCTAGCTCCGAAACGGCCCAAAACGCGCTTGTAGGAGCTGCATTCTGCAAAGGGAAACTGGGCTCCGGGAACAAACCTCAGCCCCAATGCGGCTTGGCTCAGGATCGCACCTCTTGCCTAGTTCTCACCTAGCCCTCGGCTCCCCTTAGGGCCAAGGAGGGTCTGGGCTGCCTCTGGCTCCGTGGGCACTGCTGCTTGGCTGGTGGTCTCCGTAGCTGGAATCCAACTCCAAATGTCTTCTCCTTCCAGAGAAGGCTGATTTTGCATAGAAAGGCCTAGATTTTACTGGCCCTATCCACCCTCGATTAGTCTAGAGTTTGGGAAGGACCAACCTAAGTGCTATCTAGAAACAGCACAACACTAGCTTCTAGGAGCTGCATTCTGCAAAGGGAAACTGGGCTCGGGGAACAAACCTCAGCCCCAATGCGGCTTGGCTCAGATTCCCAGCGCTTGCCTAGTTCTCACCTAGGCCACGGCTCCCCCTAGGGCCAAGGAGGGTCTGGGCTGCCTCGGGCTCCGTGGGCACTGCTGCTTGGCTGGTGGGCTCCGCAGCTAGAAACCAACTCCAAACGTCTTCTCCTTCGCGGAGAATGCTGATGTGGCCTGAAGAAGCCCTGTGTGCACTGGCCTTAGCAACCCACCCCTAGCCAGATCAGGAGGGCCCCACCTAGGGCCTAGCTCCGAAACGGCCCAAAACGCGCTTGTAGGAGCTGCATTCTGCAAAGGGAAACTGGGCTCGGGGAACAAACCTCAGCCCCAATGCGGCTTGGCTCAGGATCCCAGCGCTTGCCTAGTTTTCACCTAGCCCTTGGCTCCCCATAGGGTCAAGGAGGGGCTGGGTTTCCTCGGGCTCCGTGGGCACTGCTGCTTGGCTGGTGGTCTCCGCAGCTGGAAACCAACTCCAAACGTCTTCTCCTTCGCGGAGAAGGCTGATGTGGCCTGAAGAAGCCCTGTGTGCACTGGCCCTAGCAACCCACCCCTAGCCAGCTCGGGAGGGCCCCACCTAGGGCCTAGCTCCGAAACGGCCCAAAACGCGCTTGTAGGAGCTGCATTCTGCAAAGGGAAACTGGGCTCGGGGAACAAACCTCAGCCCCAATGCGGCTTGGCTCAGGATCCCAGCGCTTGCCTAGTTCTCACCTAGGCCTCGGCTCCCCATAGGGCCAAGGACGGTCTGGGCTGCCTCTGGCTCCGTGGGCGGTGCTGCTTGGCTGGTGGTCTCTGCAGCTGGAAACCAACTCCAAACGTCTTCTCCTTCGCGGAGAAGGCTGATGTGGCCTGAAGAAGCCCTGTGTGCACTGGCCCTAGCAACCCACCCCTAGCCAGCTCGGGAGGGCCCCACCGAGGGCCTAGCTCCGAAACGGCCCAAAACGCGCTTGTAGGAGCTGCATTCTGCAAAGGGAAACTGGGCTCGGGGAACAAACCTCAGCCCCAATGCGGCTTGGCTCAGGATCCCAGCGCCTGCCTAGTTCTCACCTAGCCCTCGGCTCCCCATAGGGCAAAGGAGGGTCTGGGCTGTCTTCGGCCCCCGGGGCACTGCTGCTTGGCTGGTGGTCTCCGCAGCTGGAAACCCACTCCAAACGTCTTCTCCTTCGCGGAGAAGGCTGATGTGGCCTGAAGAAGCCCTGTGTGCACTGGCCCTAACAACCCACCCCTAGCCAGCTCGGGAGGGCCCCACCGAGGGCCTAGCTCCGAAACGGCCCACAACGCGATTCTAGGAGCTGCATTCTGCAAAGGGAAACTGGGCTCGGGGAACAAACCTCAGCCCCAATGCGGCTTGCCTCAGGATCCCAGCGCTTGCCTAGTTCTCACCTGGGCCTCGGCTCCCCATAGGGCCAAGGAGGAGCTGGGCTGCCTCGGGCTCCATGGACACTTCTGCTTGGCTGGTGGGCTCCGCAACTGTAAACCAACTCCAAACGTCTTCTCCTTCGCGGAGAAGGCTGATGTGGCCTGAAGAAGCCCTGTGTGCACTGGCCCTTGCAACCCACACCTAGCCAGCTCGGGAGGGCCCCACCTAGGACCTAGCTCCGAAACGGCCCAAAACGCGCTTGTAGGAGCTGCATTCTGCAAAGGGAAACTGGGCTCGTGGAACAAACCTCAGCCCCAATGCGGCTTAGCTCAGGATCCCAGCGCTTGCCTAGTTCTCTCCTGGGCCTCGGCTCCACATTGGGCCAAGGAGGGTCTGGGCTGCCTCTGGCTCCGTGGGCACTGCTGCTTGGCTGGTGGTCTCCGCAGCTGGAAACCAACTCCAAATGTCTTCTCTTTCGCGGAGAAGGCTGATGTGGCCTGAAGAAGCCCTCTGTGCACTGGCCCTAGCAACTCAACCATCGCCAGCTCGGGAGGGCCCCACCCAGGGCCTAGCTCCAAAAAGGCCCAAAACGCGCTTCTAGGAGCTGCATTCTGCAAAGGGAAACTGGGCTCGGGGAACAAACCTCAGCCCCAATGCGGCTTGGCTCAGAATCCCAGCGCTTGCCTACTTCTCACCTAGGCCTAGGATCCTCATAGGGCCAAGGAGGGTCTGCGCTGCCTCGGGCTCCGTGGGCACTGCTGCTTGGCTGGTGGTCTCCGCAGCTGGAAAGCAACTCCAAACGTCTTCTCCTTCGCGGAGAAGGCTGATGTGGCCTGAAGAAGCCCTGTGTGCACTGTCCCTAGCAACCCACCCCTAGCCAGCTCGGGAGGGCCCCACCTATGGCCTAATCCGAAACGGCCCAAAACGCGCTTGTAGGAGCTGCATTCTGCAAAGGGAAACTGGGCTCGGGGAACAAACCTCAGCCCCAATGCGGCTTGGCTCAGGATCGCAGCGCTTGCCTAGTTCTCACCTAGCCCTCGGCTCCCACTAGGGCCAAGGAGGGTCTTGGCTGCCTCTGGCTCCGTGGGCACTGCTGCTTGGCTGGTGGTCTCCGCAGCTGGAAACCAACTCCAAACGTCTTCTCCTTCGCGGAGATGGCTGATGTGGACTGAAGAAGCCATGTGTGCACTGGCCCTAGCAACACACCTATCGCCTGCTCGGGAGGGCCCCACCTAGGGCCTAGCTCCGAAACGGCCCAAAACGCGCTTGTAGGAGCTGCATTCTGCAAAGCGAAACTGGGCTCGGGGAACAATCCTCAGCCCCAATGCGGCTTGGCTCAGGATAGCAGCGCTTGCCTAGTTCTCACGTAGCTCTTGGCTCCCCATAGGGCCAAGGAGTGTCTGGGCTGCCTCTGGCTCCGTGGGCACTGCTGCTTGGCTGGTGGTCTCCGCAGCTGGAATCCAACTCCAAACGTCTTCTCTTTCCAGGAGAAGGCTGATGTTGCATAGAAAGGCCTAGTTTTAACTGGCCCTATCAACCCACTAAGCTTAGATCTAGGGAAGGACCCACCTAGGGGCAATCTCCAAACAGCATAACATGCGCTTGTAGGAGCTGCATTCTGCAAAGGGAAACTGGGCTCGGGGAACAAACCTCAGCCCCAATGCGGCTTGGCTCAGGATCGCAGCGCTTGCCTAGTTCCCACCTAGCCCTCGGCTCCCCCTAGGGCCAAGGTGGGTCTGGGCTGCCTCGGGCTCCGTGGGCACTGCTGCTTGGCTGGTGGGCTCCGCAGCTGAAAACCAACTCCAAACGTCTTCTCCTTCGCGGAGATGGCTGATGTGGCCTGAAGAAGCCCTGTGTGCACTGGCCCTAGCAACCCACCCCTAGTCACCTCGGGAGGGCCCCACCTAGGGCCTAGCTCCGAAACGGCCCAAAACGCGCTTGTAGGAGCTGCATTCTGCAAAGGGAAACTGGGCTCGGGGAACAAACCTCAGCCCCAATGCGGCTTGGCTCAGGATCCCAGCGCCTGCCTAGTTCTCACCTAGGCCTTGGCTCCCCCTAGGGCCAAGGAGGGGCTGGGCTGCCTCGGGCTCCGTGGGCACTGCTGCTTGGCTGGTGGGCTCCGCAGCTGGAAACCAACTCCAAACGTCTTCTCCTTCGCGGAGAAGGCTGATATGGCCTGAAGAAGCCCTGTGTGCATTGGCCCTAGCAACACACCTATCGCCTGATCGGGAGGGCCCCACCTAGGGCCTAGCTCCGAAACGGACCAAAACGCGCTTGTAGGAGCTGCATTCTGCAAAGGGAAACTGGGCTCGGGGAACAAACCTCAGCCCCAATGCGGCTTGGCTCAGGATCGCACCTCTTGCCTAGTTCTCACCTAGCCCTCGGCTCCCCCTAGGGCCAAGGAGGGTCTGGGCTGCCTCGGGCTCCGTGGGCACTGCTGCTTGGCTGGTGGGCTCCGCAGCTAGAAACCAACTCCAAACGTCTTCTCCTTCCTGAGAATGCTGATTTTGCATAGAAAGGCCTAGATTTTACTGGCCCTATCAACCCTCGATTAGCCTAGAGTTTGGGAAGGACCCACCTAAGTGCTATCTAGAAACAGCACAACACTAGCTTCTAGGAGCTGCATTCTGCAAAGGGAAACTGGGCTCGGGGAACAAACCTCAGCCCCAATGCGGCTTGGCTCAGATTCCCAGCGCTTGCCTTGTTCTCACCTAGGCCTCGGCTCCCCCTAGGGCCAAGGAGGGTCTGGGCTGCCTCGGGCTCCGTGGGCACTGCTGCTTGGCTGGTGGGCTCCGCAGCTAGAAACCAACTCCAAACGTCTTCTCCTTCGCGGAGAAGGCTGATGTGGACTGAAGAAGCCATGTGTGCTCTGGCCTTAGCAACCCACCCCTAGCCATCTCAGGAGGGCCCCACCTAGGGCCTAGCTCCAAAACCTCCCAAAACGCCCTTGTAGGAGCTGCATTCTGCAAAGGGAAACTGGGCTCGGGGAACAAACCTCAGCCCCAATGCGGCTTGGCTCAGGATCCCAGCGCTTGCCTTGTTCTCACCTAGGCCTAGGCTCCCCATAGGGCCAAGGAGGGGCTGGGCTGCCTCTGGCTCCGTGGGCACTGCTGCTTGGCTGGTGGTCTCCGCAGCTGGAAACCAACTCCAAATGTCTTCTCCTTCGCGGAGATGGCTGCTGTGGACTGAAGAAGCCCTGTGTGCACTGGCCCTATCAACCCACCCCTAGCCAGCTCGGGAGGGCCCCAGGTTGGGCCTTGCTCCGAAACGGCCCAAAACGCGATTCTAGGAGCTGCATTCTGCAAAGGGAAACTGGGCTCCTGGAAGAAACCTCAGCCCCAATGCGGCTTGGCTCAGGATCCCAGCGCTTGCCTTGTTCTCACCTAGGCCTAGGCTCCCCATAGGGCCAAGGAGGGGCTGGGCTGCCTCGGGCTCCGTGGGCACTTCTGCTTGTCTGGTGGTCTCCGCAGCTGGAAACCAACTCCAAACGTCTTTTCCTTCGCGGAGAAGGCGGATGTGGCCTGAAGAAGCCCTGTGTGCACTGGCCTTAGCAACCCACCCCTAGACAGCTCGGGAGGGTCCCACCTAGGGCCTAGCTCGGAAACGGCCCAAAACGCCCTTGTAGGAGCTGCATTCTGCAAAGGGAAACTGGGCTCGGGGAACAAACCACAGCCCCAATGCGGCTTGGCTCAGGATCTCAACGCCTGCCTAGTTCTCACGTAGCCCTCGGCTCCCCATAGGGCCAAGGAGGTTCTGGGCTGCCTCGGGCTCCGTGGGCACTGCTGCTTGGCTGGTGGTCTCCGCAGCTGGAAACCAACTCCAAACGTCTTCTCCTTTGCGGAGAAGGCGGATGTGTCCTAAAGAAGCACTGTGTGCACTGGCCCTAGCCACCCACCCCTAGTCATCTCTGGATGGCCCCAGGTAGGGCCTTGCTCCGAAACGGCCCAATACTTGCTTGTAGGAGCTGCATTCTGCAAAGGGAAACTGGGCTCGGGGAACAAACCTCAGCCCCAATGCGGCTTGGCTCAGGATCCCAGCGCTTGCTTAGTTCTCACCTAGTCCTCGGCTCCCCATAGGGCCAAGGAGGGGCTGGGCTTCCTCGGGCTCCGGGACACTGCTGCTTGGCTGGTGGTCTCCGCAGCTGGAAACCAACTCCAAACGTCTTCTCCTTCGCGGAGAAGGCTGATGTGGCCTGAAGAGGCCTGTGTGCACTGGCCCTAGAAACCGACCCCAAGCCAGCTCGGGAGGGCCCCACCCAGGGCCTGGCTCGGAAACGTGCCAAAAAGCGCTTCTAGGAGCTGCATTCTGCAAAGGGAAACTGGGCTCGGGGAACAAACCTCAGCCCCAATGCGGCTTGGCTCAGGATATCAGCGCTTGCCTAGTTCTCACCTAGGCCTAGGATCCCCATAGGACCAAAGAGGGTCTAGGCTGCCTCTGGCTCCGTGGGCACTGCTGCTTGGCTGGTGGTCTCCGCAGCTGGAAACCAACTCCAAATGTCTTCTCCTTCGCGGAAAAGGCTGATGTGGCCTGAAGAAGCCCTGTGTGCACTGGCCTTAGCAACCCACCCCTAGCCATCTCGGGAGGGCCCCACATAGGTCCTAGCTCCGAAACGGCCCAAAACGGGCTTCTAGGAGCTGCATTCTGCAAAGGGAAACTGGGCTCGGGGAACAAACCTCAACCCCAATGCGGCTTGGCTCAGGTTCCCAGCGCTTGCCTAGTTCTCAGGTAGCCTTGGCTCTGCAAAGAGCCAAGGAGGGGCTGGGCTGTCTCTGGCTCCCAGGGCACTGCTGCTTGGCTGGTGGTCTCCGCAGCTGGAAACCAACTCCAAACGTCTTCTCCTTCGCGGGGAAGGCTGATGTGGCCTGAAGAAGCCCTGTGTACACTGGCCCTAGCATCCCACCCATGGCCAGCTCGGGAGGGCCCCACCAAGGGCCTAGCTCCGAAACGGCGCATAAGGCGCTTCTAGGAGCTGCATTCTGCAAAGGGAACATGGGCTCGGGGAACAAACCTCAGCCCCAATGCGGCTTGGCTCAGAATCCCAGCGCTTGCCTACTTCTCACCTAGGCGTAAGATGCTCATAGGGCCAGGGAAGGTCTGGGCTGCCTCGGGCTCCGTGGGCACTGCTGCTTGGCTGGTGGTCTCCGCAGCTGGAAACCAACTCCAAACGTCTTCTCCTTTGCGGAGAATGCTGATGTGCCCTGAAGAAGCCCTGTGTGCACTGGCGCTAGCAACCCAGCCCTAGCCAGCTTGGGAGGGCCTCAGGTAGGGCCTTGTTTCGAAACGGCCCAAAACGCGCTTCTAGGAGCTGCATTCTGCAAAGGGAAACTGGGCTCCTGGAGGAAACCTCAGCCCCAATGCGGCTTGGCTCAGGATCCCAGCGCTTGCCTAGTCCTCACCTAGCCCTCGGCTACCCATAAGGTCCAGGAGGGTCTGGGCTGCCTCGGGCTCCGTGGGCACTGCTGCTTGGCTGGTGGTCTCCACTGCTGGAAACCGACGCCAAACGTCTTTTCCTCCGCGGAGAATGCGGATGTGGCCTGAAGAAGCCCTGTGTGCACTGGCCTTAGCAACCCGCCCCTAGCCAGCTCGAGATGGCCCCAGGTAGGGCCTAGCTCCGAAATGGCCCAAAACGCGCTTGTAGGAGCTGCATTCTGCAAAGGGAAACTGGGCTCGGGGAACAAACCTCAGCCCCAATGCGGCTTGGCTCAGGATCTCAACGCCTGCCTACTTCTCACGTAGCCCTCGGCACCCCATAGGGTCATGGAGTGGCTGGGTTGCCTCGGGCTCCGTTGGAACTGCTGCTTGGCTGGTGGTCTCCGCAGCTGGAAACCAACTCCAAACGTCTTCTCCTTCGCGGAGAAGGCTGATGTGGCCTGAAGAAGCCCTGTGTGCACTGGCCCTAGCAACCCACCCCTAGCCAGCTCGGGATGGCCCCAGGTAGGGCCTTGCTCCGAAACGGCCCAAATCGCACTTGTAGGAGCTGCATTCTGCAAAGGGAAAGGGCTCGGGGAACAAACCTCAGACCCAATGCGGCTTGGATCAGGATAGCACCGCTTGCCTAGTTCTCACCTAGCCCTCGGCTTCCCTTAGGGCCAAGGAGGGTGTGGGCTGCCTCTGGCTCCGTGGGCACTGCTGCTTGGCTGGCGGTCTCCGCAGCAGTAAACCAACTCCAAACATCTTCTCCTTAGCAAGAAGGCTGATTTTGCATAGAAAAGCCTAGTTTTTAACGGCCCTATCAACCCACTCTTAGCCTAGAGCTAGGGAAGGACCCACCTAGGGGCTATCTCGAAACAGCACAACACGCGCTTGTAGGAGCTGCATTCTGAAAAGGGAAACTGGGCTCGGGGAACAAACCTCAGCCCCAATGCGGCTTGGCTCAGGATCGCAGCGCTTGACTAGTTTTCTCCTAGCCCTCGGCTCCCCATAGGGCCAAGGAGTGTCTGGGCTGCCTCGGGCTCCGTGGGCACTGCTGCTTGGCTGGTGGTCTCCGCAGCTGGAAAGCAACTCCAAACGTCTTCTCCTTCGCGGAGAATGCTGATGTGGCCTGAAGAAGCCCTGTGTGCACTGGCCGTAGCAACCCACCCCTAGCCAGCTTGGGAGGGCCCAAGGTAGGGCCTAGCTCCGAAACGGCCCAAAACGCGATTCTAGGAGCTGCATTCTGCAAAGGGAAACTGGGCTCCTGAAAGAAACCTCAACCCAAATGCGGCTTGGCTCAGGATCCCAGCGCTTGCCTAGTTCTCACCTAGCCCTCGGCTCCCCATAAGGCCCAGGAGGGTCTGGGCTGCCTCGGGCTCCGTGGGCACTGCTGCTTGGCTGGTGGTCTCCGCTGCTGGAAACCAACTCCAAACGTCTTTTCCTCCGCGGAGAATGCGGATGTGGCCTGAAGAAGCCCTGTGTGCACTGGCCTTAGCTACCCACCCCTAGCCAGCTCGGGATGGCCCCAGGTAGGGCCTAGCTCCGAAATGGCCCAAAACGCGCTTGTAGGAGCTGCATTCTGCAAAGGGAAACTGGGCTCGGGGAACAAACCTCAGCCCCAATGCGGCTTGGCTCAGGATCCCAGGGCTTGCGTAGTTCTCACCTAGCCCTAAGCTCCCCCTAGGGCCAAGGAGGGACTGGGCTGCCTCGGGCTCCCTGGGCACTGCTGCTTGGCTGGTGGGCTCCGCAGCTGGAAACCAACTCCAAACGTCTTCTCCTTCGCGGAGAAGGCTGATGTGGCCTGAAGAAGCCCTGTGTGCACTGGCCCTAGCAACCCACCCCTAGCCAGCTCGGGAGGGCCCCACCTAGGGCCTAGCTCCGAAACGGCCCAAAACGTACTTGTAGAAGCTGCATTCTGCAAAGGGAAACTTGGCTCGGGGAACAAACCTCAGCCCCAATGCGGCTTGGCTCAGGATCCCAGCGCCTGCCTAGTTCTCACGTAGCACTCGGCTCCCCATAGGGCCAAGGAGGGTCTGGGCTGTCTTTGTCTCCCGGGGCACTGCTGCTTGGCTGGTGGTCTCCGCAGCTGGAAACCAACTCCAAACGTCTACTCCTTCGGGGAGAAGGCTGATGTGGCCTGAAGAAGCCCTGGGTGCACTGGCCCTAGCAACCAACCCCTAGCCATCTCGGGAGGGCCCCAGGTAGGGCCTTGCTCCGAAACGGCCCAAAACACGCTTGTAGGAGCTGCATTCTGCAAAGGGAAACTGGGCTCGGGGAACAAACCTCAGCCCCAATGCGGCTTGGCTCAGGATCGCAGCGCTTGCCTAGTTCTCACCTAGGCCTCGGCTCCCCATAGGGCCAAGGAGGGTCTGGACTGCCTCGGGCTCCGTGGGCACTGCTGCATGGCTGGTGGTCTCCGCAGCTGGAAACCAACTCCAAACGTCTTCTCCTTTGCGGAGAAGGCGGATGTGGCCTAAAGAAGCCCTGTTGCACTGGCCCTAGCAACCCACCCCTAGTCAGCTCGGGATGGCCCCAGGTAGGGCCTTGTTCCGAAACGGCCCAATACTCGCTTCTAGGAGCTGCAATCTGCAAAGGGAAACTCGGCTCGGGGAACAAACCTCAGCCCCAATGCGGCTTGGCTCAGGATCCCAGCGCTTGCTTAGTTCTCACCTAGCCCTCGGCTCCCCCTAGCGCCAAGGAGGGGCTGGGCTGCCTCTGGCTCCGTGGGCACTGCTGCTTAGCTGGTGGTCTCCGCAGCTGGAAACCAACTCCAAACGTCTTCTCCTTCGCGGAGAAGGCTGACGTGGCCTAAAGAGTCCTGTGTGCACTGGCCCTAGAAACCGAACCCTAGCCAGCTCGGCAGGGCCCCACCTAGGGCCTAGCTCCAAAAAGGGCCAAAACGCGCTTGTAGGAGCTGCATTCTGCAAAGGGAAACTGGGCTCGGGGAACAAACCTCAGCCCCAATGCGGCTTGGCTCAGGATCCCAGCGCTTGCCTAGTTCTCACCTAGCCCTCGGCTCCACATAGGGCCAAAGAGGGTCTGGGCTGCCTCTGGCTCCGTGGGCACTGCTGCTTGGCTGGTGGTCTCCGCAGCTGGAAACCAACTCCAAACGTCTTCTCCTTCGCGGACAAGGCTGATGTGCCCTGAAGAAGCCCTGTGTGCACTGGCCCTAGCACCCACCCCTGGCCAGCTCGGGAGGGACCCACCTATGGCCTAGCTCCGCAACCGCCCAAAACGCGCTTGTAGGAGCTGCATTCTGCAAAGGGAAACTGGGCTCGGGGAACAAACCTCATCCCCAATTCGGCTTGGCTCAGGATATCAACGCCTGCCTACTTCTCACCTAGCCCTCGGCTCCACATAGGGCCAAGGAGGGGCTGGGCTGCCTCGGGCTCCGTGGGCACTGCTGCTTGGCTGGTGGTCTCAGCAGCTGGAAACCAACTCCAAACGTCTTCTTCACGGAGAAGGCTGATGTGGCCTGAAGAAGCCCTGTTGCACTGGCCCTACCATCCCACCCATGGCCAGCTCGGGAGGGCCCCACCAAGGGCCTAGCTCCGAAACGGCCCATAACGCGTTTGTAGGAGCTGCATTCTGCAAAGGGAAACTGGGCTCGGGGAACAAACCTCAGCCCCAATGCGGCTTGGCTCAGGATCCCAGCGCTTGCCTAGTTCTCAGGTAGCCCTTGGCTCCGCAAAGAGCCAAGGAGGGGCTGGGCTGTCTCTGGCTCCCAGGGCACTGCTGCTTGGCTGGTGGTCTCCGCAGCTGGAAAGCAACTCCAAACGTCATCTCCTTCGCGGAGAAGGCTGATGTGGCCTGAAGAAGCCCTGTGTGCACTGGCCCTAGCATCCCACCCATGGCCAGCTCGGGAGGGCCCCACCTAGGGCCGAGCTCCGAAACGGACCAAAACGTACTTGTAGGAGCTGCATTCTGCAAAGGGAAACTGGGCTCGGGGAACAAACCTCAGCCCCAATGCGGCTTGGCTCAGGATCCCAGCGCCTGCCTAGTTCTCACGTAGCACTCGGCTCCCCATAGGGCCAAGGAGGGTCTGGGCTGTCTTTGGCTCCCGGGGCACTGCTGCTTGGCTGGTGGTCTCCGCAGCTGGAAACCAACTCCAAACGTCTTCTCCTTCGCGGAGAAGGCTGATGTGGCCTGAAGAAGCCCTGGGTGCACTGGCCCTAGCAACCCACCCCTGGTCAGCTCGGGAGGGACCCACCTATGGCCTAGCTCCGCAACCGCCCAAAACGCGCTTGTAGGAGCTGCATTCTGCAAAGGGAACCTGGGCTCGGGGAACAAACCTCAGCCCCAATGCGGCTTGGCTCAGGATCCCAGCGCTTGCCTACTTCTTACCTAGTCCTCGGCTCCCCATAAGGCCAAGGAGGGGATGGGCTGCCTCGGGCTCCGTGGGCACTGCTGCTTGGCTGGTGGTCTCCGCAGCTGGAAACCAACTCCAAACGTCTTCTCCTTCGCAGAGAAGGCTGATGTGGCCTGAAGAAGCCCTGTTGCACTGGCCCTAGCAACCCACCCCTAGCCAGCTCGGGAGGGCCCCACCTAGGGCCTAGCTCCGAAGCAGCCCAAAACGCGCTTGTAGGAGCTGCATTCTGCAAAGGGAAACTGGGCTCGGGGAACAAACCTCAGCCCCAATGCGGCTTGGCTCAGGATCTCAGCGCCTGCCTAGTTCTCACCTAGCCCTCGGCTCCACATAGGGCCAAGTAGGGGCTGGGCTGCCTCTGGCTCCGTGGGCACTGCTGATTGGCTGGTGGTCTCCGCAGCTGGAAAACAACTCCAAACGTCTTCTCCTTCGCGGAGATGGCTGATGTGGCCTGAAGAAGCCCTGTGTGCACTGGCCCTAGCAACTCACCCATAGCCAACTCGGGAGGGCCCCAACTAGGGCCTAGCTCTGAAATGGCCAAAAACGCGCTTGTAGGAGCTGCATTCTGCAAAGGGAAACTGGGCTCGGGGAACAAACCTCAGCCCCAATGCGGCTTGGCTCAGAATCCCAGCGCTTGCCTACTTCTCACCTAGGCGTAGGATGCTCATAGGGCCAGGGAAGGTCTGGGCTGCCTCGGGCTCCGTGGGCACTGCTGCTTGGCTGGTAGTCTCCGCAGCTGGAAACCAACTCCAAACGTCTTCTCCTTTGCGGAGAATGCTGATGTGCCGTGAATAAGCCCTGTGTGCACTGGCACTAGCAACCCACCCCTAGCCAGCTTGGGAGGGCCCCAGGTAGGGCCTTGTTTCGAAACGGCCCAAAACGCGCTTCTAGGAGCTGCATTCTGCAAAGGGACACTGCGCTCCTGGAGGAAACCTCAGCCGCAATGCGGCTTGTCTCAGGATCCCAGCGCTTGCCTAGTTCTCACCTAGCCCTCGGCCACCCATAAGGCCCAGGAGGGTCTGGGCTGCCTCGGGCTCCGTGGGCTCTGCTGCTTGGCTGGTGGTCTCCGCTGCTGGAAACCAACTCCAAACGTCTTTTCCTCCGCGGAGAATGCGGATGTGGCCTGAAGAAGCCCTGTGTGCACTGGCCTTAGCAACCCACCCCTAGCCAGCTCGAGATGGCCCCAGGTAGGGCCTAGCTCCGAAATGGCCCAAAACGCGCTTGTAGGCGCTGCATTCTGCAAAGGGAAACTGGGCTCGGGGAACAAACCTCAGCCCCAATGCGGCTTGGCTCAGGATCTCAACGCCTGCCTACTTCTCACGTAGCCCTCGGCACCCCATAGGGCCATGGAGTGGCTGGGCTGCCTCGGGCTCCGTTGGCACTGCTGCTTGGCTGGTGGTCTCCGCAGCTGGAAACCAACTCCAAACGTCTTCTCCTTCGCGGAGAAGGCTGATGTGGCCTGAAGAAGCCCTGTGTGCACTGGCCCTAGCAACCCACCCCTAGCCAGCTCGGGACTGCCCCAGTTAGGGCCTTGCTCCGAAACGGCCCAAAACGCGCTTGTAGGAGCTGCATTCTGCAAAGGGAAACTGGGCTCGGGGAACAAACCTCAGCCCCAATGTGGCTTGGATCAGGATAGCACTGCTTGCCTAGTTCTCACCTAGCCCTCGGCTTCCCTTAGGGCCAAGGAGGGTGTGGGCTGCCTCTGGCTCCGTGGGCACTGCTGCTTGGCTGGCGGTCTCCACAGCAGTAAACCAACTCCAAACATCTTCTCCTTAGCAAGAAGGCTGATTTTGCATAGAAAAGCCTAGTTTTTAATGGCCCTATCAACCCACTCTTAGCCTAGAGCTAGGGAAGGACCCACCGAGGGGCTATCTCCAAACAGCACAACACAGGCTTCTAGGAGATGCATTCTGCAAAGGGAAACTGGGCTCGGGGAACAAACCTCAGCCCCAATGCGGCTTGGCTCAGGATCCCAGCGCTTGACTAGTTTTCACCTAGCCCTCGGTTCCCCATAGGGCCAAGGAGGGTCTGGTCTGCCTCGGGCTCCGTGGGCACTGCTGCTTGGCTGGTGGTCTCCGCAGCTGGAAAGCAACTCCAAACGTCTTCTCCTTCGCGGAGAATGCTGATGTGGCCTGAAGAAGCCCTGTGTGCACTGGCCATAGCAACCCACCCCTAGCCAGCTTGGGAGGGCCCCAGGTAGGGCCTTGCTCCGAAACGGCCCAAATCGCGATTCTAGGAGCTGCATTCTGCAAAGGGAAACTGGGCACCTGAAAGAAACCTCAACCCAAATGCGGCTTGGCTCAGGATCCCAGCGCTTGCCTAGTTCTCACCTAGCCCTCGGCTCCCCATAAGGCCCAGGAGGGTCTGGGCTGCCTCGGGCTCCGTGGGCACTGCTGCTTGGCTGGTGGTCTCCGCTGCTGGAAACCAACTCCAAACGTCTTTTCCTCCGCGGAGAATGCGGATGTGGCCTGAAGAAGCCCTGTGTGCACTGGCCTTAGCAACCCACCCCTAGCCAGCTCGGGATGGCCCCAGGTAGGGCCTAGCTCCGAAATGGCCCAAAACGCGCTTGTAGGAGCTGCATTCTGCAAAGGGAAACTGGGCTCGGGGAACAAACCTCAGCCCCAATGCGGCTTGGCTCAGGATCCCAGCGCTTGCCTAGTTCTCAGGTAGCCCTTGTCTCCGCAAAGAGCCAAGGAGGGGCTGGGCTGTCTCTGGCTCCCAGGGCACTGCTGCTTGGCTGGTGGTCTCAGCAGCTGGAAACCAACTCCAAACGTCTTCTCCTTCGCGGAGAAGGTGATGTGGGCTGAAGAAGCCTTGTGTGCACTGGCCCTAGCAACCCACCCCTAGCAAGCTCGGGATGGCCACAGGTAGGGCCTAGCTCCGAAACGGCCCAAAACGCACTTGTAGGAGCTGCATTCTGCAAAGGGAAACTGGGCTCGGGGAACAAACCTCAGCCCCAATGCGGCTTGGTTCAGGATCCCAGCGCTTGCCTAGTTCTCACCTAGCCCTCGGCTCCACATAGGGCCAAAGAGGGTCTGGGCTGTCTCTTGCTCCGTGGGCACTGCTGCTTGGCTGGTGGTCTCCGCAGCTGGAAACCAACTCCAAACGTCTTCCCCTTCTCGGAGAAGGCTGATGTGGCCTGAAGAAGCCCTGTGTGCACTGGCCCTAGCAACTCACCCATCGCCAGCTCGGGAGGGCCCCACCTAGGGCCTAGCTCCAAAAAGGCCCAAAACGCTCTTCTCGGAGCTGCATTCTGCAAAGGGAAACTGGACTCGAGGAACAAACCTCAGCTCCAATGCGGCTTGGCTCAGGATCCCAGCGCCTGCCTAGGTCTCACCTAGGCCTCGGCTCCCCCTAGGGCCAAGGAGGGTCTGGGCTGCCTCGGGCTCCGTGGGCACTGCTGCTTGGCTGGTGGTCTCCGCAGCTGGAAACCAACTCCAAACGTCTTCTCCTTCGCGGAGACGGCTGATGTGGGCTGAAGAAGCCCTGTGTGCACTGGCCCTAAAAACTCATCCATCGCCAGCTCGGGAGGGCCCCACCTATGGCCTAATCCGAAACGGCCCAAAACGCGCTTGTAGGAGCTGCATTCTGCAAAGGGAAACTGGGCTCGGGGAACAAACCTCAGCCCCAATGCGGCTTGGCTCAGGATCCCAGCGCCTGCCTAGTTCTCACGTAGCCCTCCGCTCCCTTAGGGCCAAGGAGGGTCTGGGCTGTCTTTGGCTGCCGGGGCACTGCTGCTTGGATGGTGGTCTCAGCAGCTGGAAACCAATTCCAAACATGTTCTCCTTCGCGGAGAAGGCTGATGTGGGCTGAAGAAGCCCTGTGTGCACTGGCCAAAACAACTCATCCATCGCCAGCTCGGGAGGGCCCCACCTATGGCCTAATCCGAAACGGCCCAAAACGCGCTTCTAGGAGCTGCATTCTGCAAAGGGAAACTGGGCTCGGGGAACAAACCTCAGCCCCAATGCGGCTTGGCTCAGGATCCCAGCGCTTGCCTACTTCTCACCTAGGTCTAGGTTCCCCATAGGGCCAAGGAGGGTCTGGGCTGCCTCTGGCTCCGTGGGCACTGCTGCTTGGCTGGTGGTCTCCGCAGCTGGAATCCAACTCCAAATGTCTTCTCCTTCCTGAGAAGGCTGATTTTGCATAGAAAGGCCTAGATTTTACTGGCCCTATCAACCCTCGATTAGCCTAGAATTTGGGAAGGACCCACCTAAGTGCTATCTAGAAACAGCACAACACTAGCTTCTAGGAGCTGCATTCTGCAAAGGGAAACTGGGCTCGGGGAACAAACCTCAGTCCCAATGCGG
The DNA here is from genome assembly GCF_054392235.1 of Sus scrofa. NCBI lineage: Eukaryota > Metazoa > Chordata > Mammalia > Artiodactyla > Suidae > Sus > Sus scrofa. The sequence continues at coordinate 51,796,661 of NC_139385.1, read as the reverse complement.
CTTGGCTCAGATTCCCAGCGCTTGCCTAGTTCTCACCTAGGCCTCGGCTCCCCCTAGGGCCAAGGAGGGTCTGGGCTGCCTCTGGCTCCGTGGGCACTGCTGCTTGGCTGGTGGGCTCCGCAGCTAGAAACCAACTCCAAACGTCTTCTCCTTCGCGGAGAAGGCTGATGTGGCCTGAAGAAGCCCTGTGTGCACTGGCCTTAGCAACCCACCCCTAGCCAGCTCAGGAGGGCCCCACCTAGGGCCTAGCTCCGAAACGGCCCAAAACGCGCTTGTAGGAGCTGCATTCTGCAAAGGGAAACTGGGCTCGGGGAACAAACCTCAGCCCCAATGTGGCTTGGCTCAGGATCCCAGCGCTTGCCTACTTCTCACCTAGGTCTATGTTCCCCATAGGGCCAAGGAGGGGCTGGGCTGCCTCTCGCTCCGTGGGCACTGCTGCTTGGCTGGTGGTCTCCGCAGCTGGAAACCAACTCCAAACGTCTTCTCCTTCGCGGAGAAGGCTGATGTGGCCTGAAGAAGCCCTGTGTGCACTGGCCCTAGCAACCCACCCCTAGCCAGCTCGGGAGGGCCCCACCTATGGCCTAATCCGAAACGGCCCAAAACCTGCTTCTAGGAGCTGCATTCTGCAAAGGGAAACTGGGCTTGGGGAACAAACCTCAGCCCCAATGCGGCTTGGCTCAGGATCCCAGCGCCTGCCTAGTTCTCACCTAGACCTCGGCTCCCCATTGGCCAAGGAGGGGCTGGGCTGCCTCTGGCTCCGTGGGCACTGCTGCTTGGCTGGTGGTCTCCGCAGCTGCAAACCAACTCCAAACGTCTTCTCCTTCGCGGAGAAGGCTGATGTGGCCTGAAGAAGCCCTGTGTGCACTGGCCCTAGCAACTCACCCATCGCCAGCACAGGAGGGCCCCACCTAGGGCCTAGCTCCGAAACGGCCCAAAACGCGCTTGTAGGAGCTGCATTCTGCAAAGGGAAACTGGGCTCGGGGAACAAACCTCAGCCCCAATGCGGCTTGGCTCAGAATACCAGCGCTTGCCTAGTTCTCACCTAGGCCTAAGATCCTCATAGGGCCAAGGAGGGTCTGGGCTGCCTCGGGCTCCGTGGGCACTGCTGCTTGGCTGGTGGTCTCCGCAGCTGGAAACCAACTCCAAACGTCTTCTCCTTCGCGGAGAAGGCTGATGTGGCCTGAAGAAGCCCTGTGTGCACTGGCCCTAGCAACCCACCCTTAGCCAGCTCGGGAGGGCCCCACCTAGGGCTTAGCTCTGAAACGGCCCAAAACGCGCTTGTAGGAGCTGCATTCTGCAAAGGGAAACTGGGCTCGGGGAACAAACCTCAGCCCCAATGCGGCTTGGCTCAGGATCCCAGCGCCTGCCTAGTTCTCACGTAGTCCTCGGCTCCCCATAGGGCCAAGGAGGGTCTGGGCTGTCTTTGGCTCCGTGGGCACTGCTGCTTGGCTGGTGGTCTCCGCAGCTGGAATCCAACTCCAAATGTCTTCTCCTTCCTGAGAAGGCTGATTTTGCATAGAAAGGCCTAGATTTTACTGGCCCTATCAACCCTCGATTAGCCTAGAGTTTGGGAAGGACCCACCTAAGTGCTATCTAGAAACAGCACAACACTAGCTTCTAGGAGCTGCATTCTGCAAAGGGAAACTGGGCTCGGGGAACAAACCTCAGTCCCAATGCGGCTTGGCTCAGATTCCCAGCGCTTGACTAGTTCTCACCTAGGCCTCGGCTCCCCCTAGGGCCAAGGAGGGTCTGGGCTGCCTCTGGCTCCGTGGGCACTGCTGCTTGGCTGGTGGGCTCCGCAGCTAGAAACCAACTCCAAACGTCTTCTCCTTCGCGGAGAAGGGTGATGTGGCCTGAAGAAGCCCTGTGTGCACTGGCCTTAGCAACCCACCCCTAGCCAGCTCGGGAGGGCCCCACCTAGGGCCTAGCTCGGAAACGGCCGAAAACGCGCTTGTAGGAGCTGCATTCTGCAAAGGGAAACTGGGCTCGGGGAACAAACCTCGGCCCCAATGCGGCTTGGCTCAGGATCCCAGCGCCTGCCTACTTCTCACCTAGCCCTCGGCTCCACATAGGGCCAAGGAGGGGCTGGGCTGCCTCTGGCTCCGTGGGCACTGCTGCTTGGCTGGTGGTCTCCGCAGCTGGAAACCAACTCCAAACGTCTACTCCTTCGCGGAGAAGGCTGATGTGGCCTGAAGAAGCCCTGGGTGCACTGGCCCAAGCAACCCACCCCTAGCCATCTCGGGAGGGCCCCAGGTAGTGCCTTCCTCCGAAACGGCCCAAAATACGCTTGTAGGAGCTGCATTCTGCAAAGGGAACCTGGGCTCGGGGAACAAACCTCAGCCCCAATGCGGCTTGGCTCAGGATCGCAGCGCTTGCCTAGTTCTCACCTAGCACTCGGCTCCCCCTAGGGCCCAGGAGGGTCTGGGCTGCCTCCGGCTCCGTGGGCACTGCTGCTTGGCTGGTGGTCTCCGCAGCTGGAAACCAACTCCAAACGTCTTCTCCTTTGCGGAGAAGGCGGATGTGGCCTAAAGAAGCCCTGTGTGCACTGGCCCTAGCAACCCACCCCTAGTCAGCTCGGGATGGCCCCACCTAGGGCCTAGCTCCGAAACGGGCCAAAACGCGCTTGTAGGAGCTGCATTCTGCAAAGGGAAACTGGGCTCGGGGAACAAACCTCAGCCCCAATGCGGCTTGGCTCAGGATCCCAGCGCTTGCCTAGTTCTCACCTAGGCCTAGGATCCCCATAGGACCAAGGAGGGTCTAGGCTGCTTCTGGCTCCGTGGGCACTGCTGCTTGGCTGGTGGTCTCCGCAGCTGGAAACCAACTCCAAACATCTTCTCCTTCGCGGAGAAGGCTGATGTGGCCTGAAGAAGCCCTGTGTGCACTGGCCCTAGCATCCCACGCATGGCCAGCTCTCGAGGGCCCCACCAATGGCCTAGCTCCGAAACGGCCCATAACGCGCTTGTAGGAGCTGCATTCTGCAAAGGGAAACTGGGCTCGGGGAACAAACCTCAGCCCCAATGCGGCTTGGCTCAGGATCCCAGCGCCTGCCTAGTTCTCACGTAGCCCTCGGCTCCCCAGGGCCAAGGAGGGTCTGGGCTGTCTTTGGCTGCCGGGGCACTGCTGCTTGGCTGGTGGTCTCCGCAGCTGGAAACCAACTCCAACCGTCTTCTCCTTCGCGGAGAAGGCTGATGTGGCCTGAAGAGGCCTGTGTGCACTGGCCCTAGAAACCGAACCCTAGCCAGCTCGGGAGGTCCCCACCTAGGGCCTAGCTCTGAAACCGGCCAAAACGCGCTTCTAGGAGCTGCATTCTGCAAAGGGAAACTGGGCTTGGGGAACAAACCTCAGCCCCAGTGCGGCTTGGCTCAGGATCCCAGCGCCTGCCTAGTTCTCACCTAGACCTCGGCTCCCCATTGGCCAAGGAGGGGCTGGGCTGCCTCTGGCTCCGTGGGCACTGCTGCTTGGCTGGTGGTCTCCGCAGCTGCAAACCAACTCCAAACGTCTTCTCCTTCGCGGAGAAGGCTGATGTGGCCTGAAGAAGCCCTGTGTGCACTGGACCTAGCAACTCACCCATCGCCAGCTCGGGAGGGCCCCACCTAGGGCCTAGCTCCGAAACGGCCCAAAACGCGCTTGTGTGAGCTGCATTCTGCAAAGGGAAACTGGGCTCGGGGAACAAACCTCAGCCCCAATGCGGCTTGCCTCAGAATACCAGCGCTTGCCTAGTTCTCACCTAGGCCTAAGATCCTCATAGAGCCAAGGAGGGTCTGGGCTGCCTCGGGCTCCGTGGGCACTGCTGCTTGGCTGGTGGTCTCCGCAGCTGGAAACCAACTCCAAACGTCTTCTCCTTCGCGGAGAAGGCTGATGTGGCCTGAAGAAGCCCTGTGTGCACTGGCCCTAGCAACTCACCCATCGCCAGCTCGGGAGGGCCCCACCTAGGGCTTAGCTCTGAAACGGCCCAAAACGCGCTTGTAGGAGCTGAATTCTGCAAAGGGAAACTGGGCTCGGGGAACAAACCTCAGCCCCAATGCGGCTTGGCTCAGGATCCCAGCGCTTGCCTAGTTCTCACCTAGCCCTCGGCTGCACATAGGGCCAAGGAGGGGCTGGGCTGCCTCTGGCTCCGTGGGCACTGCTGCTTGGCTGGTGGTCTCCGCAGCTGGAAACCAACTCCAAACGTCTTCTCCTTCGCGGAGATGGCTGATGTGGCCTGAAGAAGCCCTGTGTGCACTGGCCCTAACAACTCACCCATAGCCAGCTCGGGAGGGCCCCAACTAGGGGCTAGCTCCGAAGCGGCCCAAAACGCGCTGGTAGGAGCTGCATTCTGCAAAGGGAAACTGGGCTCGGGGAACAAACCTCAGCCCCAATGCGGCTTGGCTCAGGATCCCAGCGCTTGCCTACTTCTCACCTAGGTCTAGGTTCCCCATAGGGCCAAGGAGGGGCTGGGCTGCCTCTGGCTCCGTGGGCACTGCTGCTTGGCTGGTGGTCTCCGCAGCTGGAATTCAACTCCAAACGTCTTCTCCTTCCTGAGAAGGCTGATTTTGCATAGAAAGGCCTAGATTTTACTGGCCCTGTCAACCCTCGATTAGCCTAGAATTTGGGAAGGACCCACCTAAGTGCTATCTAGAAACAGCACAACACTAGCTTCTAGGAGCTGCATTCTGCAAAGGGAAACTGGGCTCGGGGAACAAACCTCAGTCCCAATGCGGCTTGGCTCAGATTCCCAGCGCTTGCCTAGTTCTCACCTAGGCCTCGGCTCCCCCTAGGGCCAAGGAGGGTCTGGGCTGCCTCTGGCTCCGTGGGCACTGCTGCTTGGCTGGTGGGTTCCGCAGCTAGAAACCAACTCCAAACGTCTTCTCCTTCGCGGAGAAGGGTGATGTGGCCTGAAGAAGCCCTGTGTGCACTGGCCTTAGCAACCCACCCCTAGCCAGCTCAGGAGGGCCCCACCTAGGGCCTAGCTCCGAAACGGCCCAAAACGCGCTTGTAGGAGCTGCATTCTGCAAAGGGAAACTGGGCTCGGGGAACAAACCTCGGCCCCAATGCGGCTTGGCTCAGGATCCCAGCGCTTGCCTAGTTCTCACCTAGGCCTTGGCTCCCAATACGGTCAAGGAGGGGCTGGGTTTCCTCGGGCTCCGTGGGCACTGCTGCTTGGCTGGTGGTCTCCGCAGCTGGAAACCAACTCCAAACGTCTTCTCCTTCGCGGAGATGGCTGATGTGGACTGAAGAAGCCATGTGTGCACTGGCCCTAGAAACACACCTATCGCATGCTCGGGAGGGCCCCACCTAGGGCCTAGCTCCAAAACGGCCCAAAACGCGCTTGTAGGAGCTGCATTCTGCAAAGCGAAACTGGGCTCGGGGAACAAACCTCAGCCCCCATGCGGCTTGGCTCAGGATCCCAGCGCTTGCCTACTTCTCACCTAGCCCTCGATTCCCATAGTGCCAAGTAGGGTCTGGGCTGTCTTTGGCTCCCGGGGCACTGCTGCTTGGCTGGTGGTCTCCGCAGCTGGAAACCAACTCCAAACGTCTTCTCCTTCGCGGAGAAGGCTGATGTGGCCTGAAGAAGCCCTGTGTGCACTGGCCCTAGCAACTCACCCATCGCCAGCTCGGGAGGGCCCCACCTAGGGCTTAGCTCTGAAACGGCCCAAAACGCGCTTGTAGGAGCTGCATTCTGCAAAGGGAAACTGGGCTCGGGGAACAAACCTCAGCCCCAATGCGGCTTGGCTCAGGATCCCAGCGCCTGCCTAGTTCTCACGTAGCCCTCGGCTCCCCATAGGGCCAAGGAGGGTCTGGGCTGTCTTTGGCTCCGTGGGCACTGCTGCTTGGCTGGTGGTCTCCGCAGCTGGAATCCAACTCCAAATGTCTTCTCCTTCCTGAGAAGGCTGATTTTGCATAGAAAGGCCTAGATTTTACTGGCCCTATCAACCCTCGATTAGCCTAGAGTTTGGGAAGGACCCACCTAAGTGCTATCTAGAAACAGCACAACACTAGCTTCTAGGAGCTGCATTCTGCAAAGGGAAACTGGGCTCGGGGAACAAACCTCAGTCCCAATGCGGCTTGGCTCAGATTCCCAGCGCTTGACTAGTTCTCACCTAGGCCTCGGCTCCCCCTAGGGCCAAGGAGGGTCTGGGCTGCCTCTGGCTCCGTGGGCACTGCTGCTTGGCTGGTGGGCTCCGCAGCTAGAAACCAACTCCAAACGTCTTCTCCTTCGCGGAGAAGGGTGATGTGGCCTGAAGAAGCCCTGTGTGCACTGGCCTTAGCAACCCACCCCTAGCCAGCTCGGGAGGGCCCCACCTAGGGCCTAGCTCCGAAACGGCCCAAAACGCGCTTGTAGGAGCTGCATTCTGCAAAGGGAAACTGGGCTCGGGGAACAAACCTCGGCCCCAATGCGGCTTGGCTCAGGATCCCAGCGCCTGCCTACTTCTCACCTAGCCCTCGGCTCCACATAGGGCCAAGGAGGGGCTGGGCTGCCTCTCGCTCCGTGGGCACTGCTGCTTGGCTGGTGGTCTCCGCAGCTGGAAACCAACTCCAAACGTCTACTCCTTCGCGGAGAAGGCTGATGTGGCCTGAAGAAGCCCTGGGTGCACTGGCCCAAGCAACCCACCCCTAGCCATCTCGGGAGGGCCCCAGGTAGTGCCTTCCTCCGAAACGGCCCAAAATACGCTTGTAGGAGCTGCATTCTGCAAAGGGAACCTGGGCTCGGGGAACAAACCTCAGCCCCAATGCGGCTTGGCTCAGGATCGCAGCGCTTGCCTAGTTCTCACCTAGCACTCGGCTCCCCCTAGGGCCCAGGAGGGTCTGGGCTGCCTCCGGCTCCGTGGGCACTGCTGCTTGGCTGGTGGTCTCCGCAGCTGGAAACCAACTCCAAACGTCTTCTCCTTTGCGGAGAAGGCGGATGTGGCCTAAAGAAGCCCTGTGTGCACTGGCCCTAGCAACCCACCCCTAGTCAGCTCGGGATGGCCCCACCTACGGCCTAGCTCCGAAACGGGCCAAAACGCGCTTGTAGGAGCTGCATTCTGCAAAGGGAAACTGGGCTCGGGGAACAAACCTCAGCCCCAATGCGGCTTGGCTCAGGATCCCAGCGCTTGCCTAGTTCTCACCTAGGCCTAGGATCCCCATAGGACCAAGGAGGGTCTAGGCTGCTTCTGGCTCCGTGGGCACTGCTGCTTGGCTGGTGGTCTCCGCAGCTGGAAACCAACTCCAAACATCTTCTCCTTCGCGGAGAAGGCTGATGTGGCCTGAAGAAGCCCTGTGTGCACTGGCCCTAGCATCCCACGCATGGCCAGCTCTCGAGGGCCCCACCAATGGCCTAGCTCCGAAACGGCCCATAACGCGCTTGTAGGAGCTGCATTCTGCAAAGGGAAACTGGGCTCGGGGAACAAACCTCAGCCCCAATGCGGCTTGGCTCAGGATCCCAGCGCCTGCCTAGTTCTCACGTAGCCCTCGGCTCCCCAGGGCCAAGGAGGGTCTGGGCTGTCTTTGGCTGCCGGGGCACTGCTGCTTGGCTGGTGGTCTCCGCAGCTGGAAACCAACTCCAACCGTCTTCTCCTTCGCGGAGAAGGCTGATGTGGCCTGAAGAGGCCTGTGTGCACTGGCCCTAGAAACCGAACCCTAGCCAGCTCGGGAGGTCCCCACCTAGGGCCTAGCTCTGAAACCGGCCAAAACGCGCTTCTAGGAGCTGCATTCTGCAAAGGGAAACTGGGCTCGGGGAACAAACCTCAGCCCCTATGTGGCTTGGCTCAGGATCCCAGCGCTTGCCTAGTTCTCACCTAGCCCTCGGCTCCCCATAGGGCCAAGGAGGGTCTGCGCTGCCTCGGGCTCCGTGGGCACTGCTGCTTGGCTGGTGGTCTCCGCAGCTGGAAACCAACTCCAAACGTCTTCTCCTTCGCGGAGAAGGCTGATGTGGCCTGAAGAAGCCCTGTTGCACTGGCCCTAGCAACCCACCCCTAGCCAGCTCGGGAGGGCCCCAACTAGGGCCTAGCTCCGAAACTGCCCAAAACGCGCTTGTAGGAGCTGCATTCTGCAAAGGGAAACTGGGCTCGGGGAACAAACCTCAGCCCCAATGCGGCTTGGCTCAGGATCCCAGCGGTTGCCTACTTCTCACCTAGGTCTAGGTTCCCCATAGGGCCAAGGAGGGGCTGGGCTGACTCTCGCTCCGTGGGCACTGCTGCTTGGCTGGTGGTCTCCGCAGCTGGAAACCAACTCCAAACGTCTTCTCCTTCGCGGAGAAGGCTGATGTGCCCTGAAGAAGCCCTGTGTGCACTGGCCCTAGCAACCCACCCCTAGCCAGCTCGGGAGGGCCCCAGGTAGGGCCTAGCTCCGAAACGGCCCAAAACCTGCTTCTAGGAGCTGCATTCTGCAAAGGGAAACTGGGCTTGGGGAACAAACCTCAGCCCCAGTGCGGCTTGGCTCAGGATCCCAGCGCCTGCCTAGTTCTCACCTAGACCTCGGCTCCCCATTGGCCAAGGAGGGGCTGGGCTGCCTCTGGCTCCGTGGGCACTGCTGCTTGGCTGGTGGTCTCCGCAGCTGCAAACCAACTCCAAACGTCTTCTCCTTCGCGGAGAAGGCTGATGTGGCCTGAAGAAGCCCTGTGTGCACTGGACCTAGCAACTCACCCATCGCCAGCTCGGGAGGGCCCCACCTAGGGCCTAGCTCCGAAACGGCCCAAAACGCGCTTGTGTGAGCTGCATTCTGCAAAGGGAAACTGGGCTCGGGGAACAAACCTCAGCCCCAATGCGGCTTGCCTCAGAATACCAGCGCTTGCCTAGTTCTCACCTAGGCCTAAGATCCTCATAGAGCCAAGGAGGGTCTGGGCTGCCTCGGGCTCCGTGGGCACTGCTGCTTGGCTGGTGGTCTCCGCAGCTGGAAACCAACTCCAAACGTCTTCTCCTTCGCGGAGAAGGCTGATGTGGCCTGAAGAAGCCCTGTGTGCACTGGCCCTAGCAACTCACCCATCGCCAGCTCGGGAGGGCCCCACCTAGGGCTTAGCTCTGAAACGGCCCAAAACGCGCTTGTAGGAGCTGCATTCTGCAAAGGGAAACTGGGCTCGGGGAACAAACCTCAGCCCCAATGCGGCTTGGCTCAGGATCCCAGCGCTTGCCTAGTTCTCACCTAGCCCTCGGCTGCACATAGGGCCAAGGAGGGGCTGGGCTGCCTCTGGCTCCGTGGGCACTGCTGCTTGGCTGGTGGTCTCCGCAGCTGGAAACCAACTCCAAACGTCTTCTCCTTCGCGGAGATGGCTGATGTGGCCTGAAGAAGCCCTGTGTGCACTGGCCCTAACAACTCACCCATAGCCAGCTCGGGAGGGCCCCAACTAGGGGCTAGCTCCGAAGCGGCCCAAAACGCGCTGGTAGGAGCTGCATTCTGCAAAGGGAAACTGGGCTCGGGGAACAAACCTCAGCCCCAATGCGGCTTGGCTCAGGATCCCAGCGCTTGCCTACTTCTCACCTAGGTCTAGGTTCCCCATAGGGCCAAGGAGGGGCTGGGCTGCCTCTGGCTCCGTGGGCACTGCTGCTTGGCTGGTGGTCTCCGCAGCTGGAATCCAACTCCAAACGTCTTCTCCTTCCTGAGAAGGCTGATTTTGCATAGAAAGGCCTAGATTTTACTGGCCCTGTCAACCCTCGATTAGCCTAAAATTTGGGAAGGACCCACCTAAGTGCTATCTAGAAACAGCACAACACTAGCTTCTAGGAGCTGCATTCTGCAAAGGGAAACTGGGCTCGGGGAACAAACCTCAGTCCCAATGCGGCTTGGCTCAGATTCCCAGCGCTTGCCTAGTTCTCACCTAGGCCTCGGCTCCCCCTAGGGCCAAGGAGGGTCTGGGCTGCCTCTGGCTCCGTGGGCACTGCTGCTTGGCTGGTGGGTTCCGCAGCTAGAAACCAACTCCAAACGTCTTCTCCTTCGCGGAGAAGGGTGATGTGGCCTGAAGAAGCCCTGTGTGCACTGGCCTTAGCAACCCACCCCTAGCCAGCTCAGGAGGGCCCCACCTAGGGCCTAGCTCCGAAACGGCCCAAAACGCGCTTGTAGGAGCTGCATTCTGCAAAGGGAAACTGGGCTCGGGGAACAAACCTCGGCCCCAATGCGGCTTGGCTCAGGATCCCAGCGCTTGCCTAGTTCTCACCTAGGCCTTGGCTCCCAATACGGTCAAGGAGGGGCTGGGTTTCCTCGGGCTCCGTGGGCACTGCTGCTTGGCTGGTGGTCTCCGCAGCTGGAAACCAACTCCAAACGTCTTCTCCTTCGCGGAGATGGCTGATGTGGACTGAAGAAGCCATGTGTGCACTGGCCCTAGAAACACACCTATCGCATGCTCGGGAGGGCCCCACCTAGGGCCTAGCTCCAAAACGGCCCAAAACGCGCTTGTAGGAGCTGCATTCTGCAAAGCGAAACTGGGCTCGGGGAACAAACCTCAGCCCCCATGCGGCTTGGCTCAGGATCCCAGCGCTTGCCTACTTCTCACCTAGCCCTCGATTCCCATAGTGCCAAGGAGGGTCTGGGCTGTCTTTGGCTCCCGGGGCACTGCTGCTTGGCTGGTGGTCTCCGCAGCTGGAAACCAACTCCAAACGTCTTCTCCTTCGCGGAGAAGGCTGATGTGGCCTGAAGAAGCCCTGTGTGCACTGGCCCTAGCAATCCAACCCTAGCCATCTCGGGAGGGCCCCAGGTAGGGCCTTGCTCCGAAACGGCCCAAAACGCGCTTCTAGGAGCTGCATTCTGCAAAGGGAAACTGGGCTCGGGGAACAAACCTCAGCCCCCATGCGGCTTGGCTCAGGTTCCCAGCGCTTGCCTAGTTCTCACCTAGCCCTCGGCTCACCATAGGGCGAAGGAGGGGCTGGACTGCCTCGGACTCCATGGGCACTGCTGCTTGGCTGGTGGTCTCCGCAGCTGGAAACCAATTCCAAACGTGTTCTCCTTGGCGGAGAAGTCTAATGTGGCCTGAAGAAGCCCTGTGTGCACTGGCCCTAGCAACCCACCCCTAGCCAGCTCGGGAGGGCCCCACCTAGGGCCTAGCTCCGAAACGGCACAAAACGCCCTTGTAGGAGCTGCATTCTGCAAAGGGAAACTGGGCTCGGGAAACAAACCTCAGCCCCCATGCGGCTTGGCTCAGGATCCCAGCGCTTGCCTACTTCTCACCTAGCCCTCGATTCCCATAGTGCCAAGGAGGGGCTGGGCTGCCTCGGGCTCCGTGGGCACTGCTGCTTGGCTGGTGGTCTCCGCAGCTGGAAACCAACTCCAAACGTCTTCTCCTTCACAAGAAGGCTGATTTTGCATAGATAGATCTAGTTTTTAATGGCCCTATCAACCCACTCTTAGCCTAGAGCTAGGGAAAGACCCACCAAGGGGCTATCTCGAAACAGCACAACACGCGCTTCTAGGAGCTGCATTCTGCAAAGGGAAACTGGGCTCGGGGAACAAACCTCAGCCCCATGCGGCTTGGCTCAGGATTCCAGCGCTTGCCTACTTCTCACCTAGCCCTCGGCTCGCCATAGGGCCGAGGAGGGGCTGGGCTGCCTCGGGCTCCGTGGGCACTGCTGCTTGGCTGTTGGTCTCCGCAGCTGGAAAACAACACCAAACGTGCTCTCCTTCGTGGAGAAGCCTGATGTGGGCTGAGGAAGCCCTGTGTGCACTGGCCCTAGCAACCCACCCCCAGCCAGCTCGGGGTGGGTTGCTAGGGCCTAGCCCCACCTAGGGCCTAGCTTCGAAGCGGCCCAAAACACGCTTGTAGGAGCTGCATTCTACAAAAGAAAACTGGGCTCGGGGAACAAACCTCAGCCCCAATGCGGCTTGGCTCAGGTTCGCAGCGCTTACATAGTTCTCAACTAGGCCTATGCTCCCCATAATGCCAAGGAGGGGCTGGGCTGCCTCGGGCTCCGTGGGCACTGCTGCTTGGCTGGTGGTCTCCGCAGCTGGAAACCAACTCCAAACGTCTTCTCCTTCTCGGAGAAGGCTGATGTGGCCCGAAGAAGCCCTGTGTGCACTGGCCCTAGCAACCCACCCCTAGCCAGCTGGGGAGGGCCTCACATAGGGCCCAGCTTGGAAACGGCCCAAAACGCGCTTGTAGGAGCTGCATTCTGCAAAGGGGAACTGGGCTCGGGGAACAAACCTCAGCCCCCATGCGACTTGGCTCAGGATCCCAGCGCTTGCCTACTTCTCACCTAGCCCTCGGCTCCCCATAGTACCAAGGAGGGCCTGGGCTGCCTCTGGCTCCGTGGGCACTGCTGCTTGGCTGCTGGTCTACGCAGCTGGAAACCAACTCCAAACGTCTTCTCCTTCGCGGAGAAGGCTGATGTGGCCTGAAGAAGCCCTGTGTGCACTGGCCTTAGCAACCCACCCCTATTCAGCTAGGGAGGGCCCCACCTAGGGCCTAGCCCCGAAGCGGCCGAAAACGCGCTTGTAGGAGCTGCATTCTGCAAAGGGAAACTGGGCTCGGGGAACAAACCTCAGCCCCAATGCGGCTTGGCTCAGGATCCCAGCGCTTGCCTAGTTCTCACCTAGCCCTCGGCTCCCCATAGGGCCAAGGAGGGGCTGGGCTGCCTCGGACTCCATGGGCACTGCTGCTTGGCTGGTGGTCTCCGCAGCTGGAAACCAACTCCAAACGTGTTCTCCTTCGCGGAGAAAGCTGATGTGGCCTGAAGAAGCCCTGTGTGCACTGGCCCTAGCAACCCACCCCTAGCCAGCTCGGGAGGGCCCCACCTAGGGCCTAGCTCCGAAACGGTCCAAAACCCGCTTCTAGGAGCTGCATTCTGCAAAGGGAACTGGGCTCGGGGAACAAACCTCAGCCCCAATGCGGCTTGGCTCAGGATCCCAGCACCTGCCTAGTTCTCACGTAGCCCTCGGCTCCCCATAGGGCCAAGGAGGGTCTGGGCTGTCTTTGGCTCCCGGGGCACTGCTGCTTGGCTGGTGGTCTCCGCAGCTAGAAACCAACTCCAAACGTCTACTCCTTCGCGGAGAAGGCTGATGTGGCCTGAAGAAGCCCTGTGTGCACTGGCCCTAGCAACCCACCCCTAGCAATCTCTGGAGGGCTCCTGGTAGGGCCTTGCTCCGAAACGGCCCAAAACGCGCTTGTAGGAGCTGCATTCTGCAAAGGGAAACTGGGCTCGGGGAACAAACCTCAGCCCCAATGCGGCTTGGCTCAGGATCCCAGCGCTTGCCAACTTCTCCCCTAGCCCTCGGCTCCCCATATGGCCAAGGAGGTGCTGGGCTGCCTCGGGTTCCGTGGGCACTGCTGCTTGGCTGGTGGTCTTCGCAGCTGGAAACCAACTCCAAACGTCTTCTCCTTCGCGGAGAAGGCTGATGTGGCCTGAAGAGGCCTGTGTGCACTGGCCCTAGCAACTCACCCATCGCCAGCTCGGGAGGGCCCCACCTAGGGCCTAGCTCCGAAACGGCCCAAAACGCGCTTCTAGGAGCTGCATTCTGCAAAGGGAAACTGGGCTCGGGGAACAAACCTCAGCCCCAATGCGGCTTGGCTCAGGATCCCAGCGCCTGCCTAGTTCTCACGTAGCCCTCGGCTCCCCATAGGGCCAAGGAGGGTCTGGGCTGTCTTTGGCTCCCGGGGCACTGCTGCTTGGCTGGTGGTCTCCGTAGCTGGAAACCAACTCCAAACGTCTTCTCCTTCGCAGAGAAGGCTGATGTGGCCTGAAGAAGCCCTGTGTGCACTGGCCCTAGCAATCCAACCCTAGCCTGCTCGGGAGGGCCCCACCTAGGGCCTAATCCGAAACGGCCCAAAACGCGCTTGTTGGAGCTGCATTCTGCAAAGGGAAACTGGGCTCGGGGAACAAACCTCAGCCCCAATGCGGCTTGGCTCAGGATCCCAGCGCTTGCCTAGTTCTCACCTAGCCCTCGGCTCACCATTGGGCCAAGATGTGGCTGGGCTGCCTGGGACTCCATGGGCACTGCTGCTTGGCTGGTGGTCTCCGCAGTGGAAAGCAACTCCAAACGTACTCTCCTTCGCGGAGAAGGCTGATGTGGCCTGAAGAAGCCCTGTGTGCACTGGCCCTAGCAACCCACCCCCAGCAAGCTGGGGAGGGCCCCACCTAGGGCCTAGCTCCTAAACGGCCCAAAACGCGATTGAAGGAGCTGCATTCTGCAAAGGGAAACTGGGCTCGGGGAACAAACTTCAGCCCCAATGCGGCTTGGCTCAGGATCCCAGCGCTTGCCTAGTTCTCACCTAGGCCTCGGCACCCAATAGATCCAAGGAGGGTCTGGGCTGTCTCTGGCTCCGTGGGCACTGAGCTTGGCTGGTGGTCTCCGCAGCTGGAAACCAACTCCAAACGTCTTCTCCTTCGTGGAGAAGGCCGATGTGGCCTGAAGAAGTCCTGTGTGCCCTGGCCCTAGCAACCAACCCCTAGCCAGCTCGGGAGGGCCCCACCTAGGGCCTAGCTCCGAAATGGCCCAAAACGCGCTTGTAGGAGCTGCATTCTGCAAAGGGAAACTGGGCTCGGGGAACAAACCTCAGCCCCAATGCGGCTTGGCTCTGGATCCCAGCGCCTGCCTAGTTCTCACCTGGGCCTCGGCTCCCCATAGGGCCAAGGAGGGTCTGGGCTGTCTTTGGCTCCCGGGGCACTGCTGCTTGGCTGGTGGTCTCCGCAGCTGGAAACCAACTCCAAACGTCTTCTCCTTCGCGGAGAAGGCTGATGTGGCCTGAAGAAGCCCTGTGTGCACTGGCCCTAGCAATCCAACCCTAGCCATCTCGGGAGGGCCCCAGGTAGGGCCTTGCTCCGAAACGGCCCAAAACGCGCTTCTAGGAGCTGCATTCTGCAAAGGGAAACTGGGCTCGGGGAACAAACCTCAGCCCCCATGCGGCTTGGCTCAGGTTCCCAGCGCTTGCCTAGTTCTCACCTAGCCCTCGGCTCACCATAGGGCGAAGGAGGGGCTGGACTGCCTCGGACTCCATGGGCACTGCTGCTTGGCTGGTGGTCTCCGCAGCTGGAAACCAATTCCAAACGTGTTCTCCTTCGCGGAGAAGGCTGATGTGGCCTGAAGAAGCCCTGTGTGCACTGGCCCTAGCAACCCACCCCTAGCCAGCTCGGGAGGGCCCCACCTAGGGCCTAGCTCGGAAACGGCCCAAAACGCGCTTGAAGGAGCTGCATTGTGCAAAGGGAAACTGGGCTCGGGGAACAAACCTCAGCCCCCATGCAGCTTGGCTCAGGATCCCAGCGCTTGCCTAGTTCTCACCTAGGCCTCGGCTCCCCATAGGGCCGAGGAGGGGCTGGGCTGCCTCTGGCTCCGTGGGCACTGCTGCTTGGCTGGTGGTCTCCGCAGCTGGAAACCAACTCCAAACGTCTTCTCCTACACAAGAAGGCTGATTTTGCATAGATAGATCTAGTTTTTAATGGCCCTATCAACCCACTCTTAGCCTAGAGCTAGGGAAAGACACACCAAGGGGCTATCTCGAAACAGCACAACACGCGCTTGTAGGAGCTGCATTCTGCAAAGGGAAACTGGGCTCAGGGAACAAACCTAAACCCCAATGTGGCTTGGCTCAGGATCGCAGCGCTTGCCTAGTTCTCACCTAGCCATCGGCTCCCCATAGGGCCAAGGAATGGCTGGGCTTCCTCGGGCTCCGTGGGCACTGCTGCTTGGCTGATGGTCTCCGCAGCTGGAATCCAACTC
This sequence comes from Sus scrofa, assembly GCF_054392235.1. Lineage (NCBI taxonomy): Eukaryota > Metazoa > Chordata > Mammalia > Artiodactyla > Suidae > Sus > Sus scrofa. The sequence goes on along the minus strand of NC_139385.1, from coordinate 51,781,067 downwards.
GAAACGTCTTCTCTTTCGCGGAGAAGTCTAATGTGGCCTGAAGAAGCCCTGTGTGCACTGGCCCTAGCAACCCACCCCTAGCCAGCTCGGGAGGGCCCCACCTAGGGCCTAGCTCCGAAACGGCCCAAAACGCCCTTGTAGGAGCTGCATTCTGCAAAGGGAAACTGGGCTCGGGAAACAAACCTCAGCCCCCATGCGGCTTGGCTCAGGATCCCAGCGCTTGCCTACTTCTCACCTAGCCCTCGATTCCCATAGTGCCAAGGAGGGGCTGGGCTGCCTCGGGCTCCGTGGGCACTGCTGCTTGGCTGGTGGTCTCCGCAGCTGGAAACCAACTCCAAACGTCTTCTCCTTCACAAGAAGGCTGATTTTGCATAGATAGATCTAGTTTTTAATGGCCCTATCAACCCACTCTTAGCCTAGAGCTAGGGAAAGACCCACCAATGGGCTATCTCGAAACAGCACAACACGCGCTTCTAGGAGCTGCATTCTGCAAAGGGAAACTGGGATCGGGGAACAAACCTCAGCCCCCATGCGGCTTGGCTCAGGATCCCAGCGCTAGCCTACTTCTCACCTAGCCCTCGGCTCGCCATAGGGCCAAGGAGGGGCTGGGCTGCCTCGGGCTCCGTGGGCACTGCTGCTTGGCTGTTGGTCTCCGCAGCTGGAAAACAACTCCAAACGTGCTCTCCTTCGCGGAGAAGCCTGATGTGGGCTGAGGAAGCCCTGTGTGCACTGGCCCTAGCAACCCACCCCTAGCCAGCTCGGGGTGGGTTGCTAGGGCCTAGCCCCACCTAGGGCCTAGCTTCGAAGCGGCCCAAAACACGCTTGTAGGAGCTGCATTCTGCAAAGGAAAACTGGGCTCGGGGAACAAACCTCAGCCCCAATGCGGCTTGGCTCAGGATCGCAGCGCTTGCATAGTTCTCAACTAGGCCTATGCTCCCCATAATGCCAAGGAGGGGCTGGGCTGCCTCGGGCTCCGTGGGCACTGCTGCTTGGCTGGTGGTCTCCGCAGCTGGAAACCAACTCCAAACGTCTTCTCCTTCTCGGAGAAGGCTGATGTGGCCCGAAGAAGCCCTGTGTGCACGGGCCCTAGCAACCAATGCCTAGCCAGCTCGGGAGGGACCCACCTAGGGCCTAGCTCCGAAACGGCCCAAAACGCGCTTGTAGGAGCTGCATTCTGCAAAGGGAAACTGGGCTCGGGGAACAAACCTCAGCCCCAATGCGGCTTGGCTCAGGATCTCAGCGCTTGCCAACTTCTCACCTAGCCCTCGGCTCCCCATAGGGCCAAGGAGGGGCTGGGCTGCCTCGGGCTCCGTGGCACTGCTGCTTGGCTGGTGGTCTCCGCAGCTGGAAACCAACTCCAAACGTCTTTTCCTTCTCGGAGAAGGCTGATTTGGCCTGAAGAAGCCCTTTGTGCACTGGCCCTAGCAACCCACCCCTAGCCAGCTCGGGAGGGCCCCACCTAGGGCCTAGCTCCGAAACGGCCCAAAACGCGCTTGTAGGAGCTGCATTCTTCAAAGGGAAACTGGGCTCGGGGAACAAACCTCAGCCCCAATGCGGCTTGGCTCAGGATCCCAGCGCTTGCCTAGTTCTCACCTAGCCCTCGGCTCCCAATATGTCCAAGGAGGGTCGTGCTGTCTCTGGCTCCGTGGGCACTGCTGCTTGGCTGGTGGTCTCCGCAGCTTGAAATCAACTCCAAACGTCTTCTCCTTCGCGGAGAAGGCTGATGTGGCCTGAAGAAGCCCTGTGTGCACTGGCCCTAGCAACCCACCCCTAGCCAGCTGGGGAGGGCCCCACATAGGGCCCAGCTTGGAAACGGCCCAAAACGCGCTTGTAGGAGCTGCATTCTGCAAAGGGGAACTGGGCTCGGGGAACAAACCTCAGCCCCCATGCGGCTTGGCTCAGGATCCCAGCGCTTGCCTACTTCTCACCTAGCCCTCGGCTCCCCATAGTACCAAGGAGGGGCTGGGCTGCCTCTGGCTCCGGGGGCACTGCTGCTTGGCTGCTGGTCTACGCAGCTGGAAACCAACTCCAAACGTGCTCTCCTTCGCGGAGAAGCCTGATGTGGGCTGAAGAAGCCCTGTGTGCACTGGCCTTAGCAACCCACCCCTAGCCAGCTCGGGAGGGCCCCACCTAGGGCCTAGCTCCGAAGCGGCCGAAAACGCGCTTGTAGGAGCTGCATTCTGCAAAGGGAAACTGGGCTCGGGGAAGAAACCTCAGCCCCAATGCGGCTTGGCTCAGGATCCCAGCGCCTGCCTAGTTCTCACGTAGCCCTCGGCTCCCCATAGGGCCAAGGAGGGTCTGGGCTACCTCGGGCTCCGTGGGCACTGCTGCTTGGCTGTTGGTCTCCGCAGCTGGAAACCAACTCCAAACGTCTTCTCCTTCGCGGAGAAGGCTGATTTGGCCTGATGAAGCCCTGTGTGAACTGGCCCTAGCAACCCACCCATAGCCAGCTCAAGAGGACCCCACCTAGGGCCTAGCTCCGAAACGGCCCAAAACGCGCTTGTAGGAGCTGCATTCTGCAAAGGGAAACTGGGCTCGGGGAACAAACCTCAGCCCCAATGCGGCTTGGCTCAGGATCCCAGCGCTTGCCTAGTTCTCACCTGGGCCACGGCTCCCAATAGGGTCAAGGAGGGGCTGGGCTGCCTCAGGCTCCTTGGGCACTGCTGCTTGGCTGGTGGTCTCCGCAGCTGGAAACCAACTCCAAACATCTTCTCCTTCCCGGAGAAGGCTGATATGGCCTGATAAGCCCTGTGTGCAATGGCCGTAGCAACCCAGCCCTAGCCAGCTCGGGAGGGCCCCACCTAGGGCCTAGCTCCGAAACGGCCCAAACCGCGCTTGTTGGAGCTGCATTCTGCAAAGGGAACTTGGGCTCGGGGAACAAACCTCAGCCCCCCTGCGGCTTGGCTCAGGATCCCAGCGCTTGCCTAGTTCTCACCTAGGCCTCGGCTCCCAATAGGGCCAAGGAGGGTCTGGGCTGCCTCGGGCTCCGTAGGCACTGCTGCTTGGCTGGTGGTCTCCGCAGCTGGAAACCAACTCCAAACGTCTTCTCCTTCACAAGAAGGCTGATTTTGCATAGATAGATCTAGTTTTTAATGGCCCTATCAACCCACTCTTAGCCTAGAGCTAGGTAAAGACCCACCAAGGGGCTATCTCGAAACAGCACAACACGCGCTTCTAGGAGCTGCATTCTGCAAAGGGAAACTGGGCTCAGGGAACAAACCTCAGCCCCAATGCGGCTATGCTCAGGTTCCCAGCGCTTGCCTAGTTCTCACCTAGCCCTCGGCTCCCCATAGGGCCAAGGAATGGCTGGGCTGCCTCTGGCTCCGTGGGCACTCCTTCTTGGCTGGAGGTCTCCGCAGCTGGAAACCAACTCCAAACGTCTTCTCCTTCGCGGAGAAGGCTGATGTGGCCTGAAGAAGCCCTGTGTGCACTGGCCCTAGCAACCCACTCCTAGCCAGCTCGGGAGGGCCCCACCTAGGGCCTAGCTCCGAAACGGCCCAAAACGGGCTTGTAGGAGCTACATTCTGCAAAGGGGAACTGGGATCGGGGAACAACCCTCAGCCCCAATGCGGCTTGGCTCAGGATACCAGCGCTTGCCTACTTCTCACCTAGCTCTCGGCTCCCCATAGGGCCAAGAATGGCTGGGCTGCCTCGGGCTCCGTGGGCACTGCTGCTTGGCTGGTGGTCTCTGCAGCTGGAAACCAACTCCAAACGTCTTCTCCATCGCGGAGAAGGCTAATGTGGCCTGAAGAAGACCTGTGTGCACTGGCCCTAGCAACCCACCCCTAGCCAGCTCGGGAGGGCCCCACCTAGGTCCTAGCTCCGAAACGGCACAAAACACGCTTCTAGGAGCTGCATTCTGAAAAGGGAAACTGGCTTCGGGGATCCAACCTCAGCCCCAATGCGGCTTGGCTCAGGATCCCAGCGCTTGCCTTGTTCTCACCTAGGCCTCGGCTCACCCTAGGGCCAATGAGGCGCTGAGCTGCCTCTGGCTCCGTGGGCACTGCTGCTTGGCTGGAGGTCTCCGCAGCTGGAAACCAACTCCAAACGTCTTCTCCTTCGCGGAGAAGGCTGATGTGGCCTGAAGAAGCCCTGTGTGCACTGGCCATAGCAACCCACCCCTAGCCACCTCGGGAAGGCCCCACCTAGGGCCTAGCTCCGAAACGGCCCAAAACGCGCTTGTAGGAGCTGCATTCTGCCAAGGGGAACTGGGCTCGGGGAACAAACCTCAGCCCCCATGCGGCTTGGCTCAGGATCCCAGCGCTTGCCTAGTTCTCACCTAGCCCTCGGCTCCCCCTAGGGCCCAGGAGAGTCTGGGCTGCCTCTGGCTCCGTGGGCACTGCTGCTTGGCTGGTGGTCTCCGCAGCTGGAAACCAACTCCAAACGTGCTCTCCTTCCCGGAGAAGCCTGATGTGGGCTGAAGAAGCCCTGTGTGCACTGGCCCTAGCAACCCACCCCTAGCCAGCTCGGGAGGGCCCCACCTAGGGCCTAGCTCCGAAGCGGCCCTAAACGCGCTTGTAGGAGCTGCATTCTGCAAAGGGAAACTGGGCTCGGGGAACAAACCTCAGCCCCAATGCGGCTTGGCTCAGGATCGCAGCGCTTGCCTAGTTCTCACCTAGCCCTTGGCTCCCCAAAGAGCAAAGGAGGGTCTGGGCTGTCTCTGGCTCCTTGGGCACTGCTGCTTGGCTGGTGGTCTCCGCAGCTGGAAACCAACTCCAAACGTCTTCTCCTTCGCGGAGAAGGCTGATGTGGCCTGAAGAAGCCCTGTGTGCACTGGCCCTAGCAACCCACCCATACCCAGCTCGGGAGGGCCCCACATAGGGCCTAGCTTGGAAACGGCCCAAATCGCGCTTGTAGGAGCTGCATTGTGCAAAGGGAAACTGGGCTCGGGAACAAACCTCAGCCCCAATGCGGCTTGGCTCAGGATCCCAGCGCTTGCCTACTTCTCACCTAGCCCTCGGCTCCCCATAGGGCCAAGGAGGGGCAATGCTGCCTCGGGCTCTGTGGGCACTGCTGCTTGGCTTATGGGCTCCGAAGCTGGAAACCAACTCCAAACGTCTTCTCCTTCGCGGAGAAGGCTGATGTGGCCTGAAGAAGCCCTGTGTGCACTGGCCCTAGCAACCCACCCCTAGCCAGCTCGGGCGGGACCCACCTATGGCCTAGCTCCGAAACGGCCCAAAACGCGCTTGTAGGAGCTGCATTCTGCAAAGGGAAACTGGCCTCGGGGAACAAACCTCAGCCCCCATGCGGCTTGGCTCAGGATCCCAGCGCCTGCCTAGTTCTCACGTAGCCCTCGGCTCCCCATAGGGCCAAGGAGGGTCTGGGCTACCTCGGGCTCCGTGGGCACTGCTGCTTGGCTGTTGGTCTCCGCAGCTGGAAACCAACTCCAAACGTCTTCTCCTTCGCGGAGAAGGCTGATTTGGCCTGATGAAGCCCTGTGTGAACTGGCCCTAGCAACCCACCCATAGCCAGCTCAAGAGGACCCCACCTAGGGCCTAGCTCCGAAACGGCCCAAAACGCGCTTGTAGGAGCTGCATTCTGCAAAGGGAAACTGGGCTCGGGGAACAAACCTCAGCCCCAATGCGGCTTGGCTCAGGATCCCAGCGCTTGCCTAGTTCTCACCTGGGCCTCGGCTCCCAATAGGGTCAAGGAGGGGCTGGGCTGCCTCAGGCTCCTTGGGCACTGCTGCTTGGCTGGTGGTCTCCGCAGCTGGAAACCAACTCCAAACATCTTCTCCTTCCCGGAGAAGGCTGATATGGCCTGATAAGCCCTGTGTGCAATGGCCGTAGCAACCCAGCCCTAGCCAGCTCGGGAGGGCCCCACCTAGGGCCTAGCTCCGAAACGGCCCAAACCGCGCTTGTTGGAGCTGCATTCTGCAAAGGGAACTTGGGCTCGGGGAACAAACCTCAGCCCCCCTGCGGCTTGGCTCAGGATCCCAGCGCTTGCCTAGTTCTCACCTAGGCCTCGGCTCCCAATAGGGCCAAGGAGGGTCTGGGCTGCCTCGGGCTCCGTGGGCACTGCTGCTTGGCTGGTGGTCTCCGCAGCTGGAAACCAACTCCAAACGTCTTCTCCTTCGCGGAGAAGGCTGATGTGGCCTGAAGAAGCCCTGTGTGCACTGGCCCTAGCAACCCACCCCTAGCCAGCTAGGGAGGGCCCCAGGTAGGGCCTAGCTCCGAAACGGCCGAAAACGCGCTTGTGTGAGCTGCATTCTGCAAAGGGGTACTGGGCTCAGGGAGCAAACCTCAGCCCCAATGGGGCTTGGCTCAGGATCCCAGCGCTTGCCTAGTTCTCACCTAGGCCTCGGCTCCCCATAGGGCCAAGGAGGGGCTGGGCTGCCTAGGGCTCCATGGGCACTGCTGCTTGGCTGGTGGTCTCCGCAGCTGGAAACCAACTCCAAACGTCTTCTCCTTCGCGGAGAAGGCTGATGTGGCCTGAAGAAGCCCTGTGTGCACTGGCCCTAGCAACCCACCCCTACCCAGCTCGGGATGGCCCCATCAAGGCCCGGCTCCGAAACGGCCCAAAACGCGCTTGTGTGAGCTGCATTCTGCAAAGGGAAACTGGGCTCGGGGAACAAACCTCAGCCCCCATGCGGCTTGGCTCAGGATCCCAGCGCTTGCCTACTTCTCACCTAGCCCTCGGCTCCCCATAGGGCTGAGTAGGGGCTGGGCTGCCTCTGGGTCCGTGGGCACTGCTGCTTGGCTGGTGGTCTCCGCAGCTGGAAACCAACTCCAAACGTCTTCTCCTTCACAAGAAGGCTGATTTTGCATAGATAGATCTAGTTTTTAATGGCCCTATCAACCCACTCTTAGCCTAGAGCTAGGTAAAGACCCACCAAGGGGCTGTCTCGAAACAGCACAACACGCGCTTCTAGGAGCTGCATTCTGCAAAGGGAAACTGGGCTCAGGGAACAAACCTCAGCCCCAATGCGGCTATGCTCAGGTTCCCAGCGCTTGCCTAGTTCTCACCTAGCCCTCGGCTCCCCATAGGGCCAAGGAATGGCTGGGCTGCCTCTGGCTCCGTGGGCACTCCTTCTTGGCTGGGGGTCTCCGCAGCTGGAAACCAACTCCAAACGTCTTCTCCTTCGCGGAGAAGGCTGATGTGGCCTGAAGAAGCCCTGTGTGCACTGGCCCTAGCAACCCACTCCTAGCCAGCTCGGGAGGGCCCCACCTAGGGCCTAGCTCCGAAACGGCCCAAAACGGGCTTGTAGGAGCTACATTCTGCAAAGGGGAACTGGGATCGGGGAACAACCCTCAGCCCCAATGCGGCTTGGCTCAGGATACCAGCGCTTGCCTACTTCTCACCTAGCTCTCGGCTCCCCATAGGGCCAAGAATGGCTGGGCTGCCTCGGGCTCCGTGGGCACTGCTGCTTGGCTGGTGGTCTCTGCAGCTGGAAACCAACTCCAAACGTCTTCTCCATCGCGGAGAAGGCTAATGTGGCCTAAAGAAGACCTGTGTGCACTGGCCCTAGCAACCCACCCCTAGCCAGCTCGGGAGGGCCCCACCTAGGTCCTAGCTCCGAAACGGCACAAAACACGCTTCTAGGAGCTGCATTCTGAAAAGGGAAACTGGCTTCGGGGATCCAACCTCAGCCCCAATGCGGCTTGGCTCAGGATCCCAGCGCTTGCCTTGTTCTCACCTAGGCCTCGGCTCACCCTAGGGCCAATGAGGCGCTGAGCTGCCTCTGGCTCCGTGGGCACTGCTGCTTGGCTGGAGGTCTCCGCAGCTGGAAACCAACTCCAAACGTCTTCTCCTTCGCGGAGAAGGCTGATGTGGCCTGAAGAAGCCCTGTGTGCACTGGCCATAGCAACCCACCCCTAGCCACCTCGGGAAGGCCCCACCTAGGGCCTAGCTCCGAAACGGCCCAAAACGCGCTTGTAGGAGCTGCATTCTGCCAAGGGGAACTGGGCTCGGGGAACAAACCTCAGCCCCCATGCGGCTTGGCTCAGGATCCCAGCGCTTGCCTAGTTCTCACCTAGCCCTCGGCTCCCACTAGGGCCCAGGAGAGTCTGGGCTGCCTCTGGCTCCGTGGGCACTGCTGCTTGGCTGGTGGTCTCCGCAGCTGGAAACCAACTCCAAACGTGCTCTCCTTCCCGGAGAAGCCTGATGTGGGCTGAAGAAGCCCTGTGTGCACTGGCCCTAGCAACCCACCCCTAGCCAGCTCGGGAGGGCCCCACCTAGGGCCTAGCTCCGAAGCGGCCCTAAACGCGCTTGTAGGAGCTGCATTCTGCAAAGGGAAACTGGGCTCGGGGAACAAACCTCAGCCCCAATGCGGCTTGGCTCAGGATCGCAGCGCTTGCCTAGTTCTCACCTAGCCCTTGGCTCCCCATAGGGCCAAGGAGGGTCTGGGCTGTCTCTGGCTCCTTGGGCACTGCTGCTTGGCTGGTGGTCTCCGCAGCTGGAAACCAACTCCAAACGTCTTCTCCTTCGCGGAGAAGGCTGATGTGGCCTGAAGAAGCCCTGTGTGCACTGGCCCTAGCAACCCACCCATACCCAGCTCGGGAGGGCCCCACATAGGGCCTAGCTTGGAAACGGCCCAAATCGCGCTTGTAGGAGCTGCATTGTGCAAAGGGAAACTGGGCTCGGGAACAAACCTCAGCCCCAATGCGGCTTGGCTCAGGATCCCAGCGCTTGCCTACTTCTCACCTAGCCCTCGGCTCCCCATAGGGCCAAGGAGGGGCAATGCTGCCTCGGGCTCTGTGGGCACTGCTGCTTGGCTTATGGGCTCCGAAGCTGGAAACCAACTCCAAACGTCTTCTCCTTCGCGGAGAAGGCTGATGTGGCCTGAAGAAGCCCTGTGTGCACTGGCCCTAGCAACCCACCCCTAGCCAGCTCGGGCGGGACCCACCTATGGCCTAGCTCCGAAACGGCCCAAAACGCGCTTGTAGGAGCTGCATTCTGCAAAGGGAAACTGGCCTCGGGGAACAAACCTCAGCCCCCATGCGGCTTGGCTCAGGATCCCAGCGCCTGCCTAGTTCTCACGTAGCCCTCGGCTCCCCATAGGGCCAAGGAGGGTCTGGGCTACCTCGGGCTCCGTGGGCACTGCTGCTTGGCTGTTGGTCTCCGCAGCTGGAAACCAACTCCAAACGTCTTCTCCTTCGCGGAGAAGGCTGATTTGGCCTGATGAAGCCCTGTGTGAACTGGCCCTAGCAACCCACCCATAGCCAGCTCAAGAGGACCCCACCTAGGGCCTAGCTCCGAAACGGGCCAAAACGCGCTTGTAGGAGCTGCATTCTGCAAAGGGAAACTGGGCTCGGGGAACAAACCTCAGCCCCAATGCGGCTTGGCTCAGGATCCCAGCGCTTGCCTAGTTCTCACCTGGGCCTCGGCTCCCAATAGGGTCAAGGAGGGGCTGGGCTGCCTCAGGCTCCTTGGGCACTGCTGCTTGGCTGGTGGTCTCCGCAGCTGGAAACCAACTCCAAACATCTTCTCCTTCCCGGAGAAGGCTGATATGGCCTGATAAGCCCTGTGTGCAATGGCCGTAGCAACCCAGCCCTAGCCAGCTCGGGAGGGCCCCACCTAGGGCCTAGCTCCGAAACGGCCCAAACCGCGCTTGTTGGAGCTGCATTCTGCAAAGGGAACTTGGGCTCGGGGAACAAACCTCAGCCCCCCTGCGGCTTGGCTCAGGATCCCAGCGCTTGCCTAGTTCTCACCTAGGCCTCGGCTCCCAATAGGGCCAAGGAGGGTCTGGGCTGCCTCGGGCTCCGTGGGCACTGCTGCTTGGCTGGTGGTCTCCGCAGCTGGAAACCAACTCCAAACGTCTTCTCCTTCGCGGAGAAGGCTGATGTGGCCTGAAGAAGCCCTGTGTGCACTGGCCCTAGCAACCCACCCCTAGCCAGCTAGGGAGGGCCCCACCTAGGGCCTAGCTCCGAAACGGCCGAAAACGCGCTTGTGTGAGCTGCATTCTGCAAAGGGGTACTGGGCTCAGGGAGCAAACCTCAGCCCCAATGGGGCTTGGCTCAGGATCCCAGCGCTTGCCTAGTTCTCACCTAGGCCTCGGCTCCCCATAGGGCCAAGGAGGGGCTGGGCTGCCTAGGGCTCCATGGGCACTGCTGCTTGGCTGGTGGTCTCCGCAGCTGGAAACCAACTCCAAACGTCTTCTCCTTCGCGGAGAAGGCTGATGTGGCCTGAAGAAGCCCTGTGTGCACTGGCCCTAGCAACCCACCCCTAGCCAGCTCGGGATGGCCCCATCAAGGCCCGGCTCCGAAACGGCCCAAAACGCGCTTGTGTGAGCTGCATTCTGCAAAGGGAAACTGGGCTCGGGGAACAAACCTCAGCCCCCATGCGGCTTGGCTCAGGATCCCAGCGCTTGCCTACTTCTCACCTAGCCCTCGGCTCCCCATAGGGCCAAGGAGGGGCTGGGCTGCCTCTGGCTCCGTGGGCACTGCTGCTTGACTAGTGGTCTCCGCAGCTGGAAACCAACTCCAAACGTCTTCTCCTTCACAAGAAGGCTGATTTTGCATAGATAGATCTAGTTTTTAATGGCCCTATCAACCCACTCTTAGCCTAGAGCTAGGTAAAGACCCACCAAGGGGCTATCTCGAAACAGCACAACACGCGCTTCTAGGAGCTGCATTCTGCAAAGGGAAACTGGGCTCAGGGAACAAACCTCAGCCCCAATGCGGCTATGCTCAGGTTCCCAGCGCTTGCCTAGTTCTCACCTAGCCCTCGGCTCCCCATAGGGCCAAGGAATGGCTGGGCTGCCTCTGGCTCCGTGGGCACTCCTTCTTGGCTGGAGGTCTCCGCAGCTGGAAACCAACTCCAAACGTCTTCTCCTTCGCGGAGAAGGCTGATGTGGCCTGAAGAAGCCCTGTGTGCACTGGCCCTAGCAACCCACTCCTAGCCAGCTCGGGAGGGCCCCACCTAGGGCCTAGCTCCGAAACGGCCCAAAACGGGCTTGTAGGAGCTACATTCTGCAAAGGGGAACTGGGATCGGGGAACAACCCTCAGCCCCAATGCGGCTTGGCTCAGGATACCAGCGCTTGCCTACTTCTCACCTAGCTCTCGGCTCCCCATAGGGCCAAGAATGGCTGGGCTGCCTCGGGCTCCGTGGGCACTGCTGCTTGGCTGGTGGTCTCTGCAGCTGGAAACCAACTCCAAACGTCTTCTCCATCGCGGAGAAGGCTAATGTGGCCTGAAGAAGACCTGTGTGCACTGGCCCTAGCAACCCACCCCTAGCCAGCTCGGGAGGGCCCCACCTAGGTCCTAGCTCCGAAACGGCACAAAACACGCTTCTAGGAGCTGCATTCTGAAAAGGGAAACTGGCTTCGGGGATCCAACCTCAGCCCCAATGCGGCTTGGCTCAGGATCCCAGCGCTTGCCTTGTTCTCACCTAGGCCTCGGCTCACCCTAGGGCCAATGAGGCGCTGAGCTGCCTCTGGCTCCGTGGGCACTGCTGCTTGGCTGGAGGTCTCCGCAGCTGGAAACCAACTCCAAACGTCTTCTCCTTCGCGGAGAAGGCTGATGTGGCCTGAAGAAGCCCTGTGTGCACTGGCCATAGCAACCCACCCCTAGCCACCTCGGGAAGGCCCCACCTAGGGCCTAGCTCCGAAACGGCCCAAAACGCGCTTGTAGGAGCTGCATTCTGCCAAGGGGAACTGGGCTCGGGGAACAAACCTCAGCCCCCATGCGGCTTGGCTCAGGATCCCAGCGCTTGCCTAGTTCTCACCTAGCCCTCGGCTCCCCCTAGGGCCCAGGAGAGTCTGGGCTGCCTCTGGCTCCGTGGGCACTGCTGCTTGGCTGGTGGTCTCCGCAGCTGGAAACCAACTCCAAACGTGCTCTCCTTCCCGGAGAAGCCTGATGTGGGCTGAAGAAGCCCTGTGTGCACTGGCCCTAGCAACCCACCCCTAGCCAGCTCGGGAGGGCCCCACCTAGGGCCTAGCTCCGAAGCGGCCCTAAACGCGCTTGTAGGAGCTGCATTCTGCAAAGGGAAACTGGGCTCGGGGAACAAACCTCAGCCCCAATGCGGCTTGGCTCAGGATCGCAGCGCTTGCCTAGTTCTCACCTAGCCCTTGGCTCCCCATAGGGCCAAGGAGGGTCTGGGCTGTCTCTGGCTCCTTGGGCACTGCTGCTTGGCTGGTGGTCTCCGCAGCTGGAAACCAACTCCAAACGTCTTCTCCTTCGCGGAGAAGGCTGATGTGGCCTGAAGAAGCCCTGTGTGCACTGGCCCTAGCAACCCACCCATACCCAGCTCGGGAGGGCCCCACATAGGGCCTAGCTTGGAAACGGCCCAAATCGCGCTTGTAGGAGCTGCATTGTGCAAAGGGAAACTGGGCTCGGGAACAAACCTCAGCCCCAATGCGGCTTGGCTCAGGATCCCAGCGCTTGCCTACTTCTCACCTAGCCCTCGGCTCCCCATAGGGCCAAGGAGGGGCAATGCTGCCTCGGGCTCTGTGGGCACTGCTGCTTGGCTTATGGGCTCCGAAGCTGGAAACCAACTCCAAACGTCTTCTCCTTCGCGGAGAAGGCTGATTTGGCCTGATGAAGCCCTGTGTGAACTGGCCCTAGCAACCCACCCATAGCCAGCTCAAGAGGACCCCACCTAGGGCCTAGCTCCGAAACGGCCCAAAACGCGCTTGTAGGAGCTGCATTCTGCAAAGGGAAACTGGGCTCGGGGAACAAACCTCAGCCCCAATGCGGCTTGGCTCAGGATCCCAGCGCTTGCCTAGTTCTCACCTGGGCCTCGGCTCCCAATAGGGTCAAGGAGGGGCTGGGCTGCCTCAGGCTCCTTGGGCACTGCTGCTTGGCTGGTGGTCTCCGCAGCTGGAAACCAACTCCAAACATCTTCTCCTTCCCGGAGAAGGCTGATATGGCCTGATAAGCCCTGTGTGCAATGGCCGTAGCAACCCAGCCCTAGCCAGCTCGGGAGGGCCCCACCTAGGGCCTAGCTCCGAAACGGCCCAAACCGCGCTTGTTGGAGCTGCATTCTGCAAAGGGAACTTGGGCTCGGGGAACAAACCTCAGCCCCCCTGCGGCTTGGCTCAGGATCCCAGCGCTTGCCTAGTTCTCACCTAGGCCTCGGCTCCCAATAGGGCCAAGGAGGGTCTGGGCTGCCTCGGGCTCCGTGGGCACTGCTGCTTGGCTGGTGGTCTCCGCAGCTGGAAACCAACTCCAAACGTCTTCTCCTTCGCGGAGAAGGCTGATGTGGCCTGAAGAAGCCCTGTGTGCACTGGCCCTAGCAACCCACCCCTAGCCAGCTAGGGAGGGCCCCACCTAGGGCCTAGCTCCGAAACGGCCGAAAACGCGCTTGTGTGAGCTGCATTCTGCAAAGGGGTACTGGGCTCAGGGAGCAAACCTCAGCCCCAATGGGGCTTGGCTCAGGATCCCAGCGCTTGCCTAGTTCTCACCTAGGCCTCGGCTCCCCATAGGGCCAAGGAGGGGCTGGGCTGCCTAGGGCTCCATGGGCACTGCTGCTTGGCTGGTGGTCTCCGCAGCTGGAAACCAACTCCAAACGTCTTCTCCTTCGCGGAGAAGGCTGATGTGGCCTGAAGAAGCCCTGTGTGCACTGGCCCTAGCAACCCACCCCTAGCCAGCTCGGGATGGCCCCATCAAGGCCCGGCTCCGAAACGGCCCAAAACGCGCTTGTGTGAGCTGCATTCTGCAAAGGGAAACTGGGCTCGGGGAACAAACCTCAGCCCCCATGCGGCTTGGCTCAGGATCCCAGCGCTTGCCTACTTCTCACCTAGCCCTCGGCTCCCCATAGGGCTGAGTAGGGGCTGGGCTGCCTCTGGGTCCGTGGGCACTGCTGCTTGGCTGGTGGTCTCCGCAGCTGGAAACCAACTCCAAACGTCTTCTCCTTCACAAGAAGGCTGATTTTGCATAGATAGATCTAGTTTTTAATGGCCCTATCAACCCACTCTTAGCCTAGAGCTAGGTAAAGACCCACCAAGGGGCTATCTCGAAACAGCACAACACGCGCCTCTAGGAGCTGCATTCTGCAAAGGGAAACTGGGCTCAGGGAACAAACCTCAGCCCCAATGCGGCTATGCTCAGGTTCCCAGCGCTTGCCTAGTTCTCACCTAGCCCTCGGCTCCCCATAGGGCCAAGGAATGGCTGGGCTGCCTCTGGCTCCGTGGGCACTCCTTCTTGGCTGGAGGTCTCCGCAGCTGGAAACCAACTCCAAACGTCTTCTCCTTCGCGGAGAAGGCTGATGTGGCCTGAAGAAGCCCTGTGTGCACTGGCCCTAGCAACCCACTCCTAGCCAGCTCGGGAGGGCCCCACCTAGGGCCTAGCTCCGAAACGGCCCAAAACGGGCTTGTAGGAGCTACATTCTGCAAAGGGGAACTGGGATCGGGGAACAACCCTCAGCCCCAATGCGGCTTGGCTCAGGATACCAGCGCTTGCCTACTTCTCACCTAGCTCTCGGCTCCCCATAGGGCCAAGAATGGCTGGGCTGCCTCGGGCTCCGTGGGCACTGCTGCTTGGCTGGTGGTCTCTGCAGCTGGAAACCAACTCCAAACGTCTTCTCCATCGCGGAGAAGGCTAATGTGGCCTGAAGAAGACCTGTGTGCACTGGCCCTAGCAACCCACCCCTAGCCAGCTCGGGAGGGCCCCACCTAGGTCCTAGCTCCGAAACGGCACAAAACACGCTTCTAGGAGCTGCATTCTGAAAAGGGAAACTGGCTTCGGGGATCCAACCTCAGCCCCAATGCGGCTTGGCTCAGGATCCCAGCGCTTGCCTTGTTCTCACCTAGGCCTCGGCTCACCCTAGGGCCAATGAGGCGCTGAGCTGCCTCTGGCTCCGTGGGCACTGCTGCTTGGCAGGAGATCTCCGCAGCTGGAAACCAACTCCAAACGTCTTCTCCTTCGCGGAGAAGGCTGATGTGGCCTGAAGAAGCCCTGTGTGCACTGGCCATAGCAACCCACCCCTAGCCACCTCGGGAAGGCCCCACCTAGGGCCTAGCTCCGAAACGGACCAAAACGCGCTTGTAGGAGCTGCATTCTGCCAAGGGGAACTGGGCTCGGGGAACAAACCTCAGCCCCCATGCGGCTTGGCTCAGGATCCCAGCGCTTGCCTAGTTCTCACCTAGGCCTCGGCTCCCCCTAGGGCCCAGGAGAGTCTGGGCTGCCTCTGGCTCCGTGGGCACTGCTGCTTGGCTGGTGGTCTCCGCAGCTGGAAACCAACTCCAAACGTGCTCTCCTTCCCGGAGAAGCCTGATGTGGGCTGAAGAAGCCCTGTGTGCACTGGCCCTAGCAACCCACCCCTAGCCAGCTCGGGAGGGCCCCACCTAGGGCCTAGCTCCGAAGCGGCCCTAAACGCGCTTGTAGGAGCTGCATTCTGCAAAGGGAAACTGGGCTCGGGGAACAAACCTCAGCCCCAATGCGGCTTGGCTCAGGATCGCAGCGCTTGCCTAGTTCTCACCTAGCCCTTGGCTCCCCATAGGGCCAAGGAGGGTCTGGGCTGTCTCTGGCTCCTTGGGCACTGCTGCTTGGCTGGTGGTCTCCGCAGCTGGAAACCAACTCCAAACGTCTTCTCCTTCGCGGAGAAGGCTGATGTGGCCTGAAGAAGCCCTGTGTGCACTGGCCCTAGCAACCCACCCATAGCCAGCTCGGGAGGGCCCCACATAGGGCCTAGCTTGGAAACGGCCCAAATCGCGCTTGTAGGAGCTGCATTCTGCAAAGGGAAACTGGGCTCGGGGAACAAACCTCAGCCCCCATGCGGCTTGGCTCAGGATCGCAGCGCTTGCCTAGTTCTCACCTAGCCCTCGGTTCCCCATAGTGCCAAGGAGGGGCTGGGCTGCCTCTGGCTCCGTGGGCACTGCTGCTTGGCTGGTGGTCTCCGCAGCTGGAAACCAACTCCAAACGTCTTCTCCTTCGCGTAGAAGGCTGATGTGGGCTGAAGAAGCCCTGTGTGCACTGGCCCTAGCAACCCACGTCTAGCCAGCTCGGGAGGGCCCCAGGTAGGGCCTAGCTCCGAAACGGCAAAAAACGCGCTTGTAGGAGCTGCATTCTGCAAAGGGAAACTGGGCTCGGGGAACAAACTTCAGCCCCAATGCGGCTTGGCTCAGGATGGCAGCGCTTGCCTAGTTCACACCTAGACCTCAGCTCCCCATAGGGCCAAGGAGGGTCTGCGCTGTCTCGGGCTCCGTGGGCACTGCTGCTTGGCTGGTGGTCTCCGCAGCTGGAAACCAACTCCAAACGTCTTCTCCTTCACGGAGAAGGCTGATGTCGCCTGAAGAAGCCCTGTGTGCACTGGCCCTAGCAACCCACCCATAGCCACCTCGGGAGGGCCCCACCTAGGGCTTAGCTCCGAAACGGCCCAAAACACGCTTGTAGGAGCTGCATTCTGCAAAGGGAAACTGGGCTCCTGGAGGAAACCTCAGCCCCAATGCGGCTTGGCTCAGGATCCCAGCGCTTGCCAACTTCTCACCTAGCCCTCGGCTCCCCATAGGGCCAAGGAGGGGCTGGGCTGCCTCTGGCTCCGTGGGCACTGCTGCTTGACTAGTGGTCTCCGCAGCTGGAAACCAACTCCAAACGTCTTCTCCTTCGCGGAGAAGGCTGATGTGGCCTGAAGAAGCCCTGTGTGCAGTGGCCCTAGCATCCCACCCCTAGCCAGTTCGGGAGGGCCCCACCTAGGGCCTAGCTCCGAATCGGCCCAAAACGCGCTTGTAGGAGCTGCATTCTGCAAAGGGAAACTGGGCTCGGGGAACAAACCTCAGCCCCAATGCGGCTTGGCTCAGGATCCCATCGCCTGCCTAGGTCTCACCTAGCCCTCGGCTCCCCATAGGGCCAAGGAGGGGCTGGGCTGCCTCTGGCTCCGTGGGCACTGCTGCTTGGCTGGTGGGCTCCGCAGCTGGAAACCAACTCCAAACGTCTTCTCCTTCCCGGAGAAGGCTGATGTGGCCTGAAGAAGCCCTGTGTGCACTGGCCCTAGCAACCCACCCATAGCCAGCTCGGGAGGGCCCCACCTAGGGCCTTGCTCCGAAGCGGACCAAAACGCGCTTGTGTGAGCTGCATTCTGCAAAGGGAAACTGGGCTCAGGGAACAAACCTCAGCCCCAATGTGGCTTGGCTCAGGATCCCAGCGCTTGCCTAGTTCTCACCTAGGCCTCGGCTCCCCATAGGGCCAAGGAGGGGCTGGGCTGCCTAGGGCTCCATGGGCACTGCTGCTTGGCTGGTGGTCTCCGCAGCTGGAAACCAACTCCAAACGTCTTCTCCTTCGCGGAGAAGGCTGATGTGGCCTGAAGAAGCCCTGTGTGCACTGGCCCTAGCAACCCACCCCTAGCCAGCTCGGGAGGGCCCCATCAAGGCCCGGCTCCGAAACGGCCCAAAACGCGCTTGTGTGAGCTGCATTCTGCAAAGGGAAACTGGGCTCGGGGAACAAACCTCAGCCCCCATGCGGCTTGGCTCAGGATCCCAGCGCTTGCCTACTTCTCACCTAGCCCTCGGCTCCCCATAGGGCTGAGTAGGGGCTGGGCTGCCTCTGGGTCCGTGGGCACTGCTGCTTGGCTGGTGGTCTCCGCAGCTGGAAACCAACTCCAAACGTCTTCTCCTTCACAAGAAGGATGATTTTGCATAGATAGATCTAGTTTTTAATGGCCCTATCAACCCACTCTTAGCCTAGAGCTAGGGAAAGACCCACCAAGGGGCTATCTCGAAACAGCACAACACGCGCTTCTAGGAGCTGCATTCTGCAAAGGGAAACTGGGCTCAGGGAACAAACCTCAGCCCCAATGCGGCTATGCTCAGGTTCCCAGCGCTTGCCTAGTTCTCACCTAGCCCTCGGCTCCCCATTGGGCCAAGGAATGGCTGGGCTGCCTCTGGCTCCGTGGGCACTCCTGCTTGGCTGGAGGTCTCCGCAGCTGGAAACCAACTCCAAACGTCTTCTCCTTCGCGGAGAAGGCTGATGTGGCCTGAAGAAGCCCTGTGTGCACTGGCCCTAGCAACCCACCACTAGCCAGCTCGGGATGGCCCCAGGTAGAGCCTTGCTCCGAAACGGCCCAAAACGCGCTTGTAGGAGCTGCATTCTGCAAAGGGAAACTGGGCTCGGGGAACAAACCTCAGCCCCAATGCGGCTTGGCTCAGGATCGCAGCGCTTGCCTAGTTCTCAACTAGGCCTATGCTCCCCATAATGCCAAGGAGGGGCTGGGCTGCCTCGGGCTCCGTGGGCACTGCTGCTTGGCTGGTGGTCTCCGCAGCTGGAAACCAACTCCAAATGTCTTCTCCTTCGCGGAGAAGGCTGATGTGGCACGAAGAAGCCCTGTGTGCACGGGCCCTAGCAACCCACCCCTAGCCAGCTCGGGAGGGACCCACCTAGGGCCTAGCTCCGAAACGGCACAAAACGCTCTTGTAGGAGCTGCATTCTGCAAGGGGAAACTGGGCTCGGGGAAAAAACCTCAGCGCCAATGCGGCTTGGTTCAGCATCTCAGCGCTTGCCGAGTTCTCACCTAGTCCTAGGATCCCCATACGGCCAATGTGGGGCTGGGCTGCCTCTGGCTCCGTGGGCACTGCTGCTTGGCTGGTGGTCTCCGCAGCTGGAAACCAACTCCAAACGTCTTCTCCTTCGCGGAGAAGGCTGATGTGGCCTGAAGAAGCCCTGTGTGCACTGGCCCTAGCAACCCACCCATAGCCAGCTCGGGAGGGCCCCACCTAGGGCCTAGCTCCGAAGCGGCCCAAAACGCGCTTGTAGGAGCTGCATTCTGCAAAGGGAAACTGGGCTCGGGGAACAAACCTCAGCCCCAATGCGGCTTGGCTCAGGATCCCATCGCCTGCCTAGGTCTCACCTAGCCCTCGGCTCCCCATAGGGCCAAGGAGGGGCTGGGCTGCCTCTGGCTCCGTGGGCACTGCTGCTTGGCTGGTGGTCTCCGCAGCTGGAAACCAACTCCAAACGTCTTCTCCTTCGCGGAGAAGGCTGATGTGGCCTGAAGAAGCCCTGTGTGCACTGGCCCTAGCAAACCACCCATAGCCAGCTCGGGAGGGCCCCACCTATGGTAGCTCCGAAACGGCACAAAACGCGCTTGTAGGAGCTGAATTCTGCAAAGGGAAACTGGGCTCGGGGACAAACCTCAGCCCCAATGCGGCTTGGCTCAGGATCGCAGCGCTTGCCTAGTTCTCAACTAGGCCTATGCTCCCCATAATGCCAAGGAGGGGCTGGGCTGCCTCGGGCTCCGTGGGCACTGCTGCTTGGCTGGTGGTCTCCGCAGCTGGAAACCAACTCCAAACGTCTTCTCCTTCGCGGAGAAGGCTGATGTGGCACGAAGAAGCCCTGTGTGCACGGGCCCTAGCAACCAACACCTAGCCAGCACGGGAGGGACCCACCTAGGGCCTAGCTCCGAAACGGCACAAAACGCTCTTGTAGGAGCTGCATTCTGCAAGGGGAAACTGGGCTCGGGGAAAAAACCTCAGCCCCAATGCGGCTTGGTTCAGCATCTCAGCGCTTGCCGAGTTCTCACCTAGTCCTAGGATCCCCATACGGCCAATGTGGGGCTGGGCTGCCTCTGGCTCCGTGGGCACTGCTGCTTGGCTGGTGGTCTCCGCAGCTGGAAACCAACTCCTATCGTCTTCGACTTTGCCGAGAAGGCTGATGTGGCCTGAAGAAGCCCTGTGTGCACTGGCCCTAGCAACCCACCCCTAGCCAGCTCGGGAGGGCCCCACCTAGGGCCTAGCTCCGAAACGGCCCAAAACGGGCTTGTAGGAGCTACATTCTGCAAAGGGGAACTGGGATCGGGGAACAACCCTCAGCCCCAATGCGGCTTGGCTCAGGATACCAGCGCTTGCCTACTTCTCTCCTAGCTCTCGGCTCCCCATAGGGCCAAGAATGGCTGGGCTGCCTCGGGCTCCGTGGGCACTGCTGCTTGGCTGGTGGTCTCTGCAGCTGGAAACCAACTCCAAACGTCTTCTCCATCGCGGAGAAGGCTAATGTGGCCTGAAGAAGACCTGTGTGCACTGGCCCTAGCAACCCACCCCTAGCCAGCTCGGGAGGGCGCCACCTAGGTCCTAGCTCCGAAACGGCCCAAAACACGCTTCTAGGAGCTGCATTCTGAAAAGGGAAACTGGATTCGGGGATCCAACCTCAGCCCCAATGCGGCTTGGCTCAGGATCCCAGCGCTTGCCTTGTTCTCACCTAGGCCTCGGCTCACCCTAGGGCCAATGAGGCGCTGAGCTGCCTCTGGCTCCGTGGGCACTGCTGCTTGGCTGGAGGTCTCCGCAGCTGGAAACCAACTCCAAACGTCTTCTCCTTCGCGGAGAAGGCTGATGTGGCCTGAAGAAGCCCTGTGTGCACTGGCCATAGCAACCCACCCCTAGCCACCTCGGGAAGGCCCCACCTAGGGCCTAGCTCCGAAACGGCCCAAAACGCGCTTGTAGGAGCTGCATTCTGCCAAGGGGAACTGGGCTCGGGGAAAAAACCTCAGCCCCCATGCGGCTTGGCTCAGGATCCCAGCGCTTGCCTAGTTCTCACCTAGCCCTCGGCTCCCCCTAGGGCCCAGGAGAGTCTGGGCTGCCTCTGGCTCCGTGGGCACTGCTGCTTGGCTGGAGGTCTCCGCAGCTGGAAACCAACTCCAAACGTGCTCTCCTTCCCGGAGAAGCCTGATGTGGGCTGAAGAAGCCCTGTGTGCACTGGCCCTAGCAACCCACCCCTAGCCAGCTCGGGAGGGCCCCACCTAGGGCCTAGCTCCGAAGCGGCCCAAAACGCGCTTGTAGGAGCTGCATTCTGCAAAGGGAAACTGGGCTCGGGGAACAAACCTCAGCCCCAATGCGGCTTGGCTCAGGATCGCAGCGCTTGCCTAGTTCTCACCTAGCCCTCGGCTCCCCATAGGGTCAAGGAATGGCTGGGCTGTCTCTGGCTCCTTGGGCACTGCTGCTTGGCTGGTGGTCTCCGCAGCTGGAAACCAACTCCAAACGTCTTCTTCTTCGCGGAGAAGGCTGATGTGGCCTGAAGAAGCCCTGTGTGCACTGGCCCTAGCAACCCACCCATAGCCAGCTCGGGAGGGCCCCATATAGGGCCTAGCTTGGAAACGGCCCAAAACGCGCTTGTAGGAGCTGCATTCTGCAAAGGGAAACTGGGCTCGGGAACAAACCTCAGCCCCAATGCGGCTTGGCTCAGGATCCCAGCGCTTGCCTACTTCTCACCTAGCCCTCGGCTCCCCATAGGGCCAAGGAGGGGCAATGCTGCCTCGGGCTCTGTGGGCACTGCTGCTTGGCTTATGGGCTCCGAAGCTGGAAACCAACTCCAAACGTCTTCTCCTTCGTGGAGAAGGCTGATGTGGCCTGAAGAAGCCCTGTGTGCACTGGCCCTAGCAACCCACCCCTAGCCAGCTCGGGCGGGACCCACCTAGGGCCTAGCTCCGAAACGGCCCAAAACGCGCTTGTAGGAGCTGCATTCTGCAAAGGGAAACTGGCCTCGGGGAACAAACCTCAGCCCCCATGCGGCTTGGCTCAGGATCCCAGCGCTTGCCTAGTTCTCAACTAGGCCTATGCTCCCCATAATGCCAAGGAGGGGCTGGGCTGCCTCGGGCTCCGTGGGCACTGCTGCTTGGCTGGTGGTCTCCGCAGCTGGAAACCAACTCCAAACGTCTTCTCCTTCGCGGAGAAGGCTGATGTGGCCCGAAGAAGCTCTGTGTGCACTGGCCCTAGCAACCCACCCCTAGCCAGCTCGGGCGGGACCCACCTAGGGCTTAGCTCCGAAACGGCACCAAACGCTCTTGTAGGAGCTGCATTCTGCAAAGGGAAACTGGGCTCGGGGAACAAACCTCAGCCCCCATGAGGCTTGGCTCAGGATCTCAGCGCTTGCCTAGTTCTCACCTAGGCCTAGGCTCCCCATAGGGCCAAGGAATGGCTGGGCTGCCTCGGGCTCCGTGGGCACTGCTGCTTGGCTGGTGGTCTCCGCAGCTGGAAACCAACTCCAAATGTCTTCTCCTTCGCGGAGAAGGCTGATGTGGCCTGAAGAAGCCCTGTGTGCACTGGCCCTAGCAACCCACCCATAGCCAGCTCGGGAGGGCCCCACCTAGGGCCTAGCTCCGAAACGGCACAAAACGCGCTTGTAGGAGCTGAATTCTGCAAAGGGAAACTGGGCTCGGGGAACAAACCTCAGCCCCCATGCGGCTTGGCTCAGGATCCCAGCGCTTGCCTAGTTCTCACCTAGCCCTCGGTTCCCCATAGGGCCAAGGAGGGGCTGGGCTGCCTCCGGCTCCGTGGGCACTGCTGCTTGGCTGGTGGTCTCCGCAGCTGGAAACCAACTCCAAACGTCTTCTCCTTCGCGGAGAAGGCTGATTTGGGCTGAAGAAGCCCTGTGTGCACTGGCCCTGGCAACCCACCCCTAGTCAGCTCGGGAGGGCCCCACCTAGGGCCTAGCTCCGAAACGGCCCAAAACGCGCTTGTTGGAGCTGCATTCTGCAAAGGGAAACTGGGCTCGGGGAACAAACCTCAGCCCCAATGCGGCTTGGCTCAGGATCGCAGCGCTTGCCTACTTCTAACCCAGCCCTCGGCTCCCCATAGGGCCAAGGAGGGGCTGGGCTGCCTCTGGCTCCGTGGGCGGTGCTGCTTGGCTGGTGGACTCCGCAGCTGGAAACCAACTCCAAACGTCTTCTCCTTCGCGGAGAAGGCTGATGTGGGCTGAAGAAGCCCTGTGTGAACTGGCCCTAGCCACCCACCCCTACCCAGCTCGGGAGGGCCTCAGGTAGGGCCTAGCTCCGAAACGGCCCAAAACGCGCTTGTAGGAGCTGCATTCTGCAAAGGGAAACTGGGCTCGGGGAACAAACCTCAGCCCCAATGCGGCTTGGCTCAGGATCCCAGCGCTTGCCTAGTTCTCAACTAGGCCTCGGCTCCCCATAGGGCCAAGTAGGGGCTGGGCTGCCTCCGGCTCCGTGGGCACTGCTGCTTGGCTGGTGGTCTCCGCAGATGGAAACCAACTCCAAACGTGTTCTCCTTCGCGGAGAAGGCTGATGTGGGCTGAAGAGGCCCTGTGTGCACTGGCCCTACCAACCCACCCATTCCCTGCTCGGGAGGTGCCCTCCTAGTGCCTAGCTCCGAAACGGCCAAAAACGCGCTTGTAGGAGCTGCATTCTTCAAAGGGAAACTGGGCTCGGGTAACAAACCTCAGCCCAAATGCGGCTTGGCTCAGGATCCCAGCGCTTGCCTAGTTCTCCTCTAGTCCTCGGCTCCCCATAGGGCCAAGGAGGGGCTGGGCTACCTCGGGCTCCGTGGGCACTGCTGCTTGGCTGGTGGTCTCCGCAGCTGGAAACCAACTCCAAACGTCTTCTCCTTCGCGGAGAAGGCTGATGTGGCCTGAAGAAGCCCTGTGTGCCCTGGCCCTAGAAACACACCCCTAGCCAGCTCGGTATGGCCCCATCAAGGGCCTAGCTCCGAAACGGCCCAAAACGCGCTTGTAGGAGCTGCATTCTGCCAAGGGGAACTGGGCTCCGGGAACAAACCTCAGCCCCCATGCGGCTTGGCTCAGGATCCCAGCGCTTGCCTACTTCTCACCTAGCCCTCGGCTCCCCATAGGGCCAAGGAGGGGCTGGGCTGCCTCTGGCTCCGTGGGCACTGCTGCTTGTCTGGTGGTCTCCGCAGCTGGAAACCAACTCCAAACGTGCTCTCCTTCCCGGAGAAGCCTGATGTGGGCTGAAGAAGCCCTGTGTGCACTAGCCCTAGCAACCCACCCCTAGCCAGCTCGGGAGGGCCCCACCTAGGGCCTAGCTGCGAAGCGGCCCAAAACGCGCTTGTAGGAGCTGCATTCTGCAAA
This sequence comes from Sus scrofa, assembly GCF_054392235.1. Classification (NCBI taxonomy): domain Eukaryota; kingdom Metazoa; phylum Chordata; class Mammalia; order Artiodactyla; family Suidae; genus Sus; species Sus scrofa. Next base: position 51,757,391 of record NC_139385.1, on the reverse strand, counting down.
GGGAAACTGGGCTCAGGGAACAAACCTCAGCCCCAATGTGGCGTGGCTCAGGATCGCAGCGCTTGCCTAGTTCTCACCTAGCCCTCGGCTCCCCATAGGGCCAAGGAATGGCTGGGCTGCCTCTGGCTCCGTGGGCACTGCTGCTTGGCTGGTGGTCTCCGCAGATGGAAACCAACTCCAAACGTCTTCTCCTTCACGGAGAAGGCTGATGTCGCCTGAAGAAGCCCTGTGTGCACTGGCCCTAGCAACCCACCCCTAGCCAGCTCGGGAGGGCCCCACCTAGGGCCTAGCTACGAAACGGCCCAAAACGCGCTTGTAGGAGCTGCATTCTGCAAAGGGAAACTGGGCTCGGGGAACAAACCTCAGCCCCCATGCGGCTTGGCTCAGGATCGCAGCGCTTGCCTAGTTCTCACCTAGCCCTTGGCTCCCCCTAGGGCCCAGGAGGGTCTGGGCTGCCTCTGGCTCCTTGGGCACTGCTGCTTGGCTGGTGGTCTCCGCAGCTGGAAACCAACTCCAAACGTCTTCTCCTTCGCGGAGAAGGCTGATGTGGCCTGAAGAATCCCTGTGTGCACTGGCCCTAGCAACCCACCCATAGCCAGCTCGGGAGGGCCCCACATAGGGCCTAGCTTGGAAACGGCCCAAATCGCGCTTGTAGGAGCTGCATTGTGCAAAGGGAAACTGGGCTCGGGAACAAACCTCAGCCCCAATGCGGCTTGGCGCAGGATCCCAGCGCTTGCCTACTTCTCACCTAGCCCTCGGCTCCCCATAGGGCCAAGGAGGGGCTGGGCTGCCTCGGGCTCCGTGGGCACTGCTGCTTGGCTGGTGGTCTCCGCAGCTGGAAACCAACTCCAAACGTCTTCTCCTTCGCAGAGAAGGCTGATGTGGCCTGAAGAAGCCCTGTGTGCACTGGCCCTAGCAACCCACCCCTATCCAGCTCAGGAGGGCCCCACCTAGGGCCTAGCTCCTAAACGGCCCAAAACGCGCTTCTAGGAGCTGCATTCTGCAAAGGGAAACTGGTCTTGGGGAACAAACCTCAGCCCCCATGCGGCTTGGCTCAGGATCGCAGCGCTTGCCTAGTTCTCACCTAGGCCTCGGCTCCCCATAGGGCCAAGGAGGGGCTGGGCTGCCTCGGGCTCCGTGGGCACTGCTGCTTGGCTGGTGGTCTCCGCAGCTGGAAACCAACTCCAAACGTCTTCTCCATCACGGAGAAGGCTAATGTGGCCTGAAGAAGACCTGTGTGCACTGGCCCTAGCAACCCACGTCTAGCCAGCTCGGGAGGGCCCCACCTATGGCCTAGCTCCGAAACGGCCCAAAACGCGCTTGTAGGAGCTGCATTCTGCAAAGGGAAACTGGGCTCGGGGAACAAACTTCAGCCCCAATGCGGCTTGGCTCAGGATGGCAGCGCTTGCCTAGTTCTCACCTAGCCCTAGGCTCCCCATAGGGCCAAGGAGTGGCTGGGCTGTCTCTGGCTCCTTTGGCACTGCTGCTTGGCTGGTGGTCTCCGCAGCTGGAAACCAACTCCAAACGTCTTCTCCTTTGTGGAGAAGGCTGATGTGGCCTGAAGAAGCCCTGTGTGCACTGGCCCTAGCAACCCACCCCTAGCCAGCTCGGGAGGGCCCCACCTAGGGCCTAGCTCCGAAACGGCCCAAAACGCGCTTGTAGGAGCTGCATTCTGCAAAGGGAAACTGGGCTCGGGGACAAACCTCAGCCCCCATGCGGCTTGGCTCAGAATCCCAGCGCTTGCCTACTTCTCACCTAGCCCTCGGCTCCCCATAGGGCCAAGGAGGGGCTGGGCTGCCTGGGGCTCCGTGGGCACTGCTGCTTGGCTGGTGGTCTCCGCAGCTGGAAACCAACTCCAAACGTCTTCGCCTTCGCGGAGAAGGCTGATGTGGGCTGAAGAAGCCCTGTGTGCACTGGCCCTAGCAACCCACGTCTAGCCAGCTCGGGAGGGCCCCAACTAGGGCCTAGCTCCGAAGCGGCCCAAAACGCGCTTGTAGGAGCTGCATTCTGCAAAGGGAAGCTGTGCTCAGGGAACAAACCTCAGCCCCAAAGTGGCTTGGCTCAGGATCGCAGCGCTTGCCTAGTTCTCAACTAGCCCTCGGCTCCCCATAAGGCCACGGAGGGGCTGGGCTGCCTCGGGCTCCGTGGGCACTGCTGCTTGGCTGGTGGTCTCCGCAGCTGGAAACCAACTCCAAACGTCTTCTCCTTCGCAGAGAAGGCTGATGTGGCCTGAAGAAGCCCTGTGTGCACTGGCCCTAGCAACCCACCCGTAGCCAGCTCGGGAGGGCCCCACCTAGGGCCTAGCTCCGAAACGGCCCAAAACACGCTTGTAGGAGCTGCATTCTGCAAAGGGAAACTGGGCTAGGGGAACAAACCTCAGCCCCAATTCGGCTTGGCTCAGGATCCCAGCGCTTGCCTAGTTCTCACCTAGGCCTCGGCTCCCCATAGGGCCAAGGAGGGGCTGGGCTGCCTCGGGCTCCGTGGGCACTGCTGCTTGGCTGGTGGTCTCCGCACCTGGAAACCAACTCCAAACGAATTCTCCTTCCCGGAGAAGGCTGATGTGGCCTGAAGAAGCCCTGTGTGCACTGGCCCTAGCAACCCACCCCTATCCAGCTCAGGAGGGCCCCAACTAGGGCCTAGCTCCGAAAAGGCCCAAAACGCGCTTCTAGGAGCTGCATTCTGCAAAGGGAAACTGGGCTTGGGGAACAAACCTCAGCCCCCATGCGGCTTGGCTCAGGATCGCAGCGCTTGCCTAGTTCTCACCTAGCCCTCGGCTCCCCCTAGGGCCTGGGAGAGTCTGGGCTGCCTCGGCTCCCTGGGCACTGCTGCTTGGCTGGTGGTCTCCGCAGCTGGAAACCAACTCCAAACGTCTTCTCCATCGCGGAGAAGGCTGATGTGGCCTGAAGAAGACCTGTGTGCACTGGCCCTAGCAACCCACCCCTAGCCAGCTCGGGAGGGCCCCACCTAGGGCCTAGCTCCGAAACGGCCCAAAACGCGCTTCTAGGAGCTGCATTCTGAAAAGGGAAACTGGCTTCGGGGATCCCACCTCAGCCCCAATGCGGCTTGGCTCACGATCCCAGCGCTTGCCTTGTTCTCACCTAGGCCTCGGCTCACCCTAGGGCCAAGGAGGCGCTGAGCTGCCTCTGGCTCCGTGGGCACTGCTGCTTGGCTGGTGGTCTCCGCAGCTGGAAACCAACTCCAAACGTCTTCTCCTTCGCGGAGAAGGCTGATGTGGCCTGAAGAAGCCCTGTGTGCACTGGCCATAGCAACCCACCCCTAGCCACCTCGGGAAGGCCCCACCTAGGGCCTAGCTCCGAAAAGGCCCAAAACGCGCTTGTAGGAGCTGCATTCTGCCAAGGGGAACTAGCCTCGGGGAACAAACCTCAGCCCCCATGCGGCTTGTCTCAGGATCCCAGCGCTTGCCTAGTTCTCACCCAGCCCTCGGCTCCCCATAGGGCCAAGGAGGGGCTGGGCTGCCTCTGGCTCCGTGGGCACTGCTGCTTGGCTGGTGGTCTCCGCAGCTGGAAACCAACTCCAAACGTCTTCGCCTTCGCGGAGAAGGCTGATGTGGGCTGAAGAAGCCCTGTGTGCACTGGCCCTAGCAACCCACCCCTAGCCAGCTCGGGAGGGCCCCACGTAGGGCCTAGCTCCGAAGCGGCCCAAAACGCGCTTGTAGGAGCTGCATTCTGCAAAGGGAAACTGAGCTCAGGGAACAAACCTCAGCCCCAATGTGGCTTGGCTCAGGATCGCAGCGCTTGCCTAGTTCTTACCTAGGCCTCGGCTCCCCATAGGGCCAAGGAATGGCTGGGCTCCCTCTGGCTCCGTGGGCACTGCTGCTTGGCTGGTGGTCTCCGCAGATGGAAACCAACTCCAAACGTCTTCTCCTTCGCGGAGAAGGCTGATGTGGGCTGAAGAAGCCCTGTGTGCACTGGCCCTAGCAACCCACCCCTAGCCAGCTCGGGAGGGCCCCACCTAGGGCCTAGCTCCGAATCGGCCAAAAACACGCTTGTAGGAGGTGCATTCTGAAAAGGGAAACTGGGCTCGGGGAACAAACCTCAGCCCCAATGCGGCTTGGCTCAGGATCGCAGCGCTTGCCTAGTTCTCACCTAGCCCTTGGCTCCCCGTAGGGCCCAGGAGGGTCTGGGCTGCCTCTGGCTCCTTGGGCACTGCTGCTTGGCTGGTGGTCTCCGCAGCTGGAAACCAACTCCAAACGTCTTCTCCTTAGCGGAGAAGGCTGATGTGGCCTGAAGAATCCCTGTGTGCACTGGCCCTAGCAACCCACCCATAGCCAGCTCGGGAGGGCCCCACATAGGGCCTAGCTTGGAAACGGCCCAAATCGCGCTTGTAGGAGCTGCATTGTGCAAAGGGAAACTGGGCTCGGGAACAAACCTCAGCCCCAATGCGGCTTGGCTCAGGATCCCAGCGCTTGCCTACTTCTCACCTAGCCCTCGGCTCCCCATAGGGCCAAGGAGGGTCTATGCTGCCTCGGGCTCTGTGGGCACTGCTGCTTGGCTTATGGGCTCCGAAGCTGGAAACCAACTCCAAACGTCTTCTCCTTCGCGGAGAAGGCTGATGTGGCCTGAAGAAGCCCTATGTGCACTGAACCTAGCAACCCACCCCTAGCCAGCTCGGGAGGGCCCCACCTAGTGCCTAGCTCCGAAGCGGCCCAAAACGCGCTTGTAGGAGCTGCATTCTGCAAAGGGAAACTGGGCTCAGGGAACAAACCTCAGCCCCAATGTGGCTTGGCTCAGAATCGCAGCGCTTGCCTAGTTCTCACCTAGCCCTCGGCTCCCGATAGGGCCAAGGACTGGCTGGGCTGCCTCTGGCTCCGTGGGCACTGCTGCTTGGCTGGTGGTCTCCGCAGCGGGAAACCAACTCCAAACGTCTTCTCCTTCGCGGAGAAGGCTGATGTGGCCTGAAGAAGCCCTGTGTGCACTGGCCCTAGCAACCCACCCCTAGCCAGCTCGGGATGGCCCCAGGTAGGGCCTTGCTCCGAAACGGCCCAAAACGCGCTTGTAGGAGCTGCATTCTGCAAAGGGAAACTGGCCTCGGGGAACAAACCTCAGCCCCCATGCGGCTTGGCTCAGGATCGCAGCGCTTGCCTAGTTCTCAACAAGGCCTATGCTCCCCATAATGCCAAGGAGGGGCTGGGCTGCCTCGGGCTCCGTGGGCACTGCTGCTTGGCTGGTGGTCTCCGCAGCTGGAAACCAACTCCAAATGTCTTCTCCATCTCGGAGAAGGCTGATGTTGCCTGAAGAAGCCCTGTGTGCCCTGGCCCTAGCAACCCACCCATAGCCTGCTCGGGAGGGCCCCACCTAGGGCCTAGCTCCGAAACGGCCCAAAACACGCTTGTAGGAGCTGCATTCTGCAAAGGGAAACTGGGCTCGGGGAACAAACCTCAGCCCCAATTCGGCTTGGCTCAGGATCCCAGCGCTTGCCTAGTTCTCACCTAGGCCTCGGCTCCCCATAGGGCCAAGGAGGGGCTGGGCTGCCTCTGGCTCCGTGGGCACTGCTGCTTGGCTGGTGGTCTCCGCAGCTGGAAACCAACTCCAAACGTCTTCTCCTTCGTGGAGAAGGCTGATGTGGCCTGAAGAAGACCTGTGTGCACTGGCCCTAGCAACCCACCCCTAGCCAGCTCGGGAGGGCCCCACCTCGGGCCTAGCTGCGAAACGGCCCAAAACGCGCCTCTAGGAGCTGCATTCTGGAAAGGGAAACTGGCTTCGGGGATCCCACCTCAGCCCCAATGCGGCTTGGCTCAGGATCCCAGCGCTTGCCTTGTTCTCACCTAGGCCTCGGCTCACCCTAGGGCCAAGGAGTCGCTGAGCTGCCTCGGGCTCCGTGGGCACTGCTGCTTGGCTGGTGGTCTCCGCAGCTGGAAACCAACTCCAAACGTCTTCTCCTTCGCGGAGAAGGCTGATGTGGCCTGAAGAAGCCCTGTGTGCACTGGCCATAGCAACCCACCCCTAGCCACCTCGGGAAGGCCCCACCTAGGGCCTAGCTCCGAAAAGGCCCAAAACGCGCTTGTAGGAGCTGCATTCTGCCAAGGGGAACTGGGCTCGGGGAACAAACCTCATCCCCCATGCGGCTTGGCTCAGGATCCCAGCGCTTGCCTAGTTCTCACCTAGCCCTCGGCTCCCCCTAGGGCCCAGGAGAGTCTGGGCTACCTCTGGCTCCGTGGGCACTGCTGCTTGGCTGGTGGTCTCTGCAGCTGGAAACCAACTCCAAACGTGCTCTCCTTCCCGGAGAAGGCTGATGTGGGCTGAAGAAGCCCTGTGTGCACTGGCCCTAGCAACCCACCTGTAGCCAGCTCGGGAGGGCCCCACCTAGGGCCTAGCTCCGAAGCGGCCAAAAACACGCTTGTAGGAGCTGCATTCTGAAAAGGGAAACTGGGCTCGGGGAACAAACCTCAGCCCCAATGCGGCTTGGCTCAGGATCGCAGCGCTTGCCTAGTTCTTACCTAGCCCTCGGCTCCCCATAGGTCCAAGGAATGGCTGGGCTCCCTCTGGCTCCGTGGGCACTGCTGCTTGGCTGGTGGTCTCCGCAGATGGAAACCAACTCCAAACGTCTTCTCCTTCGCGGAGAAGGCTGATGTGGCCTGAAGAAGCCCTGTGTGCACTGGCCCTAGCAACCCACCCTTAGCCAGCTCGGGAGGGCCCCACCTAGGGCCTAGCTCCGAATCGGCCAAAAACACGCTTGTAGGAGCTGCATTCTGAAAAGGGAAACTGGGCTCGGGGAACAAACCTCAGCCCCCATGCGGCTTGGCTCAGGATCGCAGCGCTTGCCTAGTTCTCACCTAGCCCTTGGCTCCCCCTAGGGCCCAGGAGGGTCTGGGCTGCCTCTGGCTCCTTGGGCACTGCTGCTTGGCTGGTGGTCTCCGCAGCTGGAAACCAACTCCAAACGTCTTCTCCTTCGCGGAGAAGGCTGATGTGGCCTGAAGAAGCCCTGTGTGCACTGAACCTATCAACCCACCCCTAGCCAGCTCGGGAGGGCCCCACCTAGTGCCTAGCTCCGAAGCGGCCCAAAACGCGCTTGAAGGAGCTGCATTCTGCAAAGGGAAACTGGGCTCAGGGAACAAACCTCAGCCCCAATGTGGCTTGGCTCAGAATCGCAGCGCTTGCCTAGTTCTCACCTAGCCCTCGGCTCCCGATAGGGCCAAGGACTGGCTGGGCTGCCTCTGGCTCCGTGGGCACTGCTGCTTGGCTGGTGGTCTCCGCAGCTGGAAACCAACTCCAAACGTCTTCTCCTTCGCGGAGAAGGCTGATGTGGCCTGAAGAAGCCCTGTGTGCACTGGCCCTAGCAACCCACCCCTAGCCAGCTCGGGATGGCCCCAGGTAGGGCCTTGCTCCGAAACGGCAAAAAACGCGCTTGTAGGAGCTGCATTCTGCAAAGGGAAACTGGGCTGGGGGAACAAACTTCAGCCCCAATGCGGCTTGGCTCAGGATGGCAGCGCTTGCCTAGTTCTCACCTAGCCCTCAGCTCCCCATAGGGCCTAGGAGGGTCTGGGCTGTCTCTGGCTCCGTGGGCACTGCTGCTTGGCTGGTGGTCTCCGCAGCTGGAAACCAACTCCAAACGTCTTCTCCTTCGCGGAGAAGGCTGATGTGGCCTGAAGAAGCCCTGTGTGCACTGGTCCTAGCAACCCACCCCTAGCCAGCTCGGGAGGGCCCCACCTAGGGCCTAGCTCCGAAACGGCCCAAAACGCGCTTGTAGGAGCTGCATTCTGCAAAGGGAAACTGGGCTCGGGGAACAAACCTCAGCCCCAATGCGGCTTGGCTCAGGATCCCAGCGCTTGCCTAGTTCTCAACTAGCCCTCGGCTCCCCATAAGGCCAAGGAGGGGCTGGGCTGCCTCGGGCTCCGTGGGCACTGCTGCTTGGCTGGTGGTCTCCGCAGCTGGAAACCAACTCCAAACGTCTTCTCCTTCGCGGAGAAGGCTGATGTGGCCTGAAGAAGCCCTGTGTGCACTGGCCCTAGCAACCCACCCCTAGCCAGCTCGGGAGGGCCCCACCTAGGGCCTAGCTCCGAAACGGCCCAAAACGCGCTTGTAGGAGCTGCATTCTGCAAAGGGAAACTGGGCTCGGGGAATGAACCTCAGCCCCAATTCGGCTTGGCTCAGGATCCCAGCGCTTGCCTAGTTCTCACCTAGGCCTCGGCTCACCATAGGGCCAAGGAGGGGCTGGGCTGCCTCTGGCTCCGTGGGCACGGCTGCTTGGCTGGTGGTCTCCGCAGCTGGAAACCAACTCCAAACGAATTCTACTTCCCGGAGAAGGCTGATGTGGCCTGAAGAAGCCCTGTGTGCACTGGCCCTAGCAACCCACCCCTATCCAGCTCAGGAGGGCCCCACCTAGGGCCTAGCTCCGAAAAGGCCCAAAACGCGCTTCTAGGAGCTGCATTCTGCAAAGGGAAACTGGGCTTGGGGAACAAACCTCAGCCCCCATGCGGCTTGGCTCAGGATCGCATCGCTTGCCTAGTTCTCACCTAGCCCTCGGCTCCCCCTAGGGCCCAGGAGAGTCTGGGCTGCCTCTGGCTCCGTGGGCACTGCTGCTTGGCTGGTGGTCTCCGCAGCTGGAAACCAACTCCAAACGTCTTCTCCATCGTGGAGAAGGCTAATGTGGCCTGAAGAAGACCTGTGTGCAGTGGCCCTAGCAACCCACGTCTAGCCAGCTCGGGAGGGCCCCAACTAGGGCCTAGCTCCGAAACGGCCCAAAACGCGCTTGTAGGAGCTGCATTCTGCAAAGGGAAACTGGGCTCGGGGAACAAACTTCAGCCCCAATGCGGCTTGGCTCAGGATGGCAGCGCTTGCCTAGTTCTCACCTAGCCCTCGGCTCCCCATAGGGCCAAGGAGGGTCTGGGCTGTCTCTGGCTCCTTGGGCACTGCTGCTTGGCTGGTGGTCTCCGCAGCTGGAAACCAACTCCAAACGTCTTCTCCTTCGTGGAGAAGGCTGATGTGGCCTGAAGAAGCCCTGTGTGCACTGGCCCTAGCAACCCACCTCTAGCCAGATCGGGAGGGCCCCACCTAGGGCCTAACTCCGAAACGGCCCAAAACGCGCTTGTAGGAGCTGCATTCTGCAAAGGGAAACTGGGCTCGGGGACAAACCTCAGCCCCAATGCGGCTTGGCTCAGGATCCCAGCGCTTGCCTACTTCTCACCTAGCCCTCGGCTCCCCATAGGGCCAAGGAGGGGCTGGGCTGCCTCGGGCTCCGTGGGCACTGCTGCTTGGCTGGTGGTCTCCGCAGCTGGAAACCAACTCCAAACGTCTTCTCCTTCGCGGAGAAGGCTGATGTGGCCTGAAGAAGCCCTGTGTGCACTGGCCCTAGCAACCCACCCATAGCCAGCTGGGGAGGGCCCCAACTAGGGCCTAGCTCCGAAGCGGCCCAAAACGCGCTTGTAGGAGCTGCATTCTGCAAAGGGAAACTGGGCTCAGGGAACAAACCTCAGCCCCCATGCGGCTTGGCTCAGATTCGCAGCGCTTGCCTAGTTCTCAACTAGCCCTCGGCTCCCCATAAGGCCACGGAGGGGCTGGGCTGCCTCGGGCTCCGTGGGCACTGCTGCTTGGCTGGTGGTCTCCGCAGCTGGAAACCAACTCCAAACGTCTTCTCCTTCGCAGAGAAGGCTGATGTGACCTGAAGAAGCCCTGTGTGCACTGGCCCTAGCAACCCACCCGTAGCCAGCTCGGGAGGGCCCCACCTAGGGCCTAGCTCCGAAACGGCCCAAAACACGCTTGTAGGAGCTGCATTCTGCAAAGGGAAACTGGGCTCGGGGAACAAACCTCAGCCCCAATGCGGCTTGGCTCAGGATCCCAGCGCTTGCCTAGGTCTCACCTTGGCCTCGGCTCCCCATAGGGCCAAGGAGGGGCTGGGCTGCCTCGGGCTCCGTGGGCACTGCTGCTTGGCTGGTGGTCTCCGCAGCTGGAAACCAACTCCAAACGAATTCTCCTTCCCGGAGAAGGCTGATGTGGCCTGAAGAAGCCCTGTGTGCACTGGCCCTAGCAACCCACCCCTATCCAGCTCAGGAGGTCCCCACCTAGGGCCTAGCTCCGTAAAGGCCCAAAACGCGCTTCTAGGAGCTGCATTCTGCAAAGGGAAACTGGGCTTGGGGAACAAACCTCAGCCCCCATGCGGCTTGGCTCAGGATCGCAGCGCTTGCCTAGTTCTCACCTAGCCCTTGGGTCCCCATAGGGCCAAGGAGGGGCTGGGCTGCCTCGGGCTCCGTGGGCACTGCTGCTTGGCTGGTGGGCTCCGCAGCTGGAAACCAACTCCAAACGTCTTCTCCTTCGCGGAGAAGGCTGATGTGGCCTGAAGAAGCCCTGTGTGCACTGGCCCTAGCAACCCACCCCTAGCCAGATCGGGCGGGCCCCACCTATGGCCTAGCTCCGAAACGGCCGAAAACACGCTTGTAGGAGCTGCATTCTGCAAAGGGAAACTGGGCTCGGGTAACAAACCTCAGCCCCAATGCGGCTTGGCTCAGGATCCCAGCGATTGCCTAGTTCTCTTCTAGGCCTCGGCTCCCCATAGGGCCAAGGAGGGGCTGGGCTGCCTCGGGCTCCGTGGGCACTGCTGCTTGGCTGGTGGTCTCCGCAGCTGGAAACCAACTCCAAACGTCTTCTCCTTCGCGGAGAAGGCTGATGTGGCCCGAAGAAGCCCTGTGTGCCCTGGCCCTAGAAACACACCCCTAGCCAGCTCGGGATGGCCCCATCAAGGGCCTAGCTCCGAAACGGCCCAAAACGCGCTTGTGTGAGCTGCATTCTGCAAAGGGAAACTGGGCTCGGGGAACAAACCTCAGCCCCCATGCGGCTTGGCTCAGGATCCCAGCGCTTGCCTACTTCTCACCTAGCCCTTGGGTCCCCATAGGGCCCCGGAGGGGCTGGGCTGCCTCGGGCTCCCTGGGCACTGCTGCTTGGCTGGTGGGCTCCGCAGCTGGAAACCAACTCCAAACGTCTTCTCCTTCGCGGAGAAGGCTGATGTGGCCTGAAGAAGCCCTGTGTGCCCTGGCCCTAGCAACCCACCCCTAGCCAGATCGGGAGGGCCCCACCTATGGCCTAGCTCCGAAACGGCCGAAAACACGCTTGTAGGAGCTGCATTCTGCAAAGGGAAACTGGGCTCGGGGAACAAACCTCAGCGCCCATGCGGCTTGGCTCAGGATCCCAGCGCTTGCCTAGTTCTCACCTAGCCTTCGGCTCCCCATAGGGCCAAGGAGGGGCTGGGCTGCCTCGGGCTCCGTGGGCACTGCTGCTTGGCTGGTGGTCTCCGCAGCGGGAAACCAACTCCAAACGTCTTCTCCTTCGCGGAGAAGGCTGATGTGGCCTGAAGAAGCCCTGTGTGCACTGGCCCTAGCAACCCACCCCTAGCCAGCTCAGAAGGGCCCCAACTAGGGCCTAGCTCCGAAACGGCCCAAAACTCGCGTGTAGGAGCTGCATTCTGCAAAGGGAAACTGGGCTCGGGGAACCAACCTCAGCCCCCATGTGGCTTGGCTCAGGATCCCAGCGCTTGCCTAGTTCTCACCTAGCCCTCGGCTCCCCATAGGGCCAAGGAGGGGCTGGGCTGCCTCTGGCTCCGTGGGCACTGATGCTTGGCTGTTGGTCTCCGCAGCTGGAAACCAACTCCAAACGTGCTCTCCTTCCCGGAGAAGGCTGATGTGGCCTGAAGAAGCCCTGTGTGCACTGGCCCTAGCAACCCACCCCTAGCCAGCTCGGGAGCGCCCCACCTAGGGCCTTGCTCCGAAACGGCCCAAAACGCGCTTGTAGGAGCTGCATTCTTCAAAGGGAAACTGGGCTCGGGGAACAAACCTCAGCCCCCATGCGGCTTGGCTCAGGATCTCAGCGCTTGCCTAGTTCTCCTCTGGGACTCGGCTCCCCATAAGGCCAAGGAGGGTCTGGGCTGCCTCGGGCTCCGAGGGCACTGCTGCTTGGCTGGTGGTCTCCGCAGCTGGAAACCAACTCCAAATGTCTTCTCCTTCGCGGAGAAGGCTGATGTGGCCTGAAGAAGCCCTGTGTGCACTGGCCCTAGCAACCCACTCCTAGCCAGCTCGGGAGTGCCTCACCTATGGCCTAGCTCCGAAACGGCACAAATCGCGCTTGTAGGAGCTGCATTCTGCAAAGGGAAACTGGGCTCGGGGAACAAACCTCAGCCCCCATGCGGCTTGGCTCAGGATCAAAGCGCTTGCCTAGTTCTCACCTAGCCCTCGGCTCCCCATAGGGCCAAGGAGGGGCTGGGCTGCCTCTGGCTCCGTGGGCACTGCTGCTTGGCTGGTGGTCTCCGCAGCTGGAAACCAACTCCAAACGTCTTCTCCTTCGCGGAGAAGGCTGATGTGGCCTGAAGAAGCCCTGTGTGCACTGGCCCTAGCAACCCACCCCTAGCCAGCTCTGGAGGGCCCCATCAAGGCCCGGCTCCGAAACGGCCCACAACGCGCTTGTGTGAGCTGCATTCTGCAAAGGGAAACTGGGCTCGGGGAACAAACCTCAGCCCCAATGCGGCTTGGCTCAGGATCCCAGCGCTTGTCAACTTCTCACCTAGCCCTCGTCTCCCCATAGGGCCAAGGAGGGGCTGGGCTGCCTCGGGCTCCGTGGGCACTGCTGCTTGGCTGGTGGTCTCCGCAGCTGGAAACCAACTCCAAACGTCTTCTCCTTCGCGGAGAAGGCTGATGTGGCCTGAAGAAGCCCTGTGTGCACTGGCCATAGCAACCCACCCATAGCCAGTTCGGGAGGGCCCCACCTAGGGCCTAGCTCGGAATCGGCCAAAAACGCGCTTGTAGGAGCTGCATTCTGAAAAGGGAAACTGGGCTCGGGGAACAAACCTCAGCCCCAATGCGGCTTGGCTCAGGATCCCAGCGCTTGCCTAGTTCTCACCTAGCCCTCGGCTCCCCCTAGGGCCCAGGAGGGGCTGGGCTGCCTCGGGCACCGTGGGCACTGCTGCTTGGCTGGTGGTCTCCGCAGCTGGAAACCAACACCAAACGAATTCTCCTTCCCGGAGAAGGCTGATGTCGCCTGAAGAAGCCCTGTGTGCACTGGCCCTAGCAACCCACCCTTATCCAGCTCAGGAGGGCCCCACCTAGGGCCTAGCTCCGAAAAGGCCCAAAACGCGCTTCTAGGAGCTGCATTCTGCAAAGGGAAACTGGGCTTGGGGAACAAACCTCAGCCCCCATGCGGCTTGGCTCAGGATCACAGCTCTTGCCTAGTTCTCACCTAGCCCTCGGCTCCCCATAGGGCCAAGGAGGGGCTGGGCTGCCTCTGGCTCCGTGGGCACTGCTGCTTGGCTGGTGGTCTCCGCAGCTGGAAACCAACTCCAAACGTCTTCTCCTTCGCGGAGAAGGCTGATGTGGCCTGAAGAAGCCCTGTGTGCACTGGCCCTAGCAACCCACCCCTAGCCAGCTCGGGAGGGATCCACCTAGGGCCTAGCTCCGAAACGGCCCAAAACGCGCTTCTAGGAGCTGCATTCTGCAAAGGGAAACTGGGCTCGGGGAACAAACCTCAGCCCCAATGCGGCTTGGCTCAGGATCCCAGCGCTTGCCTAGTTCTCAAGTAGGCCTCGGCTCCCCATAGGGCCAAGGAGGGGCTGGGCTGCCTCCGGCTCCGTGGGCACTGCTGCTTGGCTGGTGGTCTCCGCAGCTGGAAACCAACTCCAAACGTCTTCTCCTTCGCGGAGAAGGCTGATGTGGGCTGAAGAAGCCCTGTGTGCACTGGCCCTACCAACCCACCCATTCCCTGCTCGGGAGGTGCCCTCCTAGTGCCTAGCTCCGAAACGGCCAAAAACGCGCTTGTAGGAGCTGCATTCTGCAAAGGGAAACTGGGCTCGGGGAACAATCCTCAGCCCCATTGCTGCTTGGCTCAGGATTGCACCGCTTGCCTAGATCTCACCTAGCCCTCGGATCCCCATTGGGCCAAGGAGGGGCTGGGCTGCCTCTGGCTCCGTGGGCACTGCTGCTTGGCTGGTGGTCTCCGCAGCTGGAAACCAACTCCAAACGTCTTCTCCTTCGCGGAGAAGGCTGATGTGGCCTGAAGAAGCCCTGTGTGCACTGGCCCTAGCAACCCACCCCTAGCCAGCTCGGGAGGGCCCCACCTAGGGCCTAGCTCCGAAACGGCCCAAAACGCGCTTGTAGGAGCTGCATTCTTCAAAGGGAAACTGGGCTCGGGGAACAAACCTCAGCCCCAATGCGGCTTGGCTCAGGATCGCAGCGCTTGCCTAGTTCTCACCTAGCCCTCGGCTGCCCCTAGGGCCCAGGAGGGTCTGGGCTGCCTCTGGCTCCTTGGGCACTGCTGCTTGGCTGGTGGTCTCCACAGCTGGAAACCAACTCCTAAGGTCTTCTCCTTCGCGGAGAAGGCTGATGTGCCCTGAAGAAGCCCTGTGTGCACTGGCCCTAGCAACCCACACATAGCCAGCTCGGGAGGGCCCCACCTAGGGCCTAGCTTGGAAACGGCCCAAAACGCGCTTGTAGGAGCTGCATTCTGCAAAGGGAAACTGGGCTCGGGGAACAAACCTCAGCCCCCATGCGGCTTGGCTCAGGATCGCAGCGCTTGCCTAGTTCTCACCTAGCCCTCGGTTGACCCTAGGGCCAAGGAGGGGCTGAGCTGCCTCCGGCTCCGTGGGCACTGCTGCTTGGCTGGTGGTCTCCGCAGCTGGAAACCAACTCCAAACGTCTTCTCCTTCGCGGAGAAGGCTGATGTGGCCTGAAGAAGCCCTGTGTGCACTGGCCCTAGCAACCCACCCCTAGCCAGCTCGGGAGGGCCCCACCTAGGGCCTAGCTCCGAAACGGCCCAAAACGCGCTTGTAGGAGCTGCATTCTGCAAAGGGAAACTGTGCTCGGGGAACAAACCTCAGCCCCAATGCGGCTTGGCTCAGGATCCCAGGGCTTGCCTAGTTCTCACCTAGGCCTCGGCTCCCCATAGGGCCAAGGAGGGGCTGGGCTGCCTCCGGCTCCATGGGCACTGCTGCTTGGCTGGTGGTCTCCGAAGCTGGAAACCAACTCCAAACATCTTCTCCTTCGCGGAGAAGGCTGATGTGGCCTGAAGACGCCCTGTGTGCACTGGCCCTAGCAACCCACCCCTAGCCAGCTCGGGAGGGCCCCACCTAGGGCCTAGCTCCGAAACGGCCCAAAACGCGCTTGTAGGAGCTGCATTCTGTAAAGGGAAACTGGGCTCGGGGAACAAACCTCAGCCCCAATGCGGCGTGGCTCAGGATCCCAGCGCCTGCCTAGTTCTCACCTAGCCCTCGGCTCCCCATAGGGCCAAGGAGGGGCTGGGCTGCCTCTGGCTCCGTGGGCACTGCTGCTTGGCTGGTGGTCTCCGCAGCTGGAAACCAACTCCAAACGTCTTCTCCTTCGCGGAGAAGGCTGATGTGGGCTGAAGAAGCCCTGTGTGAACTGGCCCTAGTAACCCACCCCTAGCCAGCTCGGGAGGGCCCCAGGTAGGGCCTAGCTCCGAAACGGCCCAAAACGCGCTTGTAGGAGCTGCATTCTGCAAAGGGAAACTGGGCTCGGGGAACAAACCTCAGCCCCAATGCGGCGTGACTCAGGATCTCAGCGCTTGCCTAGTTCTCACCTAGCCCTCGGCTCCCAATAGGTCCAAGGAGGGTCTGGGCTGTCTCTGGCTCCGTGGGCACTGCTGCTTGGCTGGTGGTCTCCGCAGCTGGAAACCAACTCCAAACTTCTTCTCCTTCGCGGAGAAGGCTGATGTGGCCTGAAGAAGCCCTGTGTGCACTGGCCCTAGCAACCCACCCCTAGCCAGCTCGGGAGGGCCCCACCTAGGGCCTAGCTCCGAAACGGCCCAAAACGCGCTTCTAGGAGCTGCATTCTGCAAAGGGAAACTGGGCTCGGGGAACAAACCTCAGCCCCAATGCGGCTTGGCTCAGGATCCCAGCGCTTGCCTAGTTCTCAACTAGGCCTCTGCTCCCCATAGGGCCAAGGAGGGGCTGGGCTGCCTCCGGCTCCGTGGGCACTGCTGCTTGGCTGGTGGTCTCCGCAGCTGGAAACCAACTCCAAACGTGCTCTCCTTCCCGGAGAAGCCTGATGTGGCCTGAAGAAGCCCTGTGTGCACTGGCCCTAGCAACCCACCCCTAGCCAGCTCAGGAGGGCCCCACCTAGGGCCTAGCTCCGAAGCGGCCCAAAACGCGCTTGTAGGAGCTGCATTCTGCAAAGGGAAACTGAGCTCAGGGAACAAACCTCAGCCCCAATGTCGCTTGGCTCAGGATCGCAGCGCTTGCCTAGTTCTTACCTAGCCCTCGGCTCCCCATAGGGCCAAGGAATGGCTGGGCTCCCTCTGGCTCCGTGGGCACTGCTGCTTGGCTGGTGGTCTCCGCAGCTGGAAACCAACTCCAAACGTCTTCTCCTTCGCGGAGAAGGCTGATGTGGGCTGAAGAAGCCCTGTGTGCACTGGCCCTACCAACCCACACCTAGCCAGCTCGGGAGGGCCCCACCTAGGGCCTAGCTCCGAAACGGCACAAAACGCGCTTGTAGGAGCTGCATTCTGCAAAGGGAAACTGGGCTCGGGGAACAAACCTCAGCCCCCATGCGGCTTGGCTCAGGATCGCAGCGCTTGCCTAGTTCTCACCTAGCCCTCGGTTCCCCATAGTGCCAAGGAGGGGCTGGGCTGCCTCTGGCTCCGTGGGCACTGCTGCTTGGCTGGTGGTCTCCGCAGCTGGAAACCAACTCCAAACGTCTTCTCCTTCGCGGAGAAGGCTGATGTGGGCTGAAGAAGCCCTGTGTGCACTGGCCCTAGCAACCCACGTCTAGCCAGCTCGGGAGGGCCCCAGGTAGGGCCTAGCTCCGAATCGGCAAAAAACGCGCTTGTAGGAGCTGCATTCTGCAAAGGGAAACTGGGCTCGGGGAACAAACCTCAGCCCCCATGCGGCTTGGCTCAGGATCGCAGCGCTTGCCTAGTTCTCACCTAGCCCTCGGTTCCCCATAGGGCCAAGGAGGGGCTGGGCTGCCTCCGGCTCCGTGGGCACTGCTGCTTGGCTGGTGGTCTCCGCAGCTGGAAACCAACTCCAAACGTCTTCTCCTTCGCGGAGAAGGCTGATGTGGGCTGAAGAAGCCCTGTGTGAACTGGCCCTAGTAACCCACCCCTAGCCAGCTCGGGAGGGCCCCACCTAGGGCCTAGCTCCGAAACGGCCCAAAACGCGCTTGTAGGAGCTGCATTCTGCAAAGGGAAACTGGGCTCGGGGAACAAACCTCAGCCCCAATGCGGCGTGGCTCAGGATCTCAGCGCTTGCCTAGTTCTCACCTAGCCCTCGGCTCCCAATAGGTCCAAGGAGGGTCTGGGCTGTCTCTGGCTCCGTGGGCACTGCTGCTTGGCTGGTGGTCTCCGCAGATGGAAACCAACTCCAAACGTCTTCTCCTTCGCGGAGAAGGCTGATTTGGGCTGAAGAAGCCCTGTGTGCACTGGCCCTAGCAACCCACCCCTAGCCAGCTCGGGAGGGCCCCACCTAGGGCCTAGCTCCGAAACGGCCCAAAACGCGCTTGTAGGAGCTGCATTCTGCAAAGGGAAACTGGGCTCGGGGAACAAACCTCAGCCCCAATGCGGCTTGGCTCAAGATCCCAGCGCTTGCCTAGTTCTCAACTAGGCCTCTGCTCCCCATAGGGCCAAGGAGGGGCTGGGCTGCCTCCGGCTCCGTGGGCACTGCTGCTTGGCTGGTGGTCTCCGCAGCTGGAAACCAACTCCAAACGTGTTCTCCTTCGCGGAGAAGGCTGATGTGGGCTGAAGAAGCCCTGTGTGCACTGGCCCTACCAACCCACCCATTCCCTGCTCGGGAGGTGCCCTCCTAGTGCGTAGCTCCGAAACGGCCAAAAACGCGCTTGTAGGAGCTGCATTCTGCCAAGGGGAACTGGGCTCGGGGAACAAACCTCAGCCCCCATGCGGCTTGGCTCAGGATCCCAGCGCTTGCCTAGTTCTCACCTAGCCCTCTGCTCCCCATAGGGCCAAGGAGGGGCTGGGCTGCCTCTGGCTCCGTGGGCACTGCTGCTTGGCTGGTGGTCTCCGCAGCTGGAAGCCAACTCCAAACGTGCTCTCCTTCCCGGAGAAGCCTGATGTGGGCTGAAGAAGCCCTGTGTGCACTAGCCCTAGCAACCCACCCCTAGCCAGCTCGGGAGGGCCCCACCTAGGCCCTAGCTGCGAAGCGGCCCAAATCGCGCTTGTAGGAGCTGCATTCTGCAAAGGGAAACTGGGCTCGGGGAACAATCCTCAGCCCCATTGCTGCTTGGCTACGGATTGCACCGCTTGCCTAGATCTCACCTAGCCCTCGGATCCCCATAGGGCCAAGGAGGGGCTGGTCTGCCTCTGGCTCCGTGGGCACTGCTGCTTGGCTGGTGGTCTCCGCAGCTGGAAACCAACTCCAAACGTCTTCTCCTTCGCGGAGAAGGCTGATGTGGCCTGAAGAAGCCCTGTGTGAACTGGCCCTAGCAACCCACCCATAGCCTGCTCGGGAGGGCCCCACCTAGGGCCTAGCTCCGAAACGGCACAAAACGCGCTTCTAGGCGCTGCATTCTGCAAAGGGAAACTGGGCTCGGGGAACAAACCCCAGCCCCAATGCGGCTTGGATCAGAATCCCAGCGCTTGCCTAGTTCTCACCTAGGCCTAGGATCCTCATAGGGCCAAGGATGGGCTGGGCTGCCTCTGGATCCGTGGGCACTGCTGCTTGGCTGGTGGTCTCCGCAGCTGGAAACCAACTCCAAATGTCTTCTCCTTCGCGGAGAAGGCTGATGTGGCCTGAAGAAGCCCTGTGTGCAATGGCCCTAGAAACCCACCCCTAGCCAGCTCGGGAGGGCCCCAGGTAGGGCCTTGCTCCGAAACGGCCCAAAACGCGCTTCTAGGAGCTGCATTCTGCAAAGGGAAACTGGGCTCGGGGAACAAACCTCAGCCCCAATGCGGCTTGGCCCAGGATCCCAGCGCTTGCCTACTTCTCACCCAGCCCTCGGCTCCCCATAGGGCCAAGGAGGGGCTGGGCTGCCTCTGGCTCCGTGGGCGGTGCTGCTTGGCTGGTGGTCTCCGCAGCTGGAAACCAACTCCAAACGTCTTCTCCTTCGCGGAGAAGGCTGATGTGGGCTGAAGAAGCCCTGTGTGCACTGGCCCTAGCAACCCACCCATAGCCAGCTCGGGAGGGCCCCAGGTAGGGCCTAGCTCCGAAACGGCCCAAAACGCGCTTGTAGGAGCTGCATTCTGCAAAGGGAAACTGGGCTCGGGGAACAAACCTCAGCCCCCATGCGGCTTGGCTCAGGATCCCAGCGCTTGCCTACTTCTCAACTAGGCCTCGGCTCCCCATAGGGCCAAGGAGGGGCTGGGCTGCCTCCGGCTCCGTGGGCACTGCTGCTTGGCTGGTGGTCTCCGCAGCTGGAAACCAACTCCAAACGTCTTCTCCTTCGCGGAGAAGGCTGATGTGGCCTGAAGAAGCCCTGTGTGCACTGGCCCTACCAACCCACCCATTCCCTGCTCGGGAGGAGCCCACCTAGTGCCTAGCTCCGAAACGGCCAAAAACGCGCTTGTAGGAGCTGCATTCTGCAAAGGGAAACTGGGCTCGGGGAACAATCCTCAGCCCCATTGCTGCTTGGCTCAGGATTGCACCGCTTGCCTAGAACTCACCTAGCCCTCGGATCCCCATAGGGCCAAGGAGGGGCTGGGCTGCCTCTGGCTCCGTGGGCACTGCTGCTTGGCTGTTGGTCTCCGCAGCTGGAAATCAACTCCAAACGTCTTCTCATTCGCGGAGAAGGCTGATGTGGCCTGAAGAAGCCCTGTGTGCACTGGCCCTAGCAACCCACCCATAGCCAGCTCGGGAGGGCCCCACCTAGGGCCTAGCTCCGAAACGGCCCAATACGCGCTTGTAGGAGCTGCATTCTGCAAAGGGAAACTGGGCTCGGGGAACAAACCTCAGCCCCAATGCGGCTTGGCTCAGGATCCCAGCGCTTGCCTACTTCTCACCTAGGTCTATGTTCCCCATAGGGCCAAGGAGGGGCTGGGCTGCTTCTCGCTCCGTGGGCACTGCTGCTTGGCTGGTGGTCTCCGCAGCTGGAAACCAACTCCAAACGAATTCTCCTTCGCGGAGAAGGCTGATGTGGCCTGAAGAAGCCCTGTGTGCACTGGCCCTAGCAACACACCCCTAGCCAGCTCGGGAGGGCCCCACCTATGGCCTAGCTCCGAAACGGCACAAAACGCGCTTCTAGGCGCTGCATTCTGCAAAGGGAAACTGGGCTCAGGGAACAAACCCCAGCCCCAATGCGGCTTGGATCAGAATCCCAGCGCTTGCCTATTTCTCACCTAGGCCTAGGATCCTCATAGGGCCAAGGATGGGCTGGGCTGCCTCTGGCTCCGTGGGCACTGCTGCTTGGCTGGTGGTCTCCGCAGCTGGAAACCAACTCCAAACGAATTCTCCTTCCCGGAGAAGGCTGATGTGGCCTGAAGAAGCCCTGTGTGCACTGGCCCTAGCAACCCACCCATAGCCAGCTCGGGAGGGCCCCACCTAGGGCCTAGCTCGGAAACGGCCCAAAACGCGCTTGTAGGAGCTGCATTCTGCAAAGGGAAACTGGGCTCGGGGAACAAACCTCAGCCCCAATGCGGCTTGGCTAGGATCCCATCGCCTGCCTAGGTCTCACCTAGCCCTCGGCTCCCCATAGGGCCAAGGAGGGGCTGGGCTGCCTCGGGCTCCGTGGGCGGTGCTGCTTGGCTGGTGGTCTCCGCAGCTGGAAACCAACTCCAAACGTGTTCTCCTTCGCGGAGAAGGCTGATGTGGGCTGAAGAAGCCCTGTGTGCACTGGCCCTACCAACCAACCCATTCCCTGCTCGGGAGGTGCCCTCCTAGTGCCTAGCTCCGAAACGGCCAAAAACGCGCTTGTAGGAGCTGCATTCTGCAAAGGGAAACTGGGCTCGGGGAACAATCCTCAGCCCCATTGCTGCTTGGCTCAGGATTGCACCGCTTGCCTAGATCTCACCTAGCCCTCGGATCCCCATAGGGCCAAGGAGGGGCTGGGCTGCCTCTGGCTCCGTGGGCACTGCTGCTTGGCTGGTGGTCTCCGCAGCTGGAAACCAACTCCAAACGTCTTCTCCTTCGCGGAGAAGGCTGATGTGGCCTGAAGAAGCCCTGTGTGAACTGGCCCTAGCAACCCACCCATAGCCTGCTCGGGAGGGCCCCACCTAGGGCCTAGCTCCGAAACGGCACAAAACGCGCTTCTAGGCGCTGCATTCTGCAAAGGGAAACTGGGCTCGGGGAACAAACCCCAGCCCCAATGCGGCTTGGATCAGAATCCCAGCACTTGCCTAGTTCTCACCTAGGCCTAGGATCCTCATAGGGCCAAGGAGGGGCTGGGCTGCCTCTGGCTCCGTGGGCACTGCTGCTTGGCTGGTGGTCTCCGCAGCTGGAAACCAACTCCAAACGTCTTCTCCTTCGCGGAGAAGGCTGATGTGGGCTGAAGAAGCCCTGTGTGCACTGGCCCTAGCAACCCACCCCTAGCCAGCTCGGGAGGGCCCCACCTAGGGCCTAGCTCCGAATCGGCACCAAACGCTCTTGTAGGAGCTGCATTCTGCAAAGGGAAACTGGGCTCGGGGAGCAAACCTCAGCCTCCATGAGGCTTGGCTCAGGATCTCAGCGCTTGCCTAGTTCTCACCTAGGCCTAGGCTCCCCATAGGGCCAAGGAATGGCTGGGCTGCCTCGGGCACCGTGGGCACTGTTGCTTGGCTGGTGGTCTCCGCAGCTGGAAACCAACTCCAAATGTCTTCTCCTTCGCGGAGAAGGCTGATGTTGCCTGAAGAAGCCCTGTGTGCACTGGCCCTAGCAACCCACCCATAGCCTGCTCGGGAGGGCCCCACCTAGGGCCTAGCTCCGAAACGGCACAAAACGCGCTTGTAGGAGCTGCATTCTGCAAAGGGAAACTGGGCTCGGGGAACAAACCTCAGCCCCCATGCGGCTTGGCTCAGGATCGCAGCGCTTGCCTAGTTCTCACCTAGCCCTCGGTTCCCCATAGTGCCAAGGAGGGGCTGGGCTGCCTCTGGCTCCGTGGGCACTGCTGCTTGGCTGGTGGTCTCCGCAGCTGGAAACCAACTCCAAACGTCTTCTCCTTCGCGGAGAAGGCTGATGTGGGCTGAAGAAGCCCTGTGTGCACTGGCCCTAGCAACCCACGTCTAGCCAGCTCGGGAGGGCCCCAGGTAGGGCCTAGCTCCCAATCGGCAAAAAACGCGCTTGTAGGAGCTGCATTCTGCAAAGGGAAACTGGGCTCGGGGAACAAACCTCAGCCCCCATGCGGCGTGGCTCAGGATCTCAGCGCTTGCCTACTTCTCACCTAGCCCTCGGCTCCCAATAGGTCCAAGGAGGGTCTGGGCTGTCTCTGGCTCCGTGGGCACTGCTGCTTGGCTGGTGGTCTCCGCAGCTGGAAACCAACTCCAAACGTCTTCTCCTTCGCGGAGAAGGCTGATGTGGGCTGAAGAAGCCCTGTGTGCACTGGCCCTAGCAACCCAACCATAGCCAGCTCGGGAGGGCCCCACCTAGGGCCTAGCTCCGAAACGGGCCAAAACGCGCTTGTAGGAGCTGCATTCTGCAAGGGGAAACTGGGCTCGGGGAACAAACCTCAGCCCCAATGCGGCTTGGCTCAGGATCCCAGCGCTTGCCAACTTCTCACCTAGCCCTCGGCTCCTCATAGGGCCAAGGAGGGGCTGGGCTATCTCTGGCTCCGTGGGCACTGCTGCTTGGCTGGTGGTCTCCGCAGCTGGAAACCAACTCCAAACGTCTTCTCCTTCGCGGAGAAGGCTGATGTGGCCTGAAGAAGCCCTGTGTGCACTGGCCCTAGCAACCCACCCCTAGCCAGTTCGGGAGGGCCCCACCTAGGGCCTAGCACCGAATCGGCCAAAAACGCGCTTGTAGGAGCTGCATTCTGCAAAGGGAAACTGGGCTCGGGGAACAAACCTCAGCCCCAATGCGGCTTGGCTCAGGATCCCAGCGCTTGCCTAGTTCTCACCTAGCCCTCGGCTCCCCCTAGGGCCCAGGAGGGTCTGGGCTGCCTCTGGCTCCGTGGGCACTGCTGCTTGGCTGGTGGTCTCCGCAGCTGGAAACCAACTCCAAACGTCTTCTCCTTCGCGAAGAAGGCTGATGTGGCCTGAAGAAGCCCTGTGTGAACTGGCCCTAGCAACCCACCCATAGCCTGCTCGGGAGGGCCCCACCTAGGGCCTAGCTCCGAAACGGCACAAAACGCCCTTCTAGGCGCTGCATTCTGCAAAGGGAAACTGGGCTCGGGGAACAAACCCCAGCCCCAATGCGGCTTGGATCAGAATCCCAGCGCTTGCCTAGTTCTCACCTAGGCCTAGGATCCTCATAGGGCCAAGGATGGGCTGGGCTGCCTCTGGCTCCGTGGGCACTGCTGCTTGGCTGGTGGTCTCCGCAGCTGGAAACCAACTCCAAATGTCTTCTCCTTCGCGGAGAAGGCTGATGTGGCCTGAAGAAGCCCTGTGTGCACTGGCCCTAGAAACCCACCCCTAGCCAGCTCGGGAGGGCCCCAGGTAGGGCCTTGCTCCGAAACGGCCCAAAACGCGCTTCTAGGAGCTGCATTCTGCAAAGGGAAACTGGGCTCGGGGAACAAACCTCAGCCCCCATGCGGCTTGGCTCAGGATCCCAGCGCTTGCCTACTTCTCACCCAGCCCTCGGCTCCCCATAGGGCCAAGGAGGGGCTGGGCTGCCTCTGGCTCCGTGGGCGGTGCTGCTTGGCTGGTGGTCTCCGCAGCTGGAAACCAACTCCAAACGTCTTCTCCTTCGCGGAGAAGGCTGATGTGGGCTGAAGAAGCCCTGTGTGCACTGGCCCTAGCAACCCACCCCTAGCCAGCTCGGGAGGGCCCCAGGTAGGGCCTAGCTCCGAAACGGCCCAAAACGCGCTTGTAGGAGCTGCATTCTGCAAAGGGAAACTGGGCTCGGGGAACAAACCTCAGCCCCCATGCGGCTTGGCTCAGGATCCCAGCGCTTGCCTAGTTCTCAACTAGGCCTCGGCTCCCCATAGGGCCAAGGAGGGGCTGGGCTGCCTCCGGCTCCGTGGGCACTGCTGCTTGGCTGGTGGTCTCCGCAGCTGGAAACCAACTCCAAACGTGTTCTCCTTCGCGGAGAAGGCTGATGTGGCCTGAAGAAGCCCTGTGTGCACTGGCCCTACCAACCCACCCATTCCCTGCTCGGGAGGAGCCCACCTAGTGCCTAGCTCCGAAACGGCCAAAAACGCGCTTGTAGGAGCTGCATTCTGCAAAGGGAAACTGGGCTCGGGGAACAATCCTCAGCCCCATTGCTACTTGGCTCAGGATTGCACCGCTTGCCTAGAACTCACCTAGCCCTCGGATCCCCATAGGGCCAAGGAGGGGCTGGGCTGCCTCTGGCTCCGTGGGCACTGCTGCTTGGCTGTTGGTCTCCGCAGCTGGAAACCAACTCCAAATGTCTTCCCCTTCGCGGAGAAGGCTGATGTGGACTGAGGAAGCCCTGTGTGCAATGGCCCTAGAAACCCAACCCTAGCCAGCTCGGGAGGGCCCCAGGTAGGGCCTTCCTCCGAAACGGCCCAAAACGCGCTTCTAGGAGCTGCATTCTGCAAAGGGAAACTGGGCTCGGGGAACAAACCTCAGCCCCAATGCTGCTTGGCTCAGGATTGCACCGCTTGCCTAGATCTCACCTAGCCCTCGGCTCCCCATAGGGCCAAGGAGGGGCTGGGCTGCCTCGGGCTCCGTGGGCACTGCTGCTTGGCTGGTGGTCTCCACAGCTGGAAACCAACTCCAAACGTCTTCTCCTTCACGGAGAAGGATGATGTGGCCTGAAGAAGCCCTGTGTGAACTGGCCCTAGCAACCCACCCATAGCCAGCTCGGGAGGGCCCCACCTAGGGCCTAGCTCCGAAACGGCACAAAACGCGCTTGTAGGAGCTGCATTCTGCAAAGGGAAACTGGGCTCGGGGAACAAACCTCAGCCCCAATGCGGCTTGGCTCAGGATCCCAGCGCTTGCCTACTTCTCACCTAGCCCTCGGCTCCCCATAGGGCCAAGGAGGGGCTGGGCTGCCTCTGGCTCCGTGGGCACTGCTGCTTGGCTGGTGGTCTCCGCAGCTGGAAACCAACTCCAAACGTCTTCTCCTTCGCGGAGAAGGCTGATGTGGCCTGAAGAAGCCCTGTGTGCACTGGCCCTAGCAACCCACCCCTAGCCAGTTCGGGAGGGCCCCACCTAGGGCCTAGCTCCGAATCGGCCAAAAACGCGCTTGTAGGAGCTGCATTCTGAAAAGGGAAACTGGGCTCGGGGAACAAACCTCAGCCCCAATGCGGCTTGGCTCAGGATCGCAGCGGTTGCCTAGTTCTCACCTAGCCCTCGGCTGCCCCTAGGGCCCAGGAGGGTCTGGGCTGCCTCGGGCTCCTTGGGCACTGCTGCTTGGCTGGTGGTCTCCGCAGCTGGAAACCAACTCCAAACGTGCTCTCCTTCCCGGAGAAGGCTGATGTGGCCTGAAGAAGCCCTGTGTGCACTGGCCCTAGCAACCCACCCATAGCCAGCTCGGGAGGGCCCCACCTAGGGCCTAGCTCGGAAACGGCCCAAAACGCGCTTGTAGGAGCTGCATTCTGCAAAGGGAAACTGGGCTCGGGGAACAAACCTCAGCCCCAATGCGGCTTGGCTCAGGATCCCATCGCCTGCCTAGGTCTCACCTAGCCCTCGGCTCCCCATAGGGCCAAGGAGGGGCTGGGCTGCCTCGGGCTCCGTGGGCACTGCTGCTTGGCTGGTGGTCTCCGCAGCTGGAAACCAACTCCAAACGTCTTCTCCTTCCCGGAGAAGGCTGATGTGGCCTGAAGAAGCCCTGTGTGCACTGGCCCTAGCAACCCACCCCTAGCCAGCTCGGGAGGGCCCCACCTAGGGCCTAGCTCCGAAGCGGACCAAAACGCGCTTGTAGGAGCTGCATTCTGCAAAGGGAAACTGGGCTCAGGGAACAAACCTCAGCCCCAATGTGGCTTGGCTCAGGATCCCAGCGCTTGCCTAGTTCTCACCTAGCCCTCGGCTCCCCATAGGGCCAAGGAATAGCTGGGCTGCCTCTGGCTCCGTGGGCACTGCTTCTTGGCTGGTGGTCTCCGCAGCTGGAAACCAACTCCAAATGTCTTCTCCTTCGCGGAGAAGGCTGATGTGGCCTGAAGAAGCCCTGTGTGCACTGGCCCTAGCAACCCACCCATAGCCAGCTCGGGAGGGCCCCACCTATGGCCTAGCTCCGAAACGGCACAAAACGCGCTTGTAGGAGCTGCATTCTGCAAAGGGAAACTGGGCTCGGGGAACAAACCTCAGCCCCCATGCGGCTTGGCTCAGGATCCCAGCGCTTGCCTAGTTCTCACCTAACCCTCGGTTCCCCATAGGGCCAAAGAGGGGCTGGGCTGCCTCCGGCTCCGTGGGCACTGCTGCTTGGCTGGTGGTCTCCGCAGCTGGAAACCAACTCCAAACGTCTTCTCCTTCTCGGAGAAGGCTGATGTGGGCTGAAGAAGCCCTGTGTGCACTGGCCCTGGCAACCCACCTCTAGCCAGCTCGGGAGGGCCCCACCTAGGGCCTAGCTCCGAAACGGCCCAAAACGTGCTTGTTGGAGCTGCATTCTGCAAAGGGAAACTGGGCTCGGGGAACAAACCTCAGCCCCAATGCGGCTTGGCTCAGGATCCCAGGGCTTGCCTAGTTCTCACCTAGGCCTCTGCTCCCCATAGGGCCAAGGAGGGGCTGCGCTGCCTCCGGCTCCATGGGCACTGCTGCTTGGCTGGTGGTCTCCGCAGCTGGAAACCACCTCCAAACGTCTTCTCCTTCGCGGAGATGGCGGATTTGGCCTGAAGAAGCCCTGTGTGCACTGGCCCCAGCAACCCACCCCTAGCCAGCTCGGGAGGGCCCCACCTAGGGCCTAGCTCCGAAACGGCACAAAACGCGCTTGTAGGAGCTGCATTCTGCAAAGGGAAACTGGGCTCGGGGAACAAACCTCAGCCCCAATGCGGCTTGGCTCAGGATCCCAGCGCTTGCCTACTTCTCACCTAGCCCTCGGCTCCCCATAGGGCCAAGGAGGGGCTGGGCTGCCTCTGGCTCCGTGGGCACTGCTGCTTGGCTGGTGGTCTCCGCAGCTGGAAACCAACTCCAAACGTCTTCTCCTTCGCGGAGAAGGCGGATTTGGCCTGAAGAAGCCCTGTGTGCACTGGCCCTACCAACCCACCCCTAGCCACCTCGGGAGGGCCCCACCTAGGGCCTAGCTCCAAAACGGCCCAAAACGCGCTTCTAGGAGCTGCATTCTGCAAAGGGAAACTGGGCTCGGGGAACAAACCTCAGCCCCAATGCGGCTTGGCTCAGGATTCCAGGGCTTGCCTAGTTCTCACCTAGGCCTCGGCTCCCCATAGGGCCAAGGAGTGGCTGGGCTGCCTCCGGCTCCGTGGGCACTGCTGCTTGGCTGGTGGTCTCCGCAGCTGGAAACCAACTCCAAACGTCTTCTCCTTCGCGGAGAAGGCGGATTTGGCCTGAAGAAGCCCTGTGTGCACTGGCCCTACCAACCCAACCATTCCCTGCTCGGGAGGTGCCCACCTAGTGCCTAGCTCCGAAACGGCCCAAAACGCGCTTGTAGGAGCTGCATTCTGCAAAGGGAAACTGGGCTCGGGGAACAAACCTCAGCCCCAATGCTGCTTGGCTCAGGATTGCACCGCTTGCCTAGATCTCACCTAGCCCTCGGCTCCCCATAGGGCCAAGGAGGGGCTGGGCTGCCTCGGGCTCCGTGGGCACTGCTGCTTGGCTGGTGGTCTCCACAGCTGGAAACCAACTCCAAACGTCTTCTCCTTCACGGAGAAGGATGATGTGGCCTGAAGAAGCCCTGTGTGAACTGGCCCTAGCAACCCACCCATAGCCAGCTCGGGAGGGCCCCACCTAGGGCCTAGCTCCGAAACGGCACAAAACGCGCTTGTAGGAGCTGCATTCTGCAAAGGGAAACTGGGCTCGGGGAACAAACCTCAGCCCCAATGCGGCTTGGCTCAGGATCCCAGCGCTTGCCTACTTCTCACCTAGCCCTCGGCTCCCCATAGGGCCAAGGAGGGGCTGGGCTGCCTCTGGCTCCGTGGGCACTGCTGCTTGGCTGGTGGTCTCCGCAGCTGGAAACCAACTCCAAACGTCTTCTCCTTCGCGGAGAAGGCTGATGTGGCCTGAAGAAGCCCTGTGTGCACTGGCCCTAGCAACCCACCCCTAGCCAGTTCGGGAGGGCCCCACCTAGGGCCTAGCTCCGAATCGGCCAAAAACGCGCTTGTAGGAGCTGCATTCTGAAAAGGGAAACTGGGCTCGGGGAACAAACCTCAGCCCCAATGCGGCTTGGCTCAGGATCGCAGCGGTTGCCTAGTTCTCACCTAGCCCTCGGCTGCCCCTAGGGCCCAGGAGGGTCTGGGCTGCCTCTGGCTCCTTGGGCACTGCTGCTTGGCTGGTGGTCTCCGCAGCTGGAAACCAACTCCAAACGTCTTCTCCTTCGCGGAGAAGGCTGATGTGGCCTGAAGAAGCCCTGTGTGCACTGGCCCTAGCAACCCACCCCTAGCCAGCTCGGGAGGGCCCCACCTAGGGCCTAGCTCGGAAACGGCCCAAAACGCGCTTGTAGGAGCTGCATTCTGCAAAGGGAAACTGGGCTCGGGGAACAAACCTCAGCCCCAATGCGGCTTGGCTCAGGATCCCATCGCCTGCCTAGGTCTCACCTAGCCCTCGGTTCCCCATAGGGCCAAGGAGGGGCTGGGCTGCCTCGGGCTCCGTGGGCACTGCTGCTTGGCTGGTGGTCTCCGCAGCTGGAAACCAACTCCAAACGTCTTCTCCTTCCCGGAGAAGGCTGATGTGGCCTGAAGAAGCCCTGTGTGCACTGGCCCTAGCAACCCAGCCCTAGCCAGCTCGTGAGGGCCCCACCTAGGGCCTAGCTCCGAAGCGGACCAAAACGCGCTTGTAGGAGCTGCATTCTGCAAAGGGAAACTGGGCTCGGGGAACAAACCTCAGCCCCAATGTGGCTTGGCTCAGGATCCCAGCGCTTGCCTAGTTCTCACCTAGCCCTCGGCTCCCCATAGGGCCAAGGAATAGCTGGGCTGCCTCTGGCTCCGTGGGCACTGCTTCTTGGCTGGTGGTCTCCGCAGCTGGAAACCAACTCCAAATGTCTTCTCCTTCTCGGAGAAGGCTGATGTGGCCTGAAGAAGCCCTGTGTGAACTGGCCCTAGCAACCCACCCATAGCCAGCTCGGGAGGGCCCCACCTAGGGCCTAGCTCCGAAACGGCACAAAACGCGCTTGTAGGAGCTGCATTCTGCAAAGGGAAACTGGGCTCGGGGAACAAACCTCAGCCCCAATGCGGCTTGGCTCAGGATCCCAGCGCTTGCCTACTTCTCACCTAGCCCTCGGCTCCCCATAGGGCCAAGGAGGGGCTGGGCTGCCTCTGGCTCCGTGGGCACTGCTGCTTGGCTGGTGGTCTCCGCAGCTGGAAACCAACTCCAAACGTCTTCTCCTTCGCGGAGAAGGCTGATGTGGCCTGAAGAAGCCCTGTGTGCACTGGCCCTAGCAACCCACCCCTAGCCAGTTCGGGAGGGCCCCACCTAGGGCCTAGCTCGGAAACGGCCCAAAACGCGCTTGTAGGAGCTGCATTCTGCAAAGGGAAACTGGGCTCGGGGAACAAACCTCAGCCCCAATGCGGCTTGGCTCAGGATCCCATCGCCTGCCTAGGTCTCACCTAGCCCTCGGTTCCCCATAGGGCCAAGGAGGGGCTGGGCTGCCTCGGGCTCCGTGGGCACTGCTGCTTGGCTGGTGGTCTCCGCAGCTGGAAACCAACTCCAAACGTCTTCTCCTTCCCGGAGAAGGCTGATGTGGCCTGAAGAAGCCCTGTGTGCACTGGCCCTAGCAACCCAGCCCTAGCCAGCTCGTGAGGGCCCCACCTAGGGCCTAGCTCCGAAGCGGACCAAAACGCGCTTGTAGGAGCTGCATTCTGTAAAGGGAAACTGGGCTCGGGGAACAAACCTCAGCCCCAATGTGGCTTGGCTCAGGATCCCAGCGCTTGCCTAGTTCTCACCTAGCCCTCGGCTCCCCATAGGGCCAAGGAATAGCTGGGCTGCCTCTGGCTCCGTGGGCACTGCTTCTTGGCTGGTGGTCTCCGCAGCTGGAAACCAACTCCAAATGTCTTCTCCTTCTCGGAGAAGGCTGATGTGGCCTGAAGAAGCCCTGTGTGCACTGGCCCTAGCAACCCAACCATAGCCAGCTCGGGAGGGCCCCACCTATAGCCTAGCTCCGAAACGGCACAAAACGCGCTTGTAGGAGCTGCATTCTGCAAAGGGAAACTGGGCTCGGGGAACAAACCTCAGCCCCAATGCGGCTTTGCTCAGGATCCCAGCGCTTGCCTAGTTCTCACCTAGGCCTCTGCTCCCCATAGGGCCAAGGAGGGGCTGCGCTGCCTCCGGCTCCGTGGGCACTGCTGCTTGGCTGGTGGTCTCCGCAGCTGGAAACCAACTCCAAACGTCTTCTCCTTCGCGGAGAAGGCGGATTTGGCCTGAAGAAGCCCTGTGTGCACTGGCCCTAGCAACCCACCCCTAGCCAGCTCGGGAGGGCCCCACCTAGGGCCTAGCTCCGAAACGGCCCAAAACGCGCTTGTTGGAGCTGCATTCTGCAAAGGGAAACTGGGTTCCGGGAACAAACCTCAGCCCCAATGTGGCTTGGCTCAGGATCCCAGCACTTGCCTACTTCTCACCTAGCCCTCGGCTCACCATAGGGCCAAGGAGGGGCTGGGCTGCCTCTGGCTCCGTGGGCACTGCTGCTTGGCTGGTGGTCTCCGCAGCTGGAAACCAACTCCAAACGTCTTCTCCTTCGCGGAGAAGGCTGATGTGGCCTGAAGAAGCCCTGTGTGCACTGGCCCTAGCAACCCACCCCTAGCCACCTCGGGAGGGCCCCACCTAGGGCCTAGCTCCAAAACGGCCCAAAACGCGCTTCTAGGAGCTGCATTCTGCAAAGGGAAACTGGGCTCGGGGAACAAACCTCAGCCCCAATGCGGCTTGGCTCAGGATTCCAGGGCTTGCCTAGTTCTCACCTAGGCCTCGGCTCCCCATAGGGCCAAGGAGTGGCTGGGCTGCCTCCGGCTCCGTGGGCACTGCTGCTTGGCTGGTGGTCTCCGCAGCTGGAAACCAACTCCAAACGTCTTCTCCTTCGCGGAGAAGGCGGATTTGGCCTGAAGAAGCCCTGTGTGCACTGGCCCTACCAACCCAACCATTCCCTGCTCGGGAGGTGCCCACCTAGTGCCTAGCTCCGAAACGGCCCAAAACGCGCTTGTAGGAGCTGCATTCTGCAAAGGGAAACTGGGCTCGGGGAACAATCCTCAGCCCCAATGCTGCTTGGCTCAGGATTGCACCGCTTGCCTAGATCTCACCTAGCCCTCGGCTCCCCATAGGGCCAAGGAGGGGCTGGGCTGCCTCGGGCTCCGTGGGCACTGCTGCTTGGCTGGTGGTCTCCACAGCTGGAAACCAACTCCAAACGTCTTCTCCTTCACGGAGAAGGATGATGTGGCCTGAAGAAGCCCTGTGTGAACTGGCCCTAGCAACCCACCCATAGCCAGCTCGGGAGGGCCCCACCTAGGGCCTAGCTCCGAAACGGCACAAAACGCGCTTGTAGGAGCTGCATTCTGCAAAGGGAAACTGGGCTCGGGGAACAAACCTCAGCCCCAATGCGGCTTGGCTCAGGATCCCAGCGCTTGCCTACTTCTCACCTAGCCCTCGGCTCCCCATAGGGCCAAGGAGGGGCTGGGCTGCCTCTGGCTCCGTGGGCACTGCTGCTTGGCTGGTGGTCTCCGCAGCTGGAAACCAACTCCAAACGTCTTCTCCTTCGCGGAGAAGGCTGATGTGGCCTGAAGAAGCCCTGTGTGCACTGGCCCTAGCAACCCACCCCTAGCCAGTTCGGGAGGGCCCCACCTAGGGCCTAGCTCCGAATCGGCCCAAAACGCGCTTGTAGGAGCTGCATTCTGCAAAGGGAAACTGGGCTCGGGGAACAAACCTCAGCCCCAATGCGGCTTGGCTCAGGATCGCAGCGGTTGCCTAGTTCTCACCTAGCCCTCGGCTGCCCCTAGGGCCCAGGAGGGTCTGGGCTGCCTCTGGCTCCTTGGGCACTGCTGCTTGGCTGGTGGTCTCCGCAGCTGGAAACCAACTCCAAACGTCTTCTCCTTCGCGGAGAAGGCTGATGTGGCCTGAAGAAGCCCTGTGTGCACTGGCCCTAGCAACCCACCCCTAGCCAGCTCGGGAGGGCCCCACCTAGGGCCTAGCTCGGAAACGGCCCAAAACGCGCTTGTAGGAGCTGCATTCTGCAAAGGGAAACTGGGCTCGGGGAACAAACCTCAGCCCCAATGCGGCTTGGCTCAGGATCCCATCGCCTGCCTAGGTCTCACCTAGCCCTCGGTTCCCCATAGGGCCAAGGAGGGGCTGGGCTGCCTCGGGCTCCGTGGGCACTGCTGCTTGGCTGGTGGTCTCCGCAGCTGGAAACCAACTCCAAACGTCTTCTCCTTCCCGGAGAAGGCTGATGTGGCCTGAAGAAGCCCTGTGTGCACTGGCCCTAGCAACCCAGCCCTAGCCAGCTCGTGAGGGCCCCACCTAGGGCCTAGCTCCGAAGCGGACCAAAACGCGCTTGTAGGAGCTGCATTCTGCAAAGGGAAACTGGGCTCGGGGAACAAACCTCAGCCCCAATGTGGCTTGGCTCAGGATCCCAGCGCTTGCCTAGTTCTCACCTAGCCCTCGGCTCCCCATAGGGCCAAGGAATAGCTGGGCTGCCTCTAGCTCCGTGGGCACTGCTTCTTGGCTGGTGGTCTCCGCAGCTGGAAACCAACTCCAAATGTCTTCTCCTTCTCGGAGAAGGCTGATGTGGCCTGAAGAAGCCCTGTGTGCACTGGCCCTAGCAACCCAACCATAGCCAGCTCGGGAGGGCCCCACCTATAGCCTAGCTCCGAAACGGCACAAAACGCGCTTGTAGGAGCTGCATTCTGCAAAGGGAAACTGGGCTCGGGGAACAAACCTCAGCCCCCATGCGGCTTGGCTCAGGATCCCAGCGCTTGCCTAGTTCTCACCTAGCCCTCGGTTCCCCATAGGGCCAAGGAGGGGCTGGGCTGCCTCCGGCTCCGTGGGCACTGCTGCTTGGCTGGTGGTCTCCGCAGCTGGAAACCAACTCCAAACGTCTTCTCCTTCGCGGAGAAGGCTGATGTGGCCTGAAGAAGCCCTGTGTGCACTGGCCCTAGCAACCCACCCATAGCCAGCTCGGGAGGGCCCCACCTAGGGCCTAGCTCGGAAACGGCCCAAAACGCGCTTGTAGGAGCTGCATTCTGCAAAGGGAAACTGGGCTCGGGGAACAAACCTCAGCCCCAATGCGGCTTGGCTCAGGATCCCATCGCCTGCCTAGGTCTCACCTAGCCCTCGGTTCCCCATAGGGCCAAGGAGGGGCTGGGCTGCCTCGGGCTCCGTGGGCACTGCTGCTTGGCTGGTGGTCTCCGCAGCTGGAAACCAACTCCAAACGTCTTCTCCTTCCCGGAGAAGGCTGATGTGGCCTGAAGAAGCCCTGTGTGCACTGGCCCTAGCAACCCAGCCCTAGCCAGCTCGTGAGGGCCCCACCTAGGGCCTAGCTCCGAAGCGGACCAAAACGCGCTTGTAGGAGCTGCATTCTGCAAAGGGAAACTGGGCTCGGGGAACAAACCTCAGCCCCAATGTGGCTTGGCTCAGGATCCCAGCGCTTGCCTAGTTCTCACCTAGCCCTCGGCTCCCCATAGGGCCAAGGAATAGCTGGGCTGCCTCTGGCTCCGTGGGCACTGCTTCTTGGCTGGTGGTCTCCGCAGCTGGAAACCAACTCCAAATGTCTTCTCCTTCTCGGAGAAGGCTGATGTGGCCTGAAGAAGCCCTGTGTGCACTGGCCCTAGCAACCCAACCATAGCCAGCTCGGGAGGGCCCCACCTATAGCCTAGCTCCGAAACGGCACAAAACGCGCTTGTAGGAGCTGCATTCTGCAAAGGGAAACTGGGCTCGGGGAACAAACCTCAGCCCCCATGCGGCTTGGCTCAGGATCCCAGCGCTTGCCTAGTTCTCAACTAGCCCTCGGTTCCCCATAGGGCCAAGGAGGGGCTGGGCTGCCTCCGGCTCCGTGGGCACTGCTGCTTGGCTGGTGGTCTCCGCAGCTGGAAACCAACTCCAAACGTCTTCTCCTTCGCGGAGAAGGCTGATGTGGCCTGAAGAAGCCCTGTGTGCAATGGCACTAGAAACCCACCCCTAGCCAGCTCGGGAGGGCCCCAGGTAGGGCCTTGCTCCGAAACGGCCCAAAACGGGCTTCTAGGAGCTGCATTCTGCAAAGGGAAACTGGGCTCGGGGAACAAACCTCAGCCCCCATGCGGCTTGGCTCAGGATCCCAGCGCTTGCCTACTTCTCACCCAGCCCTCGGCTCCCCATAGGGCCAAGGAGGGGCTGGGCTGCCTCTGGCTCCGTGGGCGGTGCTGCTTGGCTGGTGGTCTCCGCAGCTGGAAACCAACTCCAAATGTCTTCTCCTTCGCGGAGAAGGCTGATGTGGCCTGAAGAAGCCCTGTGTGCACTGGCCCTAGCAACCCACTCCTAGCCAGCTCCGGAGTGCCCCACCTATGGCCTAGCTCCGAAACGGCACAAAACGCGCTTGTAGGAGCTGCATTCTGCAAAGGGAAACTGGGCTCGGGGAACAAACCTCAGCCCCCATGCGGCTTGGCTCAGGATCGCAGCTCTTGCCTAGTTCTCACCTAATCCTCGGTTCCCCATAGGGCCAAGGAGGGGCTGGGTTGCCTCTGGCTCCGTGGGCACTGCTGCTTGGCTGGTGGTCTCCACAGCTGGAAACCAACTCCAAACGTCTTCTCCTTCGCGGAGAAGGCTGATGTGGCCTGAAGAAGCCCTGTGTGCATTGGCCCTAGCAACCCACCCCTAGCCAGCTCGGGAGGGCCCCACCTAGGGCCTAGCTCAGAATCGGCCAAAAACGCGCTTGTAGGAGCTGCATTCTGAAAAGGGAAACTGGGCTCGGGGAACAAACCTCAGCCCCAATGCGGCTTGGCTCAGGATCGCAGCGGTTGCCTAGTTCTCACCTAGCCCTCGGCTGCCCCTAGGGCCCAGGAGGGTCTGGGCTGCCTCTGGCTCCTTGGGCACTGCTGCTTGGCTGGTGGTCTCCGCAGCTGGAAACCAACTCCAAACGTCTTCTCCTTCGCGGAGAAGGCTGATGTGGCCTGAAGAAGCCCTGTGTGCACTGGCCCTAGCAACCCACCCATAGCCAGCTCGGGAGGGCCCCACCTAGGGCCTAGCTCGGAAACGGCCCAAAACGCGCTTGTAGGAGCTGCATTCTGCAAAGGGAAACTGGGCTCGGGGAACAAACCTCAGCCCCAATGCGGCTTGGCTCAGGATCCCATCGCCTGCCTAGGTCTCACCTAGCCCTCGGTTCCACATAGGGCCAAGGAGGGGCTGGGCTGCCTCGGGCTCCGTGGGCACTGCTGCTTGGCTGGTGGTCTCCGCAGCTGGAAACCAACTCCAAACGTCTTCTCCTTCCCGGAGAAGGCTGATGTGGCCTGAAGAAGCCCTGTGTGCACTGGCCCTAGCAACCCAGCCCTAGCCAGCTCGTGAGGGCCCCACCTAGGGCCTAGCTCCGAAGCGGACCAAAACGCGCTTGTAGGAGCTGCATTCTGCAAAGGGAAACTGGGCTCAGGGAACAAACCTCAGCCCCAATGTGGCTTGGCTCAGGATCCCAGCGCTTGCCTAGTTCTCACCAAGCCCTCGGCTCCCCATAGGGCCAAGGAATAGCTGGGCTGCCTCTGGCTCCGTGGGCACTGCTTCTTGGCTGGTGGTCTCCGCAGCTGGAAACCAACTCCAAATGTCTTCTCCTTCTCGGAGAAGGCTGATGTGGCCTGAAGAAGCCCTGTGTGCACTGGCCCTAGCAACCCAACCATAGCCAGCTCGGGAGGGCCCCACCTATAGCCTAGCTCCGAAACGGCACAAAACGCGCTTGTAGGAGCTGCATTCTTCAAAGGGAAACTGGGCTCGGGGAACAAACCTCAGCCCCCATGCGGCTTGGCTCAGGATCGCAGCGCTTGCCTAGATCTCACCTAGCCCTCGGATCCCCATAGGGCCAAGGAGGGGCTGGGCTGCCTCTGGCTCCGTGGGCACTGCTGCTTGGCTGGTGGTCTCCGCAGCTGGAAACCAACTCCAAACGTCTTCTCCTTTGCGGAGAAGGCTGATGTGGCCTGAAGAAGCCCTGTGTGAACTGGCCCTAGCAACCCACCCATAGCCTGCTCGGGAGGGCCCCACCTAGGGCCTAGCTCCGAAACGGCACAAAACGCGCTTCTAGGCGCTGCATTCTGCAAAGGGAAACTGGGCTCGGGGAACAAACCCCAGCCCCAATGCGGCTTGGATCAGAATCCCAGCGCTTGCCTAGTTCTCACCTAGGCCTATGATCCTCATAGGGCCAAGGATGGGCTGGGCTGCCTCTGGCTCCGTGGGCACTGCTGCTTGGCTGGTGGTCTCCACAGTTGGAAACCAACTCCAAATGTCTTCTCCTTCGCGGAGAAGGCTGATGTGGCCTGAAGAAGCCCTGTGTGCAATGGCACTAGAAACCCACCCCTAGCCAGCTCGGGAGGGCCCCAGGTAGGGCCTTGCTCCGAAACGGCCCAAAACGGGCTTCTAGGAGCTGCATTCTGCAAAGGGAAACTGGGCTCGGGGAACAAACCTCAGCCCCCATGCGGCTTGGCTCAGGATCCCAGCGCTTGCCTACTTCTCACCCAGCCCTCGGCTCCCCATAGGGCCAAGGAGGGGCTGGGCTGCCTCTGGCTCCGTGGGCGGTGCTGCTTGGCTGGTGGTCTCCGCAGCTGGAAACCAACTCCAAATGTCTTCTCCTTCGCGGAGAAGGCTGATGTGGCCTGAAAAAGCCCTGTGTGCACTGGCCCTAGCAACCCACTCCTAGCCAGCTCGGGAGTGCCCCACCTATGGCCTAGCTCGGAAACGGCCCAAAACGCGCTTGTAGGAGCTGCATTCTGCAAAGGGAAACTGGGCTCGGGGAACAAACCTCAGCCCCCATGCGGCTTGGCTCAGGATCGCAGCTCTTGCCTAGTTCTCACCTAATCCTCGGTTCCCCATAGGGCCAAGGAGGGGCTGGGTTGCCTCTGGCTCCGTGGGCACTGCTGCTTGGCTGGTGGTCTCCACAGCTGGAAACCAACTCCAAACGTCTTCTCCTTCGCGGAGAAGGCTGATGTGGCCTGAAGAAGCCCTGTGTGCACTGGCCCTAGCAACCCACCCCTAGCCAGCTCGGGAGGGCCCCACCTAGGGCCTAGCTCAGAATCGGCCAAAAACGCGCTTGTAGGAGCTGCATTCTGAAAAGGGAAACTGGGCTCGGGGAACAAACCTCAGCCCCAATGCGGCTTGGCTCAGGATCCCAGCGCTTGCCTACTTCTCACCTAGCCCTCGGCTCCCCCTAGGGCCCAGGAGGGTCTGGGCTGCCTCTGGCTCCGTGGGCACTGCTGCTTGGCTGGTGGTCTCCGCAGCTGGAAACCAACTCCAAACGTCTTCTCCTTCGCGGAGAAGGCTGATGTGGCCTGAAGAAGCCCTGTGTGCATTGGCACTAGAAACCCAAACATAGCCAGCTCGGGAGGGCCCCACCTAGGGCCTAGCTCGGAAACGGCACAAAACGCGCTTGTAGGAGCTGCATTCTGCAAAGGGAAACTGGGCTCGGGGAACAAACCTCAGCCCCAATGCGGCTTGGCTCAGGATCGCAGCTCTTGCCTAGTTCTCACCTAGCCTTCGGTTCCCCATAGGGCCAAGGAGGGGCTGGGCTGCCTCCGGCTCCGTGGGCACTGCTGCTTGGCTGGTGGTCTCCGCAGCTGGAAACCAACTCCAAACGTCTTCTCCTTCGCGGAGAAGGCTGATGTGGCCTGAAGAAGCCCTGTGTGCACTGGCCCTAGCAACCCACCCCTAGCCAGCTCCGGAGGGCCCCACCTAGGGCCTACCTCCGAAACGGCCCAAAACGCGCTTGTAGGAGCTGCATTCTGCAAAGGGGAACTGGGCTCGGGGAACAAACCTCAGCCCCAATGCGGCTTTGCTCAGGATCCCAGCGCTTGCCTAGTTCTCACCTAGGCCTCTGCTCCCCATAGGGCCAAGGAGGGGCAGGGCTGCCTCCGGCTCCGTGGGCACTGCTGCTTGGCTGGTGGTCTCCGCAGCTGGAAACCAACTCCAAACGTCTTCTCCTTCGCGGAGAAGGCTGATGTGGCCTGAAGAAGCCCTGTGTGCACTGGCCCTACCAACCCAACCATTCCCTGCTCGGGAGGTTCCCACCTAGTGCCTAGCTCCGAATCGGCCAAAAACGCGCTTGTAGGAGCTGCATTCTGCAAAGGGAAACTGGGCTCGGGGAACAAACTTCAGCCCCAATGCGGCTTGTCTCAGGATGGCACCGCTTGCCTAGTTCTCACCTAGCCCTCGGCTCCCAATAGGTCCAAGGAGGGTCTGGGCTGTCTCTGGCTCCGTGGGCACTGCTGCTTGGCTGGTGGTCTCCGCAGCTGGAAACCAACTCCAAACGTCTTCTCCTTCGCGGAGAAGGCTGATGTGGGCTGATGAAGCCCTGTGTGCACTGGCCATAGCAACCCACCCCTAGCCAGCTCGGGAGGGCCCCACCTAGGGCCTAGCTCAGAAGCGGCCCAAAACGCGCTTGTAGGAGCTGCATTCTGCAAAGGGAAACTGGGCTCAGGGAACAAACCTCAGCCCCAATGCGGCTTGGCTCAGGATCCCAGCGCTTGCCTACTTCTCACCTAGCCCTCGGCTCCCCATAGGGCCAAGGAGGGGCTGGGCTGCCTCGAGCTCCGTGGGCACTGCTGCTTGGCTGGTGGTCTCCGCAGCTGGAAACCAACTCCAAACGTCTTCTCCTTCGCGGAGAAGGCTGATGTGGCCTGAAGAAGCCCTGTGTGCACTGGCCCTAGCAACCCAACCCTAGCCAGCTCGGGAGGGCCCCACCTAGGGCCTAGCTCCGAATCGGCCAAAAACGTGCTTGTAGGAGCTGCATTCTGAAAAGGGAAACTGGGCTCGGGGAACAAACCTCAGCCCCCATGCGGCTTGGCTCAGGATCGCAGCGCTTGCCTATTTCTCACCTAGCCCTCGGCTCCCCCTAGGGCCCGGGAGAGTCTGGGCTGCCTCTGGCTCCGTGGGCACTGCTGCTTGGCTGGTGGTCTCCGCAGCTGGAAACCAACTCCAAACGTCTTCTCCTTCGCGGAGAAGGCTGATGTCGCCTGAAGAAGCCCTGTGTGCCCTGGCCTTAGAAACACACCCCTAGCCAGCTCGGGATGGCCCCATCAAGTGCCTAGCTCCGAAACGGCCCAAAACGCGCTTGTGTGAGCTGCATTCTGCACAGGGAAACTGGGCTCGGGGAACAAACCTCAGCCCCAATGCGGCTTGGCTCAGGATCCCAGCGCCTGCCTAGTTCTCACGTAGCCCTCGGCTCCCCATAGGGCCAAGGAGGGGCTGGGTTGCCTCGGGCTCCGTGGGCACTGCTGCTTGGCTGGTGGTCTCCGCAGCTGGAAACCAACTCCAAACGTGTTCTCCTTCGCGGAGAAGGCTGATGTGGCCTGAAGAAGCCCTGTGTGCACTGGCCCTAGCAACCCACCCCTAGCCAGCTCGGGAGGGCCCCACCTAGGGCCTTGCTCCGAAACGGCCCAAAACGAGCTTGTAGGAGCTGCATTCTGCAAAGGGAAAGTGGGCTAGGGGAACAAACCTCAGCCCAAATGCGGCTTGGCTCAGGATCCCAGCGCTTGCCTAGTTCTCACCTAGCCCTAGGCTCCCCATAGGGCCAAGGATGGGCTGGGCTGCCTCTGGCTCCGTGGGCACTGCTGCTTGGCTGGTGGTCTCCGCAGCTGGAAACCAACTCCAAACGTCTTCTCCTTCGCAGAGAAGGCTGATGTGGCCTGCAGAAGCCCTGTGTGTAATGGCCCTAACAACCCACCCTTAGACAGCTCGGGGGGGCCCCACCTAGGGCCTAGCTCCGAAACGGCCCAAAACGCGCTTGTAGGAGCTGCATTCTGCAAAGGGAAACTGGGCTCGGGGAACAAACTTCAGCCCCAATGCGGCTTGGCTCAGGATGGCACCGCTTGCCTCGTTCTCACCTAGCCCTCGACTCCCAATAGGTCCAAGGAGGGTCTGGGCTGTCTCTGGCTCCGTGGGCACTGCTGCTTGGCTGGTGGTCTCCGCAGCTGGAAACCAACTCCAAACGTCTTCTCCTTCGCGGAGAAGGCTGATGTGGGCTGAAGAAGCCCTGTGTGCACTGGCCCTAGCAACCCACCCCTAGCCAGCTCGGGAGGGCCCCACCTAGGGCCTAGCTGCGAAGCGGCCCAAAACGCGCTTGTTGGAGCTGCATTCTGCAAAGGGAAACTGGGCTCGGGGAACAAACCTCAGCCGCAATGCGGCTTGGCTCAGGATCCCAGCGCTTGCCTACTTCTCACCTAGCCCTCGGCTCCCCATAGGGCCAAGGAGGGGCTGGGCTGACTCTGGCTCCGTGGGCACTGCTGCTTGGCTGGTGGTCTCCGCAGATGGAAACCAACTCCAAACGTCTTCTCCTTCGCGGAGAAGGCTGATGTGGCCTGAAGAAGCCCTGTATGCACTGGCCCTAGCAACCCACCCCTAGCCAGCTCGGGAGGGCCCCACCTAGGGCCTAGCTCCGAATCGGCCAAAAACGTGCTTGTACGAACTGCATTCTGAAAAGGGAAACTGGGCTCGGGGAACAAACCTCAGCCCCCATCGGCTTGGCTCAGGATCCCAGCGCTTGCCTAGTTCTCACCTAGCCCTCGGCTCCCCCTAGGGCCCAGGAGAGTCTGGGCTGCCTCTGGCTCCGTGGGCACTGCTGCTTGGCTGGTGATCTCCGCAGCTGGAAACCAACTCCAAACGTCTTCTCCTTCGCGGAGAAGGCTGATGTGGCCTGAAGAAGCCCTGTGTGCCCTGGCCCTATAAACACACCCCTAGCCAGCTCGGGAGGGCACCACCAAGGGCCTAGCTCCGAAACGGCCCAAAACGCGCTTGTAGGAGCTGCATTCTGCAAAGGGAAACTGGGCTCCGGGAACAAACCTCAGCCCCCATGCGGCTTGGCTCAGGATGGCACCGCTTGCCTAGTTCTCACCTAGCCCTCGGCTCCCCATAGGGCCAAGGAATGGCTGGGCTGCCTCGGGCTCTGTGGGCACTGCTGATTGGCTGGTGGTCTCCAGAGCTGGAAACCAACTCCAAACGTCTTCTCCTTCGCGGAGAAGGCTGATGTGCCCTGAAGAAGCCCTGTGTGCACTGGCCCTAGCAACCCACCCATAGCCAGCTCGGTAGGGCCCCACCTAGGGCCTAGCTCCGAAACGGACCAAAACGCTCTTGTAGGAGCTGCATTCTGCAATGGGAAACTGGGCTCGGGGAACAAACTTCAGCCCCAATGCGGCTTGGCTCAGGATGGCAGCGCTTGCCTAGTTCTCACCTAGCCCTCGGCTCCCAATAGGTCCAAGGAGGGTCTGGGCTGTCTATGGCTCCGTGGGCACTGCTGCTTGGCTGGTGGTCTCCACAGCTGGAAACCAACTCCAAACGTGTTCTCCTTCGCGGAGAAGGCTGATGTGGCCTGAAGAAGCCCTGTGTGCACTGGCCCTAGCACCCCACCCATAGCCAGCTCGGGAGGGCCCCAGGTAGGGCCCAGCTCCGAAACGGCCGAAATCGCGCTTGTAGGAGCTGCATTCTGCAAAGGGAAACTGGGCTCGGGGAACAAACCTCAGCCCCAATGCGGCTTGGCTCAGGACCCCACCGCTTGCCTACTTCTCACCTAGCCCT
This sequence comes from Sus scrofa, assembly GCF_054392235.1. Taxonomy (NCBI): domain Eukaryota; kingdom Metazoa; phylum Chordata; class Mammalia; order Artiodactyla; family Suidae; genus Sus; species Sus scrofa. The sequence continues at coordinate 51,715,650 of NC_139385.1, read as the reverse complement.
CGGCTCCCCATAGGGCCAAGGAGGGGCTGGTCTGCCTCGGGCTCCGTGGGCACTGCTGCTTGGCTGGTGGTCTCCGCAGCTGGAAACCAACTCCAAACGTCTTCTCCTTCGCGGAGAAGGCTGATGTGGCCCGAAGAAGCCCTGTTTGCACTGGCCCTAGCAACCCACCCCTAGCCAGCTCGGGATGGCCCCAGGTAGGGCCTTGCTCCGAAACGGCCCAAAAAGCGCTTGTAGGAGCTGCATTCTGCAAAGGGAAACTGGGCTCGGGGAACAAACCTCAGCCCCAATGCGGCTTGGCTCAGGATCGCAGCGCTTGCCTAGTTCTCACCTAGACCTCGGCTCCCCAAAGGACCAAGGAGGGTCTGGGCTGCCTCGGGCTCCATGGGCACTGCTGCTTGGCTGGTGATCTCCGCAGCTGGAAACCAACTCCAAACGTCTTCTCCTTCGCGGAGAAGGCTGATGTGTCCTGAAGAAGCCCTGTGTGCCCTGGCCCTATAAACACACCCCTAGCCAGCTCGGGAGGGCACCACCAAGGGCCTAGCTCCGAAACGGCCCAAAACGCGCTTGTAGGAGCTGCATTCTGCAAAGGGAAATTGGGCTCCGGGAACAAACCTCAGCCCCCATGCGGCTTGGCTCAGGATGGCACCGCTTGCCTAGTTCTCACCTAGCCCTCGGCTCCCCATAGGGCCAAGGAATGGCTGGGCTGCCTCGGGCTCTGTGGGCACTGCTGATTGGCTGGTGGTCTCCAGAGCTGGAAACCAACTCCAAACGTCTTCTCCTTCGCGGAGAAGGCTGATGTGCCCTGAAGAAGCCCTGTGTGCACTGGCCCTAGCAACCCACCCATAGCCAGCTCGGTAGGGCCCCACCTAGGGCCTAGCTCCGAAACGGACCAAAACGCTCTTGTAGGAGCTGCATTCTGCAATGGGAAACTGGGCTCGGGGAACAAACTTCAGCCCCAATGCGGCTTGGCTCAGGATGGCAGCGCTTGCCTAGTTCTCACCTAGCCCTCGGCTCCCAATAGGTCCAAGGAGGGTCTGGGCTGTCTATGGCTCCGTGGGCACTGCTGCTTGGCTGGTGGTCTCCACAGCTGGAAACCAACTCCAAACGTGTTCTCCTTCGCGGAGAAGGCTGATGTGGCCTGAAGAAGCCCTGTGTGCACTGGCCCTAGCACCCCACCCATAGCCAGCTCGGGAGGGCCCCAGGTAGGGCCCAGCTCCGAAACGGCCGAAATCGCGATTGTAGGAGCTGCATTCTGCAAAGGGAAACTGGGCTCGGGGAACAAACCTCAGCCCCAATGCGGCTTGGCTCAGGACCCCACCGCTTGCCTACTTCTCACCTAGCCCTCGGCTCCCCATAGGGCCAAGGAGGGGCTGGTCTGCCTCGGGCTCCGTGGGCACTGCTGCTTGGCTGGTGGTCTCCGCAGCTGGAAACCAACTCCAAACGTCTTCTCCTTCGCGGAGAAGGCTGATGTGGCCCGAAGAAGCCCTGTTTGCACTGGCCCTAGCAACCCACCCCTAGCCAGCTCGGGATGGCCCCAGGTAGGGCCTTGCTCCGAAACGGCCCAAAAAGCGCTTGTAGGAGCTGCATTCTTCAAAGGGAAACTGGGCTCGGGGAACAAACCTCAGCCCCAATGCGGCTTGGCTCAGGATCGCAGCGCTTGCCTAGTTCTCAACTAGGCCTAGGCTCCCCATAAGGCCAAGGAGGGGCTGGGCTGCCTCGGGCTCCGTGGGCACTGCTGCTTGTCTGGTGGTCTCCGCAGCTGGAAACCAACTCCAAACGTCTTCTCCTTCGCGGAGAAGGCTGATGTGGCCTGAAGAAGCCCTGTGTGCACTGGCCCTAGCAACCCACACCTAGCCAGCTCGGGAGGGCCCCAGGTAGGGCCTTGCTCCGAAACGGCCCAAAACACGCTTGTAGGAGCTGCATTCTTCAAAGGGAAACTGGCCTCGGGGAACAAACCTCAGCCCCAATGCGGCTTGGCTCAGCATCGTTCGCGGAGAAGGCTGATGCGGCCTGAAGAAGCCCTGTGTGCACTGGCCCTAGCAACCCACCCATAGCCAGCTCGGGAGGGCCCCACCTAGGGCCTAGATCGGAAACGGCCCAAAACGCTCTTGTAGGAGCTGCATTCTGCAAAGGGAAACTGGGATCGGGGAACAAACCTCAGCCCCAATGCGGCTTGGCTCAGGATCCCAGCGCTTGCCTAGTTCTCACCTAGCCCTAGGCTCCCCATAGGGCCAAGGAGGGACTGGGCTGCCTCTGGCTCCGTGGGCACTGCTGATTGGCTGGTGGTCTCCGCAGCTGGAAACCAACTCCAAACGTCTTCTCCTTCGCGGAGAAGGCTGATGTGGCCTGAAGAAGCCCTGTGTGCACTGGCCCTAGCAACCCACACCTAGCCAGCTCGGGAGGGCCCCACCTAGGGCCTAGCTCGGAAACGGCCCAAAACGCGCTTGTAGGAGCTGCATTCTGCAAAGGGAAACTGGGCTCGGGGAACAAACCTCAGCCCCAGTGCGGCTTGGCTCAGGATCCCAGCGCTTGCCTAGTTCTCACCTAGCCCTAGGCTCCCCATAGGGCCAAGGAGGGGCTGGTCTGCCTCTGGCTCCGTGGGCACTGCTGCTTGGCTGGTGGTCTCCGCAGCTGGAAACCAACTCCAAACGTCTTCTCCTTCGCGGAGAAGGCTGATGTGGCCTGAAGAAGCCCTGTGTGCACTGGCCCTTGCACCCTACCCCTAGCCATCTCGGGAGGGCCCCACCTAGGGCCTAGCTCCGAAACGGCCCAAAACGCATTTGTTGGAACTGCATTCTGCAAAGGGAAACTGGGCTTGGGGAACAAACCTCAGCCCCAATGCGGCTTGGCTCAGGATCCCAGCGCTTGCCTAGTTCTCACCTAGACCTCGGCTCCCCATAGGACCAAGGAGCGGCTGGGCTGCCTCTGGCTCCGTGGGCACTGCTGCTTGGCTGGTGGTCTCCGCAGCTGGAAACCAACTCCAAACGTCTTCTCCTTCGCGGAGAAGGCTGATGTGGCCTGAAGAAGCCCTGTGTGCACTGGCCCTAGCGACCCACCCCTAGCCAGCTCGGGAGGGCCCCAGGTAGGGCCTAGCTCCGAAACGGCCCAAAACGGGCTTCTAGGAGCTGCATTTTGCAAAGGGAAACTGGGCTCGGGGAACAAACCTCAGCCCCAATGCGGCTGGGCTCAGGATCGAAGCGCTTGCCTAGTTCTCACCTAGGCCTCGGCTCCCCATAGGGCCAAGGAGTGTCTGGGCTTCATCTGGCTCCGTGGGCACTGCTGCTTGGCTGGTGGTCTCCGCAGCTGGAAACCAACTCCAAACGTCTTCTCCTTCGCGGAGAAGGCTGATGTGGGCTGAAGAAGCCCTGTGTGCACTGGCCCTAGCAACCCACACATAGCCAGCTCGGGAGGGCCCCAGGTAGGGCCTAGCTCCGAAACGGCCCAAAACGCGCTTGTAGGAGCTACATTCTGCAAAGGGAAACTGGGCTCGGGGAACAAACTTCAGCCCCAATGCGGCTTGGCTCAGGATGGCAGCGCTCGCCTAGTTTACACCTAGCCCTCGGCTCCCCATAGGGCCAAGGAATGGCTGGGCTGCCTCTGGCTCCGTGGGCACTGCTGCTTGGCTGGTGGTCTCCGCAGCTGGAAACCAACTCCAAACGTCTTCTCCTTCGCGGAGAAGGCTGATGTGGCCTGAAGAAGCCCTGTGTGCACTGGCTCTATCAACCCACCCCTAGCCAGCTTGGGATGGCCCCAGGTAGGGCCTTGCTCCGACACGGCCCAAAACGCTCTTGTAGGAGCTGCATTCTGCAAAGGGAAACTGGGCTCGGGGAACAAACCTCAGCGCCCATGCGGCTTGGCTCAGGATCCCAGCGCTTGCCTAGTTCTCAACTAGGCCTATGCTCCCCATAAGGCCAAGGAGGGGCTGGGCTGCCTCGGGCTCTGTGGGCACTGCTGCTTGGCTGGTGGTCTCCGCAGCTGGAAACCAACTCCAAACGTCTTCTCCTTTGCGGAGAAGGCTGATGTGGCCCGAAGAAGCCCTGTGTGCACAGGCCCTAGCAACGCACCCGTAGCCAGCTCGGGAGGGCCCCACCTAGGGCCTAGCTCCGAAACGGCCCAAAACGCGCTTGTTGGAGCTGCATTCTGCAAAGGGAAACTGGGCTCGGGGAAAAAACCTCAGCCCCAATACGGCTTGGCTCGGGATCCCACCGCTTGCCCAGTTCTTACCTAGCCCTCGGCTCCCAAAAGGACCAAGGAGGGTCTGGGCTGCCTCGGGCTCCATGGGCACTGCTGCTTGGCTGGTCGTCTCCGGAGCTGGAAACCAACTCCAAACGTCTTCTCCTTCGCGGAGAAGGCTGATGTGGCCTGAAGAAGCCCTGTGTGCACTGGCCCTAGCAACCCACACCTAGCCAGCTCGGGAGGGCCCCAGGTAGGGCCTTGCTCCGAAACGGCCCAAAACACGCTTGTAGGAGCTGCATTCTTCAAAGGGAAACTGGCCTCGGGGATCAAACCTCAGCCCCAATGCGGCTTGGCTCAGCATCGTTCGCGGAGAAGGCTGATGCGGCCTGAAGAAGCCCTGTGTGCAATGGCCCTAGCAACCCACCCATAGCCAGCTCGGGAGGGCCCCGCCTATGGCCTAGCTCCGAAACGGCCCAAAACGTGCTTGTAGGAGCTGCATTCTGCAAAGGGAAACTGGGCTCGTGGAACAAACCTCAGCCCCACTGCGGCTTGGCTCAGGATCCCAGCGCTTGCCTAGTTCTCACCTAGGCCTCGGCTCCCCATAGGGCCAAGGAGGGGCTGGGCTGCCTCTGGCTCCGTGGGTACTGCTGCTTGGCTGGTGGTCTCCGCAGCTGGAAACCAACTCCAAAAGTCTTCTCCTTCGCGGAGAAGGCTGATGTGGCCTGAAGAAGCCCTGTGTGCACTGGCCCTAGCAACCCACCCATAGCCAGCTCAGGAGGGCCCCACCTAGGGCCTAGATCGGAAACGGCCCAAAACGCGCTGGTAGGAGCTGCATTCTGCAAAGGGAAACTGGGATCGGGGAACAAACCTCAGCCCCAATGCGGCTTGGCTCAGGATCCCAGCGCTTGCCTAGTTCTCACCTAGGCCTCGGCTCCCCATAGGGCCAAGGAGGGTCTGGACTGCCTCGGGCTCCGTGGGCACTGCTGCTTGGCTGGTGGTCTCCGCAGCTGGAAACCAACTCCAAACATCTTCTCCTTCGCGGAGAAGGCTGATGTGGCCCGAAGAAGCCCTGTGTGCACTGGCCCTAGCAACCCACCCCTAGCCAGCTCGGGAGGGCCCCACCTAGGGCCTAGCTCCGAAACGGCCCAAAACGCGCTTGTAGGAGCTGCATTCTGCAAAGGGGAACTGGTCTCGGGAAACAAACCTCAGCCCCAATACGGCTTGGCTCGGGATCCCAGCGCTTGCCCAGTTCTCACCTAGCCCTCGGCTCCCCAAAGGACCAAGGAGGGTCTGGGCTGCCTCGGGCTCCATGGGCACTGCTGCTTGGCTGGTCGTCTTCGCAGCTGGAAACCAACTCCAAACGTCTTCTCCTTCGCGGAGAAGGCTGATGTGGCCTGAAGAAGCCCTGTGTGCACTGGCCCTAGCAACCCACACCTAGCCAGCTCGGGAGGGCCCCAGGTAGGGCCTTGCTCCGAAACGGCCCAAAACACGCTTGTAGGAGCTGCATTCTTCAAAGGGAAACTGGCCTCGGGGAACAAACCTCAGCCCCAATGCGGCTTGGCTCAGCATCGTTCGCGGAGAAGGCTGATGCGGCCTGAAGAAGCCCTGTGTGCAATGGCCCTAGCAAACCACCCATAGCCAGCTCGGGAGGGCCCCACCTAGGGCCTAGCTCCGAAACGGCCCAAAACGTGCTTGTAGGAGCTGCATTCTGCAAAGGGAAACTGGGCTCGGGGAACAAACCTCAGCCCCAATTCGGCTTGGCTCAGGATCCCAGCGCTTGCCTAGTTCTCACCTAGGCCTCGGCTCCCCATAGGGCCAAGGAGGGGCTGGGCTGCCTCTGGCTCCGTGGGTACTGCTGCTTGGCTGGTGGTCTCCGAAGCTGGAAACCAACTCCAAAAGTCTTCTCCTTCGCGGAGAAGGCTGATGTGGCCTGAAGAAGCCCTGTGTGCACTGGCCCTAGCAACCCACCCATAGCCAGCTCAGGAGGGCCCCACCTAGGGCCTAGATCGGAAACGGCCCAAAACGCGCTTGTAGGAGCTGCATTCTGCAAAGGGAAACTGGGATCGGGGAACAAACCTCAGCCCCAATGCTGCTTCGCTCAGGATCCCAGCGCTTGCCTAGTTCTCACCTAGCCCTAGGCTCCCCATAGGGCCAAGGAGGGGCTGGTCTGCCTCTGGCTCCATGGGCACTGCTGCTTGGCTGGTGGTCTCCGCAGCTGGAAACCAACTCCAAACGTCTTCTCCTTCTTGGAGAAGGCTGATGTGGCCTGAAGAAGCCCTGTGTGCACTGGCCCTTGCACCCTACCCCTAGCCATCTCGGGAGGGCCCCACCTAGGGCCTAGCTCCGAAACGGCCCAAAACGCATTTGTTGGAACTGCATTCTGCAAAGGGAAACTGGGCTTGGGGAACAAACCTCAGCCCCAATGCGGCTTGGCTCAGGATCCCAGCGCTTGCCTAGTTCTCACCTAGACCTCGGCTCCCCATAGGACCAAGGAGCGGCTGGGCTGCCTCTGGCTCCGTGGGCACTGCTGCTTGGCTGGTGGTCTCCGCAGCTGGAAACCAACTCCAAACGTCTTCTCCTTCGCGGAGAAGGCTGATGTGGCCTGAAGAAGCCCTGTGTGCACTGGCCCTAGCAACCCACCCCTAGCCAGCTCGGGAGGGCCCCAGGTAGGGCCTAGCTCCGAAACGGCCCAAAACGGGCTTCTAGGAGCTGCATTTTGCAAAGGGAAACTGGGCTCGGGGAACAAACCTCAGCCCCAATGCGGCTGGGCTCAGGATCGAAGCGCTTGCCTAGTTCTCACCTAGGCCTCGGCTCCCCATAGGGCCAAGGAGGGGCTGGGCTGCCTCGGGCTCCGTGGGCACTGCTGCTTGGCTGGTGATCTCCGCAGCTGGAAACCAACTCCAAACGTCTTCTCCTTCGCCAGAAGGGTGATTTTGCATAGAAAGGCCTAGTTTTTAATGGCCCTATCAACCCACTCTTAGCATAGAGCTAGGGAAAGATCCACCAAGGGCCTATCTCGAAACAGCACAACACGTGCTTCTAGAGATGCATTCTGCAAAGGGAAACTGGGCTCGGGGAGCGAACCTCAGCACCAATGCGGCATGGCTCTGGATCCCAGCGCTTGCCAAGTTCTCACCTAGCCCTCGGCTCCCCATAGGGCCAAGGAGGGGCTGGGCTGCCTCGGGCTCCGTGGGTACTGCTGCTTGGCTGGTGGTCTCCGCAGCTGGAAACCAACTCCAAACGTCTTCTCCTTCGCGGAGAAGGCTGATGTGGCCTGAAGAAGCCCTGTGTGCACTGGCCCTAGCAACCCACCCCTAGCCAGCTCGGGAGGGCCCCACCTAGGGCCTAGCTCCGAAGCGGCCCAAAACGCACTTGTAGGAGCTACATTCTGCAAAGGGAAACTGGGCTCGGGGAACAAACCTCAGCCCCAATACGGCTTGGCTCGGGATCCCAGCGCTTGCCCAGTTCTCACCTAGCCCTCGGCTCCCCAAAGGACCAAGGAGGGTCTGGGCTGCCTCGGGCTCCATGGGCACTGCTGCTTGGCTGGTCGTCTCCGCAGCTGGAAACCAACTCCAAACGTCTTCTCCTTCGCGGAGAAGGCTGATGTGGCCTGAAGAAGCCCTGTGTGCACTGGCCCTAGCAACCCACACCTAGCCAGCTCGGGAGGGCCCCAGGTAGGGCCTTGCTCCGAAACGGCCCAAAACACGCTTGTAGGAGCTGCATTCTTCAAAGGGAAACTGGCCTCGGGGAACAAACCTCAGCCCCAATGCGGCTTGGCTCAGCATCGTTCGCGGAGAAGGCTGATGCGGCCTGAAGAAGCCCTGTGTGCAATGGCCCTAGCAACCCACCCATAGCCAGCTCGGGAGGGCCCCACCTAGGGCCTAGCTCCAAAACGGCCCAAAACGTGCTTGTAGGAGCTGCATTCTGCAAAGGGAAACTGGGCTCGGGGAACAAACCTCAGCCCCAATGCGGCTTGGCTCAGGATCGCAGCGCTTGCCTAGTTCTCACCTAGCCCTAGGCTCCCCATAGGGCCAAGGAGGGTCTGGACTGCCTCGGGCTCCGTGGGCACTGCTGCTTGGCTGGTGGTCTCCGCAGCTGGAAACCAACTCCAAACGTCTTCTCCTTCGCGGAGAAGGCTGATGTGGCCCGAAGAAGCCCTGTTTGCACTGGCCCTAGCAACCCACCCCTAGCCAGCTCGGGATGGCCCCAGGTAGGGCCTTGCTCCGAAACGGCCCAAAAAGCGCTTGTAGGAGCTGCATTCTGCAAAGGGAAACTGGGCTCGGGGAACAAACCTCAGCCCCAATGCGGCTTGGCTCAGGATCGCAGCGCTTGCCTAGTTCTCACCTAGACCTCGGCTCCCCAAAGGACCAAGGAGGGTCTGGGCTGCCTCGGGCTCCATGGGCACTGCTGCTTGGCTGGTGATCTCCGCAGCTGGAAACCAACTCCAAACGTCTTCTCCTTCGCGGAGAAGGCTGATGTGTCCTGAAGAAGCCCTGTGTGCCCTGGCCCTATAAACACACCCCTAGCCAGCTCGGGAGGGCACCACCAAGGGCCTAGCTCCGAAACGGCCCAAAACGCGCTTGTAGGAGCTGCATTCTGCAAAGGGAAATTGGCTCCGGGAACAAACCTCAGCCCCCATGCGGCTTGGCTCAGGATGGCACCGCTTGCCTAGTTCTCACCTAGCCCTCGGCTCCCCATAGGGCCAAGGAATGGCTGGGCTGCCTCGGGCTCTGTGGGCACTGCTGATTGGCTGGTGGTCTCCAGAGCTGGAAACCAACTCCAAACGTCGTCTCCTTCGCGGAGAAGGCTGATGTGCCCTGAAGAAGCCCTGTGTGCACTGGCCCTAGCAACCCACCCATAGCCAGCTCGGTAGGGCCCCACCTAGGGCCTAGCTCCGAAACGGACCAAAACGCTCTTGTAGGAGCTGCATTCTGCAATGGGAAACTGGGCTCGGGGAACAAACTTCAGCCCCAATGCGGCTTGGCTCAGGATGGCAGCGCTTGCCTAGTTCTCACCTAGCCCTCGGCTCCCAATAGGTCCAAGGAGGGTCTGGGCTGTCTATGGCTCCGTGGGCACTGCTGATTGGCTGGTGGTCTCCGCAGCTGGAAACCAACTCCAAACGTCTTCTCCTTCGCGGAGAAGGCTGATGTGGCCTGAAGAAGCCCTGTGTGCACTGGCCCTAGCAACCCACACCTAGCCAGCTCGGGAGGGCCCCACCTAGGGCCTAGCTCCGAAACGGCACCAAACGCGCTTGTAGGAGCTGCATTCTGCAAAGGGAAACTGGGCTCGGGGAACAAACCTCAGCCCCAATGCGGCTTGGCTCAGGATCGCAGCGCTTGCCTAGTTCTCACCTAGACCTCGGCTCCCCAAAGGACCAAGGAGGGTCTGGGCTGCCTCGGGCTCCATGGGCACTGCTGCTTGGCTGGTCGTCTCCGGAGCTGGAAACCAACTCCAAACGTCTTCTCCTTCGCGGAGAAGGCTGATGTGGCCTGAAGAAGCCCTGTGTGCACTGGCCCTAGCAACCCACACCTAGCCAGCTCGGGAGGGCCCCAGGTAGGGCCTTGCTCCGAAACGGCCCAAAACACGCTTGTAGGAGCTGCAGTCTTCAAAGGGAAACTGGCCTCGGGGAACAAACCTCAGCCCCAATGCGGCTTGGCTCAGCATCGTTCGCGGAGAAGGCTGATGCGGCCTGAAGAAGCCCTGTGTGCACTGGCCCTAGCAACCCACCCATAGCCAGCTCGGGAGGGCCCCACCTAGGGCCTAGATCGGAAACGGCCCAAAACGCGCTTGTAGGAGCTGCATTCTGCAAAGGGAAACTGGGATCGGGGAACAAACCTCAGCCCCAATGCGGCTTGGCTCAGGATCCCAGCGCTTGCCTAGTTCTCACCTAGCCCTAGGCTCCCCATAGGGCCAAGGAGGGACTGGGCTGCCTCTGGCTCCGTGGGCACTGCTGCTTGGCTGGTGGTCTCCGCAGCTGGAAACCAACTCCAAACGTCTTCTCCTTCGCGGAGAAGGCTGATGTGGCCTGAAGAAGCCCTGTGTGCACTGGCCCTAGCAACCCACACCTAGCCAGCTCGGGAGGGCCCCACCTAGGGCCTAGCTCGGAAACGGCCCAAAACGCGCTTGTAGGAGCTGCATTCTGCAAAGGGAAACTGGGCTCGGGGAACAAACCTCAGCCCCAGTGCGGCTTGGCTCAGGATCCCAGCGCTTGCCTAGTTCTCACCTAGCCCTAGGCTCCCCATAGGGCCAAGGAGGGGCTGGTCTGCCTCTGGCTCCGTGGGCACTGCTGCTTGGCTGGTGGTCTCCGCAGCTGGAAACCAACTCCAAACGTCTTCTCCTTCGCGGAGAAGGCTGATGTGGCCTGAAGAAGCCCTGTGTGCACTGGCCCTTGCACCCTACCCCTAGCCATCTCGGGAGGGCCCCACCTAGGGCCTAGCTCCGAAACGGCCCAAAACGCATTTGTTGGAACTGCATTCTGCAAAGGGAAACTGGGCTTGGGGAACAAACCTCAGCCCCAATGCGGCTTGGCTCAGGATCCCAGCGCTTGCCTAGTTCTCACCTAGACCTCGGCTCCCCATAGGACCAAGGAGCGGCTGGGCTGCCTCTGGCTCCGTGGGCACTGCTGCTTGGCTGGTGGTCTCCGCAGCTGGAAACCAACTCCAAACGTCTTCTCCTTCGCGGAGAAGGCTGATGTGGCCTGAAGAAGCCCTGTGTGCACTGGCCCTAGCAACCCACCCCTAGCCAGCTCGGGAGGGCCCCAGGTAGGGCCTAGCTCCGAAACGGCCCAAAACGGGCTTCTAGGAGCTGCATTTTGCAAAGGGAAACTGGGCTCGGGGAACAAACCTCAGCCCCAATGCGGCTGGGCTCAGGATCGAAGCGCTTGCCTAGTTCTCACCTAGGCCTCGGCTCCCCATAGGGCCAAGGAGTGTCTGGGCTTCATCTGGCTCCGTGGGCACTGCTGCTTGGCTGGTGGTCTCCGCAGCTGGAAACCAACTCCAAACGTCTTCTCCTTCGCGGAGAAGGCTGATGTGGGCTGAAGAAGCCCTGTGTGCACTGGCCCTAGCAACCCACACATAGCCAGCTCGGGAGGGCCCCAGGTAGGGCCTAGCTCCGAAACGGCCCAAAACGCGCTTGTAGGAGCTACATTCTGCAAAGGGAAACTGGGCTCGGGGAACAAACTTCAGCCCCAATGCGGCTTGGCTCAGGATGGCAGCGCTCGCCTAGTTTACACCTAGCCCTCGGCTCCCCATAGGGCCAAGGAATGGCTGGGCTGCCTCTGGCTCCGTGGGCACTGCTGCTTGGCTGGTGGTCTCCGCAGCTGGAAACCAACTCCAAACGTCTTCTCCTTCGCGGAGAAGGCTGATGTGGCCTGAAGAAGCCCTGTGTGCACTGGCTCTATCAACCCACCCCTAGCCAGCTTGGGATGGCCCCAGGTAGGGCCTTGCTCCGACACGGCCCAAAACGCTCTTGTAGGAGCTGCATTCTGCAAAGGGAAACTGGGCTCGGGGAACAAACCTCAGCGCCCATGCGGCTTGGCTCAGGATCCCAGCGCTTGCCTAGTTCTCAACTAGGCCTATGCTCCCCATAAGGCCAAGGAGGGGCTGGGCTGCCTCGGGCTCTGTGGGCACTGCTGCTTGGCTGGTGGTCTCCGCAGCTGGAAACCAACTCCAAACGTCTTCTCCTTTGCGGAGAAGGCTGATGTGGCCCGAAGAAGCCCTGTGTGCACAGGCCCTAGCAACGCACCCGTAGCCAGCTCGGGAGGGCCCCACCTAGGGCCTAGCTCCGAAACGGCCCAAAACGCGCTTGTTGGAGCTGCATTCTGCAAAGGGAAACTGGGCTCGGGGAAAAAACCTCAGCCCCAATACGGCTTGGCTCGGGATCCCACCGCTTGCCCAGTTCTTACCTAGCCCTCGGCTCCCAAAAGGACCAAGGAGGGTCTGGGCTGCCTCGGGCTCCATGGGCACTGCTGCTTGGCTGGTCGTCTCCGGAGCTGGAAACCAACTCCAAACGTCTTCTCCTTCGCGGAGAAGGCTGATGTGGCCTGAAGAAGCCCTGTGTGCACTGGCCCTAGCAACCCACACCTAGCCAGCTCGGGAGGGCCCCAGGTAGGGCCTTGCTCCGAAACGGCCCAAAACACGCTTGTAGGAGCTGCATTCTTCAAAGGGAAACTGGCCTCGGGGATCAAACCTCAGCCCCAATGCGGCTTGGCTCAGCATCGTTCGCGGAGAAGGCTGATGCGGCCTGAAGAAGCCCTGTGTGCAATGGCCCTAGCAACCCACCCATAGCCAGCTCGGGAGGGCCCCGCCTATGGCCTAGCTCCGAAACGGCCCAAAACGTGCTTGTAGGAGCTGCATTCTGCAAAGGGAAACTGGGCTCGTGGAACAAACCTCAGCCCCACTGCGGCTTGGCTCAGGATCCCAGCGCTTGCCTAGTTCTCACCTAGGCCTCGGCTCCCCATAGGGCCAAGGAGGGGCTGGGCTGCCTCTGGCTCCGTGGGTACTGCTGCTTGGCTGGTGGTCTCCGCAGATGGAAACCAACTCCAAAAGTCTTCTCCTTCGCGGAGAAGGCTGATGTGGCCTGAAGAAGCCCTGTGTGCACTGGCCCTAGCAACCCACCCATAGCCAGCTCAGGAGGGCCCCACCTAGGGCCTAGATCGGAAACGGCCCAAAACGCGCTGGTAGGAGCTGCATTCTGCAAAGGGAAACTGGGATCGGGGAACAAACCTCAGCCCCAATGCGGCTTGGCTCAGGATCCCAGCGCTTGCCTAGTTCTCACCTAGGCCTCGGCTCCCCATAGGGCCAAGGAGGGTCTGGACTGCCTCGGGCTCCGTGGGCACTGCTGCTTGGCTGGTGGTCTCCGCAGCTGGAAACCAACTCCAAACATCTTCTCCTTCGCGGAGAAGGCTGATGTGGCCCGAAGAAGCCCTGTGTGCACTGGCCCTAGCAACCCACCCCTAGCCAGCTCGGGAGGGCCCCACCTAGGGCCTAGCTCCGAAACGGCCCAAAACGCGCTTGTAGGAGCTGCATTCTGCAAAGGGGAACTGGTCTCGGGAAACAAACCTCAGCCCCAATTCGGCTTGGCTCAGGATCCCAGCGCTTGCCTAGTTCTCACCTAGGCCTCGGCTCCCCATAGGGCCAAGGAGGGGCTGGGCTGCCTCTGGCTCCGTGGGTACTGCTGCTTGGCTGGTGGTCTCCGAAGCTGGAAACCAACTCCAAAAGTCTTCTCCTTCGCGGAGAAGGCTGATGTGGCCTGAAGAAGCCCTGTGTGCACTGGCCCTAGCAACCCACCCATAGCCAGCTCGGGAGGGCCCCACCTAGGGCCTAGCTCCGAAACGGCCCAAAACACGCTTGTAGGAGCTGCATTCTTCAAAGGGAAACTGGCCTCGGGGAACAAACCTCAGCCCCAATGCGGCTTGGCTCAGCATCGTTCGCGGAGAAGGCTGATGCGGCCTGAAGAAGCCCTGTGTGCAATGGCCCTAGCAAACCACCCATAGCCAGCTCGGGAGGGCCCCACCTAGGGCCTAGCTCCGAAACGGCCCAAAACGTGCTTGTAGGAGCTGCATTCTGCAAAGGGAAACTGGGCTCGGGGAACAAACCTCAGCCCCAATTCGGCTTGGCTCAGGATCCCAGCGCTTGCCTAGTTCTCACCTAGGCCTCGGCTCCCCATAGGGCCAAGGAGGGGCTGGGCTGCCTCTGGCTCCGTGGGTACTGCTGCTTGGCTGGTGGTCTCCGAAGCTGGAAACCAACTCCAAAAGTCTTCTCCTTCGCGGAGAAGGCTGATGTGGCCTGAAGAAGCCCTGTGTGCACTGGCCCTAGCAACCCACCCATAGCCAGCTCAGGAGGGCCCCACCTAGGGCCTAGATCGGAAACGGCCCAAAACGCGCTTGTAGGAGCTGCATTCTGCAAAGGGAAACTGGGATCGGGGAACAAACCTCAGCCCCAATGCTGCTTCGCTCAGGATCCCAGCGCTTGCCTAGTTCTCACCTAGCCCTAGGCTCCCCATAGGGCCAAGGAGGGGCTGGTCTGCCTCTGGCTCCGTGGGCACTGCTGCTTGGCTGGTGGTCTCCGCAGCTGGAAACCAACTCCAAACGTCTTCTCCTTCGCGGAGAAGGCTGATGTGGCCTGAAGAAGCCCTGTGTGCACTGGCCCTTGCACCCTACCCCTAGCCATCTCGGGAGGGCCCCACCTAGGGCCTAGCTCCGAAACGGCCCAAAACGCATTTGTTGGAACTGCATTCTGCAAAGGGAAACTGGGCTTGGGGAACAAACCTCAGCCCCAATGCGGCTTGGCTCAGGATCCCAGCGCTTGCCTAGTTCTCACCTAGACCTCGGCTCTCCATAGGACCAAGGAGCGGCTGGGCTGCCTCTGGCTCCGTGGGCACTGCTGCTTGGCTGGTGGTCTCCGCAGCTGGAAACCAACTCCAAACGTCTTCTCCTTCGCGGAGAAGGCTGATGTGGCCTGAAGAAGCCCTGTGTGCACTGGCCCTAGCAACCCACCCCTAGCCAGCTCGGGAGGGCCCCAGGTAGGGCCTAGCTCCGAAACGGCCCAAAACGGGCTTCTAGGAGCTGCATTTTGCAAAGGGAAACTGGGCTCGGGGAACAAACCTCAGCCCCAATGCGGCTGGGCTCAGGATCGAAGCGCTTGCCTAGTTCTCACCTAGGCCTCGGCTCCCCATAGGGCCAAGGAGGGGCTGGGCTGCCTCGGGCTCCGTGGGCACTGCTGCTTGGCTGGTGATCTCCGCAGCTGGAAACCAACTCCAAACGTCTTCTCCTTCGCCAGAAGGGTGATTTTGCATAGAAAGGCCTAGTTTTTAATGGCCCTATCAACCCACTCTTAGCATAGAGCTAGGGAAAGATCCACCAAGGGCCTATCTCGAAACAGCACAACACGTGCTTCTAGAGATGCATTCTGCAAAGGGAAACTGGGCTCGGGGAGCGAACCTCAGCACCAATGCGGCATGGCTCTGGATCCCAGCGCTTGCCAAGTTCTCACCTAGCCCTCGGCTCCCCATAGGGCCAAGGAGGGGCTGGGCTGCCTCGGGCTCCGTGGGTACTGCTGCTTGGCTGGTGGTCTCCGCAGCTGGAAACCAACTCCAAACGTCTTCTCCTTCGCGGAGAAGGCTGATGTGGCCTGAAGAAGCCCTGTGTGCACTGGCCCTAGCAACCCACCCCTAGCCAGCTCGGGAGGGCCCCACCTAGGGCCTAGCTCCGAAGCGGCCCAAAACGCACTTGTAGGAGCTACATTCTGCAAAGGGAAACTGGGCTCGGGGAACAAACCTCAGCCCCAATACGGCTTGGCTCGGGATCCCAGCGCTTGCCCAGTTCTCACCTAGCCCTCGGCTCCCCAAAGGACCAAGGAGGGTCTGGGCTGCCTCGGGCTCCATGGGCACTGCTGCTTGGCTGGTCGTCTCCGCAGCTGGAAACCAACTCCAAACGTCTTCTCCTTCGCGGAGAAGGCTGATGTGGCCTGAAGAAGCCCTGTGTGCACTGGCCCTAGCAACCCACACCTAGCCAGCTCGGGAGGGCCCCAGGTAGGGCCTTGCTCCGAAACGGCCCAAAACACGCTTGTAGGAGCTGCATTCTTCAAAGGGAAACTGGCCTCGGGGAACAAACCTCAGCCCCAATGCGGCTTGGCTCAGCATCGTTCGCGGAGAAGGCTGATGCGGCCTGAAGAAGCCCTGTGTGCAATGGCCCTAGCAACCCACCCATAGCCAGCTCGGGAGGGCCCCACCTAGGGCCTAGCTCCAAAACGGCCCAAAACGTGCTTGTAGGAGCTGCATTCTGCAAAGGGAAACTGGGCTCGGGGAACAAACCTCAGCCCCAATGCGGCTTGGCTCAGGATCGCAGCGCTTGCCTAGTTCTCACCTAGCCCTAGGCTCCCCATAGGGCCAAGGAGGGTCTGGACTGCCTCGGGCTCCGTGGGCACTGCTGCTTGGCTGGTGGTCTCCGCAGCTGGAAACCAACTCCAAACGTCTTCTCCTTCGCGGAGAAGGCTGATGTGGCCCGAAGAAGCCCTGTGTGCACTGGCCCTAGCAACCCACCCCTAGCCAGCTCGGGAGGGCCCCACCTAGGGCCTAGCTCCGAAACGGCCCAAAACGCGCTTGTAGGAGCTGCATTCTGCAAAGGGGAACTGGGCTCGGGGAACAAACCTCAGCCCCAATGCGGCTTGGCTCAGGATCCCAGCGCCTGCCTAGTTCTCACCTAGGCCTCGGCTCCCCATAGGGCCAAGGAGTTTCTGGGCTTCATCTGGCTCTGTGGGCACTGCTGCTTGGCTGGTGGTCTCCGCAGCTGGAAACCAACTCCAAACGTCTTCTCCTTCGCGGAGAAGGCTGATGTGGCCTGAAGACGCCCTGTGTGCACTGGCCCTAGCAACCCACCCCCAGCCAGCTCGGGAGGGCCCCAGGTAGGGCCTAGCTCCGAAACGGCCCAAAACGCGCTTGTAGGAGCTACATTCTGCAAAGGGAAACTGGGCTCGGGGAACAAACTTCAGCCCCAATGCGGCTTGGCTCAGGATGGCAGCGCTCGCCTAGTTTACACCTAGCCCTCGGCTCCCCATAGGGCCAAGGAATGGCTGGGCTGCCTCTGGCTCCGTGGGCACTGCTGCTTGGCTGGTGGTCTCCGCAGCTGGAAACCAACTCCAAACGTCTTCTCCTTCGCAGAGAAGGCTGATGTGGCCTGAAGAAGCCCTGTGTGCACTGGCCCTATCAACCCACCCCTAGCCAGCTTGGGATGGCCCCAGGTAGGGCCTTGCTCCGACACGGCCCAAAACGCTCTTGTAGGAGCTGCATTCTGCAAAGGGAAACTGGGCTGGGGGAACAAACCTCAGCGCCCATGCGGCTTGGCTCAGGATCCCAGCGCTTGCCTAGTTCTCAACTAGGCCTATGCTCCACATAAGGCCAAGGAGGGGCTGGGCTGCCTCGGGCTCCGTGGGCACTGCTGCTTGGCTGGTGGTCTCCGCAGCTGGAAACCAACTCCAAACGTCTTCTCCTTTGCGGAGAAGGCTGATGTGGCCCGAAGAAGCCCTGTGTGCACAGGCCCTAGCAACGCACCCGTAGCCAGCTCGGGAGGGCCCCACCTAGGGCCTAGCTCCGAAACGGCCCAAAACGCGCTTGTTGGAGCTGCATTCTGCAAAGGGAAACTGGGCTCGGGGAACAAACCTCAGCCCCAATGCGGCTTGGCTCAGCATCGTTCGCGGAGAAGGCTGATGTGGCCTGAAGAAGCCCTGTGTGCAATGGCCCTAGCAACCCACCCATAGCCAGCTCGGGAGGGCCCCACCTATGGCCTAGCTCCGAAACGGCCCAAAACGTGCTTGTAGGAGCTGCATTCTGCAAAGGGAAACTGGGCTCGGGGAACAAACCTCAGCCCCAATGCGGCTTGGCTCAGGATCCCAGCGCTTGCCTAGTTCTCACCTAGGCCTCGGCTCCCCATAGGGCCAAGGAGGGGCTGGGCTGCCTCTGGCTCCGTGGGTACTGCTGCTTGGCTGGTGGTCTCCGCAGCTGGAAACCAACTCCAAAAGTCTTCTCCTTCGCGGAGAAGGCTGATGTGGCCTGAAGAAGCCCTGTGTGCACTGGCCCTAGCAACCCACCCATAGCCAGCTCAGGAGGGCCCCACCTAGGGCCTAGATCGGAAACGGCCCAAAACGCGCTTGTAGGAGCTGCATTCTGCAAAGTGAAACTGGGCTCTGGGAAGAAACCTCAGCCCCAATGCGGCTTGGCTCAGGATCCCAGCGCTTGCCTAGTTCTCACCTAGCCCTAGGCTCCCCATAGGGCCAAGGAGGGTCTGGTCTGCCTCTGGCTCCGTGGGCACTGCTGCTTGGCTGGTGGTCTCCGCAGCTGGAAACCAACTCCAAACGTCTTCTCCTTCGCGGAGAAGGCTGATGTGGCCTGAAGAAGCCCTGTGTGCACTGGCCCTTGCACCCTACCCCTAGCCATCTCGGGAGGGCCCCACCTAGGGCCTAGCTCCGAAACGGCCCAAAACGCATTTGTTGGAACTGCATTCTGCAAAGGGAAACTGGGCTTGGGGAACAAACCTCAGCCCCAATGCGGCTTGGCTCAGGATCCCAGCGCTTGCCTAGTTCTCACCTAGACCTCGGCTCCCCATAGGACCAAGGAGCGGCTGGGCTGCCTCTGGCTCCGTGGGCACTGCTGCTTGGCTGGTGGTCTCCGCAGCTGGAAACCAACTCCAAACGTCTTCTCCTTCGCGGAGAAGGCTGATGTGGCCTGAAGAAGCCCTGTGTGCACTGGCCCTAGCAACCCACCCCTAGCCAGCTCGGGAGGGCCCCAGGTAGGGCCTAGCTCCGAAACGGCCCAAAACGGGCTTCTAGGAGCTGCATTTTGCAAAGGGAAACTGGGCTCGGGGAACAAACCTCAGCCCCAATGCGGCTGGGCTCAGGATCGAAGCGCTTGCCTAGTTCTCACCTAGGCCTCGGCTCCCCATAGGGCCAAGGAGGGGCTGGGCTGCCTCGGGCTACGTGGGCACTGCTGCTTGGCTGGTGATCTCCGCAGCTGGAAACCAACTCCAAACGTCTTCTCCTTCGCCAGAAGGGTGATTTTGCATAGAAAGGCCTAGTTTTTAATGGCCCTATCAATCCACTCTTAGCATAGAGCTAGGGAAAGATCCACCAAGGGCCTATCTCGAAACAGCACAACACGTGCTTCTAGAGATGCATTCTGCAAAGGGAAACTGGGCTCGGGGAGCGAACCTCAGCACCAATGCGGCATGGCTCTGGATCCCAGCGCTTGCCAAGTTCTCACCTAGCCCTCGGCTCCCCATAGGGCCAAGGAGGGGCTGGGCTGCCTCGGGCTCCGTGGGTACTGCTGCTTGGCTGGTGGTCTCCGCAGCTGGAAACCAACTCCAAACGTCTTCTCCTTCGCGGAGAAGGCTGATGTGGCCTGAAGAAGCCCTGTGTGCACTGGCCCTAGCAACCCACCCCTAGCCAGCTCGGGAGGGCCCCACCTAGGGCCTAGCTCCGAAGCGGCCCAAAACGCACTTGTAGGAGCTACATTCTGCAAAGGGAAACTGGGCTCGGGGAACAAACCTCAGCCCCAATACGGCTTGGCTCGGGATCCCAGCGCTTGCCCAGTTCTCACCTAGCCCTCGGCTCCCCATAGGACCAAGGAGGGTCTGGGCTGCCTCGGGCTCCATGGGCACTGCTGCTTGGCTGGTCGTCTCCGCAGCTGGAAACCAACTCCAAACGTCTTCTCCTTCGCGGAGAAGGCTGATGTGGCCTGAAGAAGCCCTGTGTGCACTGGCCCTAACAACCCACACCTAGCCAGCTCGGGAGGGCCCCAGGTAGGGCCTTGCTCCGAAACGGCCCAAAACACGCTTGTAGGAGCTGCATTCTTCAAAGGGAAACTGGCCTCGGGGAACAAACCTCAGCCCCAATGCGGCTTGGCTCAGCATCGTTCGCGGAGAAGGCTGATGCGGCCTGAAGAAGCCCTGTGTGCAATGGCCCTAGCAACCCACCCATAGCCAGCTCGGGAGGGCCCCACCTAGGGCCTAGCTCCGAAACGGCCCAAAACGTGCTTGTAGGAGCTGCATTCTGCAAAGGGAAACTGGGCTCGGGGAACAAACCTCAGCCCCAATGCGGCTTGGCTCAGGATCCCAGCGCTTGCCTAGTTCTCACCTAGGCCTCGGCTCCCCATAGGGCCAAGGAGGGGCTGGGCTGCCTCTGGCTCCGTGGGTACTGCTGCTTGGCTGGTGGTCTCCGCAGCTGGAAACAAACTCCAAAAGTCTTCTCCTTCGCGGAGAAGGCTGATGTGGCCTGAAGAAGCCCTGTGTGCACTGGCCCTAGCAACCCACCCATAGCCAGCTCAGGAGGGCCCCACCTAGGGCCTAGATCGGAAACGGCCCAAAACGCGCTTGTAGGAGCTGCATTCTGCAAAGGGAAACTGGGATCGGGGAACAAACCTCAGCCCCAATGCGGCTTGGCTCAGGATCGCAGCGCTTGCCTAGTTCTCACCTAGCCCTAGGCTCCCCATAGGGCCAAGGAGGTTCTGGACTGCCTCGGGCTCCGTGGGCACTGCTGCTTGGCTGGTGGTCTCTGCAGCTGGAAACCAACTCCAAACGTCTTCTCCTTCGCGGAGAAGGCTGATGTGGCCCGAAGAAGCCCTGTGTGCACTGGCCCTAGCAACCCACCCCTAGCCAGCTCGGGAGGGCCCCACCTAGGGCCTAGCTCCGAAACGGCCCAAAACGCGCTTGTAGGAGCTGCATTCTGCAAAGGGGAACTGGGCTCGGGGAACAAACCTCAGCCCCAATGCGGCTTGGCTCAGGATCCCAGCGCCTGCCTAGTTCTCACCTAGGCCTCGGCTCCCCATAGGGCCAAGGAGTGTCTGGGCTGCCTCGGGCTCCGTGGGCACTGCTGCTTGGCTGGTGGTCTCCGCAGCTGGAAACCAACTCCAAACGTCTTCTCCTTCGCGGAGAAGGCTGATGTGGCCTGAAGAAGCCCTGTGTGCACTGGCCCTAGCAACCCACCCATAGCCAGCTCGGGAGGGCCCCAGGTAGGGCCTAGCTCCGAAACGGCCCAAAACGCGCTTGTAGGAGCTACATTCTGCAAAGGGAAACTGGGCTCGGGGAACAAACTTCAGCCCCAATGCGGCTTGGCTCAGGATGGCAGCGCTCGCCTAGTTTACACCTAGCCCTCGGCTCCCCATAGGGCCAAGGAATGGCTGGGCTGCCTCTGGCTCCGTGGGCACTGCTGCTTGGCTGGTGGTCTCCGCAGCTGGAAACCAACTCCAAACGTCTTCTCCTTCGCGGAGAAGGCTGATGTGGCCTGAAGAAGCCCTGTGTGCACTGGCCCTATCAACCCACCCCTAGCCAGCTTGGGATGGCCCCAGGTAGGGCCTTGCTCCGACACGGCCCAAAACGCTCTTGTAGGAGCTGCATTCTGCAAAGGGAAACTGGGCTCGGGGAACAAACCTCAGCGCCCATGCGGCTTGGCTCAGGATCCCAGCGCTTGCCTAGTTCTCAACTAGGCCTATGCTCCACATAAGGCCAAGGAGGGGCTGGGCTGCCTCGGGCTCCGTGGGCACTGCTGCTTGGCTGGTGGTCTCCGCAGCTGGAAACCAACTCCAAACGTCTTCTCCTTTGCGGAGAAGGCTGATGTGGCCCGAAGAAGCCCTGTGTGCACAGGCCCTAGCAACGCACCCGTAGCCAGCTCGGGAGAGCCCCACCTAGGGCCTAGCTCCGAAACGGCCCAAAACGCGCTTGTTGGAACTGCATTCTGCAAAGGGAAACTGGGCTCGGGGAACAAACCTCAGCCCCAATGCGGCTTGGCTCAGGATCGCAGCGCTTGCCTAGTTCTCACCTAGACCTCGGCTCCCCAAAGGATCAAGGAGGGTCTGGGCTGCCTCGGGCTCCATGGGCACTGCTGCTTGGCTGGTCGTCTCCGGAGCTGGAAACCAACTCCAAACGTCTTCTCCTTCGCGGAGAAGGCTGATGTGGCCTGAAGAAGCCCTGTGTGCACTGGCCCTAGCAACCCACACCTAGCCAGCTCGGGAGGGCCCCAGGTAGGGCCTTGCTCCGAAACGGCCCAAAACACGCTTGTAGGAGCTGCATTCTTCAAAGGGAAACTGGCCTCGGGGAACAAACCTCAGCCCCAATGCGGCTTGGCTCAGCATCGTTCGCGGAGAAGGCTGATGCGGCCTGAAGAAGCCCTGTGTGCACTGGCCCTAGCAACCCACCCATAGCCAGCTCGGGAGGGCCCCACCTAGGCCCTAGATCGGAAACGGCCCAAAACGCGCTTGTAGGAGCTGCATTCTGCAAAGGGAAACTGGGATCGGGGAACAAACCTCAGCCCCAATGCGGCTTGGCTCAGGATCCCAGCGCTTGCCTAGTTCTCACCTAGCCCTAGGCTCCCCATAGGGCCAAGGAGGGACTGGGCTGCCTCTGGCTCCGTGGGCACTGCTGATTGGCTGGTGGTCTCCGCAGCTGGAAACCAACTCCAAACGTCTTCTCCTTCGCGGAGAAGGCTGATGTGGCCTGAAGAAGCCCTGTGTGCACTGGCCCTAGCAACCCACACCTAGCCAGCTCGGGAGGGCCCCACCTAGGGCCTAGCTCGGAAACGGCCCAAAACGCGCTTGTAGGAGCTGCATTCTGCAAAGGGAAACTGGGCTCGGGGAACAAACCTCAGCCCCAATGCTGCTTGGCTCAGGATCCCAGCGCTTGCCTAGTTCTCACCTAGCCCTAGGCTCCCCATAGGGCCAAGGAGGGGCTGGTCTGCCTCTGGCTCCGTGGGCACTGCTGCTTGGCTGGTGGTCTCCGCAGCTGGAAACCAACTCCAAACGTCTTCTCCTTCGCGGAGAAGGCTGATGTGGCCTGAAGAAGCCCTGTGTGCACTGGCCCTTGCACCCTACCCCTAGCCATCTCGGGAGGGCCCCACCTAGGGCCTAGCTCCGAAACGGCCCAAAACGCATTTGTTGGAACTGCATTCTGCAAAGGGAAACTGGGCTTGGGGAACAAACCTCAGCCCCAATGCGGCTTGGCTCAGGATCCCAGCGCTTGCCTAGTTCTCACCTAGACCTCGGCTCCCCATAGGACCAAGGAGCGGCTGGGCTGCCTCTGGCTCCGTGGGCACTGCTGCTTGGCTGGTGGTCTCCGCAGCTGGAAACCAACTCCAAACGTCTTCTCCTTCGCGGAGAAGGCTGATGTGGCCTGAAGAAGCCCTGTGTGCACTGGCCCTAGCAACCCACCCCTAGCCAGCTCGGGAGGGCCCCAGGTAGGGCCTAGCTCCGAAACGGCCCAAAACGGGCTTCTAGGAGCTGCATTTTGCAAAGGGAAACTGGGCTCGGGGAACAAACCTCAGCCCCAATGCGGCTGGGCTCAGGATCGAAGCGCTTGCCTAGTTCTCACCTAGGCCTCGGCTCCCCATAGGGCCAAGGAGGGGCTGGGCTGCCTCGGGCTCCGTGGGCACTGCTGCTTGGCTGGTGATCTCCGCAGCTGGAAACCAACTCCAAACGTCTTCTCCTTCGCCAGAAGGGTGATTTTGCATAGAAAGGCCTAGTTTTTAATGGCCCTATCAACCCACTCTTAGCATAGAGCTAGGGAAAGATCCACCAAGGGCCTATCTCGAAACAGCACAACACGTGCTCCTAGAGATGCATTCTGCAAAGGGAAACTGGGCTCGGGGAGCAAACCTCAGCACCAATGCGGCATGGCTCTGGATCCCAGCGCTTGCCAAGTTCTCACCTAGCCCTCGGCTCCCCATAGGGCCAAGGAGGGGCTGGGCTGCCTCGGACTCCGTGGGTACTGCTGCTTGGCTGGTGGTCTCCGCAGCTGGAAACCAACTCCAAACGTCTTCTCCTTCGCGGAGAAGGCTGATGTGGCCTGAATAAGCCCTGTGTTCACTGGCCCTATAAACCCACACCTAGCCAGCTTGGGATGGCCCCAGGTAGGGCCTTGCTCCGACTCGGCCCAAAACGCTCTTGTAGGAGCTGCATTCTGCAAAGGGAAACTGGGCTCGGGGAACAAACCTCAGCGCCCATGGGGCTTGGCTCAGGATCCCAGCGCTTGCCTAGTTCTCAACTAGGCCTATGCTCCCCATAAGGCCAAGGAGGGGCTGGGCTGCCTCGGGCTCCGTGGGCACTGCTGCTTGGCTGGTGGTCTCCGCAGCTGGAAACCAACTCCAAACGTCTTCTCCTTTGCGGAGAAGGCTGATGTGGCCCGAAGAAGCCCTGTGTGCACAGGCCCTAGCAACGCACCCGTAGCCAGCTCGGGAGGGCCCCACCTAGGGCCTAGCTCCGAAACGGCCCAAAACGCGCTTGTTGGAGCTGCATTCTGCAAAGGGAAACTGGGCTCGGGGAACAAACCTCAGCCCCAATACGGCTTGGCTCGGGATCCCAGCGCTTGCCCAGTTCTCACCTAGCCCTCGGCTCCCAAAAGGACCAAGGAGGGTCTGGGCTGCCTCGGGCTCCATGGGCACTGCTGCTTGGCTGGTCGTCTCCGGAGCTGGAAACCAACTCCAAACGTCTTCTCCTTCGCGGAGAAGGCTGATGTGGCCTGAAGAAGCCCTGTGTGCACTGGCCCTAGCAACCCACACCTAGCCAGCTCGGGAGGGCCCCAGGTAGGGCCTTGCTCCGAAACGGCCCAAAACACGCTTGTAGGAGCTGCATTCTTCAAAGGGAAACTGGCCTCGGGGATCAAACCTCAGCCCCAATGCGGCTTGGCTCAGCATCGTTCGCGGAGAAGGCTGATGCGGCCTGAAGAAGCCCTGTGTGCAATGGCCCTAGCAACCCACCCATAGCCAGCTCGGGAGGGCCCCACCTATGGCCTAGCTCCGAAACGGCCCAAAACGTGCTTGTAGGAGCTGCATTCTGCAAAGGGAAACTGGGCTCGTGGAACAAACCTCAGCCCCAATGCGGCTTGGCTCAGGATCCCAGCGCTTGCCTAGTTCTCACCTAGGCCTCGGCTCCCCATAGGGCCAAGGAGGGGCTGGGCTGCCTCTGGCTCCGTGGGTACTGCTGCTTGGCTGGTGGTCTCCGCAGCTGGAAACCAACTCCAAACGTCTTCTCCTTCGCGGAGAAGGCTGATGTGGCCTGAAGAAGCCCTGTGTGCACTGGCCCTAGCAACCCACCCATAGCCAGCTCAGGAGGGCCCCACCTAGGGCCTAGATCGGAAACGGCCCAAAACGCGCTTGTAGGAGCTGCATTCTGCAAAGGGAAACTGGGATCGGGGAACAAACCTCAGCCCCAATGCGGCTTGGTTCAGGATCCCAGCGCTTGCCTAGTTCTCACCTAGCCCTAGGCTCCCCATAGGGCCAAGGAGGGACTGGGCTGCCTCTGGCTCCGTGGGCACTGCTGCTTGGCTGGTGGTCTCCGCAGCTGGAAACCAACTCCAAACGTCTTCTCCTTCGCGGAGAAGGCTGATGTGGCCTGAAGAAGCCCTGTGTGCACTGGCCCTAGCAACCCACACCTAGCCAGCTCGGGAGGGCCCCACCTAGGGCCTAGCTCGGAAACGGCCCAAAACGCGCTTGTAGGAGCTGCATTCTGCAAAGGGAAACTGGGCTCGGGGAACAAACCTCAGCCCCAATGCTGCTTGGCTCAGGATCCCAGCGCTTGCCTAGTTCTCACCTAGCCCTAGGCTCCCCATAGGGCCAAGGAGGGGCTGGTCTGCCTCTGGCTCCGTGGGCACTGCTGCTTGGCTGGTGGTCTCCGCAGCTGGAAACCAACTCCAAACGTCTTCTCCTTCGCGGAGAAGGCTGATGTGGCCTGAAGAAGCCCTGTGTGCACTGGCCCTAGCAACCCACCCCTAGCCAGCTCGGGAGGGCCCCACCTAGGGCCGAGCTCCGAAACGGCCGAAAACGCGCTTGTAGGAGCTGCATTCTGCAAAGGGAAACTGGGCTCGGGGAACAAACCTCAGCCCCAATTCGGCTTGGCTCAGGATCCCAGCGCTTGCCTAGTTCTCACCTAGGCCTCGGTTCCCCATAGGGCCAAGGAGGGGCTGGGCTGCCTCGGGCTCCGTTTGCACTGCTGCTTGGCTGGTGGTCTCCGCAGCTGGAAACCAACTCCAAACGTCTTCTCCTTCGCGGAGAAGGCTGATGTGGCCTGAAGAAGCCCTGTGTGCACTGGCCCTAGTAACCCACCCATAGCCAGCTCGGGAGGGCCCCACCTAGGGCCTAGCTCCGAAACGGCCCAAAACGCGCTTGTAGGAGCTGCATTCTGCAAAGGGAAACTGGGCTCGGGGAACAAACCTCAGCCCCAATGCGGCTTGGCTCAGGATGGCACCGCTTGCCTAGTTCTCACCTAGCCCTCGGCTCCCCATAGGGCCAAGGAATGGCTGGGCTGCCTCGGGCTCTGTGGGCACTGCTGATTGGCTGGTGGTCTCCAGAGCTGGAAACCAACTCCAAACGTCTTCTCCTTCGCGGAGAAGGCTGATGTGGCCTGAAGAAGCCCTGTGTGCACTGGCCCTAGCAACCCACCCCTAGCCAGCTCGGGAGGGCCCCACCTAGGGCCGAGCTCCGAAACGGCCGAAAACGCGCTTGTAGGAGCTGCATTCTGCAAAGGGAAACTGGGCTCGGGGAACAAACCTCAGCCCCAATTCGGCTTGGCTCAGGATCCCAGCGCTTGCCTAGTTCTCACCTAGGCCTCGGCTCCCCATAGGGCCAAGGAGGGGCTGGTCTGCCTCGGGCTCCGTGGGCACTGCTGCTTGGCTGGTGGTCTCCGCAGCTGGAAACCAACTCCAAACGTCTTCTCCTTCGCGGAGAAGGCTGATGTGGCCTGAAGAAGCCCTGTGTGCACTGGCCCTAGTAACCCACCCATAGCCAGCTCGGGAGGGCCCCACCTAGGGCCTAGCTCCGAAGCGGCCCAAAACGCGCTTGTAGGAGCTGCATTCTGCAAAGGGAAACTGGGCTCGGGGAACAAACCTCAGCCCAAATGCGGCTTGGCTCAGGATGGCACCGCTTGCCTAGTTCTCACCTAGCCCTCGGCTCCCAATAGGTCCAAGGAGGGTCTGGGCTGTCTATGGCTCCGTGGGCACTGCTGCTTGGCTGGTGGTCTCCACAGCTGGAAACCAACTCCAAACGTCTTCTCCTTCACGGAGAAGCCTGATGTGGCCTGAAGAAGCCCTGTGTGCCCTGGCCCTAGCAACCCACACCTAGCCAGCTCGGAGGGCCCCACCTAGGGCCTAGCTCCGAAGCGGCCCAAAACGCGCTTGTAGGAGCTGCATTCTGCAAAGGGAAACTGGGCTCGGGGAACAAACCTCAGCCCAAATGCGGCTTGGCTCAGGATCCCACCGCTTGCGTACTTCTCACCTAGCCCTCGGCTCCCCATAGGGCCAAGGAATGGCTGGGCTCCCCCTGGCTCCGTGGGCACTGCTGCTTGGCTGGTGGTCTCCGCAGCTGGAAACCAACTCCAAACGTGTTCTCCTTCGCGGAGAAGGCTGATGTGGCCTGAAGAAGCCCTGTGTGCACTGGCCCTAGCACCCCACCCATAGCCAGCTCGGGAGGGCCCCAGGTAGGGCCTAGCTCCGAAACGGCCGAAATCGCGCTTGTAGGAGCTGCATTCTGCAAAGGGAAACTGGGCTCGGGGAACAAACCTCAGCCCCAATGCGGCTTGGCTCAGGACCCCACCGCTTGCCTACTTCTCACCTAGCCCTCGGCTCCCCATAGGGCCAAGGAGGGGCTGGTCTGCCTCGGGCTCCGTGGGCACTGCTGCTTGGCTGGTGGTCTCCGCAGCTGGAAACCAACTCCAAACGTCTTCTCCTTCGCGGAGAAGGCTGATGTGGCCCGAAGAAGCCCTGTTTGCACTGGCCCTAGCAACCCACCCCTAGCCAGCTCGGGATGGCCCCAGGTAGGGCCTTGCTCCGAAACGGCCCAAAAAGCGCTTGTAGGAGCTGCATTCTTCAAAGGGAAACTGGGCTCGGGGAACAAACCTCAGCCCCAATGCGGCTGGGCTCAGGATCGCAGCGCTTGCCTAGTTCTCAACTAGGCCTAGGCTCCCCATATGGCCAAGGAGGGGCTGGGCTGCCTCGGGCTCCGTGGGCACTGCTGCTTGGCTGGTGGTCTCCGCAGCTGGAAACCAACTCCAAACGTCTTCTCCTTCGCGGAGAAGCCTGATGTGGCCTGAAGAAGCCCTGTGTGCACTGGCCCTATCAACCCACCCCTAGCCAGCTTGGGATGGCCCCAGGTAGGGCCTTGCTCCGACACGGCCCAAAACGCTCTTGTAGGAGCTGCATTCTGCAAAGGGAAACTGGGCTCGGGGAACAAACCTCAGCGCCCATGCGGCTTGGCTCAGGATCCCAGCGCTTGCCTAGTTCTCAACTAGGCCTATGCTCCACATAAGGCCAAGGAGGGGCTGGGCTGCCTCGGGCTCCGTGGGCACTGCTGCTTGGCTGGTGGTCTCCGCAGCTGGAAACCAACTCCAAACGTCTTCTCCTTTGCGGAGAAGGCTGATGTGGCCCGAAGAAGCCCTGTGTGCACAGGCCCTAGCAACGCACCCGTAGCCAGCTCGGGAGGGCCCCACCTAGGGCCTAGCTCCGAAACGGCCCAAAACGCGCTTGTTGGAGCTGCATTCTGCAAAGGGAAACTGGGCTCGGGGAACAAACCTCAGCCCCAATACGGCTTGGCTCGGGATCCCAGCGCTTGCCCAGTTCTCACCTAGCCCTCGGCTCCCCAAAGGACCAAGGAGGGTCTGGGCTGCCTCGGGCTCCATGGGCACTGCTGCTTGGCTGGTCGTCTCCGCAGCTGGAAACCAACTCCAAACGTCTTCTCCTTCGCGGAGAAGGCTGATGTGGCCTGAAGAAGCCCTGTGTGCACTGGCCCTAGCAACCCACACCTAGCCAGCTCGGGAGGGCCCCAGGTAGGGCCTTGCTCCGAAACGGCCCAAAACACGCTTGTAGGAGCTGCATTCTTCAAAGGGAAACTGGCCTCGGGGAACAAACCTCAGCCCCAATGCGGCTTGGCTCAGCATTGTTCGCGGAGAAGGCTGATGCGGCCTGAAGAAGCCCTGTGTGCAATGGCCCTAGCAAACCACCCATAGCCAGCTCGGGAGGGCCCCACCTAGGGCCTAGCTCCGAAACGGCCCAAAACGTGCTTGTAGGAGCTGCATTCTGCAAAGGGAAACTGGGCTCGGGGAACAAACCTCAGCCCCAATGCGGCTGGGCTCAGGTTCGAAGCACTTGCCTAGTTCTCACCTAGGCCTCGGCTCCCCATAGGGCCAAGGAGGGGCTGGGCTGCCTCTGGCTCCGTGGGTACTGCTGCTTGGCTGGTGGTCTCCGCAGCTGGAAACCAACTCCAAACGTCTTCTCCTTCGCGGAGAAGGCTGATGTGGCCTGAAGAAGCCCTGTGTGCACTGGCCCTAGCAACCCACCCATAGCCAGCTCGGGAGGGCCCCACCTAAGGCCTAGATCGGAAACGGCCCAAAACGCGCTTGTAGGAGCTGCATTCTGCAAAGGGAAACTGGGATCGGGGAACAAACCTCAGCCCCAATGCGGTTTGGCTCAGGATCCCAGCGCTTGCCTAGTTCTCACCTAGCCCTAGGCTCCCCATATGGCCAAGGAGGGACTGGGCTGCCTCTGGCTCCGTGGGCACTGCTGCTTGGCTGGTGGTCTCCGCAGCTGGAAACCAACTCCAAACGTCTTCTCCTTCGCGGAGAAGGCTGATGTGGCCTGAAGAAGCCCTGTGTGCACTGGCCCTTGCACCCTACCCCTAGCCATCTCGGGAGGGCCCCACCTAGGGCCTAGCTCCGAAACGGCCCAAAACGCATTTGTTGGAACTGCATTCTGCAAAGGGAAACTGGGCTTGGGGAACAAACCTCAGCCCCAATGCGGCTTGGCTCAGGATCCCAGCGCTTGCCTAGTTCTCACCTAGACCTCGGCTCCCCATAGGACCAAGGAGCGGCTGGGCTGCCTCTGGCTCCGTGGGCACTGCTGCTTGGCTGGTGGTCTCCGCAGCTGGAAACCAACTCCAAACGTCTTCTCCTTCGCGGAGAAGGCTGATGTGGCCTGAAGAAGCCCTGTGTGCACTGGCCCTAGCAACCCACCCCTAGCCAGCTCGGGAGGGCCCCAGGTAGGGCCTAGCTCCGAAACGGCCCAAAACGGGCTTCTAGGAGCTGCATTTTGCAAAGGGAAACTGGGCTCGGGGAACAAACCTCAGCCCCAATGCGGCTGGGCTCAGGATCGAAGCGCTTGCCTAGTTCTCACCTAGGCCTCGGCTCCCCATAGGGCCAAGGAGGGGCTGGGCTGCCTCGGGCTCCGTGGGCACTGCTGCTTGGCTGGTGATCTCCGCAGCTGGAAACCAACTCCAAACGTCTTCTCCTTCGCCAGAAGGGTGATTTTGCATAGAAAGGCCTAGTTTTTAATGGCCCTATCAACCCACTCTTAGCATAGAGCTAGGGAAAGATCCACCAAGGGCCTATCTCGAAACAGCACAACACGTGCTTCTAGAGATGCATTCTGCAAAGGGAAACTGGGCTCGGGGAGCAAACCTCAGCACCAATGCGGCATGGCTCTGGATCCCAGCGCTTGCCAAGTTCTCACCTAGCCCTCGGCTCCCCATAGGGCCAAGGAGGGGCTGGGCTGCCTCGGGCTCCGTGGGTACTGCTGCTTGGCTGGTGGTCTCCGCAGCTGGAAACCAACTCCAAACGTCTTCTCCTTCGCGGAGAAGGCTGATGTGGCCTGAAGAAGCCCTGTGTGCACTGGCCCTATCAACCCACACCTAGCCAGCTTGGGATGGCCCCAGGTAGGGCCTTGCTCCGACTCGGCCCAAAACGCTCTTGTAGGAGCTGCATTCTGCAAAGGGAAACTGGGCTCGGGGAACAAACCTCAGCGCCCATGCGGCTTGGCTCAGGATCCCAGCGCTTGCCTAGTTCTCAACTAGGCCTATGCTCCCCATAAGGCCAAGGAGGGGCTGGGCTGCCTCGGGCTCCGTGGGCACTGCTGCTTGGCTGGTGGTCTCCGCAGCTGGAAACCAACTCCAAACGTCTTCTCCATTGCGGAGAAGGCTGATGTGGCCCGAAAAAGCCCTGTGTGCACAGGCCCTAGCAACGCACCCGTAGCCAGCTCGGGAGGGCCCCACCTAGGGCCTAGCTCCGAAACGGCCCAAAACGCGCTTGTTGGAGCTGCATTCTGCAAAGGGAAACTGGGCTCGGGGAACAAACCTCAGCCCCAACACGGCTTGGCTCGGGATCCCAGCGCTTGCCCAGTTCTCACCTAGCCCTCGGCTCCCCAAAGGACCAAGGAGGGTCTGGGCTGCCTCGGGCTCCATGGGCACTGCTGCTTGGCTGGTCGTCTCCGGAGCTGGAAACCAACTCCAAACGTCTTCTCCTTCGCGGAGAAGGCTGATGTGGCCTGAAGAAGCCCTGTGTGCACTGGCCCTAGCAACCCACACCTAGCCAGCTCGGGAGGGCCCCAGGTAGGGCCTTGCTCCGAAACGGCCCAAAACACGCTTGTAGGAGCTGCATTCTTCAAAGGGAAACTGGCCTCGGGGAACAAACCTCAGCCCCAATGCGGCTTGGCTCAGCATCGTTCGCGGAGAAGGCTGATGCGGCCTGAAGAAGCCCTGTGTGCAATGGCCCTAGCAAACCACCCATAGCCAGCTCAGGAGGGCCCCACCTAGGGCCTAGCTCCGAAACGGCCCAAAACGTGCTTGTAGGAGCTGCATTCTGCAAAGGGAAACTGGGCTCGGGGAACAAACCTCAGCCCCAATGCGGCTGGGCTCAGGTTCGAAGCACTTGCCTAGTTCTCACCTAGGCCTCGGCTCCCCATAGGGCCAAGGAGGGGCTGGGCTGCCTCTGGCTCCGTGGGTACTGCTGCTTGGCTGGTGGTCTCCGCAGCTGGAAACAAACTCCAAAAGTCTTCTCCTTCGCGGAGAAGGCTGATGTGGCCTGAAGAAGCCCTGTGTGCACTGGCCCTAGCAACCCACCCATAGCCAGCTCGGGAGGGCCCCACCTAAGGCCTAGATCGGAAACGGCCCAAAACGCGCTTGTAGGAGCTGCATTCTGCAAAGGGAAACTGGGATCGGGGAACAAACCTCAGCCCCAATGCGGTTTGGCTCAGGATCCCAGCGCTTGCCTAGTTCTCACCTAGCCCTAGGCTCCCCATATGGCCAAGGAGGGACTGGGCTGCCTCTGGCTCCGTGGGCACTGCTGCTTGGCTGGTGGTCTCCGCAGCTGGAAACCAACTCCAAACGTCTTCTCCTTCGCGGAGAAGGCTGATGTGGCCTGAAGAAGCCCTGTGTGCACTGGCCCTTGCACCCTACCCCTAGCCATCTCGGGAGGGCCCCACCTAGGGCCTAGCTCCGAAACGGCCCAAAACGCATTTGTTGGAACTGCATTCTGCAAAGGGAAACTGGGCTTGGGGAACAAACCTCAGCCCCAATGCGGCTTGGCTCAGGATCCCAGCGCTTGCCTAGTTCTCACCTAGACCTCGGCTCCCCATAGGACCAAGGAGCGGCTGGGCTGCCTCTGGCTCCGTGGGCACTGCTGCTTGGCTGGTGGTCTCCGCAGCTGGAAACCAACTCCAAACGTCTTCTCCTTCGCGGAGAAGGCTGATGTGGCCTGAAGAAGCCCTGTGTGCACTGGCCCTAGCAACCCACCCCTAGCCAGCTCGGGAGGGCCCCAGGTAGGGCCTAGCTCCGAAACGGCCCAAAACGGGCTTCTAGGAGCTGCATTTTGCAAAGGGAAACTGGGCTCGGGGAACAAACCTCAGCCCCAATGCGGCTGGGCTCAGGATCGAAGCGCTTGCCTAGTTCTCACCTAGGCCTCGGCTCCCCATAGGGCCAAGGAGGGGCTGGGCTGCCTCGGGCTCCGTGGGCACTGCTGCTTGGCTGGTGATCTCCGCAGCTGGAAACCAACTCCAAACGTCTTCTCCTTCGCCAGAAGGGTGATTTTGCATAGAAAGGCCTAGTTTTTAATGGCCCTATCAACCCACTCTTAGCATAGAGCTAGTGAAAGATCCACCAAGGGCCTATCTCGAAACAGCACAACACGTGCTTCTAGAGATGCATTCTGCAAAGGGAAACTGGGCTCGGGGAACAAACCTCAGCCCCCATGCGGCTTGGCTCAGGATCCCAGCGCTTGCCTAGTTCTCAACTAGGCCTATGCTCCCCATAAGGCCAAGGAGGGGCTGGGCTGCCTCGGGCTCCGTGGGCACTGCTGCTTGGCTGGTGGTCTCCGCAGCTGGAATCCAACTCCAAACGTCTTCTCCTTTGCGGAGAAGGCTGATGTGGCCCGAAGAAGCCCTGTGTGCACAGGCCCTAGCAACGCACCCGTAGCCAGCTCGGGAGGGCCCCACCTAGGGCCTAGCTCCGAAACGGCCCAAAACGCGCTTGTTGGAGCTGCATTCTGCAAAGGGAAACTGGGCTCGGGGAACAAACCTCAGCCCCAATACGGCTTGGCTCGGGATCCCAGCGCTTGCCCAGTTCTCACCTAGCCCTCGGCTCCCAAAAGGACCTAGGAGGGTCTGGGCTGCCTCGGGCTCCATGGGCACTGCTGCTTGGCTGGTCGTCTCCGGAGCTGGAAACCAACTCCAAACGTCTTCTCCTTCGCGGAGAAGGCTGATGTGGCCTGAAGAAGCCCTGTGTGCACTGGCCCTAGCAACCCACACCTAGCCAGCTCGGGAGGGCCCCAGGTAGGGCCTTGCTCCGAAACGCCCAAAACACGCTGGTAGGAGCTGCATTCTTCAAAGGGAAACTGGCCTCGGGGAACAAACCTCAGCCCCAATGCGGCTTGGCTCAGCATCGTTCGCGGAGAAGGCTGATGCGGCCTGAAGAAGCCCTGTGTGCAATGGCCCTAGCAACCCACACATAGCCAGCTCGGGAGGGCCCCACCTAGGGCCTAGCTCCGAAACGGCCCAAAACGTGCTTGTAGGAGCTGCATTCTGCAAAGGGAAACTGGGCTCGGGGAACAAACCTCAGCCCCAATGCGGCTTGGCTCAGGATCCCAGCGCTTGCCTAGTTCTCACCTAGGCCTCGACTCCCCATAGGGCCAAGGAGGGGCTGGGCTGCCTCTGGCTCCGTGGGTACTGCTGCTTGGCTGGTGGTCTCCGCAGCTGGAAACAAACTCCAAAAGTCTTCTCCTTCGCGGAGAAGGCTGATGTGGCCTGAAGAAGCCCTGTGTGCACTGGCCCTAGCAACCCACCCATAGCCAGCTCGGGAGGGCCCCACCTAGGGCCTAGATCGGAAACGGCCCAAAACGCGCTTGTAGGAGCTGCATTCTGCAAAGGGAAACTGGGATCGGGGAACAAACCTCAGCCCCAATGCGGCTTGGCTCAGGATCCCAGCGCTTGCCTAGTTCTCACCTAGCCCTAGGCTCCCCATAGGGCCAAGGAGGGACTGGGCTGCCTCTGGCTCCGTGGGCACTGCTGCTTGGCTGGTGGTCTCCCCAGCTGCAAACCAACTCCAAACGTCTTCTCCTTCGCGGAGAAGGCTGATGTGGCCTGAAGAAGCCCTGTGTGCACTGGCCCTAGCAACCCACACCTAGCCAGCTCGGGAGGGCCCCACCTAGGGCCTAGCTCGGAAACGGCCCAAAACGCGCTTGTAGGAGCTGCATTCTGCAAAGGGAAACTGGGCTCGGGGAACAAACCTCAGCCCCAATGCTGCTTGGCTCAGGATCCCAGCGCTTGCCTAGTTCTCACCTAGCCCTAGGCTCCCCATAGGGCCAAGGAGGGGCTGGTCTGCCTCTGGCTCCGTGGGCACTGCTGCTTGGCTGGTGGTCTCCGCAGCTGGAAACCAACTCCAAACGTCTTCTCCTTCGCCGAGAAGGCTGATGTGGCCTGAAGAAGCCCTGTGTGCACTGGCCCTAGCAACCCACCCCTAGCAAGCTCCGGAGGGCCCCAGGTAGGGCCTAGCTCCGAAACGGCCCAAAACGGGCTTCTAGGAGCTGCATTTTGCAAAGGGAAACTGGGCTCGGGGAACAAACCTCAGCCCCAATGCGGCTGGGCTCAAGATCGAAGCGCTTGCCTAGTTCTCACCTAGGCCTCGGCTCCCCATAGGGCCAAGGAGGGGCTGGGCTGCCTCGGGCTCCGTGGGCACTGCTGCTTGGCTGGTGATCTCCGCAGCTGGAAACCAACTCCAAACGTCTTCTCCTTCGCCAGAAGGGTGATTTTGCATAGAAAGGCCTAGTTTTTAATGGCCCTATCAACCCACTCTTAGCATAGAGCTAGGGAAAGATCCACCAAGGGCCTATCTCGAAACAGCACAACTCGTG
The DNA here is from genome assembly GCF_054392235.1 of Sus scrofa. Classification (NCBI taxonomy): domain Eukaryota; kingdom Metazoa; phylum Chordata; class Mammalia; order Artiodactyla; family Suidae; genus Sus; species Sus scrofa. The sequence continues at coordinate 51,680,841 of NC_139385.1, read as the reverse complement.
CTTCTAGAGATGCATTCTGCAAAGGGATACTGGGCTCGGGGAGCAAACCTCAGCACCAATGCGGCATGGCTCTGGATCCCAGCGCTTGCCAAGTTCTCACCTAGCCCTCGGATCCCCATAGGGCCAAGGAGGGGCTGGGCTGCCTCTGGCTCCGTGGGCACTGCTGCTTGGCTGGTGGTCTCCGCAGCTGGAAACCAACTCCAAATGTCTTCTCCTTCGCGGAGAAGGCTGATGTGGCCTGAAGAAGCCCTGTGTGCACTGGCCCTAGCAACCCAGCCCTAGCCAGCTCGGGAGGGCCCCACCTAGGGCCTAGCTCCGAAACGGCCCAAAACGCTCTTGTAGGAGCTGCATTCTGCAAAGGGAAACTGGGCTCGGGGAACAAACCTCAGCCCCAATGCGGCTTGGCTCAGGATCCCAGCGCTTGCCTAGTTCTCACCTAGCCCTAGGCTCCCCATAGGGCCAAGGAGGGGCTGGTCTGCCTCTGGCTTCGTGGGCACTGCTGCTTGGCTGGTGGTCTCCGCAGCTGGAAACTAACTCCAAACGTCTTCTCCTTCGCGGAGAAGGCTGATGTGGCCTGATGAAGCCCTGTGTGCACTGGCCCTTGCAACCCACCCCTAGCCATCACGGGAGGGCCCCACCTAGTGCCTAGCTCCGAAACGGCCCAAAACGCGCTTGTAGGAGCTGCATTCTGCAAAGGGAAACTGGGCTCGGGGAACAAACCTCAGGTCCAATGCGGCTTGGCTCAGGATCCCAGCGCTTGCCTAGTTCTCACGTAGCCCTCGCCTCCCCATAGGGCCAAGGAGGTGCTGGGCTGCCTCTGGCTCCGTGGGCACTGCTGCTTGGCTGGTGGTCTCCGCAGCTGGAAACCAACTCCAAACGTCTTCTCCTTCGCGGAAAAGGCTGATGTGGCCTGAAGAAGCCCTGTGTGCACTGGCCCTAGCAACCCACCCCTAGCCAGTTCGGGAGGGCCCCACCTATGGCCTAGCTCCGAAACGGCCCAAAACGCGCTTGTAGGAGCTGCATTCTGCAAAGGGAAACTGGGCTCGGGGAACAAACCTCAGCCCCAATGCGGCTTGGCTCAGGATCCCAGCGCTTGCCTCGTTCTCACCTAGCCCTCCGCTCCCCATAGGGCCAAGGAGGGGCTGGGCTGCCTCGGGCTCCGTGGGCACTGCTGCTTGGCTGGTGGTCTCCGCAGCTGGAAACCAACTCCAAACGTCTTCTCCTTCGCGGAGAAGGCTGATGTGGCCTGAAGAAGCCCTGTGTGCACTGGCCCTAGCAACCCACCCCTAGCCAGCTCGGGAGGGCCCCAGGAAGGGCCTTGCTCCGAAACGGCCCAAAACGCGCTTGTAGGAGCTGCATTCTGCAAAGGGAAACTGGGCTCGGGGAACAAACCTCAGCCCCAATGCGGCTTGGCTCAGGATCCCAGCGCTTGCCTAGTTCTCACCTAGGCCTCGGCTCCCCATAGGGCCAAGGAGGGTCTGGGCTGCCTCAGGCTCAGTGGGCACTGCTGCTTGGCTGGTGGTCTCCGCAGCTGGAAACCAACTCCAAACGTCTTCTCCTTCGCCGAGAAGGCTGATGTGGCCTGAAGAAGCCCTGTGTGCACTGGCGCTAGCAACCCACCCCTAGCCATCTCGGGAGGGCCCCACCTAGGGCCTAGCTCGGAAACGGCCCAAATCGCGCTTGTAGGAACTGCATTCTGCAAAGGCAAACTGGGCTCGGGGAACAAACCTCAGCCCCAATGTGGCTTGGCTCAGGATCCCAGCGCTTGCCTAGTTCTCACCTAGGCCTCGGCTCCCCATAGGGCCAAGGAGGGTCTGGGCTGCCTCAGGCTCAGTGGGCACTGCTGCTTGGCTGGTGGTCTCCGCAGCTGGAAACCAACTCCAAACGTCTTCTCCTTCGCGGTGAAGGCTGATGTGGCCCGAAGAAACCCTGTGTGCACTGGCCCGAGCAACCCACCCCTAGCCAGCTCGGGAGGGCCCCACCTAGGGCCTAGCTCCGAAACGGCCCAAAACGCCTTTGTTGGAACTTCATTCTGCAAAGGGAAAGTGGGCTCGGGGAACAAACCTCAGCCCCAATGCGGCTTGGCTGAAGATCCCAGCGCTTGCCTAGTTCTCACCTAGGCCTCGACTCCCCCTAGGGCCAAGGAGGGGCTGGGCTGCCTCTGGCTCCTTGGGCACTGCTGCTTGGCTGGTGGTCTCCGCAGCTGGAAACGAACTCCAAACGTCTTCTCCTTCGCGGAGAAGGCTGATGTGGCCTGAAGAAGCCCTGTGTGCACTGGCCCCAGCAACCCACAGCTAGCCAGCTCGGGGGGTCCAAACCTAGGGCCTAGCTCCGCAACGGCCCAAAACGCGCTTGTAGGAGCTGCATTCTGCAAAGGGAAACTGGCCTCGGGGAACAAACCTCAGCCCCAATGCGGCTTGGCTCAGGATCCCAGCGCTTGCCTAGTTCTCACCTAGGCCTCGGCTCCCCATAGGGCCAAGGAGGCGATGGGCTGCTTCTGGCTCCGTGGGCACTGCTGCTTGGCTGGTGGTCTCCGCAGCTGGAAACCAACTCCAAACGTCTTCTCCTTCGCGGAGAAGGCTGATGTGGCCTGAAGAAGCCCTGTGTGCACTGGCCCTTGCAACCCACCCCTAGCCATCTCGGGAGGGCACCACCTAGGGCCTAGCTCGGAAACGGCCCAAAACGCGCTTCAATGAGCTGCATTCTGCAAAGGGAAACTGGGCTCGGGGAACAAACCTCAGCCCCAATGCGGCTTGGCTCAGGATCCCAGCGGTTGCCTAGTTCTCACCTAGCCCTCGCCTCCCCATAGGGCCAAGGAGGTGCTGGGCTGCCTCTGGCTCCGTGGGCACTGCTGCTTGGCTGGTGGTCTCCGCAGCTGGAAACCAACTCCAAACGTCTTCTCCTTCGCGGAAAAGGCTGATGTGGCCTGAAGAAGCCCTGTGTGCACTGGCCCTAGCAACCCACCCCTAGCCAGCTCGGGAGGGCCCCACCTAGGGCCTAGCTCCGAAACGGCCCAAAACGCGCTTGTAGGAGCTGCATTCTGCAAAGGGAAACTGGGCTCGGGGAACAAACCTCAGCCCCAATGCGGCTTGGCTCAGGATCCCAGCGCTTGCCTAGTTCTCACCTAGGCCTCGGCTCCCCATAGGGCCAAGGAGGCGCTGGGTTGCCTCTGGCTCCGTGGGCACTGCTGCTTGGCTGGTGGTCTCCGCAGCTGGAAACCAACTCCAAACGTCTTCTCCTTCGCGGAGAAGGCTGATGTGGCCTGAAGAAGCCCTGTGTGCACTGGCCCTAGCAACCCACCCCTAGCCAGCTCGGGAGGGCCCCACCTTGGGCCTAGCTCAGAAACGGCCCAAAACGCGCTTGTAGGAGCTGCATTCTGCAAAGGGAAACTGGGCTCTGGGAAGAAACCTCAGCCCCAATGCGGCTTGGCTCAGGATCCCATTGCTTGCCTCGTTCTCACCTAGGCCTCGGCTCCCCATATGGCCAAGGAGGGGCTGGGCTGCCTCGGGCTCCGTGGGCACTGCTGCTTGGCTGGTGGTCTCCGCAGCTGGAAACCAACTCCAAACGTCTTCTCCTTCGAGGAGAAGGCTGATGTGGCCTGAAGAAGCCCTGTGTGCACTGGCCCTAGCAACCCACCCCTAGCCATCTCGGGAGGGCCCCACCTAGGGCCTAGCTCGGAAACGGCCCAAAACGCCCTTGTAGGAGCTGCATTCTGCAAAGGGAAACTGGGCTCGGGGAACAAACCTCAGCCCCAATGCGGCTTGGCTCAGGATCCCATCGCCTGCCTAGGTCTCACCTAGCCCTCGGCTCCCCATAAGGCCAAGGAGGAGATGGGCTGCCTGGGGCTCGGGGCACTGCTGCTTGGATGGTGGTCTCCGCAGCTGGAAACACACTCCAAACGTCTTCTCCTTCGCGGAGAAGGCTGATGTGGCCTGAAGAAGCCCTGTGTGCACTGGCCCTAGCAACCCACCCCTAGCAAGCTCGGGAGGGCCCCAGGTAGGGCCTAGCTCCGAAACGGCCCAAAACGGGCTTCTAGGAGCTGCATTTTGCAAAGGGAAACTGGGCTCGGGGAACAAACCTCAGCCCCAATGCGGCTGGGCTCAGGTTCGAAGCACTTGCCTAGTTCTCACCTAGGCCTCGGCTCCCCATAGGGCCAAGGAGGGGCTGGGCTGCCTCGGGCTCCGTGGGCACTGCTGCTTGGCTGGTGATCTCCGCAGCTGGAAACCAACTCCAAACGTCTTCTCCTTCGCCAGAAGGGTGATTTTGCATAGAAAGGCCTAGTTTTTAATGGCCCTATCAACCCACTCTTAGCATAGAGCTAGGGAAAGATCCACCAAGGGCCTATATCGAAACAGCACAACACGTGCTTCTAGAGATGCATTCTGCAAAGGGAAACTGGGCTCGGGGAGCAAACCTCAGCACCAATGCGGCATGGCTCTGGATCCCAGCGCTTACCTACTTCTCACCTAGCCCTCGGCTCCCCATAGGGCCAAGGAGGCGCTGGGCTGCCTCTGGCTCCGTGGGCACTGCTGCTTGGCTGGTGGTCTCCGCAGCTGAAAACTAACTCCAAACGTCTTCTCCTTCGCGGAAAAGGCTGATGTGGCCTGAAGAAGCCCTGTGTGCCCTGGCCCTAGCAACCCACACCTAGCCAGCTCGGGAGGGCCCCACCTAGGGCCTAGCTCCGAAACGGCCCAAAACGCGCTTGTAGGAGCTGCATTCTGCAAAGGGAAACTGGGCTCTGGGAAGAAACCTCAGCCCCAATGCGGCTTGGCTCAGGATCCCAGCGCTTGCCTAGTTCTCACCTAGCCCTCGGCTCCCCATAGGGCCAAGGACGGTCTGGGCTGCCTCTGGCTCCGTGGGCACTGCTGCTTGGCTGGTGTTCTCCGCAGCTGGAAACCAACTCCAAACGTCTTCTCCTTCGCGGAGAAGGCTGATGTGGCCTGAAGAAGCCCTGTGTGCACTGGCCCTAGCAACCCACCCCTAGCCAGCTCGGGAGGGCCCCACCTAGGGCCTTGCTCCGAAACGGACCAAAACGCGCTTGTAGGAGCTGCATTCTGCAAAAGGAAACTGGGCTCGGGGAACAAACCTCAGCCCCCATGCGGCTTGGCTCAGGATCCCAGCGCTTGCCTAGTTCTCACCTAGCCCTAGGCTCCCCATAGGGCCAAGGAGGGGCTGGGCTGCCTCGGGCTCCGTGGGCACTGCTGCTTGGCTGGTGGTCTCCGCAGCTGGAAACCAACTCCAAACGTCTTCTCCTTCGCGGAGAAGGCTGATGTGGCCTGAAGAAGCCCTGTGTGCACTGGCGCTAGCAACCCACCCCTAGCCAGCTCGGGAGGGCCCCACCTAGGGCCTAGCTCGGAAACGGCCCAAAACGCGCTTGTAGGAACTGCATTCTGCAAAGGGAAACTGGGCTCGGGGAACAAACCTCAGCCCCAATGCGGCTTGGCTCAGGATCCCAGCGCCTGCCTAGTTCTCACCTAGCCCTCGGCTCCCCATAAGGCCAAGGAGGAGCTGGGCTGCCTCAGGCTCCGTGGGCACTGCTGCTTGGCTGGTGGTCTCCGCAGCTGGAAACCAACTCCAAACGTCTTCTCCTTCGCGGTGAAGGCTGATGTGGCCCGAAGAAACCCTGTGTGCACTGGCCCGAGCAACCCATCCCTTCCCAGCTCGGGAGGGCCCCACCTAGGGCTTAGCTCCGAAACGGCCCAAAACGCCTTTGTTGGAACTGCATTCTGCAAAGGGAAACTGGGCTTGGGGAACAAACCTCAACCCCAATGCAGTTTGGCTCAGGATCCCAGCGCTTGCCTAGTTCTCACCTAGGCCTCGGCTCCCCATAGAACCAAGGAGCGGCTGGGCTGCCTCTGGCTCCGTGGGCACTGCTGCTTGGCTGGTGGTCTCCGCAGCTGGAAACCAACTCCAAACGTCTTCTCCTTCGCGGAGAAGGCTGATGTGGCCTGAAGAAGCCCTGTGTGCACTGGCCCTTGCAACCCACCCATAGCCAGCTCGGGAGGGCCCCACCTAGGGCCTAGCTCAGAAACGGCCCAAAACGCGCTTCTAGGAGCTGCATTCTGCAAAGGGAAACTGGGCTCGGGGAACAAACCTCAGCCCCAATGCGGCTTGGCTCAGGATCCCAGCGCTTGCCTAGTTCTCACCTAGCCCTCGCCTCCCCATAGGGCCAAGGAGGTGCTGGGCTGCCTCTGGCTCCGTGGGCACTGCTGCTTGGCTGGTGGTCTCCGCAGCTGGAAACCAACTCCAAACGTCTTCTCCTTCGCGGAGAAGGCTGATGTGGCCTGAAGAAGCCCTGTGTGCACTGGCCCTAGCAACCCATCCCTAGCCAGCTCGCGAGGGCCCCTACTAGGGCCTAGCTCGGAAACGGCCCAAAACGCGCTTGTAGGAGCTGCATTCTGCAAAGGGAAACTGGGCTCGGGGAACAAACCTCAGCCCCAATGCGGCTTGGCTCAGGATCCCACCGCCTGCCTAGGTCTCACCTAGCCCTCGGCTCCCCATAAGGCCAAGGAGGAGATGGGCTGCCTGGGGCTCCGGGGCACTGCTGCTTGGATGGTGGTCTCCGCAGCTGGAAACACACTCCAAACGTCTTCTCCTTCGCGGTGAAGGCTGATGTGGCCCGAAGAAACCCTGTGTGCACTGGCCCGAGCAACCCACCCCTAGCCAGCTCGGGAGGGCCCCACCTAGGGCCTAGCTCCGAAACGGCCCAAAACGCATTTGTTGGAACTGCATTCTGCAAAGGGAAACTGGGCTTGGGGAACAAACCTCACCCCAATGCGGCTTGGCTCAGGATCCCAGCGCTTGCCTACTTCTCACCTAGACCTCGGCTCCCCATAGGGCCAAGGAGGGGCTGGTCTGCCTCGGGCTCCGTGGGCACTGCTGCTTGGCTGGTGGTCTCCGCAGCTGGAAACCAACTCCAAACGTCTTCTCCTTCGCGGAGAAGGCTGATGTGGCCTGAAGAAGCCCTGTGTGCACTGGCCCTAGCAACCCACCCCTAGCAAGCTCGGGAGGGCCCCAGGTAGGGCCTAGCTCCGAAACGGCCCAAAACGGGCTTCTAGGAGCTGCATTTTGCAAAGGGAAACTGGGCTCGGGGAACAAACCTCAGCCCCAATGCGGCTGGGCTCAGGTTCGAAGCACTTGCCTAGTTCTCACCTAGGCCTTGGCTCCCCATAGGGCCAAGGAGGGGCTGGGCTGCCTCGGGCTCCGTGGGCACTGCTGCTTGGCTGGTGATCTCCGCAGCTGGAAACCAACTCCAAACGTCTTCTCCTTCGCCAGAAGGGTGATTTTGCATAGAAAGGCCTAGTTTTTAATGGCCCTATCAACCCACTCTTAGCATAGAGCTAGGGAAAGATCCACCAAGGGCCTATATCGAAACAGCACAACACGTGCTTCTAGAGATGCATTCTGCAAAGGGAAACTGGGCTCGGGGAGCAAACCTCAGCACCAATGCGGCATGGCTCTGGATCCCAGCGCTTACCTACTTCTCACCTAGCCCTCGGCTCCCCATAGGGCCAAGGAGGGGCTGGGCTGCCTCGGGCTCCGTGGGCACTGCTGCTTGGCTGGTGGTCTCCGCAGCTGGAAACCAACTCCAAACGTCTTCTCCTTCGCGGAGAAGGCTGATGCGGCCTGAAGAAGCCCTGTGTGCAATGGCCCTAGCAAACCACCCATAGCTAGCTCGGAAGGCCCCACCTAGGGCCTAGCTCCGAAACGGCCCAAAACGCGCTTGTAGGAGCTGCATTCTGCAAAGGGAAACTGGGCTCGGGGAACAAACCTCAGCCCCAATGCGGCTTGGCTCAGGATCCCAGTGCTTGCCTAGTTCTTACCTAGGCCTCGGCTCCCCATAGGGCCAAGGAGGGGCTGGGCTGCCTCTGGCTCCGTGGGTACTGCTGCTTGGCTGGTGGTCTCCGCAGCTGGAAACCAACTCCAAAAGTCTTCTCCTTCGCGGAGAAGGCTGATGTGGCCTGAAGAAGCCCTGTGTGCACTGGCCCTAGCAACCCACCCATAGCCAGCTCAGGAGGGCCCCACCTAGGGCCTAGCTCGGAAACGGCCCAAAACGCGCTTCTAGGAGCTGCATTCTGCAAAGGGAAAGTGGGATCGGGGAACAAACCTCAGCCCCAATGCGGCTTGGCTCAGGATCCCAGCGCTTGCCTAGTTCTCACCTAGCCCTCGGCTCCCCATAGGGCCCAGGAAGGGCTGGGCTGCCTCGGGCTCCGTGGGCACTGCTGCTTGGCTGGTGGTCTCCGCAGCTGGAAACCAACTCCAAACGTCTTCTCCTTCGCGGAGAAGGCTGATGTGGCCTGAAGAAGCCCTGTATGCACTGGCCCAAGCAACCCACCCCTAGCCAGCTCGGGAGGGCCCCACCTAGGGCATAGCTCGGAAACGGCCCAAAACGCGCTTGTAGGAGCTGCATTCTGCAAAGGGAAACTGGGCTCGGGGAACAAACCTCAGCCCCAATGCTGCTTGGCTCAGGATCCCAGCGCTTGCCTAGTTCTCACCTAGCCCTAGGCTCCCTATAGGGTCAAGGAGGGGCTGGGCTGCCTCTGGCTCCGTGGGCACTGCTGCTTGGCTGGTGGTCTCCGCAGCTGGAAACCAACTCCAAACGTCTTCTCCTTCGCGGAGAAGGCTGATGTGGCCTGAAGAAGCCCTGTGTGCACTGGCCCTTGCAACCCACCCCTAGCCATCTCGGGAGGGCCCCACCTAGGGCCTAGCTCGGAAACGGCCCAAAACGCGCTTGTAGGAGCTGCATTCTGAAAAGGGAAACTGGGCTGGGGGAACAAACCTCAGCCCCAATGCGGCTTGGCTCAGGATCCCAGCGCTTGCCTAGTTCTCACCTAGCCCTCGCCTCCCCATAGGGCCAAGGAGGTGCTGGGCTGCCTCTGGCTCCGTGGGCACTGCTGCTTGGCTGGTGGTCTCCGCAGCTGGAAACCAACTCCAAACGTCTTCTCCTTCGGGGAGAAGACTGATGTGGCCTGAAGAAGCCCTGTGTGCACTGGCCCTAGCAACCCACCCCTAGCAAGCTCGGGAGGGCCCCAGGTAGGGCCTAGCTCCGAAACGGCCCAAAACGGGCTTCTAGGAGCTGCATTTTGCAAAGGGAAACTGGGCTCGGGGAACAAACCTCAGCCCCAATGCGGCTGGGCTCAGGATCCCAGTGCTTGCCTAGTTCTCACCTAGGCCTCGGCTCCCCATAGGGCCAAGGAGGGGCTGGGCTGCCTCGGGCTCCGTGGGCACTGCTGCTTGGCTGGTGGTCTCCGCAGCTGGAAACCAACTCCAAACGTCTTCTCCTTCGCCAGAAGGGTGATTTTGCATAGAAAGGCCTAGTTTTTAATGGCCCTATCAACCCACTCTTAGCATAGAGCTAGGGAAAGATCCACCAAGGGCCTAAATCGAAACAGCACAACACGTGCTTCTAGAGATGCATTCTGCAAAGGGAAACTGGGCTCGGGGAGCAAACCTCAGCACCAATGCGGCATGGCTCTGGATCCCAGCGCTTACCTACTTCTCACCTAGCCCTCGGCTCCCCATAGGGCCAAGGAGGGGCTGGGCTGCCTCGGGCTCCGTGGGCACTGCTGCTTGGCTGGTGGTCTCCGCAGCTGGAAACCAACTCCAAACGTCTTCTCCTTCGGGGAGAAGGCTGATGCGGCCTGAAGAAGCCCTGTGTGCAATGGCCCTAGCAAACCACCCATAGCCAGCTCGGAAGGCCCCACCTAGGGCCTAGCTCCGAAACGGCCCAAAACGCGCTTGTAGGAGCTGCATTCTGCAAAGGGAAACTGGGCTGGGGGAACAAACCTCAGCCCCAATGCGGCTTGGCTCAGGATCCCAGCGGTTGCCTAGTTCTCACCTAGCCCTCGCCTCCCCATAGGGCCAAGGAGGTGCTGGGCTGCCTCTGGCTCCGTGGGCACTGCTGCTTGTCTGGTGGTCTCCGCAGCTGGAAACCAACTCCAAACGTCTTCTCCTTCGCGGAAAAGGCTGATGTGGCCTGAAGAAGCCCTGTGTGCACTGGCCCTAGCAACCCACCCCTAGCCAGCTCGGGAGGGCCCAACCTAGGGCCTAGCTCCGAAACGGCCCAAAACGCGCTTGTAGGAGCTGCATTCTGCAAAGGGAAACTGGGCTCGGGGAACAAACCTCAGCCCCAATGCGGCTTGGCTCAGGATCCCAGCGCTTGCCTAGTTCTCACCTAGGCCTCGTCTCCCCATAGGGCCAAGGAGGCGCTGGGCTGCCTCTGGCTCCGTGGGCACTGCTGCTTGGCTGGTGGTCTCCGCAGCTGGAAACCAACTCCAAACGTCTTCTCCTTCGCGGAAAAGGCTGATGTGGCCTGAAGAAGCCCTGTGTGCCCTGGCCCTAGCAACCCACCCCTAGCCAGCTCGGGAGGGCCCCACCTAGGGCCTAGCTCCGAAACGGCCCAAAACGCGCTTGTAGGAGCTGCATTCTGCAAAGGGAAACTGGGCTCTGGGAAGAAACCTCAGCCCCAATGCGGCTTGGCTCAGGATCCCAGCGCTTGCCTAGTTCTCACCTAGACCTCGGCTCCCCATAGGGCCAAGGACGGTCTGGGCTGCCTCGGGCTCCGTGGGCACTGCTGCTTGGCTGGTGGTCTCCGCAGCTGGAAACCAACTCCAAACGTCTTCTCCTTCGCGGAGAAGGCTGATGTCGCCTGAAGAAGCCCTGTGTGCACTGGCCCTAGCAACCCACCCCTAGCCAGCTCGGGAGGGACCCAGGTAGGGCCTTGCTCCGAAACGGACCAAAACGCGCTTGTAGGAGCTGCATTCTGCAAAAGGAAACTGGGCTCGGGGAACAAACCTCAGCCCCCATGCGGCTTGGCTCAGGATCCCAGCGCTTGCCTAGTTCTCACCTAGCCCTAGGCTCCCCATAGGGCCAAGGAGGGGCTGGGCTGCCTCGGGCTCCGTGGGCACTGCTGCTTGGCTGGTGGTCTCCGCAGCTGGAAACCAACTCCAAACGTCTTCTCCTTCGCGGAGAAGGCTGATGTGGCCTGAAGAAGCCCTGTGTGCACTGGCGCTAGCAACCCACCCCTAGCCAGCTCGGGAGGGCCCCACCTAGGGCGTAGCTCGGAAACGGCCCAAAACGCGCTTGTAGGAACTGCATTCTGCAAAGGGAAACTGGGCTCGGGGAACAAACCTCAGCCCCAATGCGGCTTGGCTCAGGATCCCAGCGCCTGCCTAGTTCTCACCTAGCCCTCGGCTCCCCATAAGGCCAAGGAGGAGCTGGGCTGCCTCAGGCTCCGTGGGCACTGCTGCTTGGCTTGTGGTCTCCGCAGCTGGAAACCAACTCCAAACGTCTTCTCCTTCGCGGTGAAGGCTGATGTGGCCCGAAGAAACCCTGTGTGCACTGGCCCGAGCAACCCATCCCTAGCCAGCTCGGGAGGGCCCCACCTAGGGCTTAGCTCCGAAACGGCCCAAAACGCCTTTGTTGGAACTGCATTCTGCAAAGGGAAACTGGGCTTGGGGAACAAACCTCAACCCCAATGCAGTTTGGCTCAGGATCCCAGCGCTTGCCTAGTTCTCACCTAGGCCTCGGCTCCCCATAGAACCAAGGAGCGGCTGGGCTGCCTCGGGCTCCGTGGGCACTGCTGCTTGGCTGGTGGTCTCCGCAGCTGGAAACACACTCCAAACGTCTTCTCCTTCGCGGAGAAGGCTGATGTGGCCTGAAGAAGCCCTGTGTGCACTGGCCCTTGCAACCCACCCATAGCCAGCTCGGGAGGGCCCCACCTAGGGCCTAGCTCAGAAACGGCCCAAAACGCGCTTCTAGGAGCTGCATTCTGCAAAGGGAAACTGGGCTCGGGGAACAAACCTCAGCCCCAATGCGGCTTGGCTCAGGATCCCAGCGCTTGCCTAGTTCTCACCTAGCCCTCGCCTCCCCATAGGGCCAAGGAGGTGCTGGGCTGCCTCTGGCTCCGTGGGCACTGCTGCTTGGCTGGTGGTCTCCGCAGCTGGAAACCAACTCCAAACGTCTTCTCCTTCGCGGAGAAGGCTGATGTGGCCTGAAGAAGCCCTGTGTGCACTGGCCCTAGCAACCCATCCCTAGCCAGCTCGCGAGGGCCCCTACTAGGGCCTAGCTCGGAAACGGCCCAAAACGCGCTTGTAGGAGCTGCATTCTGCAAAGGGAAACTGGGCTCGGGGAACAAACCGCAGCCCCAATGCGGCTTGGCTCAGGATCCCATCGCCTGCCTAGGTCTCACCTAGCCCTCGGCTCCCCATAAAGCCAAGGAGGAGCTGGGCTGCCTGGGGCTCCGGGGCACTGCTGCTTGGCTGGTGGTCTCCGCAGCTGGAAACCAACTCCAAACGTCTTCTCCTTCGCGGAGAAGGCTGATGTGGCCTGAAGAAGCCCTGTGTGCACTGGCCCTAGCAACCCACCCCTAGCAAGCTCGGGAGGGCCCCAGGTAGGGCCTAGCTCCGAAACGGCCCAAAACGGGCTTCTAGGAGCTGCATTTTGCAAAGGGAAACTGGGCTCGGGGAACAAACCTCAGCCCCAATGCGGCTGGGCTCAGGTTCGAAGCACTTGCCTAGTTCTCACCTAGGCCTCGGCTCCCCATAGGGCCAAGGAGGGGCTGGGCTGCCTCGGGCTCCGTGGGCACTGCTGCTTGGCTGGTGATCTCCGCAGCTGGAAACCAACTCCAAACGTCTTCTCCTTCGCCAGAAGGGTGATTTTGCATAGAAAGGCCTAGTTTTTAATGGCTCTATCAACCCACTCTTAGCATAGAGCTAGGGAAAGATCCACCAAGGGCCTATCTCGAAACAGCACAACACGTGCTTCTAGAGATGCATTCTGCAAAGGGAAACTGGGCTCGGGGAGCAAACCTCAGCACCAATGCGGCATGGCTCTGGATCCCAGCGCTTACCTACTTCTCACCTAGCCCTCGGCTCCCCATAGGGCCAAGGAGGGGCTGGGCTGCCTCGGGCTCCGTGGGCACTGCTGCTTGGCTGGTGGTCTCCGCAGCTGGAAACCAACTCCAAACGTCTTCTCCTTCGCGGAGAAGGCTGATGCGGCCTGAAGAAGCCCTGTGTGCAATGGCCCTAGCAAACCACCCATAGCCAGCTCGGAAGGCCCCACCTAGGGCCTAGCTCCGAAACGGCCCAAAACGCGCTTGTAGGAGCTGCATTCTGCAAAGGGAAACTGGGCTCGGGGAACAAACCTCAGCCCCAATGCGGCTTGGCTCAGGATCCCAGTGCTTGCCTAGTTCTCACCTAGGCCTCGGCTCCCCATAGGGCCAAGGAGGGGCTGGGCTGCCTCTGGCTCCGTGGGTACTGCTGCTTGGCTGGTGGTCTCCGCAGCTGGAAACCAACTCCAAAAGTCTTCTCCTTCGCGGAGAAGGCTGATGTGGCCTGAAGAAGCCCTGTGTGCACTGGCCCTAGCAACCCACCCATAGCCAGCTCAGGAGGGCCCCACCTAGGGCCTAGCTCGGAAACGGCCCAAAACGCGCTTGTAGGAGCTGCATTCTGCAAAGGGAAAGTGGGATCGGGGAACAAACCTCAGCCCTAATGCGGCTTGGCTCAGGATCCCAGCGCTTGCCTAGTTCTCACCTAGCCCTCGGCTCCCCATAGGGCCCAGGAGGGGCTGGGCTGCCTCGGGCTCCGTGGGCACTGCTGCTTGGCTGGTGGTCTCCGCAGCTGGAAACCAACTCCAAACGTCTTCTCCTTCGCGGAGAAGGCTGATGTGGCCTGACGAAGCCCTGTATGCACTGGCCCAAGCAACCCACCCCAATCCAGCTCGGGAGGGCCCCACCTAGGGCATAGCTCGGAAACGGCCCAAAACGCGCTTGTAGGAGCTGCATTCTGCAAAGGGAAACTGGGCTCGGGGAACAAACCTCAGCCCCAATGCTGCTTGGCTCAGGATCCCAGCGCTTGCCTAGTTCTCACCTAGCCCTAGGCTCCCTATAGGGCCAAGGAGGGGCTGGTCTGCCTCTGGCTCCGTGGGCACTGCTGCTTGGCTGGTGGTCTCCGCAGCTGGAAACCAACTCCAAACGTCTTCTCCTTCGCGGAGAAGGCTGATGTGGCCTGAAGAAGCCCTGTGTGCACTGGCCCTAGCAACCCACCCCTAGCCATCTCGGGAGGGCCCCACCTAGGGCCTAGCTCGGAAACGGCCCAAAACGCGCTTGTAGGAGCTGCATTCTGCAAAGGGAAACTGGGCTGGGGGAACAAACCTCAGCCCCAATGCGGCTTGGCTCAGGATCCCAGCGCTTGCCTAGTTCTCACCTAGCCCTCGCCTCCCCATAGGGCCAAGGAGGTGCTGGGCTGCCTCTGGCTCCGTGGGCACTGCTGCTTGGCTGGTGGTCTCCGCAGCTGGAAACCAACTCCAAACGTCTTCTCCTTCGCGGAGAAGGCTGATGTGGCCTGAAGAAGCCCTGTGTGCACTGGCCCTAGCAACCCATCCCTAGCCAGCTCGCGAGGGCCCCTACTAGGGCCTAGCTCGGAAACGGCCCAAAACGCGCTTGTAGGAGCTGCATTCTGCAAAGGGAAACTGGGCTCGGGGAACAAACCTCAGCCCCAATGCGGCTTGGCTCAGGATCGCATCGCCTGCCTAGGTCTCACCTTGCCCTCGGCTCGCCATAAGGCCAAGGAGGAGCTGGGCTGCCTGGGGCTCCGGGGCACTGCTGCTTGGATGGTGGTCTCCGCAGCTGGAAACACACTCCAAACGTCTTCTCCTTCGCGGTGAAGGCTGATGTGGCCCGAAGAAACCCTGTGTGCACTGGCCCGAGCAACCCACCCCTAGCCAGCTCGGGAGGGCCCCACCTAGGGCCTAGCTCCGAAACGGCCCAAAACGCATTTGTTGGAACTGCATTCTGCAAAGGGAAACTGGGCTTGGGGAACAAACCTCAACCCCAATGCGGCTTGGCTCAGGATCCCAGCGCTTGCCTAGTTCTCACCTAGACCTCGGCTCCCCATCGGGCCAAGGAGGGGCTGGGCTGCCTCTGGCTCCGTGGGCACTGCTGCTTGGCTGGTGGTCTCCGCAGCTGGAAACCAACTCCAAACGTCTTCTCCTTCGCGGAGAAGGCTGATGTGGCCTGAAGAAGCCCTGTGTGCACTGGCCCTAGCAACCCACCCCTAGCCAGCTCGGGAGGGCCCCAGGTAGGGCCTAGCTCCGAAACGGCCCAAAACGGGCTTCTAGGAGCTGCATTTTGCAAAGGGAAACTGGGCTCGGGGAACAAACCTCAGCCCCAATGCGGCTGGGCTCAGGTTCGAAGCACTTGCCTAGTTCTCACCTAGGCCTCGGCTCCCCATAGGGCCAAGGAGGCGCTGGGCTGCCTCGGGCTCCGTGGGCACTGCTGCTTGGCTGGTGATCTCCGCAGCTGGAAACCAACTCCAAACATCTTCTCCTTCGCCAGAAGGGTGATTTTGCATAGAAAGGCCTAGTTTTTAATGGCCCTATCAACCCACTCTTAGCATAGAGCTAGGGAAAGATCCACCAAGGGCCTATATCGAAACAGCACAACACGTGCTTCTAGAGATGCATTCTGCAAAGGGAACCTGGGCTCGGGGAGCAAACCTCAGCACCAATGCGGCATGGCTCTGGATCCCAGCGCTTGCCTAGTTCTCACCTAGCCCTCGCCTCCCCATAGGGCCAAGGAGGTGCTGTGCTGCCTCGGGCTCCGTGGGCACTGCTGCTTGGCTGGTGGTCTCCGCAGCTGGAAACCAACTCCAAACGTCTTCTCCTTCGCGGAAAAGGCTGATGTGGCCTGAAGAAGCCCTGTGTGCACTGGCCCTAGCAACCGACCCCTAGCCAGCTCGGGAGGGCCCCACCTAGGGCCTAGCTCCGAAACGGCCCAAAACGCGCTTGTAGGAGCTGCATTCTGCAAAGGGAAACTGGGCTCTGGGAAGAAACCTCAGCCCCAATGCGGCTTGGCTCAGGATCCCAGCGCTTGCCTAGTTCTCACCTAGGCCTCGGTTCCCCCTAGGGCCAAGGAGAGGCTGGGCTGCCTCGGGCTCCGTGGGCACTGCTGCTAGGCTGGTGGTCTCCGCAGCTGGAAACCAACTCCAAACCTCTTCTCCTTCGCGGAGAAGGCTAATGTGGCCTGAAGAAGCCCTGTGTGCACTGGCCCTAGCAACCCACCCCTAGCCAGCTCGGGAGGGCCCCACCTAGGGCCTAGCTCCGAAACGGCCCAAAACGCATTTGTTGGAACTGCATTCTGCAAAGGGAAACTGGGCTTGGGGAACAAACCTCAACCCCAATGCGGCTTGGCTCAGGATCCCAGTGCTTGCCTAGTTCTCACCTAGACCTCGGCTCCCCATAGGACCAAGGAGCGGCTGGGCTGCCTCTGGCTCCGTGGGCACTGCTGCTTGGCTGGTGGTCTCCGCAGCTGGAAACCAACTCCAAACATCTTCTCCTTCGCGGAGAAGGCTCATGTGGCCTGAAGAAGCCCTGTGTGCACTGGCCCTAGCAACCCACCCCTAGCCAGCTCGGGAGGGCCCCAGGTAGGGCCTAGCTCCGAAACGGCCCAAAACGGGCTTCTAGGAGCTGCATTTTGCAAAGGGATACTGGGCTCGGGGAACAAACCTCAGCCCCAATGCGGCTTGGCTCAGGATCCCAGCGCTTGCCTAGTTCTCACCTAGGCCTCGGCTCACCATAGGGCCAAGGAGGGGCTGGGCTGCCTCGGGCTCCGTGGGCACTGCTGCTTGGCTGGTGGTCTCCGCAGCTGGAAACCAACTCCAAACGTCTTCTCCTTCGCGGAAAAGGCTGATGTGGCCTGAAGAAGCCCTGTGTGCACTGGCCCTAGCAACCGACCCCTAGCCAGCTCGGGAGGGCCCCACCTAGGGCCTAGCTCCGAAACGGCCCAAAACGCGCTTGTAGGAGCTGCATTCTGCAAAGGGAAACTGGGCTCTGGGAAGAAACCTCAGCCCCAATGCGGCTTGGCTCAGGATCCCAGCGCTTGCCTAGTTCTCACCTAGGCCTCGGTTCCCCCTAGGGCCAAGGAGAGGCTGGGCTGCCTCGGGCTCCGTGGGCACTGCTGCTAGGCTGGTGGTCTCCGCAGCTGGAAACCAACTCCAAACCTCTTCTCCTTCGCGGAGAAGGCTAATGTGGCCTGAAGAAGCCCTGTGTGCACTGGCCCTAGCAACCCAACCCTAGCCATCTCGGGAGGGCCCCACCTAGGGCCTAGCTCCGAAACGGCCCAAAACGCATTTGTTGGAACTGCATTCTGCAAAGGGAAACTGGGCTTGGGGAACAAACCTCAACCCCAATGCGGCTTGGCTCAGGATCCCAGTGCTTGCCTAGTTCTCACCTAGACCTCGGCTCCCCATAGGACCAAGGAGCGGCTGGGCTGCCTCTGGCTCCGTGGGCACTGCTGCTTGGCTGGTGGTCTCCGCAGCTGGAAACCAACTCCAAACCTCTTCTCCTTCGCGGAGAAGGCTGATGTGGCCTGAAGAAGCCCTGTGTGCACTGGCCCTAGCAACCCACCCCTAGCCAGCTCGGGAGGGCCCCAGGTAGGGCCTAGCTCCGAAACGGCCCAAAACGGGCTTCTAGGAGCTGCATTTTGCAAAGGGATACTGGGCTCGGGGAACAAACCTCAGCCCCAATGCGGCTGGGGTCAGGATCGAAGCGCTTGCCTAGTTCTCACCTAGGCCTCGGCTCCCCATAGGGCCAAGGAGGGGCTGGGCTGCCTCGGGCTCCGTGGGCACTGCTGCTTGGCTGGTGATCTCCGCAGCTGGAAACCAACTCCAAACGTCTTCTCCTTCGCCAGAAGGGTGATTTTGCATAGAAAGGCCTAGTTTTTAATGGCCCTATCAACCCACTCTTAGCATAGAGCTAGTGAAAGATCCACCAAGGGCCTATCTCGAAACAGCACAACACGTGCTTCTAGAGATACATTCTGCAAAGGGAAACTGGGCTCGGGGAGCAAACCTCAGCACCAATGCGGCATGGCTCTGGATCCCAGCGCTTACCTACTTCTCACCTAGCCCTCGGCTCCCCATAGGGCCAAGGAGGGGCTGGGCTGCCTCGGGCTCCGTGGGCACTGCTGCTTGGCTGGCGGTCTCCGCAGCTGGAAACCAACTCCAAACGTCTTCTCCTTCGCGGAGAAGGCTGATGCGGCCTGAAGAAGCCCTGTGTGCAATGGCCCTAGCAACCCACCCATAGCCAGCTCGGGAGGGCCCCACCTAGGGCCTAGCTCCGAAACGGCCCAAAACGCGCTTCTAGGAGCTGCATTCTGCAAAGGGAAACTGGGCTCGGGGAACAAGCCTCAGCCCCAATGCGGCTTGGCTCAGGATCGCAGCTCTTGCCTAGTTCTCACCTAGCCCTAGGCTCCCCATAGGGCCAAGGAGGGGCTGGGCTGCCTCTGGCTCCGTGGGCACTGCTGCTTGGCTGGTGGTCTCCGCAGCTGGAAACCAACTCCAAACGTCTTCTCCTTCGCGGAGAAGGCTGATCTGGCCTGAAGAAGCCCTGTGTGCACTGGCCCTAGCAACCCACCCCTAGCCAGCTCGGGAGGGCCCCACCTAGGGCCTAGCTCGGAAACGGCCCAAAACGCGCTTGTAGGAGCTGCATTCTGCAAAAGGAAACTGGGCTCGGGGAACAAACCTCAGCCCCCATGCGGCTTGGCTCAGGATCCCAGCGCTTGCCTAGTTCTCACCTAGCCCTAGGCTCCCCCTAGGGCCAAGGAGGGGTGGGCTGCCTATGGCTCCGTGGGCACTGCTGCTTGGCTGGTGGTCTCCGCAGCTGGAAACCAACTCCAAATGTCTTCTCCTTCGCGGAGAAGGCTGATGTGGCCTGAAGAAGCCCTGTGTGCACTGGCGCTAGCAACCCACCCCTAGCCAGCTCGGGAGGGCCCCACCTAGGGCCTAGCTCGGAAACGGCCCAAAACGTGCTTGTAGGAACTGCATTCTGCAAAGGGAAACTGGGCTCGGGGAACAAACCTCAGCCCCAATGCGGCTTGGCTCAGGATCCCAGCGCCTGCCTAGTTCTCACCTAGCCCTCGGCTCCCCATAAGGCCAAGGAGGAGCTGGGCTGCCTCAGGCTCCGTGGGCACTGCTGCTTGGCTGGTGGTCTCCGCAGCTGGAAACCAACTCCAAACGTCTTCTCCTTCGCGGTGAAGGCTGATGTGGCCCGAAGAAACCCTGTGTGCACTGGCCCGAGCAACTCACCCCTAGCCAGCTCGGGAGGGCCCCACCTAGGGCCTAGCTCCGAAACGGCCCAAAACGCCTTTGTTGGAACTGCATTCTGCAAAGGGAAACTGGGCTCGGGGAACAAACCTCAACCCCAATGCAGTTTGGCTCAGGATCCCAGCGCTTGCCTAGTTCTCACCTAGGCCTCGGCTCCCCATAGAACCAAGGAGCGGCTGGGCTGCCTCTGGCTCCGTGGGCACTGCTGCTTGGCTGGTGGTCTCCGCAGCTGGAAACCAACTCCAAACGTCTTCTCCTTCGCGGAGAAGGCTGATGTGGCCTGAAGAAGCCCTGTGTGCACTGGCCCTTGCAACCCACCCATAGCCAGCTCGGGAGGGCCCCACCTAGGGCCTAGCTCAGAAACGGCCCAAAACGCGCTTCTAGGAGCTGCATTCTGCAATGGGAAACTGGGCTCGGGGAACAAACCTCAGCCCCAATGCGGCTTGGCTCAGGATCCCAGCGCTTGCCTAGTTCTCACCTAGCCCTCGCCTCCCCATAGGGCCAAGGAGGTGCTGGGCTGCCTCGGGCTCCGTGGGCACTGCTGCTTGGCTGGTGGTCTCCGCAGCTGGAAACCAACTCCAAACGTCTTCTCCTTCGCGGAAAAGGCTGATGTGGCCTGAAGAAGCCCTGTGTGCACTGGCCCTAGCAACCGACCCCTAGCCAGCTCGGGAGGGCCCCACCTAGGGCCTAGCTCCGAAACGGCCCAAAACGCGCTTGTAGGAGCTGCATTCTGCAAAGGGAAACTGGGCTCTGGGAAGAAACCTCAGCCCCAATGCGGCTTGGCTCAGGATCCCAGCGCTTGCCTAGTTCTCACCTAGGCCTCGCTTCCCCCTAGGGCCAAGGAGAGGCTGGGCTGCCTCGGGCTCCGTGGGCACTGCTGCTAGGCTGGTGGTCTCCGCAGCTGGAAACCAACTCCAAACCTCTTCTCCTTCGCGGAGAAGGCTAATGTGGCCTGAAGAAGCCCTGTGTGCACTGGCCCTAGCAACCCAACCCTAGCCAGCTCGGGAGGGCCCCACCTAGGGCCTAGCTCCGAAACGGCCCAAAACGCATTTGTTGGAACTGCATTCTGCAAAGGGAAACTGGGCTTGGGGAACAAACCTCAACCCCAATGCGGCTTGGCTCAGGATCCCAGTGCTTGCCTAGTTCTCACCTAGACCTCGGCTCCCCATAGGACCAAGGAGCGGCTGGGCTGCCTCTGGCTCCGAGGGCACTGCTGCTTGGCTGGTGGTCTCCGCAGCTGGAAACCAACTCCAAACGTCTTCTCCTTCGCGGAGAAGGCTGATGTGGCCTGAAGAAGCCCTGTGTGCACTGGCCCTAGCAACCCACCCCTAGCCAGCTCGGGAGGGCCCCAGGTAGGGCCTAGCTCCGAAACGGCCCAAAACGGGCTTCTAGGAGCTGCATTTTGCAAAGGGATCCTGGGCTCGGGGAACAAACCTCAGCCCCAATGCGGCTGGGGTCAGGATCGAAGCGCTTGCCTAGTTCTCACCTAGGCCTCGGCTCCCCATAGGGCCAAGGAGGGGCTGGGCTGCCTCGGGCTCCGTGGGCACTGCTGCTTGGCTGTTGATCTCCGCAGCTGGAAACCAACTCCAAACGTCTTCTCCTTCGCCAGAAGGGTGATTTTGCATAGAAAGGCCTAGTTTTTAATGGCCCTATCAACCCACTCTTAGCATAGAGCTAGTGAAAGATCCACCAAGGGCCAATCTCGAAACAGCACAACACGTGCTTCTAGAGATACATTCTGCAAAGGGAAACTGGGCTCGGGGAGCAAACCTCAGCACCAATGCGGCATGGCTCTGGATCCCAGCGCTTACCTACTTCTCACCTAGCCCTCGGCTCCCCATAGGGCCAAGGAGGGGCTGGGCTGCCTCGGGCTCCGTGGGCACTGCTGCTTGGCTGGTGGTCTCCGCAGCTGGAAACCAACTCCAAACGTCTTCTCCTTCGCGGAGAAGGCTGATGCGGCCTGAAGAAGCCCTGTGTGCAATGGCCCTAGCAACCCACCCATAGCCAGCTCGGGAGGGCCCCACCTAGGGCCTAGCTCCGAAACGGCCCAAAACGCGCTTCTAGGAGCTGCATTCTGCAAAGGGAAACTGGGCTCGGGGAACAAGCCTCAGCCCCAATGCGGCTTGGCTCAGGATCGCAGCGCTTGCCTAGTTCTCACCTAGCCCTCGGCTCCCCATAGGGCCAAGGAGGGGCTGGGCTGCCTCTGGCTCCGTGGGCACTGCTGCTTGGCTGGTGGTCTCCGCAGCTGGAAACCAACTCCAAACGTCTTCTCCATCGCGGAGAAGGCTGATGTGGCCTGAAGAAGCCCTGTGTGCACTGGCGCTAGCAACCCACCCCTAGCCAGCTCGGGAGGGCCCCACCTAGGGCCTAGCTCGGAAACGGCCCAAAACGCGCTTGTAGGAGCTGCATTCTGCAAAGGGAAACTGGGCTGGGGGAACAAACCTCAGCCCCAATGCGGCTTGGCTCAGGATCCCAGCTCCTGCCTAATTCTCACCTAGCCCTCGGCTCCCCCTAGGGCCAAGGAGGGGCTGGGCTGCCTCGGGCTCCGTGGGCACTGCTGCTTGGCTGGTGGTCTCCGCAGCTGGAAACCAACTCCAAACGTCTTCTCCTTCGCAGAAAAGGCTGATGTGGCCTGAAGAAGCCCTGTGTGCCCTGGCCCTAGCAACCCACCCCTAGCCAGCTCGGGAGGGCCCCACCTAGGGCCTAGCTGCGAAACGGCCCAAAACGCGCTTGTAGGAGCTGCATTCTGCAAAGGGAAACTGGGCTCTGGGAAGAAACCTCAGACCCAATGCGGCTTGGCTCAGGATCCCAGCGCTTGCCTCGTTCTCACCTAGCCCTCGGCTCCCCATAGGGCCAAGGAGGGGCTGGGCTGCCTCGGGCTCCGTGGGCACTGCTGCTTGGCTGGTGGTCTCCGCAGCTGGAAACCAACTCCAAACGTCTTCTCCTTCGCGGAGAAGGCTGATGTGGCCTGAAGAAGCCCTGTGTGCACTGGCCCTAGCAACCCACCCCTAGCCAGCTCGGGAGGGCCCCAGGTAGGGCCTAGCTCCGAAACGGCCCAAAACGCGCTTGTAGGAGCTGCATTCTGCAAAGGGAAACTGGGCTCTGGGAAGAAACCTCAGCCCCAATGCGGCTTGGCTCAGGATCCCAGCGCTTGCCTAGTTCTCACCTAGGCCTCGGCTCCCCATGGGCCAAGGAGGGGCTGGGCTGCCTCGGGCTCCGTGGACACTGCTGCTTGGCTGGTGGTCTCCGCAGCTGGAAACCAACTCCAAACGTCTTCTCCTTCGCGGAGAAGGCTGATGTGGCCTGAAGAAGCCCTGTGTGCACTGGCCCTAGCAACCCACCCCTAGCCAGCTCGGGAGGGCCCCACCTAGGGCCTAGCTCCGAAACGGCCCAAAACGCATTTGTTGGAACTGCATTCTGCAAAGGGAAACTGGGCGTGGGGAACAAACCTCAACCCCAATGCGGCTTGGCTCAGGATCCCAGTGCTTGCCTAGTTCTCACCTAGACCTCGGCTCCCCATAGGACCAAGGAGCGGCTGGGCTGCCTCTGGCTCCGTGGGCACTGCTGCTTGGCTGGTGGTCTCCGCAGCTGGAAACCAACTCCAAACGTCTTCTCCTTCGCGGAGAAGGCTGATGTGGCCTGAAGAAGCCCTGTGTGCACTGGCCCTAGCAACCCACCCCTAGCCAGCTCGGGAGGGCCCCAGGTAGGGCCTAGCTCCGAAACGGCCCAAAACGGGCTTCTAGGAGCTGCATTTTGCAAAGGGAAACTGGGCTCGGGGAACAAACCTCAGCCCCAATGCGGCTGGGCTCAGGATCGAAGCGCTTGCCTAGTTCTCACCTAGGCCTCGGCTCACCATAGGGCCAAGGAGGGGCTGGGCTGCCTCGGGCTCCGTGGGCACTGCTGCTTGGCTGGTGATCTCCGCAGCTGGAAACCAACTCCAAACGTCTTCTCCTTCGCCAGAAGGGTGATTTTGCATAGAAAGGCCTAGTTTTTAATGGCCCTATCAACCCACTCTTAGCATAGAGCTAGGGAAAGATCCACCAAGGGCCTATCTCGAAACAGCACAACACGTGCTTCTAGAGATGCATTCTGCAAAGGGAAACTGGGCTCGGGGAGCAAACCTCAGCACCAATGCGGCATGGCTCTGGATCCCAGCGCTTACCTACTTCTCACCTAGCCCTCGGCTCCCCATAGGGCCAAGGAGGGGCTGGGCTGCCTCGGGCTCCGTGGGCACTGCTGCTTGGCTGGTGGTCTCCGCAGCTGGAAACCACCTCCAAACGTCTTCTCCTTCGCGGAGAAGGCTGATGCGGCCTGAAGAAGCCCTGTGTGCAATGGCCCTAGCAACCCACCCATAGCCAGCTCGGGAGGGCCCCACCTAGGGCCTAGCTCCGAAACGGCCCAAAACGCGCTTGTAGGAGCTGCATTCTGCAAAGGGAAACTGGGCTCGGGGAACAAACCTCAGCCTCAATGCCGCTTGGCTCAGGATCGCAGCGCTTGCCTAGTTCTCACCTAGCCCTCGGCTCCCCCTAGGGCCAAGGAGGGGCTGGGCTGCCTCTGGCTCCGTGGGCACTGCTGCTTGGCTGGTGGTCTCCGCAGCTGGAAACCAACTCCAAACGTCTTCTCCTTCGCCAGAAGGGTGATTTTGCATAGAAAGGCCTAGTTTTTAATGGCCCTATCAACCCACTCTTAGCATAGAGCTAGGGAAAGATCCACCAAGGGCCTATCTCGAAACAGCACAACACGTGCTTCTAGAGATGCATTCTGCAAAGGGAAACTGGGCTCGGGGAGCAAACCTCAGCACCAATGCGGCATGGCTCTGGATCCCAGCGCTTACCTACTTCTCACCTAGCCCTCGGCTCCCCATAGGGCCAAGGAGGGGCTGGGCTGCCTCGGGCTCCGTGGGCACTGCTGCTTGGCTGGTGGTCTCCGCAGCTGGAAACCACCTCCAAACGTCTTCTCCTTCGCGGAGAAGGCTGATGCGGCCTGAAGAAGCCCTGTGTGCAATGGCCCTAGCAACCCACCCATAGCCAGCTCGGGAGGGCCCCACCTAGGGCCTAGCTCCGAAACGGCCCAAAACGCGCTTGTAGGAGCTGCATTCTGCAAAGGGAAACTGGGCTCGGGGAACAAACCTCAGCCTCAATGCCGCTTGGCTCAGGATCGCAGCGCTTGCCTAGTTCTCACCTAGCCCTCGGCTCCCCATAGGGCCAAGGAGGGGCTGGGCTGCCTCGGGCTCCGTGGGCACTGCTGCTTGGCTGGTGGTCTCCGCAGCTGGAAACCAACTCCAAAAGTCTTCTCCTTCGCGGAGAAGGCTGATGTGGCCTGAAGAAGCCCTGTGTGCACTGGCCCTAGCAACCCACCCATAGCCAGCTCAGGAGGGCCCCACCTAGGGCCTAGCTCCGAAACGGCCCAAAACGCGCTTGTAGGAGCTGCATTCTGCAAAGGGAAACTGGGATCGGGGAACAAACCTCAGCCCCAATGCGGCTTGGCTCAGGATCCCAGCGCTTGCCTAGTTCTCACCTAGCCCTAGGCTCCCCATAGGGCCAAGGAGGGGCTGGGCTGCCTCTGGCTCCGTGGGCACTGCTGCTTGGCTGGTGGTCTCCGCAGCTGGAAACCAACTCCAAACGTCTTCTCCTTCGCGGAGAAGGCTGATGTGGCCTGAAGAAGCCCTGTGTGCACTGGCCCTAGCAACCCACCCCTAGCCAGCTCGGGAGGGCGCCACCTAGGGCCTAGCTCCGAAACGGCCCAAAACGCGCTTGTTGCATCTGCATTCTGCAAAGGGAAACTGGGCTCGGGGAACAAACCTCAGCCCCAATGCGGCTTGGCTCAGGATCCCAGCGCTTGCCTAGTTCTCACCTAGGCCTCGGCTCCCCATAGGGCCAAGGAGGGGCTGGGCTGCCTCGGGCTCCGTGGGCACTGCTGCTTGGCTGGTGGTCTCCGCAGCTGCAAACCAACTCCAAACGTCTTCTCCTTCGCGGAGAAGGCTGATGTGGCCTGAAGAAGCCCTGTGTGCACTGGCCCTAGCAACCCACCCCTAGCCAGCTCGGGAGGGCCCCACCGAGGGCCTAGCTCCGAAACGGCCCAAAACGCGCTTGTAGGAGCTGCATTCTGCAAAGGGAAACTGGGCTCTGGGAAGAAACCTCAGCCCCAATGCGGCTTGGCTCAGGATCCCAGCGCTTACCTACTTCTCACCTAGGCCTCGGCTCCCCATAGGGCCAAGGAGGGGCTGGGCTGCCTCGGGCTCCGTGGGCACTGCTGCTTGGCTGGTGGTCTCCGCAGCTGGAAACCAACTCCAAACGTCTTCTCCTTCGTGGAGAAGGCTGATGTCGCCTGACGAAGCCCTGTGTGCACTGGCCTTAGCAACCCACCCCTAGCCAGCTCGGGAGGGCCCCACCGAGGGCCTAGCTCCGAAACGGCCCAAAACGCGCTTGTAGGAGCTGCATTCTGCAAAGGGAAACTGGGCTCTGGGAAGAAACCTCAGCCCCAATGCGGCTTGGCTCAGGATCCCAGCGCTTGCCTAGTTCTCACCTAGGCCTCGGCTCCCCATAGGGCCAAGGAGGGGCTGGGCTGCCTCTGGCTCCGTGGGCACTGCTGCTTGGCTGGTGGTCTCCGCAGCTGGAAACCAACTCCAAACGTCTTCTCCTTCGCGGAGAAGGCTGATGTGGCCTGAAGAAGCCCTGTGTGCACTGGCCCTAGCAACCCACCCCTAGCCAGCTCGGGAGGGCCCCACCTAGGGCCTAGCTCAGAAACGGCCCAAAACGCGCTTGTAGGAGCTGCATTCTGCAAAGGGAAACTGGGCTCTGGGAAGAAACCTCAGCCCCAATGCGGCTTGGCTCAGGATCCCAGCGCTTGCCTAGTTCTCACCTAGGCCTCGGCTCCCCATAGGGCCAAGGAGGGGCTGGGCTGCCTCGGGCTCCGTGGGCACTGCTGCTTGGCTGGTGGTCTCCGCAGCTGGAAACCAACTCCAAACGTCTTCTCCTTCGCGGAGAAGGCTGATGTGGCCTGAAGAAGCCCTGTGTGCACTGGCCCTAGCAACCCACCCCTAGCCAGCTCGGGAGGGCCCCACCTAGGGCCTAGCTCCGAAACGGCCCAAAACGCATTTGTTGGAACTGCATTCTGCAAAGGGAAACTGGGCGTGGGGAACAAACCTCAACCCCAATGCGGCTTGGCTCAGGATCCCAGTGCTTGCCTAGTTCTCACCTAGACCTCGGCTCCCCATAGGGCCAAGGAGCGGCTGGGCTGCCTCTGGCTCCGTGGGCACTGCTGCTTGGCTGGTGGTCTCCGCAGCTGGAAACCAACTCCAAACGTCTTCTCCTTCGCGGAGAAGGCTGATGTGGCCTGAAGAAGCCCTGTGTGCACTGGCCCTAGCAACCCACCCCTAGCCAGCTCGGGAGGGCCCCAGGTAGGGCCTAGCTCCGAAACGGCCCAAAACGGGCTTCTAGGAGCTGCATTTTGCAAAGGGAAACTGGGCTCGGGGAACAAACCTCAGCCCCAATGCGGCTGGGCTCAGGATCGAAGCGCTTGCCTAGTTCTCACCTAGGCCTCGGCTCACCATAGGGCCAAGGAGGGGCTGGGCTGCCTCGGGCTCCGTGGGCACTGCTGCTTGGCTGGTGATCTCCGCAGCTGGAAACCAACTCCAAACGTCTTCTCCTTCGCCAGAAGGGTGATTTTGCATAGAAAGGCCTAGTTTTTAATGGCCCTATCAACCCACTCTTAGCATAGAGCTAGGGAAAGATCCACCAAGGGCCTATCTCGAAACAGCACAACACGTGCTTCTAGAGATGCATTCTGCAAAGGGAAACTGGGCTCGGGGAGCAAACCTCAGCACCAATGCGGCATGGCTCTGGATCCCAGCGCTTACCTACTTCTCACCTAGCCCTCGGCTCCCCATAGGGCCAAGGAGGGGCTGGGCTGCCTCGGGCTCCGTGGGCACTGCTGCTTGGCTGGTGGTCTCCGCAGCTGGAAACCACCTCCAAACGTCTTCTCCTTCGCGGAGAAGGCTGATGCGGCCTGAAGAAGCCCTGTGTGCAATGGCACTAGCAACCCACCCATAGCCAGCTCGGGAGGGCCCCACCTAGGGCCTAGCTCCGAAACGGCCCAAAACGCGCTTCTAGGAGCTGCATTCTGCAAAGGGAAACTGGGCTCTCGGAAGAAACCTCAGCCCCAATGCGGCTTGGCTCAGGATCCCAGCGCTTGCCTACTTCTCACCTAGGCCTCGGCTCCCCATAGGGCCAAGGAGGGGCTGGGCTGCCTCTGGCTCCGTGGGCACTGCTGCTTGGCTGGTGGTCTCCGCAGCTGGAAACCAACTCCAAACGTCTTCTCCTTCGCGGAGAAGGCTGATGTGGCCTGAAGAAGCCCTGTGTGCACTGGCCCTTGCAACCCACCCCTAGCCAGCTCGGGAGGGCCCCACCTAGGGCCTAGCTCCGAAACGGCCCAAAACGCGCTTGTAGGAACTGCATTCTGCAAAGGGAAACTGGGCTCGGGGAACAAACCTCAGCCCCAATGCGGCTTGGCTCAGGATCCCAGCGCCTGCCTAGTTCTCACCTAGCCCTCGGCTCCCCATAAGGCCAAGGAGGAGCTGGGCTGCCTCTGGCTCCGTGGGCACTGCTGCTTGGCTGGTGGTCTCCGCAGCTGGAAACCAACTCCAAAAGTCTTCTCCTTCGCGGAGAAGGCTGATGTGGCCTGAAGAAGCCCTGTGTGCACTGGCCCTAGCAACCCACCCATAGCCAGCTCAGGAGGGCCCCACCTAGGGCCTAGCTCCGAAACGGCCCAAAACGCGCTTGTAGGAGCTGCATTCTGCAAAGGGAAACTGGGATCGGGGAACAAACCTCAGCCCCAATGCGGCTTGGCTCAGGATCGCAGCGCTTGCCTAGTTCTCACCTAGCCCTAGGCTCCCCATAGGGCCAAGGAGGGGCTGGGCTGCCTCGGGCTCCGTGGGCACTGCTGCTTGGCTGGTGGTCTCCGCAGCTGGAAACCAACTCCAAACGTCTTCTCCTTCGCGGAAAAGGCTGATGTGCCCTGAAGAAGCCCTGTGTGCCCTGGGCCTAGCAACCCACCCCTAGCCAGCTCGGGAGGGCCACACCTAGGGCCTAGCTCCGAAACGGCCCAAAACGCGCTTGTAGGAGCTGCATTCTGAAAAGGGAAACTGGGCTCTGGGAAGAAACCTCAGATCCAATGCGGTTTGGCTCAGGATCCCAGCGCTTGCCTCGTTCTCACCTAGCCCTAGGCTCCCCATAGGGCCAAGGAGGGGCTGGGCTGCCTCGGGCTCCGTGGGAACTGCTGCTTGGCTGGTGGTCTCCGCAGCTGGAAACCAACTCCAAACGTCTTCTCCTTCGCGGTGAAGGCTGATGTGGCCCGAAGAAACCCTGTGTGCACTGGTCCGAGCAACCCACCCCTAGCCAGCTCGGGAGGGCCCCACCTAGGGCCTAGCTCCGAAACGGCCCAAAACTCATTTGTTGGAACTGCATTCTGCAAAGGGAAACTGGGCTCGGGGAACAAACCTCAGCCCCAATGCGGCTTGGCTCAGGATCCCAGCGATTGCCTAGTTCTCACCTAGACCTCGGCTCCCCATAGGACCAAGGAGCGGCTGGGCTGCCTCTGGCTCCGTGGGCACTGCTGCTTGGCTGGTGGTCTCCGCAGCTGGAAACCAACTCCAAACGTCTTCTCCTTCGCGGAGAAGGCTGATGTGGCCTGAAGAAGCCCTGTGTGCACTGGCACTAGCAACCCACCCCTAGCCAGATCGGGAGGGCCCCAGGTAGGGCCTAGCTCCGAAACGGCCCAAAACGGGCTTCTAGGAGCTGCATTCTGCAAAGGGAAACTGGGCTCTGGGAAGAAACCTCAGCCCCAATGCGGCTTGGCTCAGGATCCCATTGCTTGCCTCGTTCTCACCTAGGCCTCGGCTCCCCATATGGCCAAGGAGGGGCTGGGCTGCCTCGGGCTCCGTGGGCACTGCTGCTTGGCTGGTGGTCTCCGCAGCTGGAAACCAACTCCAAACGTCTTCTCCTTCGCGGAGAAGGCTGATGTGGCCTGAAGAAGCCCTGTGTGCACTGGCCATAGCAACCCACCCCTGGCCAGCTCGGGAGGGCCCCACCTAGGGCCTAGCTCGGAAACGGCCCAAAACCCGCTTGTGTGAGCTGCATTCTGCAAAGGGAAACTTGGCTCGGGGAACAAACCTCAGCCCCAATGCGGCTTGGCTAGGATCGCAGCGATTGCCTAGTTCTCACCTAGCCCTCGGCTCCCCATAAGGCCAAGGAGGCGCTGGGCTGCCTCTAGCTCCGTGGGCACTGCTGCTTGGCTGGTGGTCTCAGCAGCTGGAAACCAACTCCAAACGTCTTCTCCTTCGCGGAGAAGGCTGATGTGGCCTGAAGAAGCCGTGTGTGCACTGGCCCTAGCAACCCAACCCTAGCCAGCTCGGGAGGGCCCCACCTAGGGCCTAGCTCGGAAACGGCCCAAAACGCGCTTGTAGGAGCTGCATTCTGCAAAGGGAAACTGGGCTCGGGGAACAAACCTCAGCCCCAATGCGGCTTGGCTCAGGATCCCAGCGCCTGCCTAGTTCTCACCTAGCCCTCGGCTCCCCATAAGGCCAAGGAGGAGCTGGGCTGCCTCGGGCTCCGTGGGCACTGCTGCTTGGCTGGTGGTCTCCGCAGCTGGAAACCAACTCCAAACGTCTTCTCCTTCGCCAGAAGGGTGATTTTGCATAGAAAGGCCTAGTTTTTAATGGCCCTATCAACCCACTCTTAGCATAGAGCTAGGGAAAGATCCACCAAGTGCCTATCTCGAAACAGCACAACACGTGCTTCTAGAGATGCATTCTGCAAAGGGAACTGGGCTCGGGGAACAAACCTCAGCCCCAATGCGGCTTGGCTCAGGATCTCAGCGCTTGCCTAGTTCTCACCTAGCCCTCGGCTCCCCATAGGGCCAAGGAGGGGCTGGGCTGCCTCGGGCTCCGTGGGCACTGCTGCTTGGCTGGTGGTCTCCGCAGCTGGAAACCAACTCCAAACGTCTTCTCCTTCGCGGAGAAGGCTGATGTGGCCTGAAGAAGCCGTGTGTGCACTGGCCGTAGCAACCCACCCCTAGCCAGCTCGGGAGGGCCCCACCTAGGGCCTAGCTCCGAAACGGCCCAAAACGCGCTTGTAGGAGCTGCATTCTGCAAAGGGAAACTGGGCTCGGGGAACAAACCTCAGCCCCAATGCGGCTTGGCTCAGGATCCCAGCGCTTGCCTACTTCTCACCTAGCCTTCGGCTCCCCATAGTGCCAAGGAGGGGCTGGGCTGCCACGGGCTCCGTGGGCACTGCTGCTTGGCTGGTGGTCTCCGCAGCTGGAAACCAACTCCAAACGTCTTCTCCTTCGCGGAGAAGGCTGATGTGGCCTGAAGATGCCCTGTGTGCACTGGCCTTAGCAACACACCCATAGCCAGCTCGGGAGGGCCCCACCTAGGGCCTAGCTCCGAAACGGCCCAAAACTCATTTGTTGGAACTGCATTCTGCAAAGGGAAACTGGGCTCGGGGAACAAACCTCAACCCCAATGCGGCTTGGCTCAGGATCCCAGCGCTTGCCTAGTTCTCACCTAGACTTCTGCTCCCCATAGGACCAAGGAGCGGCTGGGCTGCCTCTGGCTCCGTGGGCACTGCTGCTTGGCTGGTGGTCTCCGCAGCTGGAAACCAACTCCAAACGTCTTCTCCTTCGCGGAGAAGGCTGATGTGGCCTGAAGAAGCCCTGTGTGCACTGGCCCTAGCAACCCACCCCTAGCCAGATCGGGAGGGCCCCAGGTAGGGCATAGCTCCGAAACGCCCCAAAACGGGCTTCTAGGAGCTGCATTTTGCAAAGGGAAACTGGGCTCGGGGAACAAACCTCAGCCCCAATGCGGCTGGGCTCAGGATCCCAGCGCTTGCCTAGTTCTCACCTAGCCCTAGGCTCCCCATAGGGCCAAGTAGGGGCTGGGCTGCCTCTGGCTCCGTGGGCACTGCTGCTTGGCTGGTGGTCTCCGCAGCTGGAAACCAACTCCAAACGTCTTCTCCTTCGCCAGAAGGGTGATTTTGCATAGAAAGGCCTAGTTTTTAATGGCCCTATCAACCCACTCTTAGCATAGAGCTAGGGAAAGATCCACCAAGGGCCTATCTCGAAACAGCACAACACGTGGTTCTAGAGATGCATTCTGCAAAGGGAAACTGGGCTCGGGGAGCAAACCTCAGCACCAATGCGGCATGGCTCTGGATCCCAGCGCTTACCTACTTCTCACCTAGCCCTCGGCTCCCCATAGGGCCAAGGAGGGGCTGGGCTGCCTCGGGCTCCGTGGGCACTGCTGCTTGGCTGGTGGTCTCCGCAGCTGGAAACCAACTCCAAACGTCTTCTCCTTCGCGGAGAAGGCTGATGCGGCCTGAAGAAGCCCTGTGTGCAATGGCCCTTGCAACTCACCCCTAGCCAGCTCGGGAGGGCCCCACCTAGGCCCTAGCTCCGAAACGGCCCAAAACGCGCTTGTAGGAGCTGCATTCTGCAAAGGGAAACTGGGCTCGGGGAACAAACCTCAACCCCAATGCGGCTTGGCTCAGGATCCCAGCGCTTGCCTAGTTCTCACCTAGCCCTCGGCTCCCCATAGGGCCAAGGAGGGGCTGGGCTGCCTCGGGCTCCGTGGGTACTGCTGCTTGGCTGGTGGTCTCCGCAGCTGGAAACCAACTCCAAAAGTCTTCTCCTTCGCGGAGAAGGCTGATGTGGCCTGAAGAAGCCCTGTGTGCACTGGCCCTAGCAACCCACCCATAGCCAGCTCAGGAGGGCCCCACCTGGGCCTAGCTCCGAAACGGCCCAAAACGCGCTTGTAGGAGCTGCATTCTGCAAAGGGAAACTGGGATCGGGGAACAAACCTCAGCCCCAATGCGGCTTGGCTCAGGATCCCAGCGCTTGCCTAGTTCTCACCTAGCCCTAGGCTCCCCCTAGGGCCCAGGAGGTGCTGGGCTGCCTCTGGTTGCGTGGGCACTCCTGCTTGGCTGGTGGTCTCCGCAGCTGGAAACCAACTCCAAACGTCTTCTCCTTCGCGGAGAAGGCTGATGTGGCCTGACGAAGCCCTGTGTGCACTGGCCCTAGCAACCCACCCATAGCCAGCTCGGGATTGCCCCACCTAGGGCCTAGCTCCGAAACGGCCCAAAACGCGCTTGTAGGAGCTGCATTCTGCAAAGGGAAACTGGGCTCGGGGAACAAACCTCAGCCCCAATGCGGCTTGGCTCAGGATCCCAGCGCTTGCCTAGTTCTCACCTAGGCCTCGGCTCCCCATAGGGCCAAGGAGGGGCTGGGCTGCCTCTGGCTCCGTGGGTACTGCTGCTTGGCTGGTGGTCTCCGCAGCTGGAAACAAACTCCAAAAGTCTTCTCCTTCGCGGAGAAGGCTGATGTGGCCTGAAGAAGCCCTGTGTGCACTGGCCCTAGCAACCCACCCATAGCCAGCTCAGGAGGGCCCCACCTAGGGCCTAGATCGGAAACGGCCCAAAACGCGCTTGTAGGAGCTGCATTCTGCAAAGGGAAACTGGGATCGGGGAACAAACCTCAGCCCCAATGCGGCTTGGCTCAGGATCCCAGCGCTTGCCTAGTTCTCACCTAGCCCTAGGCTCCCCATAGGGCCAAGGAGGGACTGGGCTGCCTCTGGCTCCGTGGGCACTGCTGATTGGCTGGTGGTCTCCGCAGCTGGAAACCAACTCCAAACGTCTTCTCCTTCGCGGAGAAGGCTGATGTGGCCTGAAGAAGCCCTGTGTGCACTGGCCCTAGCAACCCACACCTAGCCAGCTCGGGAGGGCCCCACCTAGGGCCTAGCTCGGAAACGGCCCAAAACGCGCTTGTAGGAGCTGCATTCTGCAAAGGGAAACTGGGCTCGGGGAACAAACCTCAGCCCCAATGCTGCTTGGCTCAGGATCCCAGCGCTTGCCTAGTTCTCACCTAGCCCTAGGCTCCCCATAGGGCCAAGGAGGGGCTGGTCTGCCTCTGGCTCCGTGGGCACTGCTGCTTGGCTGGTGGTCTCCGCAGCTGGAAACCAACTCCAAACGTCTTCTCCTTCGCGGAGAAGGCTGATGTGGCCTGAAGAAGCCCTGTGTGCACTGGC
Organism: Sus scrofa; assembly: GCF_054392235.1. Classification (NCBI taxonomy): domain Eukaryota; kingdom Metazoa; phylum Chordata; class Mammalia; order Artiodactyla; family Suidae; genus Sus; species Sus scrofa. Next base: position 51,647,664 of record NC_139385.1, on the reverse strand, counting down.
CCTTGCACCCTACCCCTAGCCATCTCGGGAGGGCCCCACCTAGGGCCTAGCTCCGAAACGGCCCAAAACGCATTTGTTGGAACTGCATTCTGCAAAGGGAAACTGGGCTTGGGGAACAAACCTCAGCCCCAATGCGGCTTGGCTCAGGATCCCAGCGCTTGCCTAGTTCTCACCTAGACCTCGGCTCCCCATAAGACCAAGGAGCGGCTGGGCTGCCTCTGGCTCCGTGGGCACTGCTGCTTGGCTGGTGGTCTCCGCAGCTGGAAACCAACTCCAAACGTCTTCTCCTTCGCGGAGAAGGCTGATGTGGCCTGAAGAAGCCCTGTGTGCACTGGCCCTAGCAACCCACCCCTAGCCAGCTCGGGAGGGCCCCAGGTAGGGCCTAGCTCCGAAACGGCCCAAAACGGGCTTCTAGGAGCTGCATTTTGCAAAGGGAAACTGGGCTCGGGGAACAAACCTCAGCCCCAATGCGGCTGGGCTCAGGATCGAAGCGCTTGCCTAGTTCTCACCTAGGCCTCGGCTCCCCATAGGGCCAAGGAGGGGCTGGGCTGCCTCGGGCTCCGTGGGCACTGCTGCTTGGCTGGTGATCTCCGCAGCTGGAAACCAACTCCAAACGTCTTCTCCTTCGCCAGAAGGGTGATTTTGCATAGAAAGGCCTAGTTTTTAATGGCCCTATCAACCCACTCTTAGCATAGAGCTAGGGAAAGATCCACCAAGGGCCTATCTCGAAACAGCACAACACGTGCTTCTAGAGATGCATTCTGCAAAGGGAAACTGGGCTCGGGGAGCAAACCTCAGCACCAATGCGGCATGGCTCTGGATCCCAGCGCTTGCCAAGTTCTCACCTAGCCCTCGGCTCCCCATAGGGCCAAGGAGGGGCTGGGCTGCCTCGGGCTCCGTGGGCACTGCTGCTTGGCTGGTGGTCTCCGCAGCTGGAAACCAACTCCAAACGTCTTCTCCTTCGCGGAGAAGGCTGATGTGGCCTGAATAAGCCCTGTGTGCACTGGCCCTATCAACCCACACCTAGCCAGCTTGGGATGGCCCCAGGTAGGGCCTTGCTCCGACTCGGCCCAAAACGCTCTTGTAGGAGCTGCATTCTGCAAAGGGAAACTGGGCTCGGGGAACAAACCTCAGCGCCCATGCGGCTTGGCTCAGGATCCCAGCGCTTGCCTAGTTCTCAACTAGGCCTATGCTCCCCATAAGGCCAAGGAGGGGCTGGGCTGCCTCGGGCTCCGTGGGCACTGCTGCTTGGCTGGTGGTCTCCGCAGCTGGAAACCAACTCCAAACGTCTTCTCCTTTGCGGAGAAGGCTGATGTGGCCCGAAGAAGCCCTGTGTGCAATGGCCCTAGCAACCCACCCCTAGCCAGCTCGGGAGGGCCCCACCTAGGCCCTAGCTCGGAAACGGCCCAAAACGCGCTTGTAGGAGCTGCATTCTGCAAAGGGAAACTGGGCTCGGGGAACAAACCTCAACCCCAATGCGGCTTGGCTCAGGATCCCAGCGCTTGCCTAGTTCTCACCTAGCCCTCGGCTCCCCATAGGGCCAAGGAGGGGCTGGGCTGCCTCTGGCTCCGTGGGTACTGCTGCTTGGCTGGTGGTCTCCGCAGCTGGAAACCAACTCCAAAAGTCTTCTCCTTCGCGGAGAAGGCTGATGTGGCCTGAAGAAGCCCTGTGTGCACTGGCCCTAGCAACCCACCCATAGCCAGCTCAGGAGGGCCCCACCTCGGCTTAGCTCCGAAACGGCCCAAAACGCGCTTGTAGGAGCTGCATTCTGCAAAGGGAAACTGGGATCGGGGAACAAACCTCAGCCCCAATGCGGCTTGGCTCAGGATCCCAGCGCTTGCCTAGTTCTCACCTAGCCCTAGGCTCCCCCTAGGGCCCAGGATGTGCTGGGCTGCCTCTGGTTGCGTGGGCACTCCTGCTTGGCTGGTGGTCTCCGCAGCTGGAAACCAACTCCAAACGTCTTCTCCTTCGCGGAAAAGGCTGATGTGGCCTGAAGAAGCCCTGTGTGCCCTGGCCCTAGCAACCCACCCCTAGCCACCTCGGGAGGGCCCCACCTAGGGCCTAGCTCCGAAACGGCCCAAAACGCGCTTGTAGGAGCTGCATTCTGCAAAGGGAAACTGGGCTCTGGGAAGAAACCTCAGACCCAATGCGGCTTGGCTCAGGATCCCAGCGCTTGCCTAGTTCTCACCTAGGCCTCGGCTCCCCATAGGGCCAAGGAGGGGCTGGGCTGCCTCGGGCTCCGTGGGCACTGCTGCTTGGCTGGTGGTCTCCGCAGCTGGAAACCAACTCCAAACGTCTTCTCCTTCGCGGAGAAGGCTGATGTGGCCTGAAGAAGCCCTGTGTGCACTGGCCCTAGCAACCCACTCCTAGCCAGCTCGGGAGGGCCCCACCTAGGGCCTAGCTCCGAAACGGCCCAAAACGCGCTTGTAGGAACTGCATTCTGCAAATGGAAACTGGGCTCGGGGAACAAACCTCAACCCCAATGCGGCTTGGCTCAGATTCCGAGCGCTTGCCTCGTTCTCACCTAGCCCTCTGCTCCCCATAGGGCCAAGGAGGGGCTGGTCTGCCTCTGGCTCCGTGGGCACTGCTGCTTGGCTGGTGGTCTCCGCAGCTGGAAACCAACTCCAAACGTCTTCTCCTTCGCGGAGAAGGCTGATGTGGGCTGAAGAAGCCCTGTGTGCACTGGCCCTAGCAACCCACCCATAGCCAGCTCGGGAGGGCCCCAGGTAGGGCCTTGCTCCGACTCGGCCCAAAACGCTCTTGTAGGAGCTGCATTCTGCAAAGGGAAACTGGGCTCGGGGAACAAACCTCAGCGCCCATGCGGCTTGGCTCAGGATCCCAGCGCTTGCCTAGTTCTCAACTAGGCCTATGCTCCCCATAAGGCCAAGGAGGGGCTGGGCTGCCTCGGGCTCCGTGGGCACTGCTGCTTGGCTGGTGGTCTCCGCAGCTGGAAACCCACTCCAAACGTCTTCTCCTTTGCGGAGAAGGCTGATGTGGCCCGAAGAAGCCCTGTGTGCACAGGCCCTAGCAACGCACCCGTAGCCAGCTCGGGAGGGCCCCACCTAGGGCCTAGCTCCGAAACGGCCCAAAACGCGCTTGTTGGAGCTGCATTCTGCAAAGGGAAACTGGGCTCGGGGAACAAACCTCAGCCCCAATACGGCTTGGCTCGGGATCCCAGCGCTTGCCCAGTTCTCACCTAGCCCTCGGCTCCCAAGAGGACCAAGGAGGGTCTGGGCTGCCTCGGGCTCCATGGGCACTGCTGCTTGGCTGGTCGTCTCCGGAGCTGGAAACCAACTCCAAACGTCTTCTCCTTCGCGGAGAAGGCTGATGTGGCCTGAAGAAGCCCTGTGTGCACTGGCCCTAGCAACCCACACCTAGCCAGCTCGGGAGGGCCCCAGGTAGGGCCTTGCTCCGAAACGGCCCAAAACACGCTTGTAGGAGCTGCATTCTTCAAAGGGAAACCCGCCTCGGGGATCAAACCTCAGCCCCAATGCGGCTTGGCTCAGCATCGTTCGCGGAGAAGGCTGATGCGGCCTGAAGAAGCCCTGTGTGCAATGGCCCTAGCAACCCACCCATAGCCAGCTCGGGAGGGCCCCACCTATGGCCTAGCTCCGAAACGGCCCAAAACGTGCTTGTAGGAGCTGCATTCTGCAAAGGGAAACTGGGCTCGTGGAACAAACCTCAGCCCCAATGCGGCTTGGCTCAGGATCCCAGCGCTTGCCTAGTTCTCACCTAGGCCTCGGCTCCCCATAGGGCCAAGGAGGGGCTGGGCTGCCTCTGGCTCCGTGGGTACTGCTGCTTGGCTGGTGGTCTCCGCAGCTGGAAACCAACTCCAAAAGTCTTCTCCTTCGCGGAGAAGGCTGATGTGGCCTGAAGAAGCCCTGTGTGCACTGGCCCTAGCAACCCACCCATAGCCAGCTCAGGAGGGCCCCACCTAGGGCCTAGATCGGAAACGGCCCAAAACGCGCTTGTAGGAGCTGCATTCTGCAAAGGGAAACTGGGATCGGGGAACAAACCTCAGCCCCAATGCGGCTTGGTTCAGGATCCCAGCGCTTGCCTAGTTCTCACCTAGCCCTAGGCTCCCCATAGGGCCAAGGAGGGACTGGGCTGCCTCTGGCTCCGTGGGCACTGCTGCTTGGCTGGTGGTCTCCGCAGCTGGAAACCAACTCCAAACGTCTTCTCCTTCGCGGAGAAGGCTGATGTGGCCTGAAGAAGCCCTGTGTGCACTGGCCCTAGCAACCCACCCATAGCCAGCTCGGGAGGGCCCCACCTAGGGCCTAGCTCCGAAACGGACCAAAACGCTCTTGTAGGAGCTGCATTCTGCAATGGGAAACTGGGCTCGGGGAACAAACTTCAGCCCCAATGCGGCTTGGCTCAGGATGGCAGCGCTTGCCTAGTTCTCACCTAGCCCTCGGCTCCCCATAGGGCCAAGGAGGGTCTGGGCTGTCTATGGCTCCGTGGGCACTGCTGCTTGGCTGGTGGTCTCCACAGCTGGAAACCAACTCCAAACGTCTTCTCCTTCACGGAGAAGGCTGATGTGGCCTGAAGAAGCCCTGTGTGCCCTGGCCCTAGCAACCCACCCCTAGCCAGCTCGGAGGGCCCCACCTAGGGCCTAGCTCCGAAGCGGCCCAAAACGCGCTTGTAGGAGCTGCATTCTGCAAAGGGAAACTGGGCTCGGGGAACAAACCTCAGCCCAAATGCGGCTTGGCTCAGGATCCCACCGCTTGCGTACTTCTCACCTAGCCCTCGGCTCCCCATAGGGCCAAGGAATGGCTGGGCTGCCCCTGGCTCCGTGGGCACTGCTGCTTGGCTGGTGGTCTCCGCAGCTGGAAACCAACTCCAAACGTGTTCTCCTTCGCGGAGAAGGCTGATGTCGCCTGAAGAAGCCCTGTGTGCACTGGCCCTAGCACCCCACCCATAGCCAGCTCGGGAGGGCCCCAGGTAGGGCCTAGCTCCGAAACGGCCGAAATCGCGCTTGTAGGAGCTGCATTCTGCAAAGGGAAACTGGGCTCGGGGAACAAACCTCAGCCCCAATGCGGCTTGGCTCAGGTCCCCACCGCTTGCCTACTTCTCACCTAGCCCTCGGCTCCCCATAGGGCCAAGGAGGGGCTGGTCTGCCTCGGGCTCCGTGGGCACTGCTGCTTGGCTGGTGGTCTCCGCAGCTGAAAACCAACTCCAAACGTCTTCTCCTTCGCGGAGAAGGCTGATGTGGCCCGAAGAAGCCCTGTTTGCACTGGCCCTAGCAACCCACCCCTAGCCAGCTCGGGATGGCCCCAGGTAGGGCCTTGCTCCGAAACGGCCCAAAAAGCGCTTGTAGGAGCTGCATTCTTCAAAGGGAAACTGGGCTCGGGGAACAAACCTCAGCCCCAATGCGGCTTGGCTCAGGATCGCAGCGCTTGCCTAGTTCTCAACTAGGCCTAGGCTCCCCATATGGCCAAGGAGGGGCTGGGCTGCCTCGGGCTCCGTGGGCACTGCTGCTTGGCTGGTGGTCTCCGCAGCTGGAAACAAACTCCAAACATCTTCTCCTTCGCAGAGAAGGCTGATGTGGCCTGAAGAAGCCCTGTGTGCACTGGCCCTAGCAACCCACCCCTAGCCAGCTCGGGAGGGCCCCACCAAGGGCCTAGCTCCGAAGCGGCCCAAAACGCACTTGTAGGAGCTACATTCTGCAAAGGGAAACTGGGCTCGGGGAACAAACCTCAGCCCCAATACGGCTTGGCTCGGGATCCCAGCGCTTGCCCAGTTCTCACCTAGCCCTCGGCTCCCCAAAGGACCAAGGAGGGTCTGGGCTGCCTCGGGCTCCATGGGCACTGCTGCTTGGCTGGTCGTCTCCGCAGCTGGAAACCAACTCCAAACGTCTTCTCCTTCGCGGAGAAGGCTGATGTGGCCTGAAGAAGCCCTGTGTGCACTGGCCCTAGCAACCCACACCTAGCCAGCTCGGGAGGGCCCCAGGTAGGGCCTTGCTCCGAAACGGCCCAAAACACGCTTGTAGGAGCTGCATTCTTCAAAGGGAAACTGGCCTCGGGGAACAAACCTCAGCCCCAATGCGGCTTGGCTCAGCATCGTTCGCGGAGAAGGCTGATGCGGCCTGAAGAAGCCCTGTGTGCAATCCCCTAGCAACCCACCCATAGCCAGCTCGGGAGTGCCCCACCTAGGGCCTAGCTCCGAAACGGCCCAAAACGTGCTTGTAGGAGCTGCATTCTGCAAAGGGAAACTGGGCTCGGGGAACAAACCTCAGCCCCAATGCGGCTTGGCTCAGGATCCCAGCGCTTGCCTAGTTCTCACCTAGGCCTCGGCTCCCCATAGGGCCAAGGAGGTGCTGGGCTGCCTCTGGCTCCGTGGGTACTGCTGCTTGGCTGGTGGTCTCCGCAGCTGGAAACAAACTCCAAAAGTCTTCTCCTTCGCGGAGAAGGCTGATGTGGCCTGAAGAAGCCCTGTGTGCACTGGCCCTAGCAACCCACCCATAGCCAGCTCAGGAAGGCCCCACCTAGGGCCTAGATCGGAAACGGCCCAAAAGGAGCTTGTAGGAGCTGCATTCTGCAAAGGGAAACTGGGCTCGGGGAACAAACCTCAGCCCCAATGCGGCTTGGCTCAGGATCCCAGCGCCTGCCTAGTTCTCACCTAGGTCTCGGCTCCCCATAGGGCCAAGGAGTGTCTGGGCTTCATCTGGCTCCGTGGGCACTGCTGCTTGGCTGGTGGTCTCCGCAGCTGGAAACCAACTCCAAACGTCTTCTCCTTCGCGGAGAAGGCTGATGTGGGCTGAAGAAGCCCTGTGTGCACTGGCCCTAGCAACCCACACATAGCCAGCTCGGGAGGGCCCCAGGTAGGGCCTAGCTCCGAAACGGCCCAAAACGCGCTTGTAGGAGCTACATTCTGCAAAGGGAAACTGGGCTCGGGGAACAAACTTCAGCCCCAATGCGGCTTGGCTCAGGATGGCAGCGCTCGCCTATTTTACACGTAGCCCTCGGCTCCCCATAGGGCCAAGGAATGGCTGGGCTGCCTCTGGCTCCGTGGGCACTGCTGCTTGGCTGGTGGTCTCCGCAGCTGGAAACCAACTCCAAACGTCTTCTCCTTCGCGGAGAAGGCTGATGTGGCCTGAAGAAGCCCTGTGTGCACTGGCCCTATCAACCCACCCCTAGCCAGCTTGGGATGGCCCCAGGTAGGGCCTTGCTCCGACACGGCCCAAAACGCTCTTGTAGGAGCTGCATTCTGCAAAGGGAAACTGGGCTCGGGGAACAAACCTCAGCGCCCATGCGGCTTGGCTCAGGATCCCAGCGCTTGCCTAGTTCTCAACTAGGCCTATGCTCCACATAAGGCCAAGGAGGGGCTGGGCTGCCTCGGGCTCCGTGGGCACTGCTGCTTGGCTGGTGGTCTCCGCAGCTGGAAACCAACTCCAAACGTCTTCTCCTTTGCGGAGAAGGCTGATGTGGCCCGAAGAAGCCCTGTGTGCACAGGCCCTAGCAACGCACCCGTAGCCAGCTCGGGAGGGCCCCACCTAGGGCCTAGCTCCGAAACGGCCCAAAACGCGCTTGTTGCAGCTGCATTCTGCAAAGGGAAACTGGGCTCGGGGAACAAACCTCAGCCCCAATACGGCTTGGCTCGGGATCCCAGCGCTTGCCCAGTTCTCACCTAGCCCTCGGCTCCCCAAAGGACCAAGGAGGGTCTGGGCTGCCTCGGGCTCCATGGGCACTGCTGCTTGGCTGGTGGTCTCCGGAGCTGGAAACCAACTCCAAACGTCTTCTCCTTCGCGGAGAAGGCTGATGTGGCCTGAAGAAGCCCTGTGTGCACTGGCCCTAGCAACCCACACCTAGCCAGCTCGGGAGGGCCCCAGGTAGGGCCTTGCTCCGAAACGGCCCAAAACCCGCTTGTAGGAGCTGCATTCTTCAAAGGGAAACTGGCCTCGGGGAACAAACCTCAGCCCCAATGCGGCTTGGCTCAGCATCGTTCGCGGAGAAGGCTGATGCGGCCTGAAGAAGCCCTGTGTGCAATGGCCCTAGCAAACCACCCATAGCCAGCTCAGGAGGGCCCCACCTAGGGCCTAGCTCCGAAACGGCCCAAAACGTGCTTGTAGGAGCTGCATTCTGCAAAGGGAAACTGGGCTCGGGGAACAAACCTCAGCCCCAATGCGGCTTGGCTCAGGATCCCAGCGCTTGCCTAGTTCTCACCTAGGCCTCGGCTCCCCATAGGGCCAAGGAGGGGCTGGGCTGCCTCTGGCTCCGTGGGTACTGCTGCTTGGCTGGTGGTCTCCGCAGCTGGAAACAAACTCCAAAAGTCTTCTCCTTCGTGGAGAAGGCTGATGTGGCCTGAAGAAGCCCTGTGTGCACTGGCCCTAGCAACCCACCCATAGCCAGCTCGGGAGGGCCCCACCTAGGGCCTAGATCGGAAACGGCCCAAAACGCGCTTGTAGGAGCTGCATTCTGCAAAGGGAAACTGGGATCGGGGAACAAACCTCAGCCCCAATGCGGCTTGGCTCAGGATCCCAGCGCTTGCCTAGTTCTCACCTAGCCCTAGGCTCCCCTTATGGCCAAGGAGGGACTGGGCTGCCTCTGGCTCCGTGGGCACTGCTGCTTTGCTGGTGGTCTCCGCAGCTGGAAACCAACTCCAAACGTCTTCTCCTTCGCGGAGAAGGCTGATGTGGCCTGAAGAAGCCCTGTGTGCACTGGCCCTAGCAACCCACACCTAGCCAGCTCGGGAGGGCCCCACCTAGGGCCTAGCTCGGAAACGGCCCAAAACGCGCTTGTAGGAGCTGCATTCTGCAAAGGGAAACTGGGCTCGGGGAACAAACCTCAGCCCCAATGCTGCTTGGCTCAGGATCCCAGTGCTTGCCTAGTTCTCACCTAGCCCTAGGCTCCCCATAGGGCCAAGGAGGGGCTGGTCTGCCTCTGGCTCCGTGGGCACTGCTGCTTGGCTGGTGGTCTCCGCAGCTGGAAACCAACTCCAAACGTCTTCTCCTTCGCGGAGAAGGCTGATGTGGCCTGAAGAAGCCCTGTGTGCACTGGCCCTTGCACCCTACCCCTAGCCATCTCGGGAGGGCCCCACCTAGGGCCTAGCTCCGAAACGGCCCAAAACGCATTTGTTGGAACTGCATTCTGCAAAGGGAAACTGGGCTTGGGGAACAAACCTCAGCCCCAATGCGGCTTGGCTCAGGATCCCAGCGCTTGCCTAGTTCTCACCTAGACCTCGGCTCCCCATAGGACCAAGGAGCGGCTGGGCTGCCTCTGGCTCCGTGGGCACTGCTGCTTGGCTGGTGGTCTCCGCAGCTGGAAACCAACTCCAAACGTCTTCTCCTTCGCGGAGAAGGCTGATGTGGCCTGAAGAAGCCCTGTGTGCACTGGCCCTAGCAACCCACCCCTAGCCAGCTCGGGAGGGCCCCAGGTAGGGCCTAGCTCCGAAACGGCCCAAAACGGGCTTCTAGGAGCTGCATTTTGCAAAGGGAAACTGGGCTCGGGGAACAAACCTCAGCCCCAATGCGGCTGGGCTCAGGATCGAAGCGCTTGCCTAGTTCTCACCTAGGCCTCGGCTCCCCATAGGGCCAAGGAGGGGCTGGGCTGCCTCGGGCTCCGTGGGCACTGCTGCTTGGCTGGTGATCTCCTCAGCTGGAAACCAACTCCAAACGTCTTCTCCTTCGCCAGAAGGGTGATTTTGCATAGAAAGGCCTAGTTTTTAATGGCCCTATCAACCCACTCTTAGCATAGAGCTAGGGAAAGATCCACCAAGGGCCTATCTCGAAACAGCACAACACGTGCTTCTAGAGATGCATTCTGCAAAGGGAAACTGGGCTCGGGGAGCAAACCTCAGCACCAATGCGGCATGGCTCTGGATCCCAGCGCTTGCCAAGTTCTCACCTAGCCCTCGGCTCCCCATAGGGCCAAGGAGGGGCTGGGCTGCCTCGGGCTCCGTGGGTACTGCTGCTTGGCTGGTGGTCTCCGCAGCTGGAAACCAACTCCAAACGTCTTCTCCTTCGCGGAGAAGGCTGATGTGGCCTGAAGAAGCCCTGTGTGCACTGGCCCTATCAACCCACACCTAGCCAGCTTGGGATGGCCCCAGGTAGGGCCTTGCTCCGACTCGGCCCAAAACGCTCTTGTAGGAGCTGCATTCTGCAAAGGGAAACTGGGCTCGGGGAACAAACCTCAGCGCCCATGCGGCTTGGCTCAGGTTCCCAGCGCT